>NC_140590.1:1106591723-1107191723 GCF_964204655.1 Triturus cristatus | reverse complement strand
AGGCAGGAACTCTGTGTAGACAAACCTGTTCCTTGTTTGAGGACTGCTTTTACATGGTTTGTGGTGCAGGTCTTGCAGGTAGTGTTAATTGACTTCATCTGATTCAAGCAGGGGGCATTGGTAAGCACTTGCACAGGTGTTTAGCATTGAAGACAATAATCATCCACCTCGAATGTGGAGTCTCTGGCCTGGGGATGGAAGATTCCGGTCTGGGTGCGGAGATTCCGACCTGAATGCGGAAATTCTGGCCCAGGTGCAGAGATTCTGACAGAGTGCGCAAATTCAATCCCGAGTGTGGAAATTCCAGCCCGAATACGGGTGTAAAGATACAAGTCGGAAATGTATGTGACTTCTGTGAATCCCAAAAGTCATAAAGGTATACTTTTGGCTTAGATTACCTTTGTGAATCGGCCCCAATATGTTTGGATTTCAATTGCTGACCAATTCTAAAAGCATTACTGCTAAATGTTAAAGTTCATCGGGTACCCCACTCTATCCTAACTTTACTCATATTGAGTACACCTGGCCACTTACATCAAGTAGGCTGCGACCGCACCACGTAGGCTTTGTAAGGTGTTACAAGGTAACACAGCACACCATTGTGTCTTCCTGTTGGCCTCCAGAAGTACTGCAGCCATGGACAGATACCTAAATATTCTAGAAAATTACTTGATCCTCACTGTCCAAGACATCACTGCTACCATGTTTTGACTACTAACAAACATTGGGGTGACAATCAAAGGGCTGTCTAACTTGAAAATCCCACTCTGGGGATTAGTGGACATGTGATTAACACATTTGAATATTAGACTATGTCTGCATGTGTTGGTGTTTGGAAATCCTGACATCAAGGAATACACTGTATGCCTTATGCGGCAGTGTGAATGGGACAACATCAACATGCCATTTAACAATATGCTTGATATCACATCATAACACAACAGGTGATGCACTTAGGAACTGCACTGCAGATGTTACATACTATCCGCTAGTAACATGTTTTACACGATAAATGTTCCTGTACAATGGTATCATCACTCATTTGACAGCCTGACTGCAAACAGGTGTGAGTAAAGTGCCTGTCCTTAGGCAATGACACACGTTAACAAAATGAGTCCTAGGACAGGACTTCTGGTTCTGGGCATCATATCATGTCCCTATACAAATGTTTCTAACTGGGAACATTCAGGTAAAATCATAGTCCTGTGAAACTTAATAAGGCCACAACTGGGGATCAGCAGATCTACAGGGGGAGTACTCTGTGCATCAGAACCGTAGGCATGATTATTGTGCTACAACCTGGGTCATGGACCATATACTGCACAAATCCTTGTCAGGGTTTTTTCTCTGCATGCTGAGCCTACTGTTCAGACATAACCATCAAATGGCCACATTTACCATAAATACCTGTCCATCTGGTGGCCATCCTATATCAAACATGACTGTTGTTGATCACTGTGAATGGGGCTGTGAGGAGTTGGTATATCCCTGACATCAGGTTAGTGTGGCCTCATGTATGTTCAGTGATTGGTGAGACTGTGCACATATCTCACATAATCCTCACCTGCAACTCACAGAACCCAATCACAATTTGGGTATTAAGGCCTATAAATCTACCAGCACATCTTGAATCACAGTTTTTGCACATTCAACATTGGTAACAATAGCTTTCTACATGCATAGCAATGTGCATTCAATGGGAGTAGGCTATAGGTAGGTATGCACATCAGAAGTATGATGTGAAGTTCATAAGAGTACTGTGCCACATACACCAGAACGTGTGTACCTTTTTTTTTTACCAGACACACTATCTGACATTCATAACTCTGATGACTGTCTGGGTCTCATTGCCACAATCTGGGCCATGTGTATTAGTAGCTGATATGTAGCTCAGTACATAACGCATAAATAGTACTCACCTACTCCTCAGGTGTGCCATATAGCTGCCTATACAGTGGGAAGGAGTGCATTGAAGAGGGTCCCCAGGGCCTCAGGAGTAAAGGCAAGGCACTGCTCTCTGTAGAGTGTCATGGCAGCTCCCAGAGGTGGTAAACAGCAGATGGATGGGGAGGTATATAAAGCAGTGGTTTCGTAGGCAAGTGACTTGATTTACAACTCGTAACATATCAGTAGGCTGTATGGGTGATCTTCTGTGTTGGTGGTCAAAAACACTGGTCCACGGCGGTCCAATTTCCAACTTCAGCCAATGGCTGTGACTACCATGTGACACTCTGCCCATCATGCAGTTCCAAGTAGCTGTCATGTTCCATTAGCAAGGGTAGGCTTCCATGGCAGTCTCCTCTGTAGGCGGACACAACTTTTGAACCGCAAACGTCACAATACCAACCATCAGCATATGGCTGTGTCTGGCATTGTCAAAACTGCCTACAGCAACCTTTGGAATAGGCTGCGAGCAGCGCTCCTGCATTTACCATTGTTGAGGGTTAGGACTCCACCATGTCTGGAATCATAATCTTTGTGTAACACAAGCTTCTTAGTATATCTCCCCCACTATATTTATCTGATGGAAGGTGTTAACTGGTGTATGACACCATTGATCTGCATATCCCATTACTGACATGTCACTGCATACAGCCAACTTACGCAGTGCTGCCGTGTTTCACACAGGTTAGTCTCCCTTAACATGGTTACCTGGTGAGAAGCCTAAACCACTTGGTGGCAGGTAAAATGAGCTGAGAAGCACTGTCAACAGTGGTTTTTCAGCTCGTTTCCAGAGGCTGCAAGCAGCTGATGCACATTAAGAGGTATGAATAACCCACAGGACATCAGCAAAAGCCTCAATAACCCTATTTCTTTTCTGGGTGAGGCGCAGGGGAGACGGTTGATGATTGATGAGAGTTAGAGTGCCTCTTTGGCAGAGACCCCAACCCCTCCAAGGCCCTGTCCCCTCCTCACACTGTGGCATCAAATTGTAAGTTGGTAGATATCTCAGTGTTGTATGTTAGTGTGCATGTACATATTTTTAGCAATGTGCAGTGTATACCAGCGGTGACTCTTATTGTATATGCAATGGAGACTTTGCAACATGACAGTGTTCACCATACAACAGTTGTGTTTATGATGCGCACAGTGCAATTACAGACACATGTGGTTGATAGGTGGTACTTGCTATAATTCCAATTGATCATATTCATCCTGGAGAGTTCCATAAATATCAGAAAAGTTAATGTGACTAGACTGTCTACCACCTGGAATGGCCTCTCCTAAGCCTGTTGTCACTGGTGGAAATTACTTCTATTTTCATGTGATTCCAGGCATGTCTTGAACTTTCCTCATACACAGATATGCTATGTATGCTGTTATATGTAATGTAAATTGGATGTGAATTGCTGGGTACCGCTAACATATGCTGGTATGTGTGGAAAAATTACCTTTCTATGTACCTGCTAGTGTGGACACTGTGTTCTAACTCCTGATGTGTATACACTCTGCACATAGGTTCCATGGCAGAGGGAGAAGAAGACAGCCTCCAATCTACTGGCCCTTTCCAGACATTCATACCATGGAAGAAAGCGAGGTGATCTGCAAATTTCGTGTTAATAGACCATCAAAGATTTATATCAGCAGATGGAGCCAAGTTTACGTCCACATAGGAACTATCCAACATCACTCACACCAATAGTTAAGGTGATGGCAGTACTGCATTACCTGGCTACAGGTTCCTTCCAGTACACTGTGACTACATCTGGTGGAATGTCATAACCAATGTTCAGCATAGTACTTTGTGATATTTTATCAGCATTGATGAGACACATGGACATCTACATTCAGTTCCCCAAGCGTGAAGATTTGACCAATGTGAAGGATGACTTTTATCGATTTGGGTGCATCCCAGATGTGGTTATAGCTATTTATGGCACACATATTGCCTTAATAACACCTCAAGCCAGTGAACAGGTGTATAGGAACAGGAATCACTTCCATTCTATCATTGTGCAAGTGGTTTGTTGAGCAGGTTTGTACATCTCATATGTATGAGCCAAATTCCCTGGTTCAGCCCATGACTCCTACATACTGCGGAACAGCATCATATTCCAGTTGATGTCACAACTACTACTGTAGAAGGCCTGACTTGTTGGTGAGTATAATGTGTCCAACCTTTGTATGTGTGTTTTCCGTGAAAATATTGTCCAAATATTTGAATGTTTATTGCACTCCTGTCTATCTTCCACCTAGGAGACTCAGGGTATCCCAAACAGCCATGGTTGTTGACACCATTGAGGAATCCAAAATGCCTGGGGAAGTCCGCTTCAATGAGGCTATGGAAGAACACAGCAGCCAGTGGAGCAGGCTTTTGGGCTCCTGAATGCAAGATTTGGCAGTCTGGACAAGACCGTTGGAGCCCTCCTCTACTCATCCAGGAAGGTGTGTCAGATCACAATGGCCTGCTGCATGCTCCACAACCTGCCTCTGTGCTAGAACATCCCTCTCATTGCAGCGGATGCATACCACTGGGTGGGGATCCTGAAATGCCAAATAATAATGACAGTGGTGAAGAGGGAGGAGTTGACATGGTCAACGGCTCATCAACACCTTCTTCTCATGAGTATAAGTATGGAGTGGGAGGTCTTTACTTTTTCTGTTACAGTGATTGTTGGTGTGCAGATATGAGGACTATGTGCAAGAATACATGGTAGGTCTAGAAAGTTGTGTTAAACTCTGTGCACAGCTGTTTATGGAGTAAGGTCCTGACATATGTACACGTTATTGATGTAGCTTTGTGTAAATGACATTTATTTATGTACTGTGTACAGTAGGAGTTGACAGAGATTGTTGTCATATGTATGCTTTCCTTGCTCATCTATTAAAATGTGTATTTATGTTTTAGGTACCTTCACCATATCTCCTCATTTGGACATTTCTGAGTTGTGACATCAGCAGATACATGATGCAGTTTCTAAGGGCCTCATTATAGCTACAGCGGTCTATTGGACCACCATAGTCGTGATGGCGGACCTTGAACTGCCAGACTGGCGGTACAAACACCATATTTCAGCTACAGAGATCTGACTTCCACAGAACCATTTCTGCCGCCAGGGATCCATGATCCCTGGAGGTCTTGCAGTGGTGTGAGGCTGGTAATATACTGGCCATGTTTCTCACCATGAAAAGTGGGTCAGTGAGGAAACAAAGGGGGCCCTGTAGTGCCCCCTGTTGTTTTAGGGCCATGGGGATTGCATGCAGGGGGGCACAAAGTGTGCTCCCCTGTATACATGCACCCCAGTTCCTGCATGGAATGTTGCAGGGACTGCCTCTGACCCTCTCATTGTGAGGCATTTTTCATAGGCACCTTAGTGGGACCACCAAAGAACCTCCCGCCAGTGAATAAAAAAGTTGCAATCTTGTGGGCAGTCTATTTTGGCTTTGGCGGCCTTACAGTCCCACTCCAAGACCACTAAAGTCAGAAATAAAGCCCTAAGGGGCATATTATCAACGGCCAGCGATAATTATCGCTGGCCGTTCATAGCGATAGAAGATTTATCGCCAGCTATCGCTGAATATTATCACCATGATACCGCTATATTTACAACGCATAGCGCTATGGCGATAATATTTCAGCGATAGCGGTGTTTTCAATGGAACATCGCTGGTTTTCCAGCGATGTTCCATTGAAAACAGCGATAACATTGCTGATAGGACCCTGTGGTCCTATCAGCATAATCCATATCCCATTAAAAGTATGCCTTAGTCAGGAATTTAACAGGTGTTAAATTCCTGAGTTAAGGCTGAGGTAGCGCGATTTTTTTTATCGCTGCAACTTCTTGTTAAGATCGCGAAGCTGCCTTCACGATATTAACATGTGTTGTTGTCACAGCCACGCCTCTTTTGCATCTCATTAGCGATGCGAGGCGAGGCTGTGAAAAAACGGGCTTTACATCAAGGAAACACGCGCTAGCGTGTCCTTGATGATATTGCGATATAATTATCACCGCTTTTCGCCCAAAAACGGACGCTAAAGCGGCGATAATTATATCGCCAGCCCTTGCTAATATGCCCCTAAGTATGATGTGGCCATGGATTATTACCAGTGTGAAGCCTGCTTTCACTGCAATGGGATAGAAAATGATACAACTCTATTGGACTTGTGCCCTGTCGTGGGCTGGTCCTCTTGCAATATGTGTGCCATCATGTGCTCCCTCACAATGTGGATGTAGGACGAAAACCTGCTAATCCTCCTTCACATTGACTAAGTCCTCCATGTCTATAACTGAATGTAGCAGTTGATGAGTCTCATCATTGTATGTCACAGTGCTTGTGGCACACCACTGACATATGTTTGTGACATTTCACCAAATGCAACAAGACTAGACTGGAAATAACCTGTGTTAAGAAACTGTAGTAATGTCATGTTCTATTTTTGTTTTTTGATAAGTGTTGTGGGATACCTTTTGGAAGTAGTGGGTGTGGCTGATGCTGATTACATGAACCAATTAGCGGTTGCCTATTCTATTTTTCATTGTCAGATGTGTCTCTTCCTACCATGTTTTAGAAGTATACCATGCACATGATATTTGTGGTCACTGACACAGATATTTGTGTGCGATATTTTGTTTTTCTGATTTTTTAAATTTTTTTAATTTTTTTTTATCCTCATCCGCCTCTGACCCCAGCTAACTGGTGATCCGCCAGTCACCACAGTTTCTCCCTAGGAGAGGTAGGGTTTATTTTACTTGTTTGGGGTACTGCCCCAACCGTTCTTTCCTCCACCTACCAGTGGCTCACAGGCTTACTACCTGTTGCTGACCTCTCATTTTTGAGGAGAGGATGGTCATACTCTCCCCTGATTTAACAGGACAAAAGATTGTAAGCTGAAACACCTCCTTATAACGCCGTTTCCTAGTACACCCTTGACATCGGTGGTGTAAGCACAATCTGGGAGCTTCCCAAGAGGCTTAATCATAGGACAAAAAAAGAAGAAAGGTTGGCAGAAAAGATGATATAATGACAAAACCCTACAAAAATATCTAAACTGAAGTCCAATTTACCAGACAATCCCAAATGGCTCTCTTCTTGCTGTTTTTTAGTCTAGCCAATTCCATCTTGGAAGTTCTATACAATGAGGAAAGCCAGTCAGAATGTGTAGGGGGAGAAACCCTAGCCCACCTCTTACAGATTTCTCGTCTGGCCAGCAAAATAGCAAAACATAAAAAGCCTCTATTAACACTAGTTATGTCCTCCTGGATGCCAAACATTATTAAACTGAGTGTAATGCATAATCTGTACCCTAAAATAGATTTTATACTAGCCCCCACTTTCTCCCAATATTCCAAAATAACTGGGCAGGTCCAAAACATATGTATATCCGAGGCTCTTTCCATGTTACATTTTTTGCATTTAGCTGGTGAACCATTAGCCATCTTAGAAAGCCTTGCCGGGGATAAATAAGCTCTGTGAGTAGTGAAGTAGTGATTTCTTCTCAGCCAAGCTGGCTTCACTGTTAAAAACAGAGTACATATGAAATCCGCCATAGTTCTGCACAGTCTACTTCCGGGATTAATTCCTCCCATAGTTCTCCAGCCAATCTAAAATCCCCATCTATGGCTTCCTCAATTGCCCAATAAAAAGATGATACCTCCTTTTTTCCTACTGGTTTTATTTACAGGAGTTCTTCAAGGGCACTGCCCTGACCTATCGGTGTTTTTTGATTCTGTGACCAACTCTTCAACTGCAGATATTTAAATTTAGACAAACCTTCAACCAGTTTCTTCTTAAGAGTTGGCCAGGAGAGGAGAGCACCATCTTCCGTTAATTCGCTCCATGTGGATAGCCCTGCTGTCTTTAATGGTATGGCTAACGCATCCTCTAAGCAAATCGGTGTCCCCGGGCTATCACATAATGGAGCTAATTTTGAGTAATAATCGATACCCGTTACCACTCTAAGTCTGGCACATATTTGGGCCGCACCCCGCAAAACCTTCAGCCTTACTTTCTTAAGGTATTTTTTGTCCCCATATTTAAAAAGGAAGCCTTCATACGGAAGCCCCACCTGTTCTAGCATGGCTTTAAACATCCTCCCTCTATCTGATAAATCTGGAGATTTCAGCAACATTCTCGAATGGGTCAGTTGGAACGCCCATGCATAATACTGAATATCTGGAAGTGCATGACCTCCTTTTTCCATTCTGCATCTTAATTTTTTCCAGGAAATCCTAGTTGACTTATATGCCCACACAAAATAATTTATTGACTGCTGTAATGTATCGATTAGTAATTTGTAAAAAGGTAGGGGTATGGTGTTAAAAAGAAATGTTGCCTTTGGTAAGATTGTCATTTTTATCAAATTAACTCTACCCAGAATGGTTAAAGGGAGGTGGTCCCAAGATCTCATTTGTTTTTGACTTTCTTTTAGAATATTTAGGAGATTTACCTTAGCTATGTTCTCTATATTAGGTACAATCAATTTTTACTCCCAAATATCTCACCTCATCTTTAGTATGATGTTTGCCCTTTGGCAGGTTCCAGGTCATAATCTCGGTCTTATATGCATTGATCTCATAACACGCATTTTGCGATGCAGCGCGCGCTACGAAATTCGTTTTATTTATTTAATTGTTTACTTACCTGCAATTATCCATATTCCGGTTTTTAGAACCCCCCACCCTGCCCCTCCCCTGCCCCACCTTACCGCCCCACGGAACTCCCTCCACGGGCCGCGGCTGTTATCCAGGGACTCGCAAAAAAGTCTGATGTCTCCTTGGTTTGACTCTGAAACTGCTTTTTAATATCAGATGCCATAGTAAAAAATAGCAACTCCAATGAACTTCCTGTGGTTAATGAGTCCCCAGGACCAACGCCTCCTACCCCATTATCTCTCTCAGTGGCTCTCATTTGGGCAGCACCGCCTGGGTTTGCTACATCAGCACTCTTTATTACATCATCTGAGCTGCCACCCCCATTGCTTTTTATTTCATCCAGGGGGCTGGAAATATTTGACTGAAACGGCTGTATATCTGATTGCTCAAGTTGCTCAACAGGCATCTTTTGTGTGTTTATTGGGTTTGGCAATAGACCCTCTATAAACGGTGGGGGGGTCAATGGTAGATAATGTACCCAAACACTCGTTAGAGACATTAGAGACCTTCTGGAGCTGAGTATTCTCTGAAGTCATACTTACAAGATGACAAGACAGCTTTTCTAGGCCAAACTGATCTCGACTTTCCCTAAGGGATTCTCCTTGTCTCACCACATCCAACACTTGAGGGAGAACTTTAAAATATGACCTCAAGGATGGCGTTACTCTCACCTTAGGATCTGAAGGAAAGCCTTTCTTCTTAGTAATTTTTGAATCCTTTCCTTTTCCTTTGTACACACGATAGGGGAAAGAGGTGTCTTCACTGTCTCCTGCTGACTTCTTTTAAAAAAAATCTTTACCTCGTGGGGTCATTTGTGAGTGACTTTATTGATATCTTTATTAATATCCTTAATTTCTCTATTAATGTCACTCACGTCGAAGTTCTGTGTCTCCTGTGCCTGTGTCTGTGGCGCGGATGCACCCACTCCTCTGCCCTTCTTATTTCATTTCCCAGACCTAACTTTCAGAGTTCTTAATAATGTTGTTGCTTTGGCGTTTCTCCCTAATTCCGGTTTCACTTCCACTTGTTGTATATGCTGTGCCACTGGCTGAATGGCACTAAGGGCTAATTTGTTGGACGCTGATCCTCTTTTTCACCTCTGGCTATAGGGAGCAACATGCTACACAAGAGGATTATCAGCCCAGAAATCCTGACTATTATTGCCCTTATACAGCCCTTGAGCCTCCTGTACCTTCACTCGCCCCAACTCCTTAGTCTCAAACAGGCTCAAAGTGCTGTCTCTGTCGCCTGCCGACGTAGCCGACACTGCTACTGGCTCCTCACCTTCTTTCTCCAGCGTGGAGGGTATTGCGGCTCCCGCCGTCCGCCTACTGCTGGCTCTGCCTACTCTGCCCCTGGATACACATCCGCGGAACAGCCTGCGAGCCGTGTACTCCCGCCCCCTCCTCAACTCCGGGGCGGCAGCAAGGCAACGCGGAATGTCCGTCGGCAACACCAAACACATCCCCAGGTGAGCCAGAAAATTGAACAGTTACTTATTTCCTAATTTTCCTGACATATATCTTACGATAATCCTGAGACGATATCTGTACACCTTTACCAGCACCTTTTCATTGTTTCTGACGAGGCTTATTTAGCAAGGCATCACAGGAGCTTTAACGGCACAGCAAGCGACCGCTCAACTTACGGCCGCCATGTTCTCCTCTAATCCGAGAAAAACTTTGTTTTTCTGATTTGTCATCGACATTATGACAGCCTACTGTTTGGCACTATGGAATATAGTTGTCCTGAATCTGTACACCTATCTGCCTGTCTTGCGGCATGGTCGAGTGAGTGGGTAGCACATTGTTGACAATACACATGTACATGCTTGCCTAAGAAGCTTACACTTTCATATGAGGTATCAAATGGTTATTTAAACAAACCTTGCTAGATGTTAATGATACCACATGAGCTAGTATTGTTGTGCAAAGTAAAATTATTGCTGTGTACATGGTGAGTACAGGAAATTAAACAAAATAAGACCTAAATTAACTAAAATGGAGTGCAGTTGTAAGTCTTGGTAGATGAATCTTTTGATATTTGTGCCACATTGCCTTTAGTCTAAAGACCAACATATTCCTACCATCACAAGTGGGAAAGTGTACAGGAATACTCAACAAAGTGAATGGATTGCACATAAAGGCAGAAATCAGTTACACCATTTCGTACTGGCATTGGTGGGTGTCTTGCCATTCGATCCTCCTGGTTGTTTCCTTGTATGTCCCACCCTATGTCTGGTTGAGGCATCTACAACTGCAGGGTCCCAGGTGTCTGAGGATTCCCCCTTTAACAAGACATTTCACCATATGCCTGCCACATATGTAGAAGGGACAGATGAGGTGGAGCCACAGGGAAGGGTAGGTTCTTGTGCAAACGCCCTACAGAGGGAGGTATTAATGTTCCTAAGCCCCCCATGACCTGCTCCATTTGGTCATTATGTCTCTCCATTCTGTGGTCTAAGTACCCTGCAGTTGCTTAATGTCCCAAAGTTCCTCAAGTACCTGGCCCATTGCTTCCTGGTAATTCTCATATGCACCCATGACTCTGGCAAGATTAGCCTGGGCATCCGTGGCACCAGAAGCCTCAGGTTGTGGGACAAGACTTGCCCTGACACTACCCTTGACCCCAAGGGCATGTACCGCTGTTCATGCCTGCCCCCTCCCACTAGCTCCTCCATCCTCAGTGAGTGGGTTTTGGCTCCTCACCTACAGATTTTGGAGAGGTGTGCAAGAGATGTTGCCCAAGCTCGATTGTCTGGTTGGTTGGGTGGGGTAAGCTGTGATGTTGAAGCTGTGGTGTGAAAATGTAGCTGTGGACCCAGTTGGACTCACTGGTGCAATCTGCTCAGGAGGACCAGATGGTCCACGTTCCTCCTCCACATCCATGTTTCCAGGAGAGCCTGCATCTCTGGAGGCTTTGAATTCGGAGTGGAGTCTGACCTTGGTTGTTGTCCTCACTCTGGCTGGATGTAGTACCAGATCGACCTGATTTGTAAGAATAGTATGAACATACACATTATTTAAAACATGTTTTAATTGAATTCATGCAGTTATACAGCAGTCATAAACAACCATCACATTTTAACAAGAAAGTAGATTATGACTCGTTTTTCCCTTTTCAATCTCAGACCTCAAAAGCCCATCTAATTTCATCGTCATTGACATCTGTGGTATTTCGTTCTTCATATGACCTGTTCCCACAGACGAAGGAGGGGATACAAACATTGCCTCTATGGGTGTTCTATTTACCCTATATCCGGTCCCACTTCAGGGGGGTACCCCCTGCTTTTGTAGACTTCCTTTTCTGTGATCATACACCAGTCCATGTCCCAGTCCCACTCTGTTAGGGTTGATGACTCATCCACCCCCCACCTCTGGGCTGTGTTTCGTTTTGCAATTATGAGTCCCATAGTGATCCAAACTTGTACCGTACGGGTCATGTCGGTTGCCTCCTGTATGTTAAGTAAGCATAGTTTAGAGGATAGTTGAAGTGCTCCACCCATAGCGTCCTTCATACATGTGATTATTGCTTCCCAATATACTTTGACCACTGGGCATTCCCAGAGTGTATGATAGAAAGTACCCCCCCCCACATAACCTTCTGTACCATGCCTCTTCACTCCTTCCCATTTTGACCAGGGTGGCACAGGAAATGAATGATCTATGAAGTAGTTTTAGTTTAATTAGACTTAACCGAGAGGATATTGCAACTTTACGTAAGGTGAATAGCGCATCATGCCAGTCCTCTTCCTCCAGGATCCATATATCTGCATGCAAGCACTCACAAAGATGCTGAAGTGGGTCTGATAAATTATTTATTATATTTTGGCAGGTCAAGGAGATGGCCCTACAATCCATGTAGTGTGTCCAGAGTCTGACCTCCAGTAGCGACGCCTCAGGTATTTCCTCCTCAGCTTAAACCGCTGCCCTTAGCGCATGGCTTATTTGTAAATATCGAAATGTTTCGCCCTCAGACAGCTCATATTCTTTCTGTAGGTCAGTGAATGGGATTTTTTCCTATTTGCCCACAAATCACCCACTTTTGAAATGCCGGTAATATCCCATTTATCGAAGCCCTGGTAGCTGCCTAGTCTCCCTAGTTGCCCTACCTGCCAGGAGGGGGAGTGGTAAGTGTCACCCTTGTTATTCAAGCCTAGTTGCTTTGTAACCCTGACGACCATTTGGGCCATTGGTCCAGTGAGCTGCTGCTTATTTGGATTCCTATACAGTGCTTCTCTGCCCCCCCATTCCCATCAGCCACCTATCCATACAAAAGGTTGGTTCATCCTGTGTGTAGTATTCCACCTATTTGTGACCGATATTTGTGCTGCCCAGTACTATACTCGGATATTGGGCAGAGTGATCCCCCGTGATACCACCCCCTTATAAGTTTATGGGCTGCATGCAAGTAGGCTTGCCGTCCCACAGTAGGGTTCTAACTGCTCCTTCTGTTCATTGAAGATATGCTTCATGGACTCTGTATGGTATATTTTACAGGGCATAGAGGAAGCGCGGCAAAGCTATCATTTTAAATAGTGCTGCTCCTCCCAGTAGGGACAGTGGCAGTGATCGCCAGTGCTGCACATCTCCTTGAAGACGGGTTAATGGGCCAATGAGATTGCCCTCGTAGAAGACTTCCGCTCTTGCCATGGTGAAAATCCCTAGATAAGTGAATCCCTCCTTCACAATTCAGCCGGCAGGACTAGGGCCGGGCCTCGCAGGGGGTATACTACAGATTTAGACCAATCAATAGTATATCTGGAGTAGTTCCTGAAATTGGAGCAGATCTGAAGTACCCTGCTTATGGAGGACCGAGGTGACACTACATACAACAGTATGTTGTCTGCATAAAGAGAGATTTTGTATTCCCAGCCAGCTGTCCTACCTAACCCCCAGATCAAAGGATCTCCTCATATCCAGCTTGCTAAGGGTTCAAGGATCAGTGTAATAAAATTGGTGACAACGGACAACCCTGTCATGTCCTTTGGCTCAGGGCGAACGTCTTCATGTATGTCCTTTCACCACAACTTGCGCTAGTGGCTCTACATATAACAATTGGATCGAAGTGATAAAGTTGTTGCCCAGTCCCATGCTCTCTAGGACAGCAAACATATATGGCCATTCGATGGTGTCGAAGGCCATGCGGGCATTTAATGACAGTATTGCCCCATCCTACTGAATAGTATCTCTTTTTCCAAGCACCCCATTCAACAGCTGTAAGTTGAGAGCTGTGTTCCGATCCGGCATAAATAAGGACTGGTCCAGGTGCACTAATTTTGTCACGATTGGGAGCCAGGATTTTAACCTATGCATTAAGCAGATATATGGGATGATAAGAATTACAGTCCTCCGCTGCAGGCTTTCCATTCTTATCGATCACTATGAGGCCGCTCTCTGATCTCTAGGCAGTATACCCACTTGTTTGCTTTCTAGGTACATATTGAGCAAGTGCAGTGCCATTTAGGCTGCAATTATTCCAAGAATCTCTATTGGGAGGCTTTTTGGCCCCATAGCCATTCCTGACTGTTTACTGTGTATGGCAAACATTATTTCCTCGTTCGTGAGGTCCGCGTCAAGGGCTTGTAGGTCCTCCCATGACAGGGTCGGTATCCGTAGGTCCGTTAGGAGCTCCTTTGACTCCTCTGTCGTGGCTAAGGCCAAGGGTAAGTAGAAAATTGTAAAGTAGGCTGCGAAAGCCTCTCTGATGGCCCATGGGTCTCTCAGCAACTCACCATTTTCTCCCCGTATAGTTGCTACCCAGCGATCCACCCCTTCTCGCATATCCAACCAATCAAGTACTTTACCTGCACGGTCTCCTTGCCACTTCTGTTGTCAGATTCCTATACTCCCGGTACTTTAATTCTAGTGTATGTCTGGCTGCTCATCTTGCATGTGTGTTGCTGTCTGTTCCATGGCCAGAATATCCTGCTCCAACGCCACATTTTTTCCACCTTCTCTTTCCTGTGCCCCACCATGAGGCAAAGCACATGTCCCTTTAACACCGTCATGTAGGCCTCCGAGATAATTTGGGAAGATTGGACTGATCCCACATGCTCTTTGAAATAGTCATCTGTGGATTTAATAAGGCTGGTTTTAACATGTGGGACTTTAGTGTACCAGGAGTTAATCAATATTGTTCTATGCTTTGATGTGGCTCTCAGTACGTATTTAGCCCATAATGGGGCATGGTCCGAGATACCCCTAACTCGATGTTTAACTTCTGTGAAGTGCTGCTTATTGTCAGTCAACGTGAGAATGTGGTCAATTTTAGGCTGTTGTGTGCTTCTGAGGGAAATGTGTATTGTTGTTCTTGGAGGTGGGCTTCCCGCTAGACATCCACAAAGCCCAGGGCACCCATGAAGTTGGCCAAAGTGTTTTTAGTGTGTGGGGTGTTTCTAGGCAGGAATCTGTCTGTCTGATCACACAGTGTCATATTTAGATCCCCTCTTATCACTAGCGTCCCCTATGGAAAGTCCAGAATCATCTTGCTCATATCAGGTAGAGCCATGCTGTTTAGTGCTGGGGGTAAATAAGCTGACATAATATTAACATATCTGCCCTCCCAAGTGCCGGCCACTGCCTCAAAGTGGCCCTGTGCATCTGTGCGAGAGTGTGCTACTGTGAAGGGGAACTTTTTACGCATAAGTATCCCTGTCCCCCTAGACCCGGAGATAAAAGCCTGAATGAGTAATTAGTTTATACCCCCATCTGTTGAGTCCCTTACAGGTATTCCCGACCAGGTGGGTTTCCTGAAGTAGGACCACATCTGGTGCCTGCCATTATTAGAGCAGTATCCCCTCTTAAGTTTATCCCCTAGCCTGTTGGCATTCTTAAACAGTAGTTTAAATGACATCTCAGCCACCCTGCCCAAAGTAGACATGTCAGTCACTGGTGTGTTTTCCATCCGTGGCAGTGCAACTCGCATGATGGAAGTGTCTATTCTGTTTTTGTTTCTGTGTGGGTTTGCTGGGTTTGTTTTACTTGATGTGAGAAATGTGTTATTTTACTTAGTAGAAAGTTTGGTCTTTTAAATATAAGGATAGGAACTACCTGCTGTTTCCCCTGAATAATACAACATAAAGTACATCTAAACCCACAATCTTATTGTACCCCCGCCTCCCTGCATGATGGGTTTTGAACTGCCCGTCTCCCCAACATTTCAGAGTTCATATTGCCCTCCCCTCCCTGTATCGGAGGAGCCGTGGATCTGTTCTGCCCACCCCCCTCTTCACATTAACTAGGCATAATACTTCTACATTGTACAGGTTCAATCATATAACATACTCAGCCATTCTTACTTCGATGGTGCTTCATAGTGGAACCAACCCTGCATTCATTACTTAACAGCAATTGATAATACTCAGTTCTGACCATTGCCTGCTGGTCTCATCTCGAATGCTCCAGGAAAGTCCACTTCACTCAAGAGTTGTTAACTTCCCTTAATTGCTTGGTTGCGAAAAGTGCGGAATAGTGTACTATGTGCCTTGGAGCAGGTCTTCATTGGTGGGGTTTCTCGCTTCTAGACAGGGATCCGTCTGTTTCAGAGGCTTCACCATCTGCCACCTGTGCCTGTCTGGGTTTTCTGGATCACGTACTCTCCGCCAGCCTTTCAGCCACTCGCAGACTGCATCTGGCTCAGAGAAAAAACAAGTTTTACTCGCTACCTCAACCCTCATCTTAGCAGGAAACAGCATTGCGTATTTCAAATCTTTCCCTCTGGGGGCATTTTTGACTTCCAAAAAGCTGCGTCTTTGCTTCTGTACCTTCATAGTGAAGTCGGGGAACAATGTTATGGTGTTATTTTCATTCGTAAGTGGTGGTGCAGTACAAGCAGTTTGTAGGATAACATCCCTGCCCCTGTAGTTGAACACTCAAGCCAGTATTGGACTTGGGGGCTTTCCCGGCTTAGGTAAACCTTCCATGAAGAGGTCTGTAGCAGGCCCCTCTGCTCTCTCTGGCACCCCCAAGATTCTGATGTTGTTCTATCTGGACCTACCCTCATAATCATCCAGTTGTGCTGCCAGATTTTAGCTGGTGGCTTGTAGTTCACTGACTTGTTTTCCCAAAGCCTTCGTATATGTAACCAAGCCATGGGTTACTTCTTCTACCTCTTTTACTCTGGTGTCCATTTTTCTCAGGGCCATGCATAGCAGGGAGATGTCAATGGATACCACGTCTATACATGCTTCAAGGGAGGTGTGCATGCTGTTGATGGACATCATTATGTTCTGCAGGGTGGGGGAGCCCGGTTCCTCCGGTTCCTCCGGCATCTGTTGTGTATCTTGGTTGGATCTGGTTGAGTGATTGCCCCGTCTTGAATCTTTAGCCAAGAGAACTTTTCTAGCTTTGGCTAATGTGAGACACGCCCTCCTTTTCTGCCCGATGCCCTTGTAGATTCAGATCAGTGGCTTTTGTGGATGGCGTAAAGCCTTAAGGTAATCACTGCCGCTTGCCTGGGGGATGCCTCTGCAGCCTGTTGGTTATCCCTTATCGAGCTCACACATTTATGTAGTCGTCACCAGTGCCCTGGTATCTGTGGGCAACAGTTACTGCGGTGGGGCATTCTTTCAATACCGCTGAACCAAGTTTCTTATTCTTATGCTCCGGTTTTAAAAGTGGAATTGGAACACGGATTGGGTGAGGTCACCACCTCACCGACTGCTAAGAAGCATGCCGCATCAGCTCCCGTCCAACGTGGTGCACTATCTTGTTCATTTTCCTGTGCACTGATCAATTCAGATGTGGGCTGCGCTCATTCATCGCCGACTGTCAGGTCCCCCAGCTCCTTTCCTCCCTGGCCCACAAAACCCATTCTTAATTAGGATCTGGGTGGCCTTCCAAGCTCACCTCTCTTTTCCGCTCTTGCAGTCGGGTAGAGTCTCTAGCAGGGTGGTGTTGGGAGAGTGGTGCTCCTCGGTCATGATGCGGTGGGAGGCGGAGCGCCTATCCAATCGTCCCTCGGGGCATGTACCTGCTTCCCAGCTGGGGACGCAACTACCTCCTCCGGGCAAACGCCGATGTCACCTCATGGCTTCTCTCTCCTTACCAGCTGCAGGTCTCAGCGAGCTCTGCTTGACTTAGCGGGCGGTTCTTTTTTGGCGACTTCAATGTTGTACCACTTCTGACTCAACCCGGGCTTAGTTGCATGCCATCAAGTCATGGATAAATGCCGGATATTTTGAGGAAAAAGGAGTAGGAGGCCGGAGCCGCGCCAGTGTGTGATCATCTTCCCTGGCTGCTGGCCATGCCCCAACATCCACATCATTTGAGTCACAGAAATGGTTTTGTTGTAAACATTGGCAACTATATCCATTATGTTTGACTCAGTTTCATGACATTATTTTACCTCAGTTACACAAATTGGTATGGCCTTGCTCATTAGCTGGGCTGATATGGTTATTTTTGCAATGTGGAATGGAAAAAAACAAATCCCAGTGACCAGCATTAAATACACTGTAGACATTACATGAGCATTAGTACATTTTAATTCCAATTTGTGCCCAATTCAGATATAAACACAACTTGAGATTAGTTTATTCGTTGCTATTCCTCTGTGCTGTGCAGTGTCACTGTTTCACCAGGCAAATTGAAGTAGCGGGGTTACATTTATGCATTTTTGATAATTAATATACACACTTAGCATAGTGTCATTGATGGACTCATTATTTCTTATCATGAAGCCCTGGGGACATTCAGGCTAATTAGGCAGATGTGTATGAGCAGAGCATTGTGTGTGCATAGTGCTCGGTCCATATGATCTAACCCTCTGTAGTGACATGGCTGACAAACGATTCTGGTGAAACTATACAGTATCCTCTTGTTTAGAGGTCAAAGTATACGGTCTGATGGTAGTTGTTGTGATTTTCAACACTCTCCCCCTCCACTGGACCAATAGCTCCCTGCCTGTGAGTGGAGCTTCAGTTAAGACACAGAAGACAAGTGAGTCTGGAGGAAAAACACTCGAGCCTCCAGTTCAGAGTTAGAAGAAGAGGGCCTGATGGTAGTTGCTGTCATTTCAACCCCACCACTTGACCAATGCTTCACTGCCTATGAGGGGAAATTCAACTGAGACAAGGCTGACAATTTGGTCTAGATAAATGACACTGGTGTCTCTTGTTTAGAGGTAGGGTAGAGGTCCAGATGTTAGCTGTAGGCCTTTCAATTTACCAATTCTCAACATGTGACAAACTGGTTTATGTCACATATCTGTTAGCTAAATGCAGTTGGGCCATACTATTGGATATTAGTACTTATTATTGTTGCTGGGATGATGAATTCATGGTAATGCACTTATAGCCAACATTTTCACATGTGAAAATGTTATTGCTATTGGTATTTGTGATTTTATGTGCAGGTATGTTAATTGCCATCATTAATTACACATCTCAGATACTTTGGCTACTGCATATTGAACAAATAGATGTACAAGACTTTGGCAATTACTGTGATGTATGCCAGGGGAACATTGATATATTCATACGGTGCTGAGGTGTTACGTACCCAACTCTATTCCCCCAGATATTCCTAGCAAGCCCTCTAAATGCAGATGGCATGCACTTTCTTCTGCCAGGCCCAGGAGGCTCACTGCCAGTCTTCTGTGTGGCCAGGTAGTGCCTGTTGACTAGCTTATTGACCCTGTCCTTCAAGTCATGCCACCTCTTCCTGATGTTCTCCTTTGTATGCAGGGCTGCACATACAGCGCTCACTTTGAAGACTATGCTGTCCCGCTTCTTTTTTTTCATGATGACAGCATATTAGAAATGGGGGTCTCTAGTTGGCAGGATGTTACCTTGTCGAAGTAGGGACCTTTCTTCCTAGTCAGGATAAGGGGAATACACTTCTAAAATAATCACTGCTGAACCCCTTGGTAGCTTTGCACGAGCAGCAGTCAGGCTTATCTCAGAGGCTGTGTGTAAAGCATTTGCACATAACATACAATAATACATTGAAAGCACGACAAAAGGCCAATCCAATCCAATATTTTATCTATGCAACCAAGACAAAAATTATTTTTAAAAATCCACCTTACTGCAAAATTAGGCTTAAAATACAGTTCCTTAAAGGCGATTGCTCTGTCGGGGGCTATCACGGCATCGTGAATAACAAATGCAAAAAGTTCTGGCTGACCGCAGGTTCACAGGCCAGCTACTGTGTTGGGAAGACCCACAAAACAGTACCTTTAGAAATGCAGGGCATCGGGGACCTCGTGGTGAGCTCTTAAGAACCCGCATAGGCAGGCATCAGTTCCCAAGGTCGATGTCAGAGTCATCAGGCCCTTGAACATAAAACTCCATCTGGTTGAAGTTGGGAGTGCCGGCGTCGGGGGCTATCGAAGCTGCAGTGCGAAGTTCAGCGGTACAGCATGTGGTGCCCTCAGGTTGCAGTGCATGCAGTGGCTCTGTGACAGCAATGGTGAGACCTGGTTTTTGGTGCAAAGTAGTGAGGTGCTCGTTCGTGCTGACAGGTCACAGTGCAAGAAGTGGCGTCATTATTGCTGAAGCAATGTAGTCAGCCGATGAACCGGAGTTGATGGTGCCAGCGCCAGTAGGCCAAGGCTGCAGTGTGGGACGGAGCAGTGTGTTGTGTAACTTAGGAGCGGTGCCCGCAAACCAGGGTGCAAGCAGGGTGGTGCCGTGAAGAGAAGCGATACAATGTGTGGTACCCACAGGCCAAGATACAAACAGCGGCTCGGTGGGGGCATCGGTGTTGTCGTTCGTGAATCCAGGTTTGCAGTACAAATTCAATGGTGCCCTCTGCGGTGCCTTTCAGGACACGGTGCCGGCAGAGTTGATGGCATCGGGTTGCTTTTTCTTCTATTGCAGCACAAATCACACAGTTCCCAGTGCTGGTAGTAGATGAACTTGAAGTCTTTGATGTTACTGAGACTTCTTGAACAGGAAGCAAGCTCTAACTCAAGCCCTTAGAGAAACTCAAACAAAGAAGTTGCAGAACGATCAGTCCATTTCTTTTTCTGCCCAATACGCCACCACTGCAGGTCAACACAGCAAAGTGGTAGTTTCTCTTTACATCTTCTCCAGTTCTTCTTCTTGGCAGGTTCCTAGATCCAAAAGAGTTCTAAAGTTCTGGGGTCTGGATCCCAATATTTATATCACATTTCCCTTTGTTCTCTTGTGGCAAAACGTCTCTCAGCTTAGTCCAAACCAGTTCTGTCCACTCTGGTCCATCTTTCTGGCAGGGAGTGGAGACAGCATTGTGCACAGGATACAGGGCTTATTCAGGTGCATGAAAAACTCCTCGCACTACTCTAAATGCAGCCCAGGTATATTCAACTCAGCTCTGAGTCACTAAGGCAGGGCAGGATGCACCTCAACCCCTCCAGTGGTTTGCTGCAGTCAATGCATATCCCCAGCTCCTGTCAGTCCAAAACCGGACAGTCAATAACCAACCCAGCAGAGGCACATAGCTCAGCAAGAAAATGCCCATTTTCCAAAAGTGGCATTTTCAAACACACAATTTAAAAAAACATCTTTACAAAAATACGTGCTATTAAATTCTGAGTTTAAGGAATCCAAACTCCATTTCTCTATCTTGTTCCAATGGAAAGTTATATTTGTAAGATGTTACAAAGCAACTCACATGTTAGCCCATGGGTCAGATGGCCTTGCAATAGTGAAAAACGCAACACACAGTATTTCCCTTCAAGACAGGTCACACATACCAGGACATTTCTTACCTTTCACATATGTTGCACCCTGCCCAGAGGGGTACCTTGGGCCTACCTGAGGGGGGCCTTACATGTATGAAAAGGTAAGGTGTGGGCCTGGTAAGTGAGTGCACTTGACAGCTCAACATGGCAGTGTAAAACTGCATGCAGACACTGCAGTGGCAGGTCTGAGATACCTTTACAGGGCTACTCATGTGGATGGCACACTCAGTGTTGCAAGCCCACTAGCAGCATTTGATTTACAGGCCCTGGCACACATAGTGCACTTTACTAGGGACTTACCAGTAAATCAAATAAGCCAAACGTGGAAACACCATTCCATAAACCCAATTTACAGTAGGAGCACTTGCACTTTAACTCCGAACAGCAGTGAGATACTGAACCAGCAAAACAAATTCCAACGCTCCATCAAAAACAGGAGGCCAGCAAGCAAAACGACAGGGGTTAGATGCCAGATCCAACACAGGAGTTTGTTGGTCTTGGGTTCCAAAAACCTGTAGCTCTACTCTAATGATTTCTTTCATCAACACTGAAAACGCAGTGTTTTAAAAATTGGGTTGTATTTTGTGTGACATTGTACAATTTAACCCCTTCGACGCTTATGACGGAACGGTTCCGTCATGCACGTCGGTTGGGCTGTGCTTATGACGGAACCGTTCCGTCATGGCCCCGCCCGCGCTCAGAACCTTCAGCACCGCGCGGAAATCTGCGCAGCGCTGAAGGGGTTAAAGTGATTGAGAGTGCGAAATTCTCAAGTGATTAAAAGGAAAATAACTGAAAGAATCATTATGTGAGTGAATGGTGTGATGAAGGAGTTTGAATGCGTGGAAGACCTGGCTGCTGTGAAACCAAAGACAAGAGACAAAGTCAGTCCTGCTATGCTGAAGGGTGGTAGCCAAGGACCATGGTCTGGGAATGGGGTGTTTTTTATTGTTGAAATGGTAGGCGTGTACACTTTGTGATTTGACTTCAGCTGTGCCATTTTTTGTACGCATACAATGGATAGTGTTGTTAAATTTAGCGGTAGCAGTACCATGGCGGCCTTGCAATGAGGTGCAGGGATTGACACGGAACTGCCAAGGTGTCAGAAGTATCATAATCTTCTCAGTGGTACAACTGAAGCCACGGCAGGGTCGGATCTATATCGGCATCCTTTTTGACTGACACCGCTGTGGTCAGAGATTTGGCTTGAATGCGGCAGAGGGAGAAACTGCAGACTCGTAAGTTGGAATCGAATCGCAGCCACAGTGGTCAGATGGTTGATCTGACCGGCATTGTAATGAGGTCCTTAGTCCTTCTGTTTCATTTGGCCTATATAGACCAGATTGCACCAAATGGCATATACCACATCCTTGGAGTGGCAATGAGTGAAATATTTGAGGTTGAATTTGATATTATCATGCATAAACACTTTAGTTTCAATACAATATTTACATGCTACACGGAACCTCATTCGAGGTGCTGTATAACTGGTGGTGGACCCCATTGTCATTGTATTGTAGGTTTGATTACATGAGGGAAGGCAACTCTAACTAGGGAATCCCTTAGATTGTTGCCTCTTTAAATGGAGAACAATGATATAGTCTTGGTGGGTAGCTGGTATTTACTAAATTCTAGCGCTTTAGAATATTCTTTTTATCTCATTACTGGCTGTGTTAAATGCACTGACAAAAATAATACGGTCAATCTCAAGTGTCCGTTCATTAGGTTCAATTAACGTTTGCCTGTGGATTGTACCATGCCCTTTTGCGTGCTTGCTTGACCACCTTAGGGTATATTCCTTCAATCATTCTGGCTGGTAATCATAGAGACAGATTCTCTAGAATAGTCAGCCTTTTTAGTGCTGCTCCTGTGGATGCACAAAAACTGGCAAAAGGGTAAGTTGTCTCTAAGGCTCCTGGGGGTAACTCCCATATTGTAATGGGGAATTGTACAGTGTGGCCTTTCTGTAAAGTGAAGTGTATATCTTTCTGTCTTCTAATCTCACTTATAGGTCTAAGAAAGGAATAGCTGTACGATCAGAGTTCAAGGTAAATTAAATATCTGCTGCTAAGTTGTTAAGCCATTTGTGAAATTCCTGTAGTCTGGTAATGGACCCTTTCCAAAACTGAAAAACATCATCTGTATACCTCACCCAGTGTCTGGCGTTGTCTGAAAAGGGGCTGTGAGTGGAAAAAATGTAAGATTCTTCTAAGTCAGCCATGAATAGATTATCCAGGTCTTTAGCAAAGCCAGTGTCCTTCACAATGACTTTGGTTTGAAAATAAATTTGGTTGTCGACTTGAAAGTAATTATTACTCAATGACATATCAGTTAGTGCCACAATGAACCACGTTGGTACTTGGACAAGTTGTGCTCTTAAGTCTAAGGAACTTCCAATAACTCTTTTGAGAAAATTGGTAAACAGAGATTTTATATCCATACTTACCAGTGATTCTAGGGTGTCATCAAAATCTTTATCTTCCAGTAATTTGAAGAAGTGCATGCTATCTCTAACATAGGATATGAACTTAGGTACTCAAGGTTTAAGAAATACATCAATATATTGGCAAAGGGGATCTAAAATGTACCTGATATGATGGGCCCACCAGGTGGGTTTTACTCTCTCTTATGAATCTTAGGAAAGGTATAGATAACAGGGGCTCTAGGATCCTCCCTGTTTAAGAAAGCACATTCATTTTTATTCAGGAAACCTTGTTCCAAACCTTTGCGTGTGATATCCCCTGTGAGTGCCTTGATATGGTTCATGAGATCATATGCAACATTCATGTAGCTAATTGGGTGAGGATCTCATTACGGTAATCATCGATGTTTTGAATGACAATGTCTCCCCCTTTATCAGCTGGTTTTATCACCACCTCACAATTATTCCTCAGGAGGCGATTTGCCTGACTTTCAGTGTAACTTATATTGTAGTGTGTAAATCTATGTTGTTTACTTAGGGAGTCTGTCTCCTTCATAACTGTTTTTACAAATGCCAAAATCTCAATGGGTATAGAGCAGGCAGGGTTTATGAAGGAGGATGGTAATCTAAGACCTGGCACGTTATAGTTGACCTGAGATAGGCTTCTACACAAACAATGACTCAGCCTAATCTTGTGAAAAATGTGTTTTATTTCTACCTTAATATCAAAGAAATTCAGTATGGTTGTAGGTACATATAAGAGACCACAGCTTAGAACTCAAATTTCGCCAGTAGTAAGAGTATATTTTGAAATATAGGTTGGAAATATAGGTGCCATGTTCCCTTCAGGATTAGGTGGATTGTTCACCAAAAGTACTGCTGACATTGAATGTGCCATTCTCCAAGTGTCTCTGGTATTGGGCTCCCCTGCCTCAACCTCTCCCCCTCTTGCCTCTCGGTTGGTCCGGAAAGCCCTGGCATCTCCCTAAAAAAGTATTGCTATTTTGGTCATTAGGGCCTGGTAGATTGGATAGGGAACTGGGCCCTGGAGTGGACTTACTGTCTGAGTAATCTGATGCTGAAGTGTCTGAAAAGTTAATGTGGCATTTGTATATACCTTTTCCCCGATTGATTGATGTAATGACCTACTTCATCTTGCTTGTAATAATCATCTTTCAGATATAGAGAGGTTTGGAAATTGTTATGTTTGCTTACATATTTTAAAAGTTTATCTAGTTTGTATTGCTGGGTTATATAGATAAATTCTGATATTGTTTATTATAAAGTTTCTATTGCTTCCATAAAGTTTCTATTGCTTCCTTGGCATTAATAAGTGTTTCGTCACAAAGTATTTCTCTGGTCAATTCTTAAATTTGTCTCTCAAGTTTGTTTATGTGTTCAAGCGCTGTGTCTAATCCAAGAACCATCCAGTGTTGAGAACACTGTTTGGCTTCAAAACTAAAGTCAGTACAAAATGTAGGGTCTTCGACAAAAATAGCGGGCTTGTTGTTAACTTGAAGGGCCACAGGTATTATATTCAATTATAAATAATATTTCATTAAATAACAATGTATTTTTCTTCTAGTTAGCTTTCTTTTTTTCTAACTGAATGATTTTCACCTCTGGCTGGGGTTTTCTCAAGAAAGAGGAACCTTTCAAAAGTTTGACAATATATTCTTAAGTATATTACAGTGTGTCTTACATATTACAAAAAGAATGAATCATAAAGAGAAAATTAATAAATCCACAATAACCCTCACAGTCATGTGATTACCAAGTACATCACAAACTGTTATGGGGCAACCCAGTAACCCAGGGAACCTGGGCCAGTGAATACAAGAAAAAGAAAATAATTCCCTTCAGTTGGCCTAACGGCTAGGTCGGTTGACCTCGAATCTTGGGAACTGGGTTTGAGTCTCGGCAATGACGCTGAACATCTTCTGATTCTGGGCAAATCACTTAAACTCCCCATGCCCAACAAAAATGAATGCCCTCATGAAACGCAACTTGTGCTATGTAAAGCACCCTGATACCCGATACCTTCGGGTCAAGTTCGCGCTATATAATACTCTGTAAAAAAAACTCTTAGGCCAAATGTTATGATTTAGAAGCAATCAGTTACACTCAAACAGTTAATTTAAATCAATGTATCATATCACATTGCAGGTGTTCTAGAAACAACGCAGTGAAAGTGAATGGTGATATCAGTGAAAAAGTTCTGCAATGGTGATGTACAAAAATATAAACAACATACATGTACATTTGTTTCTAGGAGCTGATAAAGCTGAAGATCTTTAACAAGAACTAATAAGAGTACAGCGTGTATATCTTGATAAATCATACGAGTCCACTCGTTCATTCATCGACGTTTCACATTCAAAAGGGCATGGTACAATCCACGGTAAACATTACCTGAACCTCATTAACGTACACCTGAGATTGATCGACTAGTTCAAAAAGATCATTCTAAAACATAGGAATTAAGTGAAAGACTAGTTTGCCAACAAGACTATATCTTTTTTCTCTTTTAAACACGGAAAACAATCTAAGGGGTTCCCTATCTATACCTTCCTCCCTCCAATGCCCAAACCTACAATACAATCATAATGGGGTTTACCACCAGTTATAGGGCACTTCAAATGTGGTTCTTGTGCACCATGTAAATATTGTTTACTGAAACAAATGTTTTTATGATTGATACTGTCAAATTTAATCTCAATTCTTTCACTAATTGCGACTCCTGGGATGTGGTATCTGCTATTTGGTGCTCATGCAATCTGGTCAATATAGGCCACACCAAACAGATGGTCAAAAGCTGTATCCTACAACGGTTCATTGACAAAATATCACCACACAAAATATTCTCATTCCTAAATATCTTGACCAAAATATCATCATCGTTAACATGCTTAGCTATATTCTGATTGGCTGGTAGGTGGTGTGATGGTGACGCGGCGAAGCAGCTACAGCTCTCTACACTGCTGATCCCCCCATCAACTAAGGTGGGTTACCAGCAGGGGGGGCCAGCAGCAGCCCACAGCAACTGGACCGGACTGTATTACGTTAACGCTGCAGCGACCGTAACACCCGCTGCTACCACACAGTGGAAAGGTGAAGTCTGGTGGGTGGCAAGCACGGCTGCCATTAGCGGTGGCCACTGAATGGGAGCCCAGGCGGGCCCATGGAATGCAGCCCAAACTAGGTTAGGTGCAGCTTGTAGACCCACCCGAGAACCCCGCTCACCTGGTCCCCAGCCGGGAACAGCAGTTCTCTTGGGGGATCAACAGCAGTGTTGGCAGCAGTGCAGTGGGGTAGGAAACTGGGCTGCACAGGTAAAGGCAGCTTACCTACCCCAACATATACATCCCTACGTATCTCTACCCTCCCTCTACCCTCCCGACCCCTGAACAGTGCTTTCCTCCCCCTGCCCTACCTGCTTCATCAAAAAGACCATCAAACAGACCTCAGGGATATTTGTAGCCCCGAAGATACTGGAGGGCAACTAGAGCAGTCAAGCCAAGGGCGGAAAAAGATTGGCTGGGGAGCCAACTGAGCCAGAAGAGGCAGTGGGCAGAATTAGAATTACTGCCTCAGTCTAGTAATTAATAACCATCGGCTCACCTGCATCACAACCAGAGACTCAGATCGGCACAGGGGGTGAGGGGGCCAAGGGAGCCATGGGAAGCCAAGGAACAAGGAAATATGGCCCAAGAAAATAATGAGATCTGGCAGGGTAATAGGGGGACCCTCGCTCAGAATAAAAACAAAGATATGCAAACGAAGAACCCAGTCGCCTAAGGGCATTAAGTCTGAACCTCACACTAAAATCAGACCGGGCCCTGAATCAGACTGCTCTATATTAGGGAAATTCCCCACCACAGGGGACCAACAAAATGTGGAAAAGGCCTTTCAGAGCTGTCCTTCATTGTCACAGCCTAAGATCTACACCAAATTCCAGTTCCTGAAAAATGCGGGTGCTACTCTCCTCTCTAGTACAACTGCAGACCAGGGACTCAAAACACCGCTCGAATCGTTCCAACTGCAGGGCAATGAAAGTGTTGGGCACAGACTGACCCGAAAATCCAACTCGGACCTGAAGGCAACCAATTTACTGCAATAGTTTCTGGACAGGGTTCACAGTATCAAGCTACACTCTTGTAGTAATAGCACAGGGGCCAATAACGGCGAGGTCATCTCCCCCTGAGGGGGTTGGCGGAGGAAAGACAGACCGCCGGGAAAGAGGCCCCACAGCAGCAGCATGAGGAGTAATTGTATCATACACAAGGAACTATCAATAACAGAGCTGGGTAACCCACAGACGCACAAACCAACCTGGTCTCCCATTAAAAAAGCAAAGCTTAATCCAATCTCAATGTCAAATGAACACAATACAGAACTTCAAACAAAACCAAAACCGACCAAATCAAAATGAATATCAAGACACAAGACTGGAGACTCTGAACAGTACTCTAACCTCGACACAAAAAAATGGGAGGAACTGCTGGCAACCTACACACGTCATTCGCCAGCAGAGCCCACAAATAACTCTTTGCAAGATTTCAAAGCACAGGAGTACCTGGAGGCAAGAGGGAAATGAAGGATCCAATATTAGGGACAGGACCCGGAAGTCTAATCAAGGTCCAGC
This sequence comes from Triturus cristatus, assembly GCF_964204655.1. NCBI lineage: Eukaryota > Metazoa > Chordata > Amphibia > Caudata > Salamandridae > Triturus > Triturus cristatus. Next base: position 1,107,163,393 of record NC_140590.1, on the reverse strand, counting down.
AAAAATGTAACTCTGCAAGTGCAAGTTTACTCAAAACAGTGCAACTCCTGGTGGAAGCCCTCCAGTACCAAGCAGACAAAATGGACACTCAGCTAACCTTATTGAACACCTTGCCGGCTTTTGTAGTAGTGATCATTGGGTAACTAGGAGCTCTAAATACTTTCCTCCAAAACACACAGGTAACACTCAAGACAGCAAATCAAGCTGCGGGTGCTGCCGAATCGTCAACAAACTAGCCTCTCTCCCCTTAATGGTCAGCAACCTGTGCAAGCAAACAAAAACGCAGCCCAGAAACCCGGTATGCCCCATCTAGAGGAGCAATGTTCTATAGAAATACAAAATTGTATGAGAACATATCATGCAGAGTGCTTGGAAAAAAAAGCTTTTCCCCCAAAACAGCAACAAAACGTGAACAAAGACGGATGCAATAAAACAACAACATAGGAACCAACATTTGGGCTCTTTCTGGGACCCCGGATGGATCCAGACTCTCAGGGAACAAAAAACAAAACAAAACAAAGACGCGCCCAAAGGAGAAAAGAATCAAAAGCCCAGCTCAACCCAGAAAGACCTTGCCCGCCTATTCAGGTTGACACCATCTGAAATGCCAGAATATACAAGTCAACATATTACAATTGTAGCGGAGGTCCGTAAAAAAAAAATGTCTGTCAAAATGGGCGTATACTTAAAATGTAAGGAACAAACTGCCACTCTAGGGACGCTATGGCAAAAAAAGCAGACTGGGGACAATAGCTGATAACTCAAACAAGGGCGGAAATACCCTCATGTTTATACCAGAATCTAAATCAAGAGGCCCACAAGACTTGGACTTAGTCGAATTTATTTATCGCAAAGTCCCCACAGGGGGGAGAGGATACAAAGACCACATGGAGATAGTCATCTGCCACACAAAAAATACTCTCAGAAAGCTCTGTATTTAAAAGTTGGGGGATAAACATCATCCCCGTTATTGAACCTGGCTATCCTGTTGCGCTGACTTTGAAGCACAACAATAAAGTATCGGCTGCCCAAAAATACACTGCAAGATCTGTATTGAAAGGAGCTAGAGTGCACTTGTTAACCACAAAGGAGCATTTACAGGAAAAATACAGAATGCGTCCAGAATATGTACATCGACTGTGGATATGCTCATGGAATATCAATGGACTGTCTAGTAAGATGACAGATTCAGACTTTATCAACCATCAAATGACATCAAATGACATTTCATATCATCGCACTGCAGTAGACTTGGGTGATTGACCCACCACACTTCCAAGGATACCTATGCTTTTTTGCATCAGAGGGGCAAGATATGGGCACTTTCAGGGAGGGCTTGCAATCTATACCACCAACACAATTACAACTTCAGCATATACTGTTGGCCCGTCAACATCAGAAACTATCGCAATAAAAATATCTGCTCCAAGGGTGTCACCGGGAATTGGGAGTAAGGACATAATAAACGCCTTTATACATCCAAACAGGAAAATTAAGACAGCAAAACAACTGACCAACTTCTTAGAGTCATGCATAAGTTAGGTAAACACAGCAGACATGATCCTCACTGAGGACTTTAATTTACATCTAATAGGTTCCTCAACTGTTGATGAGGTGTCCATACAAAACTTGATATGGAACATCCCATCACCGGGGAATAGTCCATTAGGTCACCCAACAAAAATCGGCCAGTGTCTTTTAGAGGACTTTGAACACCTCAAATTTAGAGCAGTAAATTGCAGAACCACAGGCGACAAACCCCCCTGCAATCACTCACTAGTGATCATCGCCCCCAGGAATTCACACTCCGCACGAATATGCCTAAGTTCGAGAAATCTCACGTTCTACAAGGAGAGAACTTCACAATCATCTATAGAAAAATCTAATTTGTGCAGGCATCATAGGGGAGCTTTTTACAAACTTCAACACTTCTATTTCAAGCACGGGTTGGGAGCAGCGAAAAAGAGAAATGCACTTTACTACCACAATGGCAGAGTCTTTTGTCACCCCAATCAAACTAAGAGCAGACTCTAGCTACCACAGAGTGAACAATATAAAAAAAAGAGACACCTTTGATGCAACCCAACCGACATAACTCAGTTAGCCCTATTACAACAGCAGAAAGCTCAGCTAAAGCGAGTGATATGGCCGGCCAAGAGAGCCTCGGAGGAAGCGGTCTTGGTGAAACTACATGTCTACATGAAACAGAGTAATAGTGCAAGATTTTGAGGGACAATAAACTGGCTCACATGCCCCACAGATGGGGGATTATCATCTAACATATCAGAAGAAGATTGGGTAACGTATCTCGGAAACTACAACTCGCTGTTCACAGGATTGAGAACCATAGCAATACCAAGGACCCCACTTGAGATCCGGCAGAAAGAGGGGAGAACTTTAGTACTCCAAGCAGCAGAAGGCAAATCACCAGGAACCCCACACGTAAGAAATCAAAAAGCTAATTGGAAAGGAAAGGAGAGAAGGGGCCCCAGGCCCTAATGGAATCCCACAGGTCCTCTACAAACAAGATGCAGACTACTGGGCAAAAGCACTCTTCACTGAAATAAGGCAGACTGGCCTAGTAGCCCCCTCTTGGAGAGCCTTGATAATTTTGCCAATCCTTAAATCAGGTGATAAATCCCTGCCAAAAAATGATCACTTAGTAACTCTCTTGGATAACAAGGCAAAAATCTTTGCAGGAAGAGCTCCAATCTTGGGCTGAAGGAAAATCAATTTTTCCCCTAAATCAGACTGTCTTTTCAAAGTCTGTTGGAACAGTAACAAACATCATGACCATGGCTTTGCGCATCAATAAGGCATAAAGAACAAAAATGGAAATACATCTATGCTTTATCGACTACAGGAAACCGCAAGAGACTGTGGGCAAAACTGGCCAAGTGGGGCATACCACAGCCACTGCTTAGCTTGCTAATCAATCTGCACACAGATACATGGATCCAAACAAAACTGGGAGACGGATCAATCCTGTCAAGATGTATACCAACAACAAAGGGACTCAAGCAAGTTTGTGTATTGGCTCCGACCCTGTTTAATCTGTTCCTAGCAGACCTCGTCCCAACACTAAATGCCAGCAACTCACATGCCTCAAGATTAGGGAAATTAGCACTACCATGCCTTCTTTACGTAGACAACTTAATCTTAATTAGCCATACGAAGTTGGAACTACAGCATCTTCTTACCACCACCCGTGAATACAAGACTATGACAATCAGGAAGATTTCAAAGAAATCAAGTGCCTGGTTCTGGGGGAACACATGCATTGAATCTATATTCATATGCAAATAAGAGTAGTCATTGACAAGGGCGACCACTTCACTGCCCAGAAAAACTCAATCAGGGAGAAGGGCATAACGCTGGCGGTTTCACTAAGAAATCTTAACTTCAAATTGGGCGGTCCTTCGCTTCTTCCCCGAGCTCAAGTCATATGGGCAAAAGTCCTACCAACATTAGCCTATGGCAGTAAGGCACAGAGGGGCACGGACTCCAAATTACTGGATAGCACAGTCACAACAGTGTACTGAATTATTTTCAGCCTGCCAAAACATACCTTGCCTGAAACAGATCAGGCTAGAGTTCAGCGTTCAAAAACAGACCCTGACAAGAAAAGGAGCCTATATCATCTTTTGGGACAAAGTACGAAAATCTGCATTAGGAACTCTTAACAGCAAACACATTCACCAGCCGTAAAATATTATCAAACACGTCAGATCAACTTGGGGCTAGCTCAGCTCTGGGAAACACCTACCAATCACTGCATATTCAGAAAGCTAGTATTGAAAGCAGTTAAACTCCTATCTTGGAGGGAGGACAAATCTTCCCTATAAAAAGGATTCACGGCTGTACGACTCTGAGTACCTACTCAACCCTTGCTGCTCAAAAATTCCTAGCCTTGGGATATGCTAAATCTATCAAAACCTAATTTTTAAAATACCAATTAGGCCTGTGACCCTGCCCAAAGCACTTTCCAATTTGGCTGAAGGTTCAAATTGACTCCACCTGCTGCTTATGTGGCACAGCACAGGAGGACATGATGCACTTACTATGCACTTGTAAGAAACTGACGAATGAACGAAAACAACTTTTAAAACCATATTTTAACCAACGAGGCATTTGCACCCGGAGACAAGCCGTGTAGGTCTGCTTCGCACCTGAAGTACCACAGCTGAATTTCATCTTGGTGGAAGTTCTTAAGAAAGGTGGGGAAAAAAATGGCAGAGCTCCTGGAGGAAGTCCTGGCCCCCGTACTGTACCATCCTCTATGCAGCAATAACTTCATCCTAAACGGAAGGCATTCAACAGACACTCAGACACTTAGTAAATTATTTCCTACCATAAATTGAAATGGAAACAAACAATTACTTATTTTTTCTTTCTTTCTTTCTTTCTTTCTTTCTTTCTTTCTTTCTTTCTTTCTTTCTTTCTTCCTGAACTAACCTAGATTAAACTCCTTAATTAATTTATTTTCATAATATAATTTTTAAAGTAATTCTTTTACCGATGTATTTGTAGCAATGGTTTTAAGTAACTATTATGATAAAAAATAAACTTGAAACTCGTCATTGTATAATTAAAATATTGAAAAAAATATTGTTGTCATAAATAGCGTTGTATTAAATATATTTTTAAAATATATAAAAAACAATATTAAATATGAAATATTAACATTAATTTAAATAATAAAATAGATGTAATATATATTTTAACAAAAATAACAAATAAACTTTCTTTTAAAAATATAGATATTTACATATATCTACTTAAATACAATTATTCTACTGATCATTTGAAATGATATGATACATTCAAAATATATATATATGTGTGTATGTATGTATGCAAGTATTTATATAAACCGCCCGAAACGCGTCAGATTTTTGCATCTCTGTGAAAAATAAATTCATATCTGCCATATATTTGGGATTCGTGGTATGTCTGTTCGCCGTGGAGGAGGTGCAGGGACAGTGTGTTACATTTTTATATATCTATATATATAATTCAATGAAAAAACCAAAGGTTTCACACATGTTATAGTTAGCTGGACATTTCACTCGTAAAAAACCAATGAAATTTCCCCGTTATAGTTATTTCAGCTAACTATAACTTGCGCGCCCGCAATGCACTACTGATGACGTCACATATTACATCACTCATGACATGGTCACTGACATCACTCATGACATCACTGATGACATCTCAAATGACATCACTGATGACATCACTGATGACATCATCCAGTGAATGTGTGTTTTTCTGAAAATTAAATATGTTTTATATTTATGTATATCTCAAGGTCAATGGAAGAATAAATGGGTATATAAGTGTCTAAATGGATGGTTTTTTTTGATTTTTTTTTTTTGTAACTGACTGATTAAGTGTATCATAGTGAATACATGGCTTACTGAGTAATGTTTAAATATGAAAATGTCTGTATCAGTCTCTCACTTTGTGTATAAGTGGCTGCATGGGTTGGTGAGTAGCTTCATGGGTATCTATATAGGTAAATAGTTATTTTTTTAAGTATCAGTCTGAGTGTCTGTATGGTTCGGTGGGGGGTATTATGTAGTGCATTGGTGCATGAATGAGTGATTCACTCTTTGTATGTGTTGAAGACAACGTGTGCAGGACTGTATGGGTGGATGAGTGTGTGTATGGGTGTGTTAGTGAGTGAATGACTGTCTCAATAGTGTCTTTATGAGTAACTACATATCTATTAAACTAGTATATGTGACTATTGGTGTATATAAGTGAGTATATGTGACAGTGAGAGATTGAAAGAGTTCCTGTATGAATAAGTATGTGTTTCTATAAGTGATTGTTTTTTAGACTAACTATGTGTAAGTTTCCGTAGAAGTAAGTGTGGTGGTGTCTGTATAACTGTATAAGCTAATAAATGTATGTTTGTTTCTTTATTAGCATGAGTGACTATGTGTGAGTAAGTCTATGGATGAGTGGCATTGTGTAACAGGATGTATAGGTGTATGAGTACATATGATGAGTGAGTGCATGTATGAGTGACTGTATAGGACTGTTGGTGAATGAGTTGATGTGTATGTGGTTCTTAGAATTACTGAATAGGTTGTAGTAACTGATATTGGTATGTCCATTGTTTTGAAAATTTTAGTTTCTATTTTTGTATGTGTGTATCAAAGGTTATATTAGGGGAAGAGGAGGTCTGCCACTCTATCACAAGGATGATGTCATCAGTGATGTCATCAGTGATGTCATTTGAGATGTCATCAGTGATGTCATGAGTGATGTCAGTGACCATGTCATGAGTGATGTAATATGTGACATCATCAGTAGTGCATTGCGGGCGCGCGAGTTATAGTTAGCTGAACTAACTATAACGGGGAAATTTCATTGGTTTTTTACGAGTGAAATGTCCAGCTAACTATAACATGTGTGAAACCTTTGGTTTTTTCATTGAATTTCTAAGGTTTTTTAAATGCTAATTCCTAACTATAACGTGTGTGAAACCCATGGTTTTTTCAGTGAATTTGCAAGGTTTTTTAAATGCTAATTCCTAACTATAACGTGTGTGAAACCCATGGTTTTTTCAGTGAATTTGCAAGGTTTTTTAAATGCTAATTTATTTTTTTTTTTCTTTTTTTTTTACATATTTTTATTTTAATTTTCTATCCTTTTTTAAAGACTATGGTTAATTTTTAAAAATTCTACAATATGTTTTTTTTTTTACCATTTTTATAAAATAAACAGGTAAGATTTATTAGTATAACATATTGTTTTTTTTTCCTTCTTTTTTTTAAAATTTTTTTTTTAACGTGCGCGTACGGTAAGCGCACGTCTTGCTTTCATTACGTTAGATTTCTACGCTGTTTGCGTTCATTTACGCAATTTGCGTAGACGTACGTCACGCGCGCGCAGTGCATAACGCGTACGCTGCACGCGCACGTTACGCGGAAGTGTTGTGGAGTGACTGTTTTGCGCATGCGCGCGAGCACGTGTCTTTTTTACGCGCATGCGTACTTTTACCGTAAGCGCACCGTAAGCGTAACGTAAGCGTTACGTACGCGCACGGTGGGTCATGTGATCATGAAACACAACTTTTGATTGGTTGAAACTACTTTCAGTTCTAGAACTCTCCTACACCACACCCATTCCCCTCATTTCTGCTTGTGATCCCTTAGGAGAAGGAGCTGAGTTGTCTTTGTGATACGATGGCAGAACAGCAGACCTCTTCTGAGAGTGAGGCTAGCAGCACTACCTTGAGGCAGAGAAGGAGGAAACAAAAGAGCTCTTTCATATGGGAGTATTTTTCTTTTCCAGAGGGCAAGAAAAAGGTAAATGCACCCTTAGTGACTTGTAAGCTTTGTGGCCGTGTACTTTCAAGAGGGAATCCCAACAAGAAATATTCCTTCGGGAATCACACCATGTTGAGACACCTTCAAGATGTACACGGTAGGACATTTGCTCGACATACTGAAGGTAACCCTTCAGTAAGTCAACCAAGCACATCCACAGCAGCTCAGCCTGGTCCATCATCTGCAGTGCCAAGTCCATCTTCGGCAGGTCAGCTGAGCCCTTCATCTGTGGGGGGAGCATCTCCTTTTTCTCGTCCTCTGGAAATCAACCATCGGTTTTCGAGGGTTTTAGTTCGGTGCACCACTTGTCATGATCTAATTGCTCATAGGGAGACCAATGTTGCCCTAGTGAACAATTTAATAGATCAGCACATTTGTCGTAGAGACTAATATTCCCACTCTTTCTTTCCTCTGTCCCTGCATGAACACAACGGCTCTTTTAAGAGCCAACCTTACCTTTTAACTTTTTTTTATATATTTTTTAAAACTTTTTTTAATTTTTTTTTACCGTACGCGTACGGTACGCGTAATTTTTTTTTTTTTTTTTTTAAAAACACTAAAAATCAATTATCACATTACAAGGTCCTTGAGAGACTACAATGAAAAACTGAAAATGTGATTGTGGAGAAGTGGAAAAAAGGGACCATGAAATTTTTGACTTACCATGCTCACTCAAAAAAGTATTTATTAATTTAAATTTAATTTGAATTGCTTTAAAAATGGTTCTAGTTTTCGAAAATTTTCTATCTCAATCTGAAAAAAAAGAAAAAAGTATTAATATTTAATAAAACATTTTATAATACAGTACACATATTTACATATTTTTCAAAAAAATGTTTTGCCTTATTTTTGCTGTTTTCAGAATATATTGCATTTCACAAATTGTGAAAGCAATTGCATTCATCATTTAACAGCGGGCAAAAAGAAAATTAACAATCTCAAAGATTGTTTTAAAAAAGCCCACAATCTCTTTTTGCATAAACATAACTTTATAGAAATGCATAATATTCTTAAAAAATATCATCTAATATCAATACTTATTTCTTTAAAATACCGTCTGACATTTTTGTTTCAGAAGTATAATCACAAAAATATATCTCAAATAACTCCACAATACATCTGGTTCCATTTCCTTTAGGCCAAATAGTAATTTTAAAATTCTTTTTTGATTAAATTTCCAATGGTGATCCAATAAAAATCTAAAGTTTAAATTGTACAGATCTCACCGATTGTCTGTAACATTTTGGTTTCCGAAAGATTAATTAATAATTAAATAAGTCCACAATAGAATTGTTTACCTTTCCTCATGGCCAAATAGTAATTTTAAAAATCTTTTTTGAATAAATTTCCAATGGCAATCCAATAACATTCCAAAATTTTAAATTGTGCAGATGTTACCGATTTTTTCTAAATTTTTGGTTTTCCAAAGTTTCATAAAAAATTTAAAAAGTCCACATTACAATTGGTTACCTTTCCATTAGGCCAAATGATAATTTGTAAAATATTTTTTTTTGAAAATTCCAATGGTAATCCAATAAAATGGTAAAATTGTTTTGTACAGATGTTGCCAATTCTCTCTAAAATTTTGGTTTCAGGAAGATTAGATAGGAATTTGCTAAATCAAAAGGCAAACGTTGCTTGAAAATTAATTGGGAATCATTACACAGTGTCCAGCCTTTTTCACATTTAAGATAAACTGTGTAATGTCCAGAAGTTACAGTAGGTCCTTCATGGAAAATTATTGCAACTGTTACAAAAGTTTTTCCTGAAATTGATAATTGCTGTCCTGTAAACTTCTTTATTAAAGTATCTAATTTTGAACCATCAGCTTTACATCGTTGCATCATTAAAATTACATATTGTCCGTATTCCTTTAAAATTAACGTTGAAAACATTTCAGATTTACACTCACTGCATTCCATGCTATGATTAGCATCTTTAACTAATTTAGCAAAAGTGACTGTTTTACTTTCTGGCAATGTTAAATAAATAAACCTTTCAGAATCAACATTAGAGCCACATATATTGTAACAGTTTTCACAACTATGTTCCCATTTATAAGAGAGACCAAACACATTTTCAATGGAAACCCCTTCTTCTTCCAGTACCTGAAGAAAAAACATCAAGAATTCCTGTGCGTCTTGCTGTACATTTTGAGAAAACTGTGTTCGTCCTGAACATACATCTAAAAGTTTTCTAATTTCAGTAGCACTTTCTATTTGAGTTTTATCATTACTCAGCTTTTGAAAAAGGATACTCAACTCAGAACAGAATCTTTTTCCCTGATTTACTATTATGTGCTCTTGCACACTTTCCAGATAAAATGCAACATTCAGCACTACATTAGCGTAGCAGTTGACACCAGAGCTATTTTCAAAATGACATCCTACAACCTGTTCTTCATTTTCCTTTTTCTTTTTGCTTGCAATTACATCACTCCTCTTTTTTTTCCTCCTCTCTACATCATTACAGATATTCTCATTTCTCCTTTTACGAGAAACTACACGTTTCTCCAACACAGGATACTGACCTAAATGAGGAGCATAGGTTCTTCTTAATCTATTATACTCCTTTACACAATTTGTATCAGCACTAACTTTTGAGTCATCAAAGTCTATCATGAATAAACCAGATAATGTTTTCACTCGTGACAAAGCTACATAAGCCATACCTTCTTTGAACACAGTTGAACCAATGTTCACAAAAGCACAATCTACAGTCAATCCTTGAGACTTGTGAATAGTTACAGCATATGCTAGCGAAAACGGAAACTGCTTCCTACGTACATATAAGTCTTTCACAAGCATGAAACGAACTGAACAACGACAAATGTCTTTAACTTCTTCTATCTGATCAAATTTTATTTTTAAACATTCAATTCCATCTTTTTTCTGATAATTAATAAAACCCACAACTCGTCCCATAGCTCCATTAACTAAACCTTTTTCAACATCCAAATTTCTCCTTAAAAATACTCTACAGTTCATGCAAACATATAGATTTTTTTCTAATCCAGCTGTTTTGGAAATGGTCTTCTCTAGTGAATCCATTTTTCAGTGTGCCTGTTAATTTGATAGTAATTCTTCCATCCTCAATTTTGTCCACTGCTTCCAATTTCCTGATATCTTCCTTTTCCAATTTCAAAAGCTCCTCATTGAATATTGAGCATTCACGTAGAGTTGGCATTAAGCAGATGACACTTTTCTTTTCTGCAATGTTCTTGTATATCTTCTCTGCAACTATTTCTTCCTTTGGAAATAAATTATGTAGCAACCGACTCTGTAATGCTTTTGTGCCTGCTTCATTGAGTAGTCCAATCCTGATATCTTTCAGAATACTTCCATATTCTTCATCGTTTGCTTGCCTCATATTAGTAGTAAGTTCCTTGTACTCAAAGAAGGACCAAATATTTGCATTACCAATGCTTCCCAATGACTTATTTGTGTCTTCATGTGTCACAGTGTCACAGTATTACACACTGGTTGTCCTTTAACTGGAGTAAGCTGTAGAAGATCCCCAAAAACTATGACATGTTTTCCACCAAATAACACGTCATAGTCTGTCCTTAGAATTTGCTGCATTCTTAAATGCACAAAGGCAAGCATTAAGTTTGATACCATGCTCACCTCATCAATAATGAGAACTTGCATCTTCTTCAATACTCTTGAAACTTCCAAGCATGCTTCTCCAGTTAGCTTGTTGTATTGTATTTTGTTCTCATGCTCCACTGGTAACATTAGCAAACGATGTAAGGTGATTCCTTTTATGTTATAGGCTGCTAACCCAGTTGGAGCAGTAACCACACAAGACAAAGTAGAATCCGTTTTTTGCTGTAGGTAGCTTCTGATGACTTTTATTAAGAAACTTTTTCCAGTTCCAGCTTGTCCACTTATACATCCTGATTGGATGAAATGATGTGCATGAGCACTCTTTTTTTTCATGTTGAAATCCGTGATCAATTTTGCTTCTGATCTCTTCATAAATTTGTTGCTGCTCTTCATTCAGTTGTCTTTCCAAATTTTGTAAGTCTATAAATTCTTCTTGAGCTTGATTCATAGCCGTTTCCACTTCATTCATGGCTATTGATGCTTCATTTTCAACGATTGGTTGTCCTAGGGGATCTTGACTGAGTGTTCCTGAACTTTGGCTGTCCTGAGAACTGTCTCTAGCTACTTCTGCTGCAATTGTAGTTTCCTGTTCAATTTCTTCATTTAACATTTGCAGATAAGTTGAGAATGTACTGCATTGTATGCTGTCTTTGCAAGCATTAAAAGAATCTTCATAGCTTTGAAATTCTCCCAGTAGTTCATCCTCTGTACGCCATGGTTTAAACAGCTGTAAAAGAGCCAAGTAGTAAAATTCCTTTTTGTCAGTAGTGTCGCAACTCAGCTTCCTGTGATTTATCAAACTTCCTTTTGTTTGCTTCACCAAACATCCTTCCTCACCAATGACTTTATATTTTCCATTGTTGATGTCTTCTGCGGCTTTCAGTGAATAAATGTAGTTCTGCAGCACTTCATAGAGACACATGTTCTCCAGATGATGACTTCTCTTGGGATAATATGTGTCCAACATGTTTGATTTCAAAATATCTGTACTTTCTGGGTCATTCTCGGCCAAATATTCAATTTCTCCAACAGATTTCAGTACCCGATTTCTCATTGCTGCAAGGCCTAAACTTGCCCAAATTATTCTTCTTGATTTCGAGTAGAGACTTGCAGAAGATAACCTATCTGAACATTCGTAGGATCCAATTTCTCGATGCGATAACATCTTTAAACTGAAACTGTACAGCTTCTTACTGACAGTCTTCTCGTGAGAAATCGCTTCCCACATTTCTTTCAATTCAGTTTTTTCTGATTTAGTAATGTAAGACGTTACATATCGAGCAACAGCAATGGAATTGTCAGCTACATACTGTATATCCATGTTAGCATTCCACATGGATAAAATGACTGGGTTGTAGTCATTTATATTTTTTGATTCTTCTTTTCTATTAAGGTTGTAGGTATTCTTAGGTGATTTTCTTGTGATAGTATGTCTCACAGATGACATAAAACTGTTTACTCTTCCATTTGAAAGAACAGGTCTAGGAAATCCAAATCGACATTTAGTGTAGTATTTATCTTTGCTCTTGTATTTCCGTCGACAGTATTTTCCACACCGATGACTTTGGAAACGTAAAACTTGCTCCTTTAACTTTTTCTCTTCTGTGCTTTTTGGTATAGCACATGTTGCATATTCTTCAATGTAAGATAACACTGCTTCATCAGCATCTGTTCCAAACTTTGGGGCATCCTTGATCCACAACAGCATATGAATATGAGGAGCACCTCTTGCCTGGTACACTTTTCTCCAAAAGAAATCCACTACTTCTCCTAGAGGTAGATTTTTTTTATTGCAGATGAAGGACATCATAGCCTCAAATCTATGATTGAAATATCTGCAAACATTAACCGGATCCAATGAGCACAGTTCTACTGCTGTCTTGTATTCGATGTTTTTAATGTTTGAATTTGCCTCTCGTAGAAAATCCAGTAAATCATCCCAAGCGTACTCAGCACAGCTTAGGGTAAGGAACCATGTTGGTGTTCCTAAATTCCGTAACATGCATTTTAATTCACCATGGCGTCGGTACCAATATTCATTTGTCCCACGCTGACAAGCCATCAGATTGATCAGTTGTGTTTCCAAATGATCATCTCGATGCTGCACTTTCTCCATAAAATCCTTAGCAGACACATTTTGTAAATGTACTCCACTTTTTAAAATGTGATTTACTGCATAAGACAGTGCAGACAAGTCGCTTTCAAATAAAAGATGGAACAAATAAGGAATACTTTGTCGAAATCTGGGATCTTCAGCATATAGTCTTGTAGTCCGATACTCAGAAGCTGGAATCTGTTCTGGACGTTCATCGTATCGTCCTCCTTTTCCTTTAGGAAACAGCTGGGGAAAACATCGAGCTTCCAAGCTCTCCTCCCATACACTCACAGGAGTTCCTTTTGCTTTCTTCATCTGAAACAGATCAATATTGTCTCCCATTACTTCTTTTGAATGAAGAGGATGTATGCTAAAATGTTCATAAATTTCTTCTTCCTTTGACTTGTCCACTTTTTCAATATGTCCAGTTGGGTTTTCTGTGTCTTCTTGTAAATCTTCTTCTTCTTCTTCTTCTATATATAAATTGATTCATACCATTTGTTATTCCTTTTCAAATACAAATTTGCTGTTTGTACTTTCCGTACATCTACCAGCTCCTGCCAAATCTTCTTATTCTTTGTAGGTACACCATTAACCAGAATAATTAATGGTTCAGTTTCCAAAGTATCCGCATCAATAGTTTCCATATTTTTTTTCAAATCCAAGGGCAAATACACCACTCTACCTTTTAAACCTCTCAGTAAATCTGAAGGAGGTAATTTACCAGTTTTGGGCTTCATACGTACTATGGTCTGGAACGGATGAACACATTGAATGAGTATAGACTCATATGTATTTAATTCAGAAAGTTCAGCAGGAATAGCATCCAATTCTAAATTATTATATACAGCTCTGGTCGGCATTCTATTTTCCTCTAACTTGTTGTAACAGTATTTACAAATACGCTTATCTTCACCCAATTCAAAACAATTTTCAAGAAATATATATGTGGCAAAATCCTTCCACTTATAATTATCTTCATTTTCACTCTTTCTGTAGAGATCAACATTCCTAGTTTGTTTTCTATAATGAGTTCTGCGGCAACAAATACAAGTTATATTTGGTCTTTCATTAGAGATTTTTTCAAATTTTGTTATGTGATCATTAAATGTCTTACTTACAGAGGGTTCTACATTCTCTTCCACTTCCTCCTCATTTACTGTGTCCTTTTCTGCACTGTTTTGTTCAGGACCAAAGTAACAAAACTGAATTTCATCAACAACCTTCTCTACATCTGATACCGATCCATGGAACAGAGCCTTATTCAATTCATCTAACTTTATTGCTGGACTTTTAGCAAAATACAACCGTCTCACAAACTTTCTCATTTCAGTATGATGAACAGCCAGCATCCTAAAATGATGGAAAACACTATTACACACTTTTCTAGATAGACAAGCCAGAGAATGACCCTGCAAACCAGTATTCTCTCTCACTCTGCATGGATCTAGACTTTGAAGCACCTTAATCTTCTGTTTTACACTTTTTTTTACTATATTCTCTTAGAAACTCACGAAATTTATCAATAGATTCCTGACGCACAGTGCAAATACTACTACAATTCCAAGTGTACACTGGGGCTTTAGGACGTCTCCCCATAGCCTCATCCGCCATCACTTGTACCTCGTCTCTTGGAACCATTATCTCCTTCTCCATTATGCAACCATTTTTCACTTCATAAGCACGACCTCTGGTGTCAACTGCATGCAGCAAACTATTACTTTGAAAATAGCTCTCTTCATTAAAAAAAGGTTCACTACTTGAACTATGCATCCATTTTCCTAAAAACACTTTACAAAAGTTTGTTCTGTTCACTACTCTTTTCCTTTTGCTTTGTGATTTCAGTACATTAACCATTTTATCTAATGTACGCATCCTATTCAAAATTAAAATGAATAGTTTCCTTTTTAATTCTAATGCCTTTGCTGCAATGGCTTCAATTTCTTTTTTTCTCTTGTAAAATTTTGCCTTTTGCTTATATTTCTTCACATCCTTTATCAAATTGGACATAACTCTTCTCTGAAACATTTTTCTACGTATCTCTTTAAACGCTGTTTTTCTGTTTAAGTTAATCTTTATAGTTGCAGAAGGTATATTTGCATTAACTAAATTCTCAATTTTTTCCTGTCCTTTTCTATTGAAAACATTCTTTCCAGTACAGACATGTTTTGTAAATTTTTCTTTTTTTTGAATATGTTCTTTAAAAAATCTTTTGTCTGCTTACCAGAAGATTTTTTCTTTTTCCCAACATGAGCATCTCCAACTAACTTAGGTCCTCCAGTTGTCTTCAAATATAGGTTTTTTTTGTGGTCTTTCTTTAGTCTGGATTTTGTAGGCATCTTAAATTTTGTTCACTGCTCTTCAGCAATACCTGAAAAAAACTAAAAAAAAAATCCTTTATTTTATTTAAATATATTACTACATTTTTTATGTTCTTTAGAAATCTTAAAATACTATAAACCCCTTTCCTATAAATGAAAATCACAATAACACCTTCACAAATTAAATATCTAAAAATAATTCCTGTGTGCACACAAAGTCATGCTTTGAAATTAGGCAGAAAACGAAATTTCTTTGCCAATTGCAAAGCATACTTTCTACTACTTTTTAGGCAAGTGATAAGTACTTTTACAGACTGACACATTTTGAATCCACTTTTCAGATTCTTAAAAAAGCACATGTCCAAACTGCTTTTTCAGGCCAGCACCATGTGTAACCTGGGTGACTGACTACACTCCAGCAAGGGCAACCAGCCTTAGTGATGCTGAATGTATTTGCATTACTGACTGAAACCTCAAACCCCACTCGGTTGTGCATACTGTGCATGACTCCACAGGATAAGCAGCTGGGTGTGTGCTAAGAGTCTGCTTCTGCACAAAAAAATGGTTCCCCCTTTCCATCTAATGCAACTGTGAAATCACCAGAGCAATACGCAATAAATCTATGCTTGTAATTCCTATTTACACACAGAGTCATGTTTTCACATTAGGCCCTTAAACGAAATTTCTTTGCCAAATTGAAAGCACACTTACTACTCTTTTTTTTGGCAAGTGATAAACACTTTTACAGACTGACACATTTTGAATCCATTTTTCAGATTCTTAAAAAAGCACATGTCCAAACTGCTTTTTCAGACCAGCACCATGTGTAACCTGGGTGACTGACTACACTCCAGCAAGGGCAACCAGCCTTAGTGATGCTGAATGTATTTGCATTACTGACTGAAACCTCAAACCCCACTCGGTTGTGAATACTGTGCATGATTCCACAGGATAAGCAGCTGGGTGTGTGCTAAGAGTCTGCTTCTACACAAAAAAATGGCTCCCCCTTTCCATCTAATGCAAATGTGAAATCTCCAGAGCAATACGCAATAAATCTCTGCCTGTAATTCCTATTGGCACACAGAGTCATGTTTTCACATTAGTCACAAAACGAAATTTCTTTGCCAATTTGAAAGCACACTTACTTCTCTTTTTTTTGGCAAGTGATAAGTACTTTTACAGTCTGACACATCTTGAATCCACTTTTCAGATTCTGAAAACAGCACATGTCCAAACTGCTTTTTCAGACCAGCACCATGTGTAACCTGGGTGACTGACTACACTCCAGCAAGGGCAACCAGCCTTAGTGATGCTGAATGTATTTGCATTACTGACTGAAACCTCAAACCCCACTCGGTTGTGAATACTGTGCATGATTCCACAGGATAAGCAGCTGGGTGTGTGCTAAGAGTCTGCTTCTGCACAAAAAAATGGTTCCCCCTTTCCATCTAATGCAAATGTGAGATCTCCAGAGCAATACGCAATAAATCTCTGCCTGTAATTCCTCTTTGCACACAGAGTCATGTTTTCACATTAGTCACAAAACGAAATTTCTTTGCCAATTTGAAAGCACACTTACTTTTCTTTTTTTTGGCAAGTGATAAACACTTTTACAGACTGACACATTTTGAATCCACTTTTTAGATTCTTAAAAAAGCACATGTCCAAACTGCTTTTTCAGACCAGCACCATGTGTAACCTGGGTGACTGACTACACTCCAGCAAGGGCAACCAGCCTTAGTGATGCTGAATGTATTTGTATTACTGACTGAAACCTCAAACCCCACTCGGTTGTGAATACTGTGCATGATTCCACAGGATAAGCAGCTGGGTGTGTGCTAAGAGTCTGCTTCTGCACAAAAAAATGGCTCCCCCTTTCCATCTAATGCAACTGTGAAATCACCAGAGCAATACGCAATAAATCTATGCTTGTAATTCCTATTTACACACAGAGTCATGTTTTCACATTAGACCCTTAAACGAAATTTCTTTGCCAAATTGAAAGCACACTTACTACTCTTTTTTTTGGCAAGTGATAAACACTTTTACAGACTGACACATTTTGAATCCATTTTTCAGATTCTTAAAAAAGCACATGTCCAAACTGCTTTTTCAGACCAGCACCATGTGTAACCTGGGTGACTGACTACACTCCAGCAAGGGCAACCAGCCTTAGTGATGCTGAATGTATTTGCATTACTGACTGAAACCTCAAACCCCACTCGGTTGTGAATACTGTGCATGATTCCACAGGATAAGCAGCTGGGTGTGTGCTAAGAGTCTGCTTCTACACAAAAAAATGGCTCCCCCTTTCCATCTAATGCAAATGTGAAATCTCCAGAGCAATACGCAATAAATCTCTGCCTGTAATTCCTATTTGCACACAGAGTCATGTTTTCACATTAGTCACAAAACGAAATTTCTTTGCCAATTTGAAAGCACACTTACTTCTCTTTTTTTTGGCAAGTGATAAGTACTTTTACAGTCTGACACATCTTGAATCCACTTTTCAGATTCTGAAAACAGCACATGTCCAAACTGCTTTTTCAGACCAGCACCATGTGTAACCTGGGTGACTGACTACACTCCAGCAAGGGCAACCAGCCTTAGTGATGCTGAATGTATTTGCATTACTGACTGAAACCTCAAACCCCACTCGGTTGTGAATACTGTGCATGATTCCACAGGATAAGCAGCTGGGTGTGTGCTAAGAGTCTGCTTCTGCACAAAAAAATGGTTCCCCCTTTCCATCTAATGCAAATGTGAAATCTCCAGAGCAATACGCAATTAATCTCTGCCTGTAATTCCTCTTTGCACACAGAGTCATGTTTTCACATTAGTCACAAAACGAAATTTCTTTGCCAATTTGAAAGCACACTTACTTTTCTTTTTTTTGGCAAGTGATAAACACTTTTACAGACTGACACATTTTGAATCCACTTTTTAGATTCTTAAAAAAGCACATGTCCAGACTGCTTTTTCAGACCAGCACCATGTGTAACCTGGGTGACTGACTACACTCCAGCAAGGGCAACCAGCCTTAGTGATGCTGAATGTATTTGTATTACTGACTGAAACCTCAAACCCCACTCGGTTGTGAATACTGTGCATGATTCCACAGGATAAGCAGCTGGGTGTGTGCTAAGAGTCTGCTTCTGCACAAAAAAATGGCTCCCCCTTTCCATCTAATGCAACTGTGAAATCACCAGAGCAATACGCAATAAATCTCTGCCTGTAATTCCTCTTTGCACACAGAGTCATGTTTTCATATTAGTCACAAAACGAAATTTCTTTGCCAATTTGAAAGCACACTTACTACTCTTTTTTTTGGCAAGTGATAAACACTTTTACAGACTGACACATTTTGAATCCACTTTTTAGATTCTTAAAAAAGCACATGTCCAAACTGCTTTTTCAGACCAGCACCATGTGTAACCTAGGTGACTGACTACACTCCAGCAAGGGCAACCAGCCTTAGTGATGCTGAATGTATTTGCATTACTGACTGAAACCTCAAACCCCACTCGTTTTTTTTTAATTTTTTTTTTTTGTTTTTTTTTCAGTTTCAAAAACCTTTATTATTATTGCAAAGCAATTGTACATCATCGCGCCTACAACCCCTCGGGCCGGCTACAATCAACCAATTATATTCGCTGTCATCTTGTATATCCACAGCCATTTGTCCGACATCCCGGAGGCTCGGAGGCGATGTATCGCACTCAGGGTCACAAAGCGTCCGCACATATGTTCTGGTCAGCCAAGGTCCTCATGGCTATGGTGTGAGAGTGGCCACCCCACTATAAAGTGCTACAACTACAAAGTCAGATGTTTGGAATAGGTGCACCCCTCTCGTCCAGGCAGTCGCTCCTGCATGCTTATATCACCCTTTTGTGACATCATCATCTCTCACCCCGCTCTCTAGCATCCGACCATCCTTATCCAGTCGTACGGGACAACCCCCGCCCATGGGTGCTAACTCTCCGGAGCTGCAGCGGATCCAGCGTTACTCGCCTCAGGAGATCCGGCATTCTCAGCCATTGTCTGTGCCTCCAGATATGCTCTGAGCGGGTCCCATATATCCACGGCTCTACTACTCAATGGCTGCGTGTCTGCGTATATTGTATTCTGTTCCTGACAATACAATAAGTCCGCTATCCATTCCTTAAATTTCGGTGCGCGGCCTCTTCCCCATCTACATGCCACCCTTCGCTTCACCATCAGCAGAGCAATATTCCCAAATTTCCGATGTGCCTTGGCTATACCCATAGTATACCCCAGGAGCATCACTAGGGGATCACAGTCGATCTTGGCACCCAGCATCGTCATCAGCGCCGTGTGCACCTGCGCCCAATATTCAGACACCGCCGGACACAACCACGCCAGATGTAAAAACCCAGCTCCTTCCGCGCGGCACCGTTCACATCTGTCGTTATCCGCAAGACGAAACCGTAGCTTCCGCACCGGCGTGCAGTACAAACGCTGCAGAAACTTATAGTGAATAATACGCAGACTACAATTAGCCGATATCTGCGCGGTCTGTGCACAGCAATACTTCCACTGCGCCGCTGTAATGTCTCTCCCCAGATCCTCATTCCACTGGCCAAGCGCTCTGCATGCTCCGCTACCACTGTGCTCCCTAATACTACGATACAGGTTCGATACTAGGTGTCTGCCATCCGCGGACGTAAGTAAGACTCTCAGAGGCTGAACCACATCGGGTTCCTCTGGGAACTGTGGCAAAATAACCTGGAGCCCCTGCCTCAGTCGAAGATAATAAAACACTTCCAGCGGAGTGGGCGGACCCCCTTGAAACCACTGGTCTCTCGTTTTGAACCGCCCATTCAGGAATAAATCGCCCCAGCTACAGACCCGCCGCCGAGCGCACATCCCCTGGAACCCTCTTTCCTGCAATAAGGACAACTCCGGGTGGTACACCAGTGGCAGGGTCGGTGCATATAAGAGCTGAAGCGCCACCTTACGAAGAATTCGCTGCCACGCATCTATCGTACAAGTCACCGTAGTAGCCGGTGTCTCAATCGCTCTAACCGGGCCGTGAATAATGCCGCGCAGTGGCAGCGGCCTAGCTATCCAGTCCTCCACAGCAACTTGCGGCATGAATGGAGTGGGCACGAACCAATGATATGCATACTGAGCTTGAGCACTCAGGTAGTATGTTAAAAAATCGGGGACATCGAAGCCACCTCTATCATATGGTTGAGTTACAATCGACCACGCCAGTCTCGGCTGTCTCCCGGCCCAAAACAGTCGTATCAGCTCTGAGCGGAGTCGTCGGAAGAAATATGCACCCGGATAATACGGGACATTTTGGAACAAATATAGAAATCGAGGCAGCACCACCATCTTAATGAGTGAGGCTCTTCCCGCCATAGTAAATGGCAAAGAAATCCATCTAGTCACATCGTCAGTTAACTTGGCAATGGCAGTTCTGTAATTTAGACGCACCGTCTCCTCCTGAAGCCTCGATACCTGAATCCCTAAATAACGTAAGTCCTCATCGCACCATTCGATCGGATAGTCCAGTGCAAACCGGGGCACCGCGGGAGTCAGAGGGAAAAACTGCGATTTCTTCCAATCAATCTGTATACCAGACAACCGGCCAAACACCAAAAATTCCCTCAGTAGCGAATTAAGATTGGCCTGTGGATCCACCACGTATAACGTCAGGTCATCTGCATAGAGTGACACATCTATTTGACGCTGCTCACAGTGAAAGGCGCTGCCCTTGTGCAGCTGCCGGATACGACACGCCAACGGCTCAATTGCGATAGCGAATAGCAGCGGGGATAATGGACAGCCCTGTCTAGTACCTCTGGTCAAGGAAATCAGGTTCGACATCTCTCCATTGACAAGTACCCGTGCCTTTGGATCAGTGTACAGCAACCGTACCCATGCTACAAATATTTTGATAAACCCCATCCTATACAAGATCGCAAATAGATAGTTCCACTCCACAGAGTCGAACGCTTTAGTGGCATCAAGAAATATGGCAGCCACCGGCTTATCCGGCGCTATGGTATGCATCAGCGAAAAGAGGGTACGGAGATTGTTAGCAGTGGATCTCCCAGGCACAAAACCGGATTGGTCCGGAAGGGCTATCTTAGTCATCAATAATGACAGCCGATTGGCCAGTACTTTCGCCAATATCTTAGCGTCACAATTAATCAAAGACAGTGGCCTATATGCATCACAATCAGCAGGATCCTTGCCCGGCTTTAACAGCGATGTAATCAACACCTCCCTCATCGACCGCGGCAACATGCCCACCTCCAAAGACTCCTCATACACCTCCTTGAGGACTGGGGCCATTATATCAATGTAGCATTTATAAAATTCCACTGGCAACCCATCCAAGCCAGTCGCTTTGCCATTGGCGAGGGACATAATTGCCTCCCGGATTTCATCTAATTCAAACGGCGCACCAAGGAACTCGCTATGTTCGTCACACAACCAGCACAGCGCCACCTCATCCAGAAAATCCCCCCATGCAACCTCCCCCACCTCGTGGGCAGTATAGAGCTCGGTATAGTGCTGAGTGAAAAGTTCCAAAATACCTTTCGTATCCCGCCGCGTGGTCCCATCTCGCGCATGCAGTTCCAATACATGAGTCATACCCCGCGGCGGCCGCGTAACCTCCGCCAAAGCGCGTCCCGGCCGCTCACCTTCGCAATATCTACGGGCCTGCCAGTATTTACCCCGGAACTTAGCCTCCCGGTCCGCTTCCTGTTCAAACTGCGTCAGCCGTTCCCTGAATTCTGTCTGAACGGGGCCCATCGGTTCCCTGGTCATCCGAGACTCCAGGTCCCGAAGCTCTCCCTCTAATCTAGCTAGTGTCCCTCGTATGCTTCGTAGGACCCCGAAGCTTTTGGATATGTAAAATCCCCTAATCGTCACCTTAAATGCCTCCCAGATGGTGTCCACACTGTCTACTGACCCCTTATTGCGAGGAAAGAACTCCGCGATCTCCTCTCCCAACTCTGTCTTAAACAACGCATCTAACAGTGCCGTAGGGTGCATTCGCCATCGGGCTCTAGCGCACCCGTATCCCGGGACCGTTATCTGAACCAGAACCGGGCAATGATCCGAATACGAACGCGGCAAGTGCGCTACCCTTCCCAAATCCGACGCTATACTCCGAGACAAAAAACAATAGTCCAGTGGAGCCCACGTGTTAGCATATGCCATAAAGTGCGTGCCCTCACGGAGTCCACCGTGTACAAACCTCCAGCTGTCTACCAATCCCCCTTCCTCTACTATTCCCGCTAGAGCATCTCGGGCCTTCGGATGATATTGCGGACTATTGTCTGACCTGTCCACCCCGGGAACTAAAGCCACATTGAAATCTCCGCCCCATATGATATGCATAGAGCCAGTGTCTAGTATCTTTCCCCATAGATGTGTGAAGAAGGATGGCGTATCCACATTGGGACCATAGCAGTTGACTATCGTGACCGTGTCGGTGCCCAGCCTACCCCATAACACCACGAATCTCCCCTCAGCATCCACATGTTCCCCCATCTTCACAAAGGGTATCGTTTTTTTTATTAAAATCGCAACTCCCCTGGCATATCCTGAGTACGACGAAAAGCTGCGTACTGCCGCCCACCGACCCGCCAGTGTGTAATGTGGTCTGGGACTAAGATGTGTTTCCTGCAGTAATGCAATATGCACCTGATGCTGCTCTAAATAGGCCAACACCTGTCTACATTTTCTAGCATCATTCAATCCACGGACATTCCAGGAGAGAACTGTGAGCCGTACCTCCCTCCTCACGTCAGCCATCTCACAGCGAGTCCCCACTTCCCTAGCATCCATTTGTCACCTGGTGATAGTCTTCGCATCAGCAGTAGCTCAGTGATCAACACACGCCCCAGCAACCATAGCCTCCGGCCTCCCAGAAGAAACAGTACACACTCCCCCTCCCCCAACATCCATGCTTTGTGCTTGAAACCAACTCTCAACCCCAACCCAACACCCCCTCCCGCCCCCCCCGCCCCCCACTCCCCCAACCATGCCATAGCAGCCTCCCATCTGCCCCCCACCCACTGAAGCACTCCCCAACTTGCCAGCAAAGAATCCCCCCCGCCCCTCCCACAAACACCCCAAAAACCGAAAATCGTAGCATTACCAAACCACTCCATATAAGCTAGGGTATTTCCCGTCAGGGATTGCGTCTAGGTGACACCGCAGTTCCCCCCTCATCCGTCTCAGACTAACAAAGGACTTGCAGCCTGACTCGATGACCCAGAGGGGGTGTCCGGCGTCATGTCCAGCAGCAGCCGAGAGAGTGCACTCCCACACAACGTCTTATATGTCCCATAGAAGCGGAACAGCAGTTGTACTCACTGAGCCAGAGCCAACCCCTCAGGCCGTTCGTCAATCGTCCCCACGGACCCTTCCCATTGCAGCATGGAAGTCTTATGCAGCCCTTCAAACCAATGTGCCCCTTACGGCCGTCAGATTCCACTAGTAGCGCTACCCCATCTAGTGTTCCTGCAACCCCAGGTTAGCAGCGCGCAGCCGTTATTAACCCCACTCACTGTTCACCGTCCATCTCCTCTCCGTGCTGCGGCGACCTCTCCGCCTCTGCCACAGCCCCAGACCTGGCAGTTCGCTTGTAGTGTTTGAGGAATTCCTCCACCTGTGGTGGGTTCGTGAAAAACTGTTGTTTGCCCTGGTACGTAACTCGCAGCCGGGCTGGATAGAGCAATGCATAATCCAATTGTAGCTGCCGGAGTTTGGCCTTCACGGCTAGAAATTTCCTGCTCTCCTCCTGGACCATCGGCGTGAAATCCGGAAACATCGTGAAAGAGTTGCCCTCATAGGATAAGGAGCGCGTTCCGCGCGCCGCCCTGAGAGCCGCATCTCGGTCCCGATAATTGAGCAATCGAGCAATAATGGGCCTGGGGGTCGCACCTGGCTTCGGCCGAGGGCCCAGAGCGCGATGCGCGCGTTCCACAATAAAGTGGGGAGATAAAGCTTCCGACCCAATCGCTGCCAGTAGCATCCTTTCCACATCGTCCTCCATCTTGCCTGTATTGGTCGTCTCAGGAATGCCTACGATGCGGACATTATTGCGTCGGCTTCTCGCTTCCAAGTCCTCATTCTTAGAGGCTATCACTCGTAGTAGGTTGTCCATTCTGGAAAGCTGCGAAGTATGCCGCGTGGCAGTGTCCTCTGCATCTGATATACGTTGTTCGGCCCCATTAAGGCGCTCCTCATGTGCATCCAATTTATGCACCACCGCATCCATACGGGACGATATGCGGTCCACCTTGTCCGCAATCGTTGCAAACCCTTGGCGCATCTCTTGCAGCACCTCGTGTAGACTGGCCTCGGCAGTCGCAGGGTTCCTTGCTCCTCCATCTGTAGTAGCCAGGGCAGGCCCTACTTCCCCAGTCTTTGCGGCCTTCTTTCCGGAGTCGAAGGTGAGCTTAGCCTGTCGCGCCTCCGTTTTGCCCATGGCTGTCTGTAGGCAATGCGGTAGCTCTCACCGTGTGCAGGTCCACACCGCAAATCGTCTCAAGCCAGCGGGGTCAGTCGCACAGCAAGCACCATCCTCTCAGCAGCACCCGCCAAATCAATCCTGCCGACAATCCGTAGGCCTACTGTACGGCCAGCAGCGCCGTCGTCAGAGCCGGCGTATGTGGCCCCCAACCGCCAACACTGCAACGGCGGCCCGTCCGACGCCCAGCCAGGGGGGGGGGGGTCGCCCAAATGCACCAGCGGCAGCCCCCAGCACACCTGCACAGCGCCCGATACCCAACAAGCGCCACCGGGAGGGAGGATCCCTGGACAGTTCTCACCAGGCCGCAATTATCCCGTTTATGGGTCCGCAGCTCCCGTCCACATGCCCGGGTCACAGTCGTTCCGTTTTGTTCGACCCAGCTCCACACTCAACGGCAATCGTGGTCCAGGAGCCCCAATGAGTCCAAGGCCTGGATCGAGTGACTATAAGGGGACGATTCCGCACACCACACCACGTCACCCCGGTGACTCCTCGCACTATCTCCCAGCGTCAGTCTCCGGGAGCATCGCAGGTCCCCCCAAGTGTGGGGGAGGGTGAGAGAGGGCTCCTCCGTCGCTCGTATCCCACAGTACCGCAATTGAGCCCGCAGCGGCAGCCACGCACACGTCTCTGGGGCCAGCCGTCTCCTTCTGCGCTCTCTCGGCCTTCAGCCGTTATTGCGGCCACGCTCTGCCCCAGCCGCCGTCGCCGGCAATGCGCTCCACAGTCCCCAGTCGCGCGACACGGCCGAGCTGTCAGAGCCGCTACCGGCTCGAGCGTGGCATCGATTGCATCCAAACTTCGCTCGGCAGCAGTAGACCTCCCGCACCACCGTTGTGTGCAGTTTCAGCTCCCTCAGCCACCGTAAAAGGATAGTTTAATCGGATAATGTCGCCGGACTGCGGGGAGCCTTACTCAGAGGCAACCATACGCCAGCGCGCCACCTAGCGTCCCCCTCAAACCCCACTCGGTTGTGAATACTATGCATGATTCCACAGGATAAGCAGCTGGGTGTGTGCTAAGAGTCTGCTTCTACACAAAAACAAATGGCTCCCCCTTTCCATCTAATGCAAATGTGAAATCTCCAGAGCAATACGCAATAAATCTCTGCCTGTAATTCCTATTTGCACACAGAGTCATGTTTTCACATTAGTCACAAAACGAAATTTCTTTGCCAATTTGAAAGCACACTTACTTTTCTTTTTTTTGGCAAGTGATAAACACTTTTACAGACTGACACATCTTGAATCCACTTTTCAGATTCTGAAAACAGCACATGTCCAAACTGCTTTTTCAAACCAGCACCATGTGTAACCTGGGTGACTGACTACACTCCAGCAAGGGCAACCAGCCTTAGTGATGCTGAATGTATTTGCATTACTGACTGAAACCTCAAACCCCACTCGGTTGTGAATACTGTGCATGATTCCACAGGATAAGCAGCTAGGTGTGTACTAAGAGTCTGCTTCTGCACAAAAAAATGGCTCCCCCTTTCCATCTAATGCAACTATGAAATCACCAGAGCAATACGCAATAAATCTCTGCCTGTAATTCCTCTTTGCACACAGAGTCATGTTTTCATATTAGTCACAAAACGAAATTTCTTTGCCAATTTGAAAGCACACTTACTACTCTTTTTTTTGGCAAGTGATAAACACTTTTACAGACTGACACATTTTGAATCCACTTTTTAGATTCTTACAAAAGCACATGTCCAAACTGCTTTTTCAGACCAGCACCATGTGCAACCTGGGTGACTGACTACACTCCAGCAAGGGCAACCAGCCTTAGTGATGCTGAATGTATTTGCATTACTGACTGAAACCTCAAACCCCACTCGGTTGTGAATACTATGCATGATTCCACAGGATAAGCAGCTGGGTGTGTGCTAAGAGTCTGCTTCTACACAAAAAAATGGCTCCCCCTTTCCATCTAATGCAAATGTGAAATCTCCAGAGCAATACGCAATAAATCTCTGCCTGTAATTCCTATTTGCACACAGAGTCATGTTTTCACATTAGTCACAAAACAAAATTTCTTTGCCAATTTGAAAGCACACTTACTTTTCTTTTTTTTGGCAAGTGATAAACACTTTTACAGACTGACACATCTTGAATCCACTTTTCAGATTCTGAAAACAGCACATGTCCAAACTGCTTTTTCAAACCAGCACCATGTGTAACCTGGGTGACTGACTACACTCCAGCAAGGGCAACCAGCCTTAGTGATGCTGAATGTATTTGCATTACTGACTGAAACCTCAAACCCCACTCGGTTGTGAATACTGTGCATGATTCCACAGGATAAGCAGCTGGGTGTGTGCTAAGAGTCTGTTTCTGCACAAAAAAATGGCTCCCCCTTTCCATCTAATGCAACTGTGAAATCACCAGAGCAATACGCAATAAATCTCTGCCTGTAATTCCTCTTTGCACACAGAGTCATGTTTTCACATTAGTCACAAAACGAAATGTCTTTGCCAATTTGAAAGCACACTTACTACTCTTTTTTTTGGCAAGTGATAAGTACTTTTACAGACTGACACATTTTGAATCCACTTTTCAGATTCTTAAAAAAGCACATGTCCAAACTGCTTTTTCAGACCAGCACCATGTGTAACCTGGGTGACTCACTACACTCCAGCAAGGGCAACCAGCCTTAGTGATGCTGAATGTATTTGCATTACTGACTGAAACCTCAAACCCCACTCGGTTGTGAATACTGTGCATGATTCCACAGGATAAGCAGCTAGGTGTGTACTAAGAGTCTGCTTCTGCACAAAAAAATGGCTCCCCCTTTCCATCTAATGCAACTATGAAATCACCAGAGCAATACGCAATAAATCTCTGCCTGTAATTCCTCTTTGCACACAGAGTCATGTTTTCATATTAGTCACAAAACGAAATTTCTTTGCCAATTTGAAAGCACACTTACTACTCTTTTTTTTGGCAAGTGATAAACACTTTTACAGACTGACACATTTTGAATCCACTTTTTAGATTCTTACAAAAGCACATGTCCAAACTGCTTTTTCAGACCAGCACCATGTGCAACCTGGGTGACTGACTACACTCCAGCAAGGGCAACCAGCCTTAGTGATGCTGAATGTATTTGCATTACTGACTGAAACCTCAAACCCCACTCGGTTGTGAATACTATGCATGATTCCACAGGATAAGCAGCTGGGTGTGTGCTAAGAGTCTGCTTCTACACAAAAAAAATGGCTCCCCCTTTCCATCTAATGCAAATGTGAAATCTCCAGAGCAATACGCAATAAATCTCTGCCTGTAATTCCTATTTGCACACAGAGTCATGTTTTCACATTAGTCACAAAACAAAATTTCTTTGCCAATTTGAAAGCACACTTACTTTTCTTTTTTTTGGCAAGTGATAAACACTTTTACAGACTGACACATCTTGAATCCACTTTTCAGATTCTGAAAACAGCACATGTCCAAACTGCTTTTTCAAACCAGCACCATGTGTAACCTGGGTGACTGACTACACTCCAGCAAGGGCAACCAGCCTTAGTGATGCTGAATGTATTTGCATTACTGACTGAAACCTCAAACCCCACTCGGTTGTGAATACTGTGCATGATTCCACAGGATAAGCAGCTGGGTGTGTGCTAAGAGTCTGTTTCTGCACAAAAAAATGGCTCCCCCTTTCCATCTAATGCAACTGTGAAATCACCAGAGCAATACGCAATAAATCTCTGCCTGTAATTCCTCTTTGCACACAGAGTCATGTTTTCACATTAGTCACAAAACGAAATGTCTTTGCCAATTTGAAAGCACACTTACTACTCTTTTTTTTGGCAAGTGATAAGTACTTTTACAGACTGACACATTTTGAATCCACTTTTCAGATTCTTAAAAAAGCACATGTCCAAACTGCTTTTTCAGACCAGCACCATGTGTAACCTGGGTGACTCACTACACTCCAGCAAGGGCAACCAGCCTTAGTGATGCTGAATGTATTTGCATTACTGACTGAAACCTCAAACCCCACTCGGTTGTGAATACTGTGCATGATTCCACAGGATAAGCAGCTAGGTGTGTACTAAGAGTCTGCTCTACACAAAAAAAATGGCTCCCCCTTTCCATCTAATGCAAATGTGAAATCTCCAGAGAAATACGCAATAAATCTCTGCCTGTAATTCCTATTTGCACACAGAGTCATGTTTTCACATTAGTCTCAAAACAAAATTTCTTTGCCAATTTGAAAGCACACTTACTTTTCTTTTTTTTGGCAAGTGATAAACACTTTTACAGACTGACACATCTTGAATCCACTTTTCAGATTCTGAAAACAGCACATGTCCAAACTGCTTTTTCAAACCAGCACCATTTGTAACCTGGGTGACTGCCTACACTCCAGCAAGGGCAACCAGCCTTACTGATGCTGTATGTATTTGCATTACTGAGTGCAACCTCAAACCCTTAATGTATTCCTTATTTTTACCAGTACACCTTAATTTATCGTGAAAACATACTCCATATTATTTTACATGTTCCTCACATTTAAATTTCTCCCAAAACAGAAAATAATAAACACAACTTCAACAAAAGGAATTCCATTTCTATTATTCATTTCTTAATTTACCATATACATCGACCTCTCAAACTCTAAACTCACCTTTAAAATTAGTTAGTTGTGAAAGAAATGTGGCACTCAAACAGCAGATTATCAGAGCCAGGATCTCTGTTCTTTACACCTCTCTCCTCTCAGCAGAACCAGATAATGGCAAACTTTCCCTCTCTTTTTCCACACATATACATGTTAATTTCAAATCTCAGTGCTTCCCCCTTTTTTTCAAATGTAATCACACATTTCTATTGGTTGAAAACCAACCCTTTTCCAAAAGTACCCTTCCCCCAACTTGACTTCTGCCTAGTACCCTTCCCCCAACTTGACTTCTGCCTGCTACCATAGCAACAGCTCATGGAACACTGCTGTGTGGAGTTAGGTCAGAAGTTCACCAAACAATGTTTCAATTCCACAGAGCAAGAGTGCTTGACTTTTCAAACCTAACAGCAAATCCATAGTACTGTTCTTTGGTAACACATTTTTCTGTACCAATACAAAACATGCTTCTATTAATTTACACATACAGCCTAGTTTTTATTCTAGAATGGTATGAAACAGCCAATCAGTTCTTTTTTTTATAAAAAAAATATGTATGCCTCCATTTCCAAACTGTCTTTCATTTCTTTTTACCATTCTACTGAATTACACCTCCTGAGTGCATCCAGTTCTCCTTTGAAGATGTTCACAGTGTGGATTGTAGGGCACAGCTATGTCTTCTGGAGTGAAAAGTATGCAGAGAAAACAGATATGGTGAGAGACCTTGCTTTGCCAAATGTAGACATTAAATGGATTGGTCAGAGAGGGTTAAAGTGGCACCAATTGATGCCATTGGTGAAATCCTTCATGCAAATCCAACACCCTGACCTCATAATAGTGCACTGTGGGGGCAATGACCTAGGCACTTTGACTGGGGTAGGTCTGGAAATGCTTATGAAGGACACCTTTGCACAACTGTTTTCACTTTTCCCTAAAACTGCCTTTGTGTTTTCTAACATATGCCAAAGGCAAAAATGGAACTGGTCCAATCATTTCTGTCCGCAGATTGACAAAGCAAGAAAGCACGTCAACAAATCTGTTTCTGCTTTCCTCCGTGACTATGGTATGGGTTCCATTTACCACAACAACTTGCGTTACGACATGCAAGACATTTATAGAGGAGATGGTGTGCACTTCAATGATGAAGGGAACAGAGTCTTCCTCTTGAACCTTAGACTCTGCATCGGTACTTACTTGTAGGTACCACTAAAAAATCACTTCATAAACACAACGGCTCTTTTTAGAGCCCCCTAATATCTAAACTCTTAAATCTGCATTTCATTACTTTTTAAAAAAAAAAATTCTACTGTATGCGTACGTTGAGCTTACCGTACGCTTACCCCGCGATTTTTATTAAAATCAATAAATGTTTTCTTTGTACTTTTCTGTCCTTCTTTGACCCCCTTACAAATGTTAGGGGGTCTGTAACTCTCTCCCTTGCCCCGTTTTCAAGATATCACCCTTTTTTTTCTGAGTGAAACACACGAAATGGCGGCCGCCGCTTCCTGGTTTCGACCGATTCGAATGTTTACTAAGATCTATCAGCCAATCAGAATCGCGCTCGCGCACGCCACCGTACGCGTACGGTAAGCGCACCGTAAGCGCACCGTAAGCTGGCTCAGATATATATATTGATTTAAAGGCTATTTTCTCAGAATCTACTGAACAGATTTACACCAAACCTACAAAAGGCACTTCCTTGACCTGAGGACTACCTCTCTGCCAAATTTCAAGTAATTCTGTTCAGCCGTTCGGGCTGTAGCTGTGTCTAAAGGTCCTATGGAAAAATGCATGGGAAAAACGTGTTTTGGGACCCCCCTTTTATCTCAGCCCCCGCTTGACGAATCCCCCCGAGACTTTCAGGGAAGGAGCGGAGCGTAGCGCCCCACCTATTTTGAAAATTTTGCGAGGATTCGTCGACCGGCGCCAAAGTTATTCAAAATAGAATGTTGCAGATTTCCTATGGAAACGTGGTCCTAACTATAACTACCTACTGGCGACCGCCAGTAGGTAACATATATATATATATATATATATATTACCTACTGGCGGACCGAGTTTCCATAGGAAATCTCAAAATTCTATTTTGAATAATTTTGGCGCCGGTTGGCGAATCTTCGCGAAATTTTCAAAACTAATGGGGCGCTCCGCTCAGCTCCTACCCTGAAAGTTTCGGGGGGATTCGTCAAGCGGGGGCTGAGAAAAAAGGGGGTTCCCAAAACGCGTTTTCCCCATGCATTTTTCCATAGGGACTTTAGTCGCAGCTACAGCCCGAACGGCTGAACAGAATTATGTGAAATTTGGCAGAGAGGTAGCCATAAGGTCCATGAAGTGCCTTTTGCAGGTTTGGTGTAAATCTGTTCAGTATTTCCTGAGAAATTAGCATTTAAATCAATATATATATCTGTACGCGCGTACCGTGCGCGCACTGAGCAAGTCCTGTGCGCGCACCTTGCTGATCGCGAGCGCACTTCTGATTGGTTGTTAGATGTCAGTAAACATTCGAATCGGTGGAAAACAGGAAGCGGCGGCCGCCATTTTGTCTCTCGCATAAAGAAGGGGTGATAAACAAAGGGGGAGAACTTGAAAAGGGGGCAGAGTGGGGAGATATTGACCCACTAGGCATTGAAAGGGGGTCACAGTAGGACCTTGTAGGGCTAAAAAAAAGATTTATATTTAGAAACAAAATATCGCCAAGTGCGCGCACCCAGCGCGCACCCGAAAAAAAACTTTAAAAAAAAAAAAAAAAAATCGCATTTAAGTGTTTATATATAAGGTGGCTCTAAAAAGAGCCCTTGTGTTTATTGTTTGTTTTTTGGTACCTACAAGTAAGTACCGATGCAGAGTCTAAAGTTCAAGAGGAAGACTCTGTTGCCTTCATCAGTGAAGTGTACACCATCTCCTCTATAAATGTCTTGCATGTTGTAACGCAAGTTGTTGTGGTATATAGAACCCATACCATAGTCTCTGAGGAAAGCATAAATAGATTTGTTGACGTGCTTCCTTGCTTTGTCAATCTGCGGACAAAATTGGTTGGACCAGTTCCACTTTTGCCTTTGGCATATGTTAGAATATACAAGGCAGTTTGTGGAAAAAGTGACATCAATTGCACAAAGGTGTCCTTAATAAGCATTTCCAGACCTACCCCAGTTAAAGTGCCTAGGTCATTTCCACCACAGTGCACAATAATAAGGTTAGGCTGTGGGAGATGTAGAAAGGTTTTCACCAAAGGCATTAATTGGTGCCACTTTAACCCTCTCTGACCAATCCATTTAATGTCTACATTTGGCAAAGCAAGGTCTCTCACCATACCTCTTTTTTCTGCAAATTTTTCACTCCAGAAGACAGAGCTGTGACCTAAAATCCACACTGTGAACATCTTCAAAGGAGATCTGGATGCACTCAGGAGGTGTCTTTCAGTAGAAAGGCAAAAAGAAATGAAAGACAGTTGAAAAATAGGGGCACACATACTTTTTTTTATAAAAAGAACTCATTGGCTGTTTCAAACCATTCTACACTAAAAACTAGGCTGTATGTTTAAATTTTAAAAAGCATGTTTTGTATTGGTTCAGAAAAATGTGTGAACAAAGAACATTAGTTTGGATTTGCTGTTAGGTTTGAAAAGTCAAGCACTCTTGCTCTTTGGAAATGAAACATTGTCTGCTGAACTTCTGACCTCTCTGCTCACACCTGTGTTACATGACCTGTTGCTATGGTAGCAGGCAGAAGTCAAGTTGGGGGAAGGGTACATTTGGAAAGGGGTTGAAGTTTTCAACCAATAGAAATGTGTGATTTCATTTGAAAAAATGTGGGAAGCACTGAGATTTAAAATTAACATGTATATGTGTGAAAAAAGAGAGGGAAACTGTGCCATTAACTGGTTCTGCTGAGAGGAGAGAGGAGTTCAGCTCAGAGATTCTGGTCTGATAAACTGCTGTGTGACTGCCACATTTCTTTCACAACTAACTAATTTTAAAGGTGAGTTATGAGTTTGAGAGGGGGTGTTTGTGGTTAATTTAGATATAAAAAAAGAATTGTGATTATTTGTTTAAAGTTGTGATTTACATTTTCTGTTTTGGGAGATATTTAACTGTTTTGAATATGTAAAATATTATGGAGTATGTTTTCACCATAAGTTAATGTGTACTGGTAACAATGAGGAATACTGTTTTGTGCCTACCATCAAACCATGAGTCTGTGTGCAGAGAAGAATTGTTGACAGAGATTTAATTTGTGTTGCTGTTGAAAAGTAAGACTTGCAGTTGAAAGAAAAGGACAGCTTCTTTTTAATTGTGATGGTTAGCATTTAGCAGAAATCACTTTGAAAGAAAAGAGAGGAAAATGGCAGCACATTTGAAAAAAGCATTAGTTCTGTAAGAATTGATAACCCAGGAAAGGGGCAGCCTGTGTTTTGCGCCTATCAACACAGCATGAGTCTGTGTGTATATAGGAATTGTTGTCTGAGATTTAATTTGTGAAGTTGTTGTTCAGTAAGAAATGCAGTCCCAGGAAAGGGGCAGCCTGTGTTATGTGCTTAAAATGATGGCATGAGTCTGTGTGCACACAGGAATTGTGGGCAGAGATTTAATTTGTGAAGATGTTGTTCAGTAAGAAATGCAGTCCCAGGAAAGGGGCAGCCTGTGTTATGTGCCTAAAATGTTGGCATGACTCTGTGTGCACACAGGAATTGTGGGCAGAGATTTAATTTATGAAGTTGTTGTTCAGTAAGAAATGCAGTCCCAGGAAAGGGGCAGCCTGTGTTATGTGCGTAAAATGATGGCATGAGTCTGTGTGCGCACAGGAATTGTGGGCAGAGATTTAATTTGTGAAGATGTTGTTCAGTAAGAAATGCAGTCCCAGGAAAGGGGCAGCCTGTTGTGTTTACACAAATTATCCCTTAGCACACATGCACTGTTACATACATCCCTGCAGTCGTCATGCAGTTCTGGAAGTCTCTTTGCTCATCTGTCTTGCACCAGACAATACACAGTCTTCAGAAACACAGTCTTGGCACACACGCAGCAGATTCTCCAACACTCTCATGTGTAGTACTCAGCTCTGTGTGCTGTTTCAGATAGCACTGTGTAATGCAAACACATTGAACGTCACCAAGGCCTCATTTAAATTGATCTAGTCTAATCACTCACCCTGTAACACATGGTCATGGTGTTAAGGAGCTGTTAGGACATGTGCTGTTTTCTGCTTCTGTAAATGATATGGGAAATGTGTCAGGCAGTAACAGTAATTTGGTACTATTCAGGGGCACTGTTTTGTTCCAAAAAACATAGCATGAGTCTGTGTGCGCACAGGAATTGTGGGCAGAGATTTAATTTGTGAAGATGTTTTTCAGTAAGAAATGCAGTCCCATGAAAGGGGCAGCCTGTGTTATGTGCCTAAAATGATGGCATGACTCTGTGTGCACAGAGGAATTGTGGGCAGAGATTTAATTTGTGAAGATGTTGTTCAGTAAGAAATGCAGTCCCAGGAAAGGGGCAGCCTGTGTTATGTGCGTAAAATGATGGCATGAGTCTGTGTGCACACAGGAATTGTGGGCAGAGATTTAATTTAAGAATTTGTTGTTCAGTAAGAAATGCAGTCCCAGGAAAGGGGCAGCCTGTGTTATGTGTGTAAAATGATGACATGAGTCTGTGTGCGCACAGGAATTGTGGGCAGAGATTTAATTTGTGAAGATGTTGTTCAGCAAGAAATGCAGTCCCATTAAAGGGGCAGCCTGTTGTGTTTACACAAATTATCCCTTAGCAAACATGCACTGTTACATATATCCCTGCAGTCTTCATGCAGTTCTGGAAGTCTCTTTGCTCATCTGTCTTGCACCAGACAATACACAGTCTTCAGAAACACACTCTTGGCACACACGCAGCAGCTTCTCCAACACTCTCATGTGTAGTACTCAGCTCTGTGTGCTGTTTCAGATAGCACTGTGTAATGCAAACACATTCAACGTCACCAAGGCCTCATTTAAATTGATCTAGTCTAATCACTCACCCTGTAACACATGGTCATGGTCTTAAGGAGCTGTTAGGACATGTGCTGTTTTTTGCTTCTGTAAATGATAAGGGAAATGTGTCGGGCTGTAACAGTAATTTGGTACTATTCAGGGACACTGTTTTGTTCCAAAAAACATAGCATGAGTCTGTGTGCGCACAGGAATTGTGGGCAGAGATTTAGTTTGTGAAGTTGTTGTTCAGTAAGAATTGCAGTCCCAGGAAAGGGGCAGCCTGTT
Source organism: Triturus cristatus (assembly GCF_964204655.1). Taxonomy (NCBI): domain Eukaryota; kingdom Metazoa; phylum Chordata; class Amphibia; order Caudata; family Salamandridae; genus Triturus; species Triturus cristatus. The sequence goes on along the minus strand of NC_140590.1, from coordinate 1,107,127,633 downwards.
GTGTTTACACAAATTATCCCTTAGCACACATGCACTGTTACGTACATCCCTGCAGTCTTCATGCAGTTGTGGAAATCTCCTTGCTCATGTATCTTGCAGCTGACGATACATACTCTGCAGAAACACACTCTTGGGACACACGCAGCAGCTTCTCCAACACTCCCATGAGTACTACTCAGGACTGTGTGTAATGCAAACACATTCAACGTCACCAAGGCCTCATTTTCTTTTCTCTACTCTAAACACTCACCCAGGTTGCAGATACTTATGGTATGAAGTAGCTGTTAGGAAATGTGGTCTTTTCTGCCTCTGTGATCTACAAGGAAAATGTGTAAGGCTGTAACAGCAATTATCACTTGATCTACCAGAGTAGTAAATGTGCTTTGAATTTGCAAATCAAATTCTGTTTTCTGCTTAGAAGCACACCATGAGGCTGTGTGCGCACAGGAATTGTGGCCACAGATATAATTTGTGTTGCAGTTGTTCTGTTAAAAAATGCACTTGCAGGAAAGGGGCAGCTTGTTTTTTTTCAACTGTGGTGGTTAGCACTGTGCACAAATTAGTAAATCACAAATGAGAGACAAATGGAAAAACATTTGAAATAAATGAAAAGTAAAAAAAAATATTTTAATGAATTATAATTACAAAAAGGATTTTTTTTTAGTTCCTTGCAGGTATTGCTGAGCAACAGGGAAAAAAATGCCTTTAAGGACAAGAAAGAGGAAAGAAAAGCAACAACAAGTATATCTGGACAAAACTGGGACAAAAAAATAGCAGGAGAAGCTGGTGATGGCAAAAAGAAAAAGTCTACTGGTAAGCAGAGCAGAGATTTCTTAAAAAAGATTTTCAAAAAACAAAAAAATGGCAAAAAACACTGTAAAACAAACAGAGTTTTATGTACAAAGCAACAACACAGTCAACAGCAAAAAAAAAGCTAATGTACAATCAGAAGTATGTCAAACTGATTTAACACGAAAATTAGACTTTAAAAACATTCGTCGAAAAATGTTTCATAGAAGAGTGATGTTAAATTTGCTAAAGGATGTGAAAAAATATAAGAAAAAAACAAAATTTATTAAGAATTTTTTTTTTATAGAAAATATTGTAAGTAAGGCTTTGGAAATAAAAAGAAAACTTTTTATTCTAATTTTGAATAGGATGCGTAGATTAGATAAATTAGTGAATGCAATGAAGTCACAAAGCAAAAGGAAAAGAGAAGTGAAAAAAGTAACTTTTGTAAAGTGTTCTTGGGAGAATGGAAACACTGTACAAGTACTGAACCATTTTTTAATGAAGAGAGTTATCTTCAAAGTAATAGTTTGTTGCATGCAGTTGACACCAATGGTAGAGCATATGAAGTTAAGGATGGTTGTGTGATGCAAAAAGAGAAAATGGTCCCAAGAAATGAGGAAGAAGTAATGGCTGCTGAGGCTATGGGGAGACGTCCAAAAGCCCCAGTGTACACTTGGAACTGTAGTAGTATTTGTACTGTGCGTCAGGAATCTATTGATAAATTATGTGACTTTCTAAGAGAATATAGTAAAAAGAGTGTAAAACAGAAGATGAAGGTGCTTCAAACACTAGATCCATGCAGAGTGAGAGAAAATACTGGTTTGCACGGACATTCTCTGGCTTGTCTATCTAGAAAAGTGTGTAAAAGTGTTTTTCATAATTTTAGGATGCTGGCTGTTCATCATACTGAAATGAGAAAGTTTGTGAGAACATTGTATTTTGCTAAAAGTCCAGCAGTAAGGTTGAATGAGTTGAATAATGCTCTGTTCCGTGGATCTGTATCAGATGTAGTGAAGGTTACTGATGAGATTCAGTTTTGTTACTTTGGTCCAGAACAAGAAAGTGCAGAAAAGGACACAGTAAATGAGGAAAATGAGGAACAGAATGTAGAACTCATTATTACTAAAAATTTTGAGGATGAAATGACAACATTTACTATCACCTCCAATGAAAGACCAAATATTACTTGTATTTGTTGCCGCAGAAGTCATTATAAAATTCAAACAAGGAATGTTGATCTGTATAAAAAAAGTGAAAATGAAGATAATTATAAGTGGAAGGATTTTGCAACATATATATTTCTTGAAAATTGTTTTGAATTGGGTGAAGATCAGCGTATTTGTAAATACTGTTATAACAAGTTAGAAGAAAATAGAATGCCGACCAGGGCTGTACATAATAATTTAGAATTGGATGCTATTCCTGCCGAACTTTCTGAATTAAATACATATGAGTCTATACTCATTCAATGTGTTCATCCGTTCCAGACCATAGTACGTATGGAGCCCAAAACTGGTAAATTACCTCCTTCTGATTTACTGAGAGGTTTAAAAGGAAGAGTGGTGTATTTGCCCTTGGATTTGAAAAAAAATATGGAAACTATTGATGCAGATACTTTGGAAACTGTACCATTAGTAATTCTGGTTAATGGTGTACCTACAAAGAATAAGAAGATTTGGCAGGAGCTGGTGGATGTACGAAACGTACAAAGAGCAAATTTGTATTTGAAAAAAAATAATAAATGGTATGAATCAATTTATATAGAAGAAGAAGAAGAAGATTTACAAGAAGACACAGAAACACCAACTGGTCAAATTGAAAAAGTGGAGAAGTCAAAGGAAGAAGAAATTTATGAACATTTTAGCATACATCCTCTTCATTCAAAAGAAGTTATGGGAGACACTATTTATCTGTTTCAGATGAAGAAAGCAAAAGGAACTCCCGTGAGTGTATGGGAGGAGAGCTTGGAAGCTCAATGTTTTCCCCAGCTGTTTCCTACAGGAAAAGGAGGACGATACGATGAACGTCCAGAACAGATTCCAGCTTCTGAGTATCGGACTACAAGACTATATGCAGAAGATCCAAGATTTCGTCAAAGTATTCCTTATTTGTTCCATCTTTTATTTGAAAGCGACTTGTCTGCATTATCTTATGCAGTAAATCACATTTTAAAAAGTGGAGTACATTTACAAAATATGTCTGCTAAGGATTTTATGGAGAAAGTGCAGCACCGAGATGATCATTTGGAAACACAACTGATCAATCTGATGGCTTGTCAGCGTGGGACAAATGAATATTGGTACCGACGCCATGGTGAATTAAAATGCATATTACGGAATTTAGGAACTCCTACATGGTTTCTAACCCTAAGCTGTGCCGAGTACGCTTGGGATGATTTATTGGATTTTCTACGAGAGGCAAATTCAAACATTAAAAACATTGAATACAAGACAGCTGGAGAACTGTGCTCATTGGATCCAGTTAATGTTTGCAGATATTTCAATCATAGATTTGAGGCTATGATGTCCTTCATCTGCAATAAAAAAAATCCACCTCTTGGAGAAGTAGTGGATTTCTTTTGGAGAAAAGAGTACCAGGCAAGAGGTGCTCCTCATATTCATATGCTGTTGTGGATCGAGGATGCCCCAAAGTTAGGAACAGATACTGATGAAGCAGTGTTATCTTTCATTGAAGAATATGCAACATGTGCTATACCTAAAAGCACAGAAGAGAAAAAGTTAAAAGAACAAGTTTTACGTTTCCAAAGTCATCGGTGTGGAAAATACTGTCGACGGAAGTACAAGACGAAAGATAAATTCTACACAAAGTGTCGATTTGGATTTCCTAGACCTGTTCTTTCAAAAGGAAGAGTCAACAGTTTTATGTCAGCTGTGCGACATACTATAACCAGAAAATCTCCCAAAAATACCTACAACCTAAAAAGAAATGAAGAGTCAAAATTTATAAATGACTTCAACCAGTCATTTTATCCATGTGGAATGCTAACATGGATATTCAGTATGTGGCAGACAATTCTATTGCTGTTGCTCGGTATGTGACATCTTACATCACTAAATCTGAGAAAACAGAATTGAAGGAAATGTGGGAAGAGATTTCTCACGAGAAGACTGTCAGTAAGAAGCTGTACAGTTTCAGTTTAAAGATGTTATTGCATCGAGAAATTGGATCCTACGAATGCTCAGATAGGTTATCATCTGCAAGTCTTTACTCGAAATCCAGAAGAATAATTTGGGTAAGCTTAGGCCTTGCAGGAATGAGAAATCGGGTACTGAAATCTGTTGGAGAAATTGAATATTTGGCCGAGAATGACCCAGAAAGTACAGATATTTTGAAATCAAACATGTTGGACACATATTACCCAAAGAGAAGTCATCATCTTGAGAACATGTGTCTCTATGAAGTGCTGCAGAACTACATTTTTTCACGGAAAGCCACAGAAGACATCAACAATGGAAAATATAAAGTCATTGGTGAGGAAGGATGTTTGGTGAAGCAAACAAAAGGAAGTTTGATAAATCACAGGAAGCTCAGTTGCGAAACTACTGACAAAAAGGAATTTTACTACTTGGCTTTTTTACAGCTCTTTAAACCATGGCGTTCAGAGGACGAACTACTGGGAGAATTTCAAAGCTATGAAGATTCTTTTAATGCTAGCAAAGACAGTATAGAATGCAGTACTTTCACAACTTATGTCCAAATGTTAAATTGTCGAGGGGGGCAGCCTGTTCAGCCTGTTCACGGTGTTCGTGGACTTGCGCGCCGCCTTCGACCTGGTCCCTAGATCCAAACTCTGGAATGTCCTCGAGGATCTGGGAGTCCCGCCAGACATCCTGGCTATCCTGATTAGGTTGCACCAGGATAACTATGCGAGGGTCAGGTGTGGCAGAATGGGGGGTTTAACAGAAAGATTCCCCGTTGACAGGGGGGTGAGGCAGGGATGTGTTCTCGCTCCCACCCTGTTCTGCCTCTTCGTCAACGGGGTAATCGCCCACCTGTCCAGGATAGATGATATTGATGCTCCAAGACTGAACGGCAGCAGGGTGCCCCCCATAATGTTTGCGGATGACACCCTGCTGCTGTCTAAATCTCCTATGGGAATCCAACGGGTAGTGGATGGGTTCTTGCAATTTTGTACTGAGAGGGGCCTTGAAATTAATGCCTCCAAGACAAAATATATGATTCTGAACCCTACCCCTTCAACACGCCCGAACCCTCTGCTGGGTACAGTGCGTCTAGAGAGGGTCTCCACTTTTGAATATCTGGGGGTAACCCTGAACGAGCAAATGACATGGGGGACACATATCATTAAGGCAAATATGAAGCTTGTACAGAAAGCGGGTGGTGTCCTTAGAATGCTGGGTAAATCTGCATATCGCCCACTGGGTCCCATGGTACAAATTTATAAATCTCAAGCCCGGAGTTCAGTTACATACGGCGGCGAATTATGGGGCCAGACTCCTGCCAAAAATTTAACAACTACAGAGAACAAATTTATTAGGCAGTTGGTGGCTCTTCCTCCTAGCACGCCCCTGCTCCCCCTGAGATTGGACCTAGGACTTAGGCCCATTGCCGAAGAACTTGGTTTAAAACCACTATCCTTTTGGCACAGACTATGGAGCAGCGAGGATCTAAGTGATTACAGGAGTGAGCTACGGGAGTTCCTGGTTTTATCAAACACTAGTAAAATCCCGTGGCTCACTTATGTAAAAAGATCCTGTGAAAGCTTGGGTCTCATGGAACTATGGACCAACCCCGCAAACTCAAGTATGAGTATCTCCCGAAAGGCACTTGCTAAACTTTATTATCAGTCCAAGCTGGACACCGCTCTAGACAACACACGGGTGGGCTCACTCACCAATTTATTTATACAATCTAAAGACTCCTATTCAATGGAAAGTGTTCTAGATGGCATGACACCTGTGTTGGCAAGAAAGCTCTACTTACAGTGGAGATATGGTTCTCTACCCTTGAGGGCTTTCACTGCCACTTGGTCCCGACCTCCATCAAGCGAGCAATGCCCAGCCTGCGCATACCCCCACGAAAGTGATTTACACGTGGTCCTCTTCTGCAAAGCTTATAGAAGCGAGGAAGTACTGGCTCCTACCAATCCTCAAAAATATGGGGTTTAGGAAATTCTTGCCCGCCTTTAGAATTTTAAAATCTGACTTGTCACCCCCGATTGTTTTTGCAGTAGCAAGGTTTTTAATGGCTATGTGGTATGTCAGATCTAGTCTTTTAAAGAAGGGGGGGGCTGTACAATGTTAAAGTTTTTTAGATACTCTTTCTCATGTTTTAAGCTCTTGTTTTAAGGAATTTTTTAAAATCATTGTTTATATTGTCTGGAATGATGGGAACTTTCAAATTTTATCAATTGTTATGTGTTTTTATCTTTGATGATCTAGATGATCGAAATAAAGATTATTTGATTGATTGATTGATAAATGAAGAAAATGAACAGGAAGCAAAAATTGCAGCTGAAGTAGCTAGAGACAGTTCTCAAGACAGCCAAAGTTCAGGAACACTTAGTCAAGATCCCCTAGGACAACCAATCATAGAAAATGAAGCTGCAGTAGCCATGACTGAAGTAGAAACGGCTATGAATCAAGCACAGGAAGATTCAATCGACTTACTAAATCTGGAACAACAACTGAATGAAGAACAAAAAGAAATTTATGAAGAAGTCATCAAAACAATTGATCATGGATTACTACATGAAAAGAAAGAGTGTTCATGCACATCATTTGAACCAATCAGGATGTATGTGAGTGGACAAGCTGGAACTGGTAAAAGTTTCTTAATAAAAGTGATCAGAAGCTACCTACAGCAAAAAACAGCTTCAAATTTGTCTTGTGTGGTAACTGCTCCAACTGGGTTAGCAGCCTATAACATAAAAGGACTTACCTTACATCGCTTGCTAATGTTACCAGTGGAGCATGAGAACAAAATAGAATACCACAAGCTAACTGGAGAAGCATGCCTCGAAGTTTCAAGAGTGTTGAAGAAGATGCAAGTTCTCATTATTGATGAGGTGAGCATGGTTTCAAATTTAATGCTTGCCTTTGTGCATTTAAGAATGCAACAAATTCTTAAGAGAGACTATGACGTATTATTTGGAGGTAAACACGTCATAGTTTTTGGAGATCTTTTACAGCTCACTCCAGTTAAAGGACAACCAGTGTTTAATACTGTGACACATGAAGACACGAAGAAGTCATTGGGAAGCATTGGTAATGCGAATATTTGGTCATTCTTTGAGTACAAAGAACTCACTACTAATATGAGACAAGCAAACGACGAAGATTATGCAAATATTCTGAAAGATATCAGAATTGGACTACTCACAGAAGTTGGCAAAAAAGCATTACAGAGTCGGTTGCTACATAACTTATTTCCAAATGAAGAAATAGTTGCAGAGAAAATATACCAGCACATTGCAGAAAAACATACTGTAATCTGCTTAATGCCAACACTACATGAGTGCTCAATATTCAATGAGGAACTTTTGAAATTGGAAAAGGAAGAGATTAAGAAAATGGAAGCAGAGGACAAAATTCAGCATGAAAGAATTACTTTTACATTAACAGGCAAACTGAAAAATAAATTGGATTCACTAGAGAAGAATATTTCCAAAACAGCTGGATTAGAAAAAAATCTATATGTTTGCATGAATTGTGGAGTGATTTTAAGGAGAAATTTGGATGTAGAAAAAGGTTTAGTGAATGGAGCTATGGGAAGAGTTGTGGGTTTTATTAATTATCAGAAAAAAGAAGGAATTGAATGTTTAAAAATAAAATTTGATCAGATAGAAGAAGTTAAAGACATTTGTCGTTGTTCAGTTCGTTTCATGCTTGTGAAAGACTTATATGTACATAGGAAGCAGTTTCCGTTTTCTCTAGCATATGCTGTAACTATTCACAAGTCTCAAGGATTGACTGTAGATAGTGCTTTTGTAAACATTGGTTCTACTGTGTTCAAAGAAGGTATGGCATATGTTGCTCTGTCACGAGTAAAACATTATCTGGTCTATTCATGATAGACTTTGATGACTCAAAAGTTAGTGCTGATACAAACTGTGTAAAGGAGTATAATAGATTAAGAAGAACCTATGCTCCTCATTTAAGTCAGTATCCTGTGATTGAAAAACATGTTGTTTGTCGGAAAAGGAGATTTGAGAATATCTGTAATGTGGATGAACAGAACAAAAAAAAAAAGGACAGTGATGTGATAGCAAGGAAAAAGAAAAAGGACAGTGTTGAAGAGGTTCTTGGTTGCCATTTTGAAAATCGCTCTGGTGTCAACTGCTATGCAAATGTAGTGCTGAATGTTGTATTTTATCTTGAAAAGTTGCTAGAACAGATAATAGTAAATCATGGAAAAAGATTGTGTTCTCTGCTGAGTCTCCTTTATGAGAAGCTGAGTAATGATAAATCTGAAATAGAAAGTGCTACTGATGTTAGAAATCTTTTAGATGTATGTTGTGGTTCTACACAGTTTAAAGAAAATGTCCAGCAAGATGCTCAGGAATTCTTAATATATATTTTGAGTGTACTAGAAGATGAAGGAGTAGAAGTAGAAAACTTATTTGGTGTCTCTTACAAATGGGAACATTGCTGTGAAAACTGTATGAACACATGTAGTAGTAATGTTGATTCAGAAAGGTTCATATTTTTACCATTACCACAAAGTAAATCAGTGACTTTTAGTAAATTAGTTAAAGATGCCAATCACAACATGGAATGTTCTGAATGTAAATCAGACATGTTTTCCACAATATTTTTACAGAAATATGGTCAGTATGTAATTTTAATGATGCAACGTTGTAGAGCTGATGGTTCAAAATTGGACACTTTAATAAAGAAGTTTACAGGACAGCAATTATCAATTTCTGGAAAAACTTTTGTTACAGTTGCAATAATTTTTCATGAAGGACCTACTGTAACTTCTGGGCATTACACAGTTTATCTTAAATGTGAAAAAAGGCTGGACACTGTGTAATGATTCCCAATTGATTTTCAAGCAACGTTTGCCTTATGATTTACCCAATTCTTACTTAAGTTTTCAGAAACCTAAATTTTGAAAACTAAAAACTGCATCTGAAGAAAGCATTTTTTGTAATTTTAAAGGATTATAATTGAAGATATCACTTAAAAAGGATTTTGAAATTACTATTTGGCCTAAAGGAAAAGTAATAAAAACTATTGTGGACTCCTTTGACAGAAATTATTTTGGCATGTGTGCTTTTGCGACAAGGTTTAAAGACGGTTTGTATAGAATTTTTTTATTCATCTAGAGAAGTACTTGTAATATATATGTAAAATTTCTAACAAGGTATGTTTTAGTGAGGAAAGTTGTAGGGCTTTTTTTAAGCAATCTTTCAGATTGTTTTTTTTTGCCCGCTGTTAAATGATGAATACAATTGTTTTCACTATTTTAAGTGAAAAATAAAAAATTCTGAAAACAGCAAAAAAAGGGCTAAAAATTGCTTTGTAAAATATGTAAAAACATGTAATGCTTTTTGTAATGTATGATTGAATATTAATACTTTTTTTCTTTTTTTGCAGAACTGGAAAGAAAAAATAAAAAAAAATTCTGTTCCCTTGCAAAATACTTTAAAAAAAAATTTTCTCGAATTTTTTTTTTTTTTTTTTAAATAAGTGAAAAATATTTGTATTACTCAATCCTCCCTTTTCATGCTTCCATTTCGTCACCTCTTTTTGTACATTGAATTTAAAAAAAAAACAAAAATAAATAAATAAATAAAACCTTGGGTGCGCGCAGGGTGCGAGCACCTAAAAAAAAAACATTAAAAAAAAATCCCCCCAAAAATTTTTTGGGGGTTTAGTTTATAAGTGGCTCTTAAAAGAGCCCTTGAGTTAATGGAGGGAAACAGGAAGAGAAAAACGAAAAAAAAGAAAAAACATCTACTGCACTCATGGGCAACAAATTTTCTCTGAATGAGATTAAGACTGGTCTCACACACAGAAATAAGTTTACTGCAATCAGTGCAGCGTGTGGACAACCTAGCAAAACAAGGTGGTCCAAAACGAGGTGTGGAAAAAGGCAAAGGCACCACTGCAGAAGAAGTGCTCGGCTGAGCTGCCGAAGATGTGCTCGGCTGAGCTGCTGCAGATGTCGTCGGTAGAGCAGGTGGAGGGTTTGCTCCAGAAGCTCGACGAAAAGTCACTGGATGCATTTTGTCAACATGCCTCAACATAGTGTGAATGCTAAAAGAATATTTCTTGTTAGGATTCCCACGTGACAAGACTTTTTGACAAAGTACACATGTAACTTTAGGTGCATTTACCTTTTTTTGTCCCTCTGGAAAAGTGAAAAACTGCCATATAAAGCTGTCTTTCTGCTTCCTGTTCCTCTGCCTCTCAAGAGTGTCCTGGTCACTGTCTGAAGATGGTTGCTGTTCAGCCATTGCCTCTCAACAACAGAATAGCTCCTTCTCCAAAGGAATCAGAACTAATAATGAGGGGAGTAGGTGTGGCTTGGGAAGAATCTGGAACTAAAAGTACTTGCCATGAGGGGATTGGGTGTGGTGTTGAAACAATCAGAAACTGAAAGTAATGATAACCAATAAGAAGTGCTGTTTTATTATGCATATACCCGAGGTGCGCGCACTGCGCAAGCTCCGAGCGCGCACCTCGAGATTACGTATGCGCGAACGCGTAGGAGCGCATGTGCATACATCATATGCGCGTACGTAGCGCGCATACGTTGAACACGCGTATACGCGACCGTTCTTGCGCGTAATTTTAGCGTATGCGGAAGTAAACCGCGTGGAGCGCGTAGGACGCACGCACACATACATACGTACGTACGCATACGTACTGGGTGCGCGCTCCCAGCGCGCACTATGATGGATATTTGCATACGTAAATAACATACGGCGGTATTCATAAAAAACATACGAAATTGTACTAGGAGCGCGCTTAGAGCGCGCACCCCAAGAATTTATATATAAAAAAAAAAGTGGTGAAAAATTATGTGCAAAAATTAAAAAAACTGTTCAACTTTATCCTAATTTAAATTTTTAAAAAAAAGCAAAAACAAATAAAAAGATACAGATAATATATAAATGAATACATAGGAATTTTATTTTTAATATACATTTTTTTTTTTAATTAAATAATACAAAAATTAGCATTTAAAAAACCGTACAAATTCACTGAAAAAACCAAAGGTTTCACACATGTTATAGTTAGGAATTAGCATTTAAAAATCCTTGCAAATTCACTGAAAAAACCATAGGTTTCACACATGTTATAGTTAGCTGGTCATTTCACTCGTGAAAAACCAATGAAATTCCCCCGTTATAGTTAGTTCAGCTAACTATAACTCGCGCCCCCGCAATGCACTGCTGATGACGTCACATATTACATCACTCATGACATGGTCAGTGACATCACTCATGACATCACTGATGACATCTCAAATGACATCACTGATGACATCATCCTTGTGACAGAGTGGCAGACCTCCTCTCACCCTAATATAACCTTTGATACACACATTCAAAAATAGAGACTAATATTTTCAAAAAAATGGACATACCAATACCAGTTACAACAACCTCTTGAGTAATTCTAAGATCCACATACACATCCACTCATTCACCAACAGTCCTATACAGTCACTCATACATGTACTCACTCATCATATGTACTCATACACCTATACATCCTGTTACACAATGCCACTCATCCACAGAGTTACTGACACACATAGTCACTCATGAAAATAAAGAAAGAAACATATATTTACTTGCATATACATTTATACACACACCACCACACTTACTTCTACGGGAACTTACACATACTTAGTCTTTTAAACAATCACTTATAGAAACACATACTTATTCATACAGGAACTCTTTCAATCTCTCACTCTCACATATACTCAGTTCTATACACCAATAGTCACATATACTAGTTTAAAACATATGTAGTTACTCATAGAGACACTATTGAGACAATCATTCACTCACTAACACACCCATGCGCACACTCATCCACCCATTCAATCCTGCAGACATGCTTTCTTCAACACATACAAACAGTGAGTCACTCATTCATGTACCTATGCAGTACATAATACCCCCACCGAACCATACACACACTCACACTGAAACTAAAAAAACAACTAATAACCTATATAAACACCCATGTAGCTACTCACCAACCCATGCAGCCACTTATACACAAAGTGAGAGACTGATAAAGATATTTACATAATTAAACATTACTCACTAAGCCATGTATTCACTAAGATACACTTAATCAGTCAGTTATACAATTAATTTTACAAAAACAAATCATCCACTTAGACACTTACATACCCATTTATTCTTCCATCGTCCGTGAGATATACATATATAAAACATATTTAATTTTCTGAAAAATACACATTCACTGGATGATGTCATCAGTGATGTGATTTGAGATGTCATCAGTGATGTCATGAGTGATGTCACTGACCATGTCATGAGTGATGTAATATGTGACGTCATCAGCAGTGCATTGCGGGGGCGCGAGTTATAGTTAGCTGAACTAACTATAACGGGGGAATTTCATTGGTTTTTCACGAGTGAAATGTCCAGCTAACTATAACATGTGTGAAAACCTATGGTTTTTTCAGTGAATTTGCAAGGTTTTTTAAATGCTAATTCCTAACTATAACGTGTGTGAAACCTTTGGTTTTTTCAGTGAATATATATATGTATATATTATCGCCAAAATGTAATTATAGTTAGAACCTAGTTACTATAGGAAAATGGCAACATTCTATTCGCAATACCTTTGGCGCCGATTGATGAATCTTCATGAAATTTTCAAAACTAATTCTTTTTTGAGATCAGCTCCTATGTTGAAAGTTTGGGGGTGATTCGTCAAGGGGGGTGAGAAAAAAGGGGGTCCCAAAACATGTTTATATAATGTTAATTTCCATAGCAAACTTTAGACAAGGCTGCAGGTCGAACGGGTGAACGGAATTACCCCAAATTTTGCAGGGAGAAGGGTCTTGGTCTAGAAAGCACGCTTTTGTTTATGTGGTGTAAATCCATTCAGTAGTTTTTGAGAAATATCGAACTTTACAGATATCGATATTTGGGAATTCTGCCATCTGATTGGCTGAGGCGTTACGAGCACGAGCTTGCTGCTGATTGGCTGCGAGCGCTGCAAGCGTTTGCAACTAGGAAGTGTTGGCCACCATTTTGTTATTCTGTTGAAGTGAGTAAGGGGGAAAAAAGGGCAAAAAATATGGGAAAGAGGAGGGTAGGAGCACTGTAACCGTTGTGGGGTGTTTAGGGTGTGCTATAGTGGGTTTGCGAAGTGAACTAATAATACCTACCGTGTGAAAGTTCTAGCCTACGAAAATTAAGTGAGGTATTGGCTAGTGTGTGATGCTGCTAAGGTGAGCTTGTGCACGACTCGAGGATTAAAGTGTGAGCCCACACTGTGTGTCTTATGTTGTGAAGTCATGTGTCCTGGCCGCTGCAGTATAGTTGTGGAAGTAGTGTCAGCATGTGTCTATAACTACTAGGATGAACTACTGACCCGTAGTGGTTTGAAAGTCCTGGGTACGGAAAATATGTGAGGTATTGTCTAAAGTGTCATGGAAGGAGGAAGCGTTGGCCGCCATTTTGTTATTCCGTTGAAGCGAGTGAGGGAAAAAAGGGTGAAAAAAGTGGGAAATAGGAGGGTAGGAGCACTGTAACCTCTGTGGGGTGTTTAGGGTGTGCTATAGAGGGGGTGCGAAGTGAACTAATCATACCTATCGGTGTGAAAGTGCTAGGCTACGAAAATTAAGTGAGATATTGCCTAGAGTGTGATGCTGCTAAGGTGAGGTGGTGCGAGACTCGGGGATTAGAACATCAGTCTAAATTATGTGTCTTATGCAGGGGAGGCATGTGCTGTGGCCACTGCAGTACAGCTGTGGAAGTAGTGTCAGTATGTGTTTATAACTACTGGGACGAACTTCTGACCCGTAGTGGTCTGAAAGTTCTGGGGTATGGAAAATATGTGAGGTAGTGTGTAGAGTCTCATGCTGCTAAGCTGAGCTGCTGCCGGACTCGGGGATGAAAGCGTGAGCCCAAACTGTGTGTCATATGCTGTGAAGTCATGTGCTCTGGCCGCTGTGCCACATCTGTGCAAGTAGTGTCGGCATGTAGTTATAGCTACTTGGAGGAACTTTTGTTTTGAACATTGTAACTTGTGTATGGTGCTTAGGGGGTGTTATATAGGGAGTGCAAAGGTAAATTTGTGTGTATGAAATGTATTTTGTATTTAGAAAGTGGAAAGCACTGACTCCTATGGGTCTGATGGTGCTGGGAGCGTAAGGTGAGGTGCTGCTGGAGTTGGGAATAAAGCTGATGAACAACTGACCCCTATTGTGAAGTTTTAATGTGCATGTGCCATTGAATGTTGGCTAAAATGTTGCAAAAGTACATTTTTAGGTTAAAAAAAAAAGATGAACTTTTTACCTGAAGGTGTTCTAGAAGGTTCCAGAAAGTGTGGTGACAAAATATGTTGAACTTGTGACCTGTATGTGACGCGGAATAATAAGTAGCTTTTCGGAAGGAAAATTCAAAATTAACCAATGGAGGTAAGTTTTGGAAAGTCGTTGAAGGAATTAAGTATTCTGATTTGTTCTTTACGTGTATTTATGTGTGGAGTGACAGAGAACTTGTGCCATTCCTGGTTTTATTATTGATGAAGTCAGAGCGTTACATGTACTATGTAAGAAAGAGAGAATTGTATGCGTGTGTCATTTGAAATCTGGATAAAACTACAAAGGTGAGTTAGAAATGAACAAGGTGTGTTATGTGTTTTATAGTATTGATTAAGTATTTGAGGTGATGTTTTTATTTTGAAAGTATTTTTTATTTCAAAGTAATATAGTGTTAGTAAAGTGTGGTGTTTGATATTGGTTATGAAATATGCATAACATTTGAGCTGTTGTTATATAAGTATTTTATATATGTTTAGGAATTTTACACAGAGAAGAAGTGTAGTTTGTCACCTTTATAGGACTGTATTGTTTTGAAAATGAGGTACAGCGTTAATTTGAGTTTGTAATGTATTTGGGGAGATAAAGAAAATGCTGCAAGTTTGCAACTGATACTTTTTGTGGAAATAGTAGAGTCAGGGGGGTGGTGGTAGGAGACGTATGTGTTATTAAGTTGAAAGCGATAAAACAAAATGCAGAAATGTTATGTGGGCAGGTTGTGGTCTTATTTTTGACAATGAGAGGTAGGTTTGAATGTAAGTCAGGGTAGGTTGTTGTACAGTGGGGCCGTGTACAGTGTTTGGAGATTACATGGAGAGGAGATGGAGATAGTAAAAGTGATACGTTCCTTTTATATGTACGCATAGTTTGAATCATGTGATCCTAGGTTGAGATAAATATGAATATGGTTTCTGGTTTGCATTTGGGTATAGTCAATAGTTTTTGTAGTTTCTGACTAGTGAATAATAAAAAGGTAGAAATACTAAAATATATGGTAGTAAACATATTGATTATTATCTGTTCTTATGGAATAGAAGTAGTTGGAGAGTTCTTCTTTAAAAGAGATGTTTTATAAATGTGTGAGAGATAAAAAAAATGTAACTGTGCGGTATATTTTCTGTATGAGTTTGTTGACATTAGAGAACTACATGTGTTTATAAGTGATACTATTTGTCAGGCTGTGTCGCTGTGGCGGATATATGTAGGTGTTGAAGTGGTTCGTGCTTTACTGATGGTGAGCTTCACTATCCCTTTTGAGAACCTCGTCAATTTATTCATTCCATTTAATATCTTTAATATAGATACATTAAAGAAACTGTATATCAAAAGTTTGGGAATTAGAACTTTGTTTACTCTCCCCATGCCCTGCTATACACTCTACAGAGTGTTTAAACGACTTTCGTAACATATAGATGTCTAGATAGTAAAGGTGGTGTAGTTCGACTGGGCCCATTTATAAACCGTGCTATGGGATGGTTTATGTTTTACTCACCAATTTGCATGTTTGTTTACTTTTTGCTGATAAGTGTTCCGGCAGACACCTGTTAAAATTAACGTCGTATATGGGTATAGTGGTGCTACTGGGAATGGTGGGGGTTTCTATTTGATTTCATACGGTTAAGCAAGGGCGGGGGTGGGGGTGGGGGTGGGGGAGGTGGTTATGTTGCTGATTGAAACACAGATTATAGTAACGTGCAGATGTCGAGCTACTAAACGTGATCTAGTACCAGTGGGAGCACTTATAAAGCACCCTATGGCATGGGATATGTTTTAGTCGCAAATTTGCATGTTTTAATAAGTTTTGCTGATGAGCGTTTCGGGAGACATCTGATGAAATTAAGCCTCTGTTTTGCTATAGTGGTGCTTCTACGTTTGCTGGGGCTCTTTCTTTTATTGCGTAAAGATAAGCGAGGGCGGGTGTTGAGGTGGTGTAGTGGTACTGTGACTATTTATAAACCGTCTTATGGTATGGTGTATGCTTGAGTTGCAAAATTGCAGGTTTTAATAGGTTTTGCTGATGAGCGTTCCGGCAGACACCTGTTGACATTAAGTCTATGTATGGCTATATTGGCGATAACGGGAGTGCTGGGGCTCGTTGTTTGATTTCGTAAGGTTAAGCAAGGGATGGGTGGGGGTGGGGGAGGTGCGTATGTTGCTGATTATAAGACGGATATTTGTAACGTGGGCATGTGTAGTTACTAAAGGTAATGTAGTTTCACTGGGCCCATTTATAAACAGTGCTATGGGATGGTTTATGTTTTACCCGTCAATTTGTATGTTTGAATAGTTTTTGCTGATAAGACACATGTTAACACTAAGCCTCTGTATAGGTATAGTGGCGCTACTAGGAATGGTGGGGGTTTCTGTTTTATTTCGTACGGTTTAGGAAGGGCGGGGGTGGGTGTGGGCGAGGTGGGTATGTTTCTGATAAAAATACAGAATTTAGTAACGTGCAGATGTCGAGCTACTAAAGGGGATGTAGTACCACTGGGAGCACTTGTAAAGTGCCCTATGGCATGGTATATGTTTTACCTGCAAATTTGTATGTTTTAATACGCTTTGCTCATGAGCGTTTCGGTAGACAGTTGTTGAAATTAACTTCTTGTATTGGTATAGTGTGTTTACTAGGTTTGGTGTGACTCTTTCTATAATTTTGTAAAGTTAAGGAAGGATGGGGAAGAGGGTGGTGCAGTGGCAGTGTGCCCATTTGTGAATCGCTTTACGTTATGGTATAGGTTTTTCTGGCCAATTCCCATGTTTTAATACTTTTTGGCGATGAGTGTTCCAGCAGACAGGTACAGAAATTACACAACATTTCTGTGGATAAGACATCTTCGTGCTGATAGACACTCTTGTACTGTGGTAGAAGGCTGATAGTGTTGATGGAAAATTATGAAACTTGGTGCCATTGTAAATTTTAATGGAAGGTTACACTGTTTGTTTGTTACTATGGTGTAGTTAGGGTTCTAAGTGGGAGAAAAAAAGTGGGGGTGCTCTAAAAGGGGGGGGCAAAGCTCTTAAAGGTGTGTGGGCTATGCAAGTTGGGGCGTGGTCTAAATCAAGATAAGTATCATTATGTGCTTTAGAAAATCCTCTCCAATTATCGTAGGTTCGGAAAAAAACATTGTTTAAAGGA
The DNA here is from genome assembly GCF_964204655.1 of Triturus cristatus. Classification (NCBI taxonomy): domain Eukaryota; kingdom Metazoa; phylum Chordata; class Amphibia; order Caudata; family Salamandridae; genus Triturus; species Triturus cristatus. The sequence continues at coordinate 1,107,110,169 of NC_140590.1, read as the reverse complement.
TTTCCCTTTCTTGTACAACGTGGGTAACCTAGCGTGATGTCTCCAGTTCTCAGTAGTGAGCAAAATAAACATGCGTACATTAATGTGCATGCTGTCACTGCAATGTAAAAAAAAAAAAAAGTAATTGACTATCTTTGAGAGGGCTGAAAATAGAGCCTGGTAGAGAGTCGTTTGGATGCTGCCTGAAAATAAGTACCGGTCTCCAGACCCGGCCCAATTAAAGCGCAGTATCCATGCATCCTAAGCACTGCGCCATTCAACCATCTTTTAATCGATGGATATATTCCTACTTATATATATACATAAATCTGTTTGTCTGCTTATCTTAAGCATCTACGAGCGCACTCGCCTATAGTAAGCACTGTGCCATTCATGCAGCGATACGCCTATATATGCATAGATATATCTGTCCTAGAATCATTTATAAGTATTTATCAGCCCACCCTTCTATCGTAAGTACTGTTCTTTGCATTCCTTTATCCTTCCATCCATCCATACATTGATACATTGATCTATGTATTTATCCATTGATGCATCTGACAATGCATCCACTCGCCCTTTATTCAACTATACGTTCTTATTTCCGTGCATCGTCCACCCCTGATTGTAAATACGACGTATTATACTCATCCAGCTACCCTCTTAAGGCTTTGAAAAGGCTTGCGAAAAGCATTGACAGGCAGATTTTTTAATAAAGAATAACAAAGCTGTGAGTTACTAAGAAATGTAAAGGACTTTAAAGTGTAATACGTTAATTTAGAAACATAACGTTTTTTCGAGTTGTTTATAGGTACACTGTTTTAAAGTGGCCATGACTGACAGATACTGAATACCTGTACTTCTTATATTTGAGAAAGTATACCAGAGAGCTAATTTGGGGTGGTGAGAACCTTGAGTTCCATATTTCCATGTGAAGTACAGTATAGGAATATAAAAGTAATTGGAAAGCTTTTATGTTCATATTAAAGAGGGGGATGTGAGAACTTAGTGAGGCAGGCAAAGTGTGTGTTTTCGTAGCACTAAAACAAGACCATGTGTAAGGTGAGAGCAGGATCATGCTGGAGTTGCATTGTTGTGGTCGTTTGCAGAGGCGCAACCAGAGCGAAATTTCAGGGGAGCCTAATTCTTTCAGCAATATGCAGAGTGGGCATGTAGGAGTTGTAAAAAGGGGTGAAAAAGAACAGAGTCTCCTTTACAAAAAAATGATGTTTTGAAGACCGGTGAAGTACTCGGGTGCGGCTCTGTGTGTGCGCCCTGGAAGCTGTATCAGAGAGTCCGGGGCAATGGACGTTGCGCGCCTAGTGGTCTGTCTGCTAATCACCCAACGATGATGTTGCTGGTGTGTTGCAAAAAGAGAAGGGAAATACGGAGAGAAAATGCTCTCTTTAAAAGATTTCCCTTCTCCTACAATGCGAGTCACTTGGCATGATGTCTGCACTTTTAAGTAGTGAGCAATGTGCATTCTCTCACAGTGTCACTGCAGTGCAATAAAGAAAAGAAAAAACGGATTACGTTTGTGAGGTCGGAAAATAGAGCCCTATAAAGAACCGTTGCGAGGCTCCCAAAAATGAAGTGCTGGTGATCACATCCCCACAGACATCCCCTCCAGTTAAAGCCCTGGGTGCAGTGTTATGTTTGCGAAGTTGTTTATAAAATTGTTAAGTAATAATGGAAATTTGTATTTGTGCTGTTTGGTTGATATCATTCTAACTACATAGATTACAATTTTAAAAAATACTATTCATAAAGTTGTGTGTGGTGGGCTGCAGAGAAAGTGGTGCGTGGTGCTGGGGTGTGGCGCAGAGGTGAAAAGTATGAGGTAGTGCAGTTATATATAAATTGTAAAGGAGTATGTAATAATTAAATAAATACTTGCTGTATGTTCTATGGCACTACTTGTCATCCTAGTGGTCATCTGGCGTGCTCCATCACATTGCAGCACTGGGTTCGGAAGTTGTTAGTGGAAGTTTTGCAATTGTATGTTATTATTTTAACATTGTGAAGAAATGTGAAAAATAATTGAATCTATTTTTTGTTTTTCAGAAAATTATTTAGTTTGGATTGAAATTTGGAAATGCCTAGAAGAAGTGAAAAAAAAAGAAAAGTGAAGAAAAATAAATATTTGACGAAAAGGAAAGATCTTGAAGTAGAAAAAATGTGAGTAGTAGAGAAACTGTTCGAGTAAAAGCAAAACACAATTTTTGAAAAAAATGTTACGAACATTTAATGAGAAAAACATCACACAAAGCAAAAAGAAGAATTTTTCAAGTAAGGTGAGTTCAATTTCAAATACGAAGGAAAAGGAAAGATGATAAAGAAATAGTATCTGGTACTCGGAGCCAAAAACTATTTCAAGAAATTCGTCAGAGACTTTTTTGATCTAGAGTGATTCAGAATTTATTGAAAACATGCTTCAAATATAAAAGAAGAATGTTCCAATTCAAAGAGAAGCAGCGTATTTAAAGTATAGTGGATACTGCTTTCAATTTGAAACATAAGTTGGTCATTTTGATTTTAAAGAGAATGAAAGTATTGGATAAAATAGTCAAAGTATTGAAAGACAAAAGTAGAAAAAAAAGACGTGTGAACAGAACCAACTTTTATAGAATCTTTAGTAGACATTGGAGACATACTTCTAGTACTGAGCCTTTTTTTAATGAGGAAAGTCACTACCAGGAAAATAGTTTCTCATTTGCAGTTGATGCTGGAGGTCGTTGCTACGAAGTTCAGGATGGGGTTCCTCTTCCAAAGGAGGAAATGATTGGTAAAAGTGCAGAAGAGTTAATAGCTGAAGAAGTGCAAGAGAAACGTCCACGAGCTCCTGTGTATAAGTGGAGTTGAAGTAGCATTTGTAGTATTCAACAGGAATCCATTGATATAATGCAAAATTTGCTACGAGAATATACTCAGAAAAGTATAAAACAGAAGACTAGATCCATGTAATGTAAGAAAATATACTGAGAAGTATGGGCATTCTCTGGCTTGTCTTTCAAGAAAAGCTTGTAAAAGAGTTTCTCATCATTTGAGGATGTTAGCAGTACACCATTGAGAAATGCGGAACTTTGTAAAGAAACTGTAGTATGTAAAAAGTCCTGCATTATGTTTAAGTGAACTGAATGGAAGTCGTTTATATGGTTCTTTATCAGATGTTCAAAAAAAGTGTGATGATATTGAATTGCGATATTTTGGTTCAGAAGAGCAGTTCATAGAAAATGAAAGTTTGACAATTACCGATGTTGGAGGAGGTGAGCAAGTGATTAGCACTGATCAGTTTGAAGAAGAAATTGGAAAGTTTAATGTAGTGTGCTCTGAAATACCAAACTATATTTGTGTTTGTTGTCGATGTACTCATTATAAAAGGCAAAGTAGGTATGTTGATTTGTATTAGAAAAGTGAAAAGGAGAACAATGGTAAGTGGGTAGAATTTGCAACTTACTTGTTTGTTGAAGGTCGATTTGAGTTAGGTAGTGATCAACGTATATGTAAATATTGTTACAACAAATTGGAAGACAACAAAATGCCTGCTAGAGCAGTGCATAATAAGTTGGAGTTAGTAGCTATTCCGCAGAAGCTGGCCAGATTGAATACATATGAGTCTGTTCTAATTCAATCTGTTCACCCTTTTCAAACTATAATTCAGATGGTAAACTGCCACCAACAGACTTGCAAAGAGGGCTGAAAGGAAGAGTGGTGCACTTACCTTTGGATTTTAAGAAAAACATTGAAACTATATCTGGAGAGAAAGAGGAAGATGAGGCAGTAGTTATTTTAGTAAATGGTGTACCCACAAGGAGTCGGAAAATATGGCAAGAATTTGTGGATGTTAATAAAGATGAAAAGGCTACCTTATATGAGTGCATATTATAGTCCTCTATTGATGAGTAACTACATGTACAAGTGACTGGATGTGTGTGCAGACCTAGGAAATAGTGAGTGCTATGTAGTATATGGCATTCTTCTGTGTATGGTTTCAAAAATAGTAGTCAGCATTTTACAATGGGTGTATCAAAGTTTATGTCAGAGCATCAGTATCCTTAAAGTTTAAGGGTGATTCGTGAAGCAGCGGCTGAAAAAAGGGGGGTCCCAAAACGCGTTTTCCCCAATGATAATTTCCATAGAACAATTTGCGACGAGCTACAGCCCGAACTGCTGAACAGAATTACCCCAAATTTAGCAGAAAGGTACAGCTTGGATCAGGAAGCAACCTTTTTTTAAATGGTGTAAATCCATTCAGTGGTTTTTGAGAAATTCAATAAATAAGAGTCAAAAAATCGATTTCCCATAGGAAAATTTGTGCAAGGGTAGAACCTAAACTACTGAACGGAATTTCCCCAAATTTGGCAAAAAGTTAGTGCTTGAATCAGAAAGCGACCTTTTTTTAAATGGTATAAATCCGTTCAGTAGTTGCTGAAAATTTAGAAAAATAAAAGTTTCAATATCTGGGCGGAGCCTAAGTCCCAAGCACAAGCTTCACTGTGATTGGCTGCCAACACTCCAAACCAGGAAGGGTTGGCAGCCATCTTGTAACTTGGTACAAGTGAGTCACCAGAAAACAGAGAACCAAAGGTATAAAAGAGAAGGGGGCAGGGTAGAAACAGTCGGACCCCCTAGGCCTGCTCAGACGGAACCCTCAGGGCCAAGGAAAGCACTTTTTGAAAAAAAAATATATCTGTGCAATTCCCCCTGGGATCTTGGGTTCCTGTGTTTTATTTTAATGATACTATGCCCGGGGGCATTTCTTAAAAAATAATAGCGGGGCTCGCTGGGGCTACGGGGGCCCGCTGGGGTCCCCGCAGACACGGGGCTTCACTCACGTTGGGAGGGGGGGTTGCGTGGGCCCCCTCCTGTAGCCCTGTTGTGCTTATTGTTTTGGTTTAGTTTGATACATTTTCCAGAAAGTTTCTCTTTTTTGATCAGCTCGTATCTTGAGAGTTTAGGGTTGTATTGAGGATGTACAAGGTTGGTTGTTGATTGAAAGCAAGTTTATTGTGAGATATTTGCACCCACTACCGGAGCCATCCAGCTGCGAAGACATATTACAGGGTGATTGGTCAAGGGGGGGCTAGTTGGCCCTCAGGGACCCTCAGGACTCAAGGGGAATTAATTGTTTGTTTTCTCAATGCATTTTCCATAGGAAACTGTAGACAAGGCTACAGGTCGCACTGCTGAAATGGAATTACGCCAAATTTGGCAGGGAGAAAGTTCTTGGTCCACAAAGCACGCTTTTGTTGAAATGGTTTAAATCCGTTCAGCAGTTTTTTAAATATTAAAGGAAAAAAAGATATATTTATCTTGACTGTGCCTTCTGAGCACGAGCTTGCCTCTGATTGGCTGCTAACACTTCAAACCAGGAAGTGTTAGCAGCCATCTTGTGCCTCGCATCAAGTGAAAATATAAAAGAAAGGTCCCGGGGGCAATTTAATATACCGGAGCTCTGTCTGTGCGAGATACCCCTTTCACGCTGCATCTACCTACATCAGCAGGTAACGCACCCTTTTCCCCCATCAACAGCATACCTCCAAAAACATTCTTGGGCCTGCAAGTCTACCTCTGTGAACCACTTGTCGACTCACAGCTCTTTAGGTGCAAGTTCTCGGGCCCGCAGTTGTATCTGTGAAGCCAAGACTGGAAATATACCACAGGTTTCTCTCTGTGAGATACGTTCTTCATGCTCCCTCTCCCCACATCACTGTTCCACAGCTATCCCTTTGGAAGCCGATGGCGCGTACCTTTCCTTATACTAGTTGGCCCGCCGGTGTTACTCTGCGAGCTGGCCCGCAGCTCTTCCTCTGGGAACTGACGGGCCACGGTTCTCCCTCGATGAGCCTGCCAGTTGGCTTGCAGTTCTTCATCTACGAGCCATCCCGCCAGCTCGTAAGTCTCTGAGAAGAGATGCAATGGAGGCAATGATCATTCAGGTCAGACACCCAACGCTGCTCCGACATCCCCTAGCAGGAGCTCCTTGTCCGCCATCCCCCCTCACCCCCACCCTCCACAAACAAATGTGACAGTCACGTTAGGGAATCTGGAACATAAAACATTGGGTAATGTTGTAAAATAATTAATAAGAAGATGCTTGTGAGGTTGGACAAATAAGAATCTTAGTCATGTATGGATTTACATAAAATACATTTTATTAAAACAAAAGAACAACAAATAAAATTATGTACAGCCATGTTGTGTCATCGCTGGACCATTTGTGAATCACAACCTGCAAGACAAAAAGAAAGATAAGATGGTGTGTCATGCGTCCAGCAGAGGAGAAAGAGAAAGCGTGAGGGAGAGAGAGAGAAACGAAGAAAGAGTGAGAGAGAGAAGAAGACAAAGAAAGAGAGAAAGAGTCAGAGAGAGAATGAGTGAGATACAAGGAAGAGAGAAAGAGAGAAACAGTGTGAGAGAGAGGAAGAGAGAGAAAGAGTGAGAGAGAGGAAGTCAGAGAAAGAGAGAAAGAGTGAGACAGAGAAAGAGAGACAGAGTAAGATACAAGGAAAAAAGAGAGAGAGAAACAGTGTGAGAGAGAGGAAGTGAGAGAAAGAGTGAGAGAGAGGAATAGAGAAAAAGAAAGAATGAGAGAGAGGAAGAGACAGAGAAAGAGAGAAAGTGTGAGAGAGAGAAAGTAAGAGATGGAGAGGGAGAGGGAGTATTGACACTAGAGAAAATCTTCGCAGCTCACCTTTGTGCCACCGGTGTGTCTCCAACCATGTGCCGGGACATAGGGCACCCTCAAGTTTAGTCATCTGAAAGGTAGTATAGAATTAGTAATTGCAGAGTACATACAACTGCACACGCCTAATTCTCTGTTTCGCCAGTGGACACTCCTGCAGCCCATCCACACCCACTGCTCGGAGGTGTCTGTTTGCTCTTGTGCGCCTAGGCTGCTGCACACTATCCACTCCCACTGCCCAGAGGTGCCTGCCCGCTGCTGCGGAAAGAAGTCTCTCTACTCACCTTCTGCCACCGGCATGTGTGTAAGAGGATCCACCACGTGCCGAAGCAACTTTCTCAGGCGTTGTCAGGATGGCCACCCATCATTGCAGGTTCTACATGCGTTCAGCTGCGGTAGTGTTGGAGGGACGTCGATTCATGAATCACAGCCTGTTAGATAAAAAGCAAGATAAGATTGTGCGTCATGCATCCATTAAAGGAGAGAGAAAGAGAGAGAAAGAGAGAAAGAAAGAAAGAGTGAGAGGAAGATAGAGTGAAAAAGAAAGAAAGAGTGAGAGGAAGACAGAGAGAAAGAGAGAAACAGTGGGAGTGAGAGGAAGAGAGAGAGAAAAAGAAAGAAAGAGTGAGAGGAAGACAGAGAGAAAGAGTGAGAGAGACGAAGAGAGAGAGAAACAGTGAGAGAGAGAAAGAGTGAGAGAGAGGAAGAGAGAGAGAAAGAGAGAGAAAGAGAGAGAGAGAGTAAGAGTGTGAGAAAGGAAGAGAGAGAGAGAAAGAGTGAGAGTGTGGAAGAGAGAGAAAGAGTGAGAGGCAGACAGAGAAAGAGAGAAAGAGATAAAGAGTGAGATACAAGGAAGAGAGAAAGAGAAACAGTGTAATAGAGGAAGAGAGAGAGAAACAGTGTGAGAGAGAGAAAGAGTGACAGAGAGGAAGAGAAAGAAAGAAAGAATGAGAGAGACAGAGAGAAAGAGCGTGAGAGAGAGAAAGAAAGAGATAGAGAGTGAGAGAGAGAGAAAGAGTGTGAGTGACAGAAAGGAAGAGATGGAGAGGGAGAGGGTGTATTGACACTGTAGAGAAAATCCTCAAAGCTCACCTTTCTGCCACCGTTGTGTCTCCAACCACGTGCCGGGATATAGGGCAGCCCTCAAGCTTCGTCATCTGAAACATAGTATGGATGAGTACATACAACTGCGCGAGCCTAAATCACTGTCTCGCCTTTGTGTATCCAGGCTGCTGCACCCCATCCACTCCCACTGTCCATAGGTGTTTGCCCGCTGCTGCGCACCCAGGCTGCTGCACCCCATCCACTCCCACTGCCCAGACGTGTATGACAGCTGCTGCATACCCAGGCTGCTGTACCCCATGAATGAAATGAATGAATGAAAGGGCATTTGTAAACTGCATGGCTACTCGGGAGTGTCCCAGCGCTAAGGTCTAAGACGGACGGAGACGGACTAGGGAAAAAGCAGAGTCTTGAGTTGTTTGCGGAAGGTCAGGTGATTGGAAATCAAGCGTGGGTGGAGTGGCAAGGAATTCCAAAGCTTGGATGCATTATAGGAGAAGAGCCATCCACCACTTTTGGCCCTTCTTATTCTGGGGACCTCGCCTAGATACAATTCATCAGACCGGAGATTTCTATTTGCTTTGTAGGGGAGAATCAGGGCTGAGTTAATGGGAGGGCCTTTCCCTGGCAGTGTTTTATGAGCAATATACAAAGTTTTAAATCTGATGCGTTCTTGCACAGGGAGCCAGTGGAGGGATCGTTATGACGGTTTAGCTGATTGCCTATTGGATGACCCCGTCAATAATCTGGCTGCGCTATTCTGAACTAACTGAAGTTTGGAAATTGCTGCGGAAGGGGATCCCAGGTATAATGCATTCCCATAATCCAGCCTAGAAAGTATAAGGGATTGTAGCAATACCTTTTTTGCTGGTGGAGGAAGAAGAGGAAGGATTTTACCTGCAGTTCTAAGCAGGCCGAAATAGGTAGCTGTTGTCTTCCTGGCCTGTGTCCTGAAATTCAAGACTTGGTCCAGCCATATGCCCAGACTCTTAATCTCGGTTTTAGGGGTAGGTGGAGGACCCATGCTCAGAGGCCACATCAGATTGGGGTTGAAACTGCAGGAGTTGCCCAACACCATAATCTCCATTTTACCACCGTTGAGCTTGAGCTGGAATACGTTCATCCACTGCAAAATGTCTTCTAGGCAGGTGTGGAGACTGTTGGTTTTTTGGTCTGTCTGGTTGAGTGCAATCACCAATTGCGTATCATCCGCATAGCTCACTATGCGGACTCCAGAGGGGGGCTATAATGGCTGCCAGGGGGGCATATACACTTTAAAAAGGGTCAGGCTGAGCGAGGAACCCTGCGGGACCCCACTTTTTAAGGGGGCCAGTTCAGAAAAGATATTCTCCTCAAAAACCTGAAAGGTTCTTCCCTCTAGGAAGGATCATAACCATTGAAGCACGGTGCCTGTGACTCCTATATTTCTCAAACGGTGAGTTAGGATATTGTGGTTCACCGTGTCAAATGCTGGCTTAGGTCGAGGAGAATGATGGCTGTGGAACCTACTGAATCAAGAATTTTTCTGCCTTTCTCTACTACTGCCAACAGGGCCGTTTCGGTACTCTGGTGAGGGCAAAACCCTGTTTGGGAGGAGTGAAGCAGGTTATGGGTTTTGAGAAATCCCAAGAGGATTTGATTGACATACTTTTCTGCCACTTTACTTATTCCTGGAAGAAGAGAAATTGGGCGGTATTTTCTCAATTCTGCTGGATCTAGGTTAGGCTTTTTAAGTAAAGCCTTGACCATGGACTTTTTCCAGCTAGAGGGAACTATTCCTGTATCTAATGATGTGTTGATCAAATTCAGTATGTTAGGGACTAAGGTGGCCACGGCTTGTTTCATGATATTAAGTGGCGCTGGGTCCCTGGGAGATCCGCTCTTGACAGAGGACAGCAAGGTGAGCAGGGGTTCCGGTGACAGCGGAGGGAAGGTCTCAAGAGTGAGTTTGGTGTTACGTGGGTCTGGGTTGATCTGAATTGCCAGATCTTCATTCCTCTGTGGAAGGTTTTTGAGCATTAATTGTACCTTGTTGTTAAAAAAGTTTGTTATTTGTTGCACCGTTGGCCGGAGGGGTCAGGGACAGTGTGGAGGGAAGGTAATTTAAGTAATTTTTTAATAACGGTGAAGGTTTCTCTAAGTGAGTTATGGGCTGATAGGATCTTGTCTTCATAGTAAGATGCTTGGGCTTTTTAAATTTCTGCTTTGTACAAGCGGATTGCAGCTCTGTATTCAGATTTTTTTGAGGGGAGGAATTCTTTCCTCCATTGCCTTTCCTAAATTTTACATTGTTGTTTAAGTGTACGCAAATCAGGGGAAAACCAGGGTGCATTGTGAGACCCATCAGATTTTTGTATTCTGGTCTTAGGGAGGACTGAGTCGAGAGATTGTTTTATCCAGCTTGAGAAATCTTTATATGTTATGGCTGGGCAAAGATGAGGTAAAGGTTTAGTTCTTTCTAGTTCTAGGATCCATTTCTCTAGGGGGAGTTTGGGCCAGGGGCGACCGAAGGACCAGGTAGGTTGTGAGGGAGATTGTATGTATTGAGGGGACCAGGAGAGGGAGATAAGAAAGTGGTCTGTCCAAGGGAGGGGGTTAGGGGCAGTCCCTTGAAGGTCCTCTAGACTTGAGAACACCTGGTCTAGGCGGTGACCTTTCTCGTGAGTGGGTTGTATGATTTTTTGCGTTAGTTGAAACGCTGAGAGGTCGCTTGCTAACTCATTAGCGTCAGTAGCTAGTTTGTCGCCAAAATGGAGATTAGGCTCTGAGCTTGCTAAATTGGCTGCAGCCTCCAATAATGATTGGTTGAAGGAGCCAACTGCTCAGGGGGGGATATAGATAAGCATACCTGTAAGTGATAAGAGGGGCGAAAATTCTATGATAAAGTGGGCGTTCTCGCAGTGAGTGCGGTCCCCAGCAGACGGCAAGTGAATTGATCCTTGTGGATCACAGAAATCCCACCCACTCTATCTGTTGAGCGATCTACCCTCTGCATTACAAAGCCTTTTGGAAGGGCTTGAATGATGTCGGTTTCGGAACAGGTATTAAGCCAAGTTTCTGTCAGAAATAGCACATCTGAGTCTAGATCTTTGAGAAGCATCCGGATCTCTGTTGTGTGTTTAGGGAGGGCTCTGCAGTTTAGTAAAAATATTCTGAAGTTCACAGAGGGGGTGAGGGATTCTGGGTTGATGGGTGTGAATTTGTGCTGACAGTATAGGCAGTGATCAGGGAACTTATCCGGCGGGATGGAATGGGTGCAAGGAATTCCAAGGGATCTATTGTGCTGTCTGAGCTGAAAATTGGAATACTGATATTGGTTTGGGGATAAAGTTGCAGGGTGTCTGGCACTCCCACTGCCCGGAGGTGACTGCCTGCCACTGCATACACAGGCTGCTGCACCCCATCCACTCCCACTGCCCGGAGGTGACTGACCGCTGCTGCACAAACAAGCCTCTCTGCTTACCTTCCACCACCGGCGTGTGTTGAAGAGGGTCCACCACGTGCCGAAGCAACCTCCTCACCCATTGTGTACACGTGGCGAAGCTGAGCTCACAATTCAGGTTGAGTGTTGATTGCAGGATGGCCACGCATCATTGCAGGCCTGCTAGAAAAAAATCAAGATAAGATTGTGCGTCAAACGTCCATCAAAGGAGAGAGAAAGAGAGCTAGAGAGAGAAAGAAAGAGTGAGAGGAAGACAGAGAGAAAGAGAGAAACAGTGAGAGTGAGAGGAAGAGAGAGAGAAAAAGAAAGAAAGAATGAGAGGAAGACAGAGAGAAAGAGAGAAAGAGTCAGAGAGACAAAGAGAGAGAGAGAAACAGTGAGAGGGAGGAAGAGAGAGAGAGAAAGAGTGTAAGAAAGAGGAAGAGAGAGTGAGGAAGAGAGAAACAGTGTGAGAGGAAGAGAGAGAGAACAATTGTGAAGGAGAGAAAGGAAGAGATGAAGGGGGACAGTGAGTGCCCATACTGCGGACAAAACAGTCATAGCTCACCTTTATGCCTCCGCTGTGTCTCCAACCATGTGCCAGGACCTAGTGGAGCCCTCAAGCTCCCACATCTAAAACATAGTACAGAATTAGTAATGTCAGAGTATATATGACTACGTACGCCTAAATCGGTGTGCCGCCTTTGTGCATCCAGGCTGCTGCACCCCATCCACTCCCGCCACCCAGACAGATATGCCCACAGCTGCACAACCAGGCCTCACTGCTCACCTTTTCACAGACAAGGCACCCTCCACATCATGCAGCTGCGCTCCGCAAGCCTACAAGTCTTACATTTGGTGCTGCATCTTGATTTTTCCATGGCAGAGGACATACTAGTGCACCTATCATCATTGCAGGTTGCACACCCGCTCAGTCCTTGCGGTGCCACTAATTCAGTGACCAGTAAGGGCCACGCACGTGGTGATAGGCCCCCCTGTTCAATGGCTCAGTCCTTCGTGAGGTGTCCGGACCAGCGGGACGAACTATCACAGTGCATGCGGTGGGAGCAACTCTAAAATGGCGTAGAGCACGTGCGCCCTGGTCTTTTTTATTGGTAGGGTCACGTGTCCTGTGATGCCTGTGCTGGATGGGTGTGGTGTGGGTGTATACCAGCCATGAGGGAGTGGCTGTGGCATACTGATAACTAGACCTGTGACCAGCAGATCACTACAATGAAAATCTGGGCCATGTAGCGTTGTTGTCCTTCCCTGTAAGCGTAAGAAGAGTGGGCTGGTCTGGCATATGACAGTCCTGCATGAGGCTGTGAAGAATGACTCAGGAGCTATGGGTGTGGCTCCATCATGAGCTGTATGAGGAATCAACTGATGCGGTGTTCTTGTTGTAGTGCTGCCATCACCAGGGTCGCAAGCGCCAATGTGTCACTCTGTGAGCCAAGTCCCACAATATGGCCAACATGGAAGGTACGGGGAATCACTGACCCTACATTGATCCATAGTTCCAGAACAAGAAAGATGGTGGACATGACACATCTGTGTGGATGGTGAATGTTTATTGCACATTCAGTGGAGTATTGCAGCTGTATCAATACATGGCCATGCAAAGTCCAAATTTCAGTATTTGAAACATGGAGGGCAGCCAATTAGAGACAAGCTGGTTGTCGGAGTTAGGCTGCGCCAACATATGTACTTATACAATCACTCTGCCAATCCCCACGCACTTATAAATTCACTACACACTCTCCTTGCAGTACTCTAATCATCCAGTCTCTACGTACGTACTTGTACAATGACCTAGACAAAGTTACATAACCAAAGTATTCTCCCACTGTCAAAGGTAAGTTGGTTGCATTATATGCTGTCCAGAGCACAATGTAATGTGGTAGAGCCCAGGGGCAGCATGTCGCATACATAATGAACACACGGACACAGGTAGATAGTGGAACTGGGTACGTGCACATGCCCTCAACTCCTTTTTTTTTACCAGGGTCACAAGTCCAGTGATGTCTGTGCAGGATGTGTGTGGGGTGAGTGTAAGCCAGCTCTCCGGGAATGGTTCGTGCTGGCAACAAGTACAACAGTAATCATTGGATCAGACACAGAGATTCAATCATAAAGGATCAATGATTTATGCTGCACTAAGGTAGGGGCACCATATGTGAAATAATACACAAAAGATTCTATCGTAAAGGGTCCATGACTTGTGGTACACTGAAGTAGGGGCAGCAGATCTGGAATCAAACATGAACGATTCTATCATAAAGGGTCCATGAGTTGTGGTGCACTGAGGTAGGGGTATTAGAAGCATTCAGGGTGAGCGCAGCCAGCGATGATGAGTGGTCCGGGCGGGCCACACTGGGAGCAATGTTTCTTAACTACTGGACTACGTGATCTACAATTGCGACTTTATGTGAATTGTGAGCCCTGCTATGCGCAATGAAGTTGGAAGGCAGTAGTCAGCACAGACATCGAGGAATGCCTTTTGTCACTTCCTCTTGACAAAAAAGCAGAGGACATAGAGTACAATTCTGTCTGCAATTAATAAATCATCTCTGAATGTAAATTGTGAGCCCTGCTGACCGCAGTGTAGGCAACAAAAGATGAAATTTGTATGGAAAACATTGTCGAAATGTGTAGATTTCAGGGACGTTATAGTTAGTTACTTACTGGACTCTGAAATTGATAAATCAAGACTGAATTCGAACTGTGAGCACTGCTGGCCGCAGTGTAGACTGACATTCAGTGTTCCTTTGGACTTGTAAGATGAATTTGGTGATTGTACTAAAGCTGTAATTGATATCAAAAAAGTTATTGAAGCAAGGATACTAAAAGGATATTGTGTAGGTTTCAGGGACGTTGTAGTTAGTTGCCTACTGGACTCTGTAATTAATGAATCAAGACTCAATTTTAATTGTGAGCCGTATTGACCGCAGTGTAGGCCAGAGGCAGCTGCCAACAAGGGCCCACAGTCATGTGGCGTTGAGTTGAGCTGCACAGTTACTGGCATCAGAAGCATTCAGTGTTTGCGGAGCATGCAATGATGCGTGGTCCGGGCAGGCCTCACTGGTAGTAATGTCTTTTGTCCAATTAATTCTGCCTTAATAAGGCTACGTGGCGATGATTGTGGTGCAGTGAGTTAGTGGCACCTGGAGCACTCAGCGTGTGCACACCCTGCTATGATGCGTGGTCCGGGTGGGCCGCACTGGTAGCAATGTCTTTTGTCTAATAAATTTTGCCTCAGTAAGGCCACATGGTGGTGACTTGTGGTGCACTGAGTTAGTGGCACTTGAAGCACTCAGCGTGTGCACACCATGCGATGATGCTTGGTCCGGGCAGGCCACACTGGTAGCAATGTCTTGTGTCTGATAATTTCTGCCTTAATAATGCCACGTGGCGTTGACTTGTGGTGCACTGAGTTCGAGGTACCTCTGCCGTTCAGCGTGTATGCAGCCTGCGATGATGCGTGGTCCGGGCAGGCCGCTTTGGGAGCAATGTGTCTTGCCTACTGGACTGCGTCATCTGCAATCGCGACTCCATCTCAATTGTGAGCTCTGCTGTTTGCAGTGTAGATTGAAGGCAGTAGTGTGTACCAACGTAACTCTGTGGTGCGGTGCCGCTATGTTCGCATTCGCAGGGGGCCTGTGTCGAGGAGGCCCGCAGTCATGGTGGCAGCCATGTGGCAGGGTGAGGGCCGCAGCTCTGGCAGATGTGTTGGCCTTCACACAAGTGAACCATGCCCAGAGCCCCAGACTATTTATTCACACTTCTATGCTGGAGCGGCGTATGTTGGACCAGCCCACTGCGCTTCCGCTTACCAGGGATGACGACACAGGTACATGACCGAGATCTTCCCCACTGCCTGAGGTAACATGGTTGCGTCCACCGTCCACAACACAAGCACCAGCAGTATATGTACACATGGAGAGGTTTGTGCTCTGCATAGTGAGGTCTGTCCAGCACATCACCCCTACACTTTGTATTGTGTGCTTTATTATTGGTGGGTGACTTGTGTCCTTCACACATGTTTGGTTGCTACATCTTGCAACATTCAGCTATTGTGTGGTTGAGCGGCCATGCCATTTTTGGAAGGTTCGCTGTCCTGTTGTCGCTGCCTTGGTGGAAGTAGGGGGTGGTGGTCCGGGGGGAGGTCCTTCAGGTGGTGGCAGTGGGTTTTGTGGCCTTCTTGGGTGTGAGAGGTGCATGATCAGTAGCTCTATGACATCAGTTGGTCTTCAGATGTGATACTGGGCTGGGCTCCCTTTCACACTGTAGGTAATCGTCCTACTTTACACCAATAAAAGGCAGATGTTACATTCCTACTGCTAACGCAGTTTATCGCCTGTTTTATTATTATTATTAGCAATAGTTGTTGCTCTCATTTGTGGAGGTTTTTTTGTGGAAGCTATTGCTGTAAAACTGGTGGTATTGGCTGTTTTCAGCAGGTTCAGAATGGAATGATAATTTAAAATCACTGAAACCATAGGTTTCAGGGACGTTATAGTTACAAATTATCATTTTAAAAACCTTTGAAATTCACTGTTAAAACCATAGGCTTCAGGGATGTTATAGTTACAAATTTACATTTAAAAAACCTTTGAAATTTACTGAAAAACCATAGGTTTTAGGCACGTGGTAGTTAGTTGCACATTTCACTCGTACAAAACCATAGAAATTTGGCCGTTATAGTTAGTTGAGCTAACTATAACTCACTCCTCCGCAATGCATTGCTGATGATGTCATATATTACATCATATATGACATGGTCAGTGACATCACTGAAGACATCACTGATGACCATGTGTGTAAAAGCAGGTCCCCTTGCTCAGGCAGCCATTCCAGACGGAGACCAAACCCTTTTGTGTCTGGGTGCACTGAATTACAAGGCCCCCCTCTTTTTGTCAATGTTGCCCACCACATAACAGAACGGGAGAATGGGATGATCTCTTCTTCACATGAAAAATAATTCATTTGATCTAATAATTTTTAGAAATACATGTTTAAGCATAAGAACATTCAAATGGTCAACATGATGCAGCCACAAACCGAATTGTGACGAGGAAATCTATTATAAGGAGATGGATAGTTGAGAAAAAGCTCAGTTAAGAGGAAACATGAGGAAAAAGACTTACATTTTTCATATGCACCTTTTACATCTACTGCCCCAGCTGGAATTCATGGTCTATATGAGATGCTGAAACTCTGCAGTGCATTAGCATTTGCGCCTGGTAATAGCCAAATCTGTGTGCCAGTTCAGCCCTTTGCAGTAAAATGGAGTAATAGCAAGCACTATGTTTTTGTAACCTTTTGGATAAAATATCACTTTTTTTTTTAACCCTGACAACAAATGTAGAGCTGGTGGTGTTTTAGGGCACTAAAAGCCAGCAAACACCATTAGTGCTCACTTCTTGCTCAGCTGTAGTAAGGCGGGAAAATTTGTTTGCATCCTTACTTGCACTAGTCAAAACTATACATGATGCTCTGAGTGCGCCTGATTCTCTTTGAACTTTTCTGCGTTATCTCATAATCTATGCAGGGTTAGTGATGAAATTAGTAGAGGACTTAATCTGAAATGCAAGGCAGGGTTACAGATTTTTGCTGAACAGGATGTGGCTTAACGTCAAGGGGGGCCGATTTTAAAGCTAGGGGACCATGTTTGAGTCAGTTGGGAGGCTCGAACAACCTGTGACACTGGACAAATCACTTCATCTCCCTGTGTCTAAAAATGAAAGTGTCTGTTTGTAAAGCAACTGGTGCTCATAAAGTGCTGTGGGTGTGTAGGCAGGGTTGAAACACGAATTGCCCGTGTTTTATATTAAATCAGTCATTTTTGGGATTGAGGAGGTGAGATAAACAAGCTTTGGTACAGCCAATTGGTCTCGCCATTGATACCTTATAAGTGTTTATATAAAGCTATTGGCTTTGCCAATGTCTTTAAAATATGTTGTTGAGAAGCTTGGCTGCTGTGCAGCATGTCAAAAAGATATAATAAAACATTTTCTAAGCATTTCTGTTACCTTATATATAGCCAAGAAGACATTATGTACAACAGAAGGACCTTATTTTAAAAAATTAGTAACATAAAAATGTTGTCTAGTTTGTTTGTATTTGCAATGCCAACTTCTTCCTGCCTGTTCCAATGCTTGTGTGTTATAGTTTTTTTTGTTATAGGGGGAATAAACAACAGGAGGGTGGAGGTTGGGCAACAGTACCTAAATTTCAACATGAGCAGAGGACGGACACCAGAGAAGAATCAACCAATGCCATATTCCAAGGTGATGAGTAATGCAGCAATGTTGCTGGGTGGTGGTGTGCTGATACAGAGGTGATGCTAAGTGATAATGAGGTGGTGCTGAGTGATGCAGAGTTGGTGCTGTGGTGATGCCTCCCTGATGCTGGATTGGTGTTGAGTTGTTTCTGTGCTGATGTGGGTCTGCGCTAGTGCACAAATGGGGAGGTGGTGCAATGCTGAGATGGTGCTGTGCAGAGGTTGAGGTGGTGCTGCGCTGGTGCTGAGTTGGTGTTGCACTGGTGAGGAGATGGTACTGTGCTGAGGTGGTGCTCAGGTGATAATGATGTGGCGCCGAGCCATGCTGAGGTGGTATTGCCGCACTTGTGCTCAGGTGATGCTGAGTTTGTACTGTACTGAGGTGATGTGCTGATGCTGAGGTGATGTTGAGGTGTGGCCGCAATGCTGCTGAGGTGTAGCTGCACTGGTGCTGAGGTGGGACTGCGTAGTTATGCTATGCTGAGATTGTGGTGTGCTGAGGTTAAGGTGTGGCCGAGTTGCTGCTGCACTGGTGATGGTGCTCTGATGAGGAGGTGGTTCTGTACTGATGCAGAGATGGTGCTTTGGTGTTGCCCAGGTAATGCTGAGTGATAATGAACTGTTGCTGAGGTGATGCCAAGTGATGCTGAGTTGATGGTGCAGTGCTGGTGCTCAGGTGGTGCTGAGGGCTGCTGAGTTGGTTCTGTGCTTAGGTGATGCTGTGCTGATGCAGAGGTTCACCTTGAAATACATTAGTTCTTGCACCTGGTTCAATGTATTATGATATTGTTCCATCTATATTAACAACACAAGGCGCACACAAGGGCAACAGGACAACTGACTTCTCTCAGGGGCTGCTAATTACTTAACAGTCAGGGCTGGGGCTGCTGATGAATGTTTCTAAGTTAATCTTTAGAAAACTATCACTTCGAATAATTGTCAATAAATTCAGTGATGAATTGTAAAATAATGAACTGAAACTTTAAAGAAACACATTTTACATGCCGTTATTGTATTGTACACAACATTTGTTGCATAATTTACATGTCGAATACGAGGATAACTTGACTCATGCTTTGACTCTTATAGCCAACCCCTACCCTTGGCTCTTAATTTGATCGCTTTCCCAACTCTTGTCTAGGGACACCAAGGTTATTGACTATTTTCTGCCCCCTTTGCACTGCATTCTCCTGCCTCACTGGGCTGTTCCTACATGCTTGCACGTCCAGACCTAAAATAACTTTTTATCACTAGTCGCTGCTGGCCGGCCTTCCACCATAACATTATTGTATTTCTTTTTTAACAGAGTTTTATATAGCACAAACTTGACCCAAAGGTATTGGGTATCAGATAGCTTTACATAGCACCAGTTGCTTTACATGAGGTCACATTCATTTTTGTTAGGCACGAGTAGATTAAGTGATTTGCCCAGAATCACAGGATGTTCAGCGTCATTGCCGAGACTCGAACCTGGTTCCCCAGATTTGAGGTTGACCGCCCTAGCCGTTAGGCCAACTCCTCTCCACAAATACTTGCATTTATATAGCACTTATTACCCCATATGAGGTGTTGAAGCGCTGTTCAGTGAGAAGCATGCAACTTTGTTCAATAATGGAACGGTTTAATGACAAGTCCACATACTGCTTCGTATGGATTATTGATACTGAAAGGATTAGACCAAATTAACAAATTCTTCAAAAACAAAGAAACAGAGGAGAGCTAAAATGACTGCGAATGGTTCAGTGTCAGAAATCTTATGAAGAGAGGAGAAAAACAAAATCTGTATACTCTTGAATGTGGGGAGGAGGGTATGGATATAAAAGACTAGAATTAATAATGGTGCAATTTAAATGGCTCTTGACACCACGTTTTTGCATTCCTAAGCACTGTTATTAACTGGTGTTACTTCAACAGCATGGAAGAAAGACTGAAGCACTAAAGAAAATCTCTTCCAAAAAAGGCTGGGCAATAAGTGGAACTGCTAACCAGTGGGTGTGTAGAATACAAACACCCTAACAGAAACCAAAGACTGCTGAATAGCAGAGACTAGGCTATGGCGTAAAAGCAGCCATGGGGCGACAAGGCCCTTATCTGCCTTCAGCATCTCTGTATCGGTCTGTCTTGAATAGGCCTAAAATTGTTTTTTGTCTGAAGTGATCAGACGACAGGGGAGCATCTATATCACAACACAGACCTCGAGAAATCTACTCACCCAATCACTATGGCGAGTCAGATTTTATATGGTCGAGCTATTTTGATGGACTACAGGCCCTGTCTGACGAGCTGGCAAAGCAGAGGTGTTCTGTATGTTTACAAAGTGAATAAGCAACACAGATGCCTTTAAATCTTGTTTTTATCTGGTCACATTTGCTGTGTGTTTAAAGACAGAGGTAAAATGTCAAGCTATGTCTTCCGACAAATCTACTTATTATGTTTCCTGGAGATTGTTTACTTTTGTTTCTCTGACTGCAAAAGTAAGAGCATTTTGAAAAATGAACTGTCGGAGAGTCTTACTGGACACTCATCATGTAAATAGCTTGTACATGAACAGTACAAATGTTTCACAATATATTTCAGTTGTTAGAAAGGCACTTCTTTGTAATTCTAAAGTGAGATGGAAACAAAGATTTTAATATGATCAAAACAAATCAGAATAGTTTACATGGTGATGTGTAAATGATACATTTTTCCTGTAACATGATTTCCACACATTATTGTTTGTATCAGTAAAACTGCATGGTAGTGGGAAGGTTTTTGGCCATTTCTGTGTTGGCATAATATGCTGAAATGTGGTTTCTGGCTCCGGATCCACTCAAAAACTATTTAAGTGAGACCACAGTGCACGTCAATTAAGTTTCCAAGTGTTTACAGATATGGGAACCTGGTGCTACAAAACTAATTTTAAAACTATACAAATACTCAATGATTACACGTGTGTTTGGATGAGCATTAAACAATGGGCAAATATACAAAAGTGAACCTACTTTCACAGTTTAAAATGGATGTAAGTCTGTGGATTTGTGATGGGGAGGAGCGCATCATCGGCAAAGAGAGCAATCTTGTGCTCATCCGAGCTGAAGGGTACACCCCGTAGATCAGGGTTGGAGTGAATACGCTCTGCAAATGGTTTGATGCTAAGCGTAAATAAAAGGGGGGATAGGGGACACCCCTGACGTTTGCCTCGCGTGAGGGCAGATGGAGCTGAGGCCACTCCATTAACGAGGACTTTGGAGCACGGCGCATGATAGTTCACATTGACCATTCCAATAAAAGGCTCCTCAAAACCAAAACGCTACAGTGTGCGGGTCAGGAAGGTCCAGTCCACCCGATCGAAGGCCTTCTCCACGTCCAGTGCGAGGAGGACCGTGGGTATTGTCTTCCTTTGTGCCTTTTTAATCAGGTGGACTATTCTTCGCAGGTTGTCATGGGTTTGCCTTCCCTTGATAAAAACCTGCTTGATCAGCTTGCACCAGAAATGCCATGATGTGTTCTAGGCGGGTGGCCAGAATCTTAGAGTACAGCTTAGCATCCAGGTTGAGAAGCGCAATCGGTCTATAAGAGGAGCATTGGGTGGGGTCTTTCCCTGGTTTGTGGAGAACGGGAATCAAGGCTTCACCCATTGAGGGAGTCACTTGTTGTGTAGAGGCCATATGATTAAAAAGAGTGACTAGGCAGGGAACGAGGTCAGGCGCGAAGGTACGGTAAAGGTGGGTGTTTAGTCCATCCGGCCAGGGTGCCTTTGAGAGTTTCAGAGAATCAACCGCTTTTTGGACCTCGTCAGCGTAGATGGGGCTGTTTAGCAATTCGTTGGTAGAGGCGGGTACTTGCGGAAGAGAGAGACCTTCCAAGTATTGTTCCTGAGCTTGCAGATCAGGTTGATCTGCCGTGTATATGTTGCAATAGAAGTGTCCAAAGGCTTTGGACTTGTCCGCCTCGCTCTGGTGTGGGGACACCCTGCCAACCTCCACCCTTTGGATGTAATTCTACTCTTGCCGTATCCGTAATTGGCGAGCCAGTTATGTTCCTACCTTGTTTCCCCCCTCATAGTTGCGACCTTGTAGGAGCAAAAGGGTTTTTTTTGCCCCATTTGTGTATATCGCTTGGAGTTTCCCCCTAACTTGGGTGACCTTGCGAAGCGTTTGTACAGAGGGAGAAGTTTTGTGACACTCTTTCGCTGAACGCAGTTCGCTCTCAAGAAGGAGGCGTTCTCCCATGCTTTGTTTTTTAAGGGCTGCGTAGAGCTCAATACACTTCCCCCGGACAACTGCCTTGAAGGCATCCCAATTGTTAGCTAGTGAGGTCTGGGCTGGGTCATTGAGTAAAAAAAAATCATTGATTGTCTGCCTGAGCTCGTCTCGGAGGAGCCTATCTCGTGTCAAATAGTTGGGGAAGTACCATCTAGCATATTTGGAGTGGGGGGCAGGCCAGTCAAGGGTCAGCTCCAAGGGCACATGATCTGAGAGGCAAATCGGGTGAAACAGAGATCCCATCACCATCGGGAGTAGGGACTGGCTCAAGAAGGCATGGTCTATGTGAGAGTACGTCCTGTGTGAATGGGAAAAGAAGGAATAATCACGGGTCGTGGGATGTGCAGTCCAACAAGCATCTACCAAACCCAAGTCCCGTAGCGTGACTTTAAGCGATTGGCTGCAGACCCCCCCAGCCGCCCTGTGGCTATGTGTAGTATCCATCGACTGATCCCAAATTAAGTTAAAATCCCCCAGCAATATGACATCCCCACAGGCGAAACCTACCAAGGTGGACAAAAAAGTGTTGAGAACATCGTGTTGGCCAGTTTTGGGGGCATAAAGGTGTAGGTACTGCTCTGCAGCTCCCCTTTGACCATCACATATCTTCCCCCCTATCAGTGCGGGTGGCCTGCTGAATGAATGGGACGAGGAGTGAAAGAGAAGTGCCACACCGTTGTGTTTGGTAGGTACAGAGGAACGGAAAATTTGGGGATATGCCCTATGTTTCAAGCGGTGTTCTTCTTTGCCGGGAAGATGTGTCTCCTGGAGGGCAGCAATTGCAATCTGATGCTCCTGGAGGAACCTCCAGATCCGTTGCCTCTTATTGGGCGAGGTCAGCCCCTTAACATTCCACGATAAACAATTTAAGCCCGCCATTGGACAATTTTCGCCAGGATAGCTAGACTCAACCAACCACCCTTTCCCCCCCACCCGGCAAACTCCATCCCATTCGACCCCGACCTAGTGGCTCCATAGTGTAGATAGTGGCTAAAAAAACAAGGACCGTGACACCAAAAAGCAAAAATAAGGCAAAACTGGACAAGGTAAAAGAGAAAAATTTAGACTGAGTCCAACTAAATGCAACAATGCTCGCGGAGATCCTACAGCATAGAAGAGGACGTCGTGGTGAGCAAAAACTGGGGTGGACCAAAATTCCACTGCGGCGGCCTATTGAGTGTCTCAAAGGTTAAGAAATCAGTGGAAGTCAGTAGCTTGACTGGGTATGGCATAGAGTGTTCAGAGGGAGGCGTGTGCGCTCTTCTTCACTGCAGCACAAGTGCCAGAAAGGATCAGCGTGAGTGTCATAGCGGTTCAGAAGTGTTAACCCTCCGGGACTTGCCCGATCTACACTGCTGAAGCCAGGGGCCTCGTCCTCTTTTCTTTAGGCCCCCCTTCTCTTCAACCTTTCTGTCGGGCGCCGCACTTGTCGATGTAGGCATCGTGATGCCCAAGATGGCAGCCGCTTTGTCCTGGGTCGTACAATGACAGTTTTTATTGTACCAGGTGAAAGCCAAGCCAAAAGGGTATGTCCAGTGGTAGTGCACCTGGCGATCCCTCAGGGTAGTCGTGATCAGATGAAATTGGTGGCGCCTGACTAGCGTGGCTTGGGCAACGTCCTGGAAGAGCGAGCATTCTGTATTTTGGCAGGTTATCTTGTCCATTGAGAGAGCTTTCTGGAGGATTCGTTCTTTGACTTTGAAGGAGCTAAATTTCGCTAGCACATCGCAGGGTTTTCTGGCATCTCCTGGAGACCGAGGAGCTACTCTGTGGACCCTCTCAAGGTGAACGTCAGGTTCAGGATCCCCCAAGATCATAGAGAAGAGCCCCACCACGAAGGCCTCCAGGTCAGGACCCTCGCATCCTTCCTCCAGACCTCTCAGCTCTCACTCGGATGTTCTCCCGCCGGGAGTGATAATGTACAAGAGAGAACATCCAGGAAGCAGCCACTTACAGGCCCTACAGGAGAGATGAGGAGCTTAAAGAAAATCATCTATTAGAAACTTGTGTGCCTTTATCAAGTGAATTCTGATGTGACTCTACAACATAAAGACTGGGATTAGGAAATGGTTGCTGAGTTAATACAGAATCAGGTCTGGCACAAAAGATTTAAAATCATAGAGAAAGTGCCAGTGACAAAGCCAATAGGCTTGTTGTTAATAGGCTAATGCATGCAAATACACCTTGTACCTCCGCATAACATCTTGCCCATAATCATAGGAAATCCCTTTGTTGCTTGCACCAGAAGAATTCTATTTTATGGCCCAAACTCAGGCGATAATGGAAGAGCTTGATATTTTAATGATTTTATATCATCTTAGATGATTTTTAAAAACAAAATACAGTAACGTGAAGCGCGCCATGCATGCTAACATCATTGCATGTAAAACAGAAAATAGCCAAAGCCTTTGGTACGTTTCCCTTGGTGACAGTGGATCTGAAGCCTAAATACCACGGCAACCCCCATTTTCAGAACGATTGGATATTAAAGGAAAAATCTTGAAGATTCCTCTTTGCATTTTCAGGTCTTTCCTGCTGCAGGCAAAAGGTTACACATACAATTGGTGTATACCTTTTATTGTGAGCAGCATAGGAATGTATAATGATAGGACATTTGTTATTACATATTCAATTACACTAGACTTTTGGGTCCCAATGATTAGTTAGTTTGCATAAAAGAAAACTATGAGAAAGCAGATTATTAGTTGGGGTGGATGGTAGTCTGTCCACCACAAGTAAAATTTTCACTATACTTGTTAGATCCAGTAATGTTTTGAGTAATTTGAACCTCAGCTCAACCCATGATAGCTAGAGCAGACAGGCCTAGCTTAAGGAAATGCACAATGCATTCAGTAGTACCAAAACAGTTAAAACATTATATTTTAATTAACAAAATGACCACAAAATGAAGGATATCTAATAAGGGAACCTAAAGAAATTACTTTAAAGTTTTCAATTAAAATATTGCCAAAAATAACAAATTACTAATTGCGAGCAACTGGTTGTGCTACACTAAGAAATGGGCAAGGTTTGAAGCCAGCCACAATGGAATTTGGGTCAGATTTGAGGACCACATTAGTCCTGGTGGAAAAGTTACTTTCCGATGTCAACAATCTTTAATGAAAGCAGACATTGTGATAGCTCTGAAGGACAAGGCTTGACTTTGACAGTCTCCTGTGTCAGATGGAGCCTAAGCGAAACTATTAGTTTAGGCAGGAAAAGCTCCATTGGGAAAAGTTACATTTTTCATCCTTGGGAGTCCTTGGCATTGATTCGGTCCTCATCGATGGCAGTATCGATAGAGCTGACTGATAAAGATGAAGTGGCCTTGGAATTGAACTGAGAACATAGTGTGAGCTACGGCAAAGACATGTCCAGCTGTAATGCACTCTCGGTGGATTGGTTAGAAAGTTGCTCCCAGTCCTCCAATGGTTCTCCAGGCAAAAAGTAAGCAAAAAGTTTCTAAGACTCAGCTTTAGGGGTTAGGCAGGAGGATTACACTCTGACACCAGGCAAGGTATCGAATACCTCAAGAATAGTACTTAGAAGTCACAACTCACTACAAAATAAGACTCCAGAAGGGATCAGGGCAGGTCCAGTGGAAACTTGTGAGTTTACTCTTCCAGTAAAATCTGCTTTTGTAGCTTTTTTGTCCCTGTAGCTTAACAGGAAGTCCATTTCTTAGCCTTGGGTAAAACTGGGAACAGTTCCAGTCCTTAGGGTTCTCCTTAAAGGTTTCTACAGCAGGTAAGTCTTTTTTACTGTCTTCAAAGTCTAATTAGTCTTCTGAAGAGGGTACACAGGGTTGCCACAGCCATCCCAGGCACTGGCTTGTGGGTGCAGGTGGCTTCTTATCCCTCCCCAAAAGATAGAGAAAAGATTTTCTGGGACAACTCTACCCACTGTTTTGGTAGTTTGTGTTTGCCTGGCAGCAAACAATTCTGTACTGAACCTCTCTAGCCAAAACCAATATAGCAGAGCATTTCTTCCCCTGTGGAGAGCTCCCCGTGCCCACCCAGCAGTGTGACTGTGGAAATGGACAAACCCTCCCTGTGGTCATTCTAAATCAGTTCTGGTGCATCTCCCTCATCCAATGGGTTTGGAGCAAGCCTGACTAGGAAGACAAAAGGGAGGTAGACCCAGTGGGAGAGTAGGCTAAGTTTATGAACAACCAATGAAAACTATATATTTCTTCAACTTGAGGATTAGGATTGACATAACATTATATCGTAGATTGGCCTTCTTGCAAAATGTTGCTGATTAAAATATGCTCACCTTTTTATACTTACTTTCACTTTTTTATTTTTACAATTGGGTTCTTTTGGAAAATCACGAGGAAGCTAGATAAATAACCCCTTGTTGGATAGTTTTTTTTGGTTCCTCCTATGTTAATGCACAAATCCTGAGTACTTTCAGCATCCCCAAAAAGATGAAGATGGATATTTTGTGAACACAGTATACACCTAAAAATATATATTGGCACTCATAAAACAAGAAACAGAGTATAACATCAACGTAAAAACTATAGAAAAAAAAGATTTGAAATCTTTTTTGGAAGGCTGAATATTCTGGAATGGTATGGAGATTTGCAGGGAGCTGGTTCCATAGTTGGGAAGCTATTGGAAAATCTTTCCCTCGTAGGTGCTTGTGCCTATATTGATGGAGTAAGGCCCTGACATGTTGAGTAGAAAATAGGATTGTACAGTCACATATAGACAGATATGCAGGTCTTTTTCATTGAGGGCTCCTGTGAAATACAGGGATCTATGGGGTAGAAATAGAGATTTAAAACTTTATCTTGCTCTACAGGTGGCAAATATAGATTCCATTTGGCTTCAAAGTCATGATAAAACTTACTTAGGCCCAAGGTCAATCTGATATATTGCCAGTAACTTTGCTGTAAGGCTTACGCAACAGGCATTGAAATATTTCAGCCATGAAAAAATTTTCATGGCACCACTATAGTTTGATATTCCAAGGGGATTTCTTTAAGGCTTAGAAGCCTCAAGTGAAAAGCGTTTGCTGATGATACAGAACTGTTTGGAGGTTCCAGCGAGTGTTCACTGTCAACCATAAAACTTAAGGGGCCTATTCATAAAATAAATGTTACCTGTGATTAAATCTAAAGTTATTACTACACTTTATAGTAACTTTACTACGTTAGATTATTCACCATTTTTGAGTGCAAAGTTACTGCAAAGTATAGGCTTACATCTTCTCACCCCTCTGAAACAGGTGGTAGATTTAGTAAAAAAATCATATACAACAAGAATTTACTGATCGCAGTGACTTTTCAACTTCATTTTATGCTCCCCGCACTTGTTACAGTGTTCCAAAATCAGGCCAAAGATCTACTTTTGTAAAATGTAGGGAAATTTGTAAAGTTTTCTAGAGTTAAAAAAATAGTTTTTTGATAAATAAAAATGTAAAGTAATTTTATTTATTTGTATGAAAAGTGAGACACATTTTAAGCAATGCTACAGCACCAATTACTTAATTCTGAATCAAATGTGTAGCTAATTTAAGTATATTAGATTAAAACAAATCAATTATTAAATATGTATTTGAAAAAATACTTTTAACGTAAAATGCTCTTGGATACTTATTGTGTAATAAATGTTACTAAATGTTCTCTGTACATGTTATTTAAAATAAACTCATTATACTTGATGAAATTAAAGTTATATATACATTTACATTGAAGAAAGGAAATTAAAATAATATTTAATAAAGTAATATTTATTTATAATTAACTTTTTTTCTCATAACAATATTTACATATGTTTTTAAAAGTTGACATAACGTAATACACAATGTAATTTTTTAACATTATTTCCTGTGAAGTTTTATTTTAAATTCCTGCTTCCTAGAGGAGGGTGTTTCAGTATTTTTGAATGGCCATGGATGGCACTAAACGTACTCCATGCCTGAGCTGTAGTACATTTACGTTTTGGTCCCTTTTGGTTGCATTAATTTTAGAAGTACAGTATTAGAATAGGAAAAGGCATACTCTTTTGTGGGTGGGTGCATGTCCCTACATAAACCCTACCTAGCTCTTCCTTAACCCCTCCTTATTCCATACCCGCAACCCTTCCCATTTATTTGTAAATAGTCCCAATTTTCCAGCCACTGTCCCTTCTCCGTCGCATATTTACTACTAAAATAAAGGTATACGTGTGTAGAGATTTTCTCAATTAGGGTGGGCATTCAGAAACTGAAAGTATATGAAAGTTGGAGGCATAGATATGCATCCTTCACAATGAAATTATGATATAAAGAAAATGTAAACGAAGAGCATTAAATAACATGCAAAGGAGATAGTTTATTGGTGTAAATATAAATTTCTGACTATGCTTATGTGTCCTGTTCTTTAGAAGAAAAAACAGAGAGCTGACAATTTGGAACATGAGAATAAAGGTGGAAAGAAACTAGCAACTGTTTAGTCAACATTGATTCATCCCATGGCCACAAATCAAACAGGAGCAATTGTCACATGACCTCAGATCTGCTGGCAGGAGACGGACTGATCACCTCCAGTATAAAGATAGGAGTTCTGGGCTGACAGAGACACCTTGAGATTCAACCTTGTGTACTCCAGATCACATCTCAATACCCAACCATCTCTCAGCCATGAAGATAGCTCTAGCTTTTCTGTTGGTTGCAGTGAGCTGCTCCCTTGGTAAGTGTCCTTTCTATGCTCATGGAGTGGAGGTGGGAGAATGTGGTTTTGAGTGGACCTGTATTCGAATAAATAACAACTCATTACATTCTTCAGTGCACCTCCAGGACTCAATAATATCTGTGAAAGTGTGAGTTATAGAGAGCCCCACATATCTAAAGAGTTACCATGTTTGCTTGATGGCATTCTTTTTAAAAGTGAATAGGAAACTCTTTAGTTTCTTCTCTTATATGTTTCTATACATGTTGGAGTGTTCGTGTTTAATGTCCTATACCCTCTGGACTTTACAGTATCATAACTGAGAGTGGAGTGTGGTGAGAGAGTGTGAGGTTAGGATGGGGATTTTGAAAGTGCATTGTTATTTAAACCCACTTTTTCTTTTGAATTTGCTGCACATTCTCAAGTGTCGTTTCTGTTTTTTTATCAATATGGGAAACAAAATTGATGATAGTATTCCAAATCTAGTTCAAAATACACTGTGAAGTCATTCCTTCTCTATTACTCCTTTAGCCATCTGCCAAGTACATACTAAACCAATTAGCATTTTTATGGTCCAGAAATACATTAATTGCTTCAGGACTTTCTACCAACGCAGCGATTGTACTCAAATGTCTCCAAGACAACATACAATAAGCTACCTATAACAAATATATAAAAATGTAACTACGATGGCTCCCACAAGCCCTTACAAGTGAAAATCACGATTCAAGTTGCCAGTCTATCTGTGCAGGCACAAAAAAATATGTCTGAAGCCAGCTAAAAGGTTTAAAATAAAAGACAGTAAATAGCACATAGCTGTATAGGTGGTATCTCTGAAGCCACAGCCTAGGTTCTCATGTAGGCCATAGATGAGGTACTGGTTGACTTTTTTGATGTAACTTTAGAGATCGTTGAAGTGCTAGAGAGGACACATACAGGGCCTAAGACAAAAGTAAATGGTATACATGTAAATATGCAAATTAGTAAACAGTTGTTTGCCTTGAATGGAAAGTTACATTTTAGAAGAAGAAAAGGTGAATCATATAGCAGAAGGTGCCACCAGTTATGTCATTAAGTAGGAGTCGCCATTGACTGATAAAAAGAAACACAACAAACAAATGTATTTGCTCCCATCAAAAACACGTAGGTAGATTGCAATTAAAATTTCTTTCGACAGCCTTAAAATAGTTGATGTTGTCATAGTAACAAAAACAAAGCAAGTTGGTGAAAATCACATTAGGTGTGGTTAAAGTGAATATGCCTCTTTTTCCCGCATACCATTTCCCCACAGGTTGTTACAACGTGGTTGTTCCAACGACCGCGTTGTAACAATGCATACCATTACCCCGCAAGTCATAACAACGACTTGGTGTAGGGGGCACTGGATGTTGGAATAGTACAATTTACTATTCCAACTCCAGTCCGTGCGGACTGTAGGGAAGGTGTTGTATTTGAAATCCAACACCTTCTCCCCCCTCCGCACGTTGTTTTTACGACTTGCAGGGTAATGGTATGCATTGTCACAACGCGGTAGTTGTTACAACCGCATTGTAACAACATGCGGGGTTACAGATGCAGGGTGACGGTTGTTTACCGGGTAAAGTATATTAGGGGGCCACAGTTTAAGAGCAATGTCAATATATCAGAGTCAAGCTCAAGGTAAAATTAACATGAAAACTCAGATTCCTGGGTTTGACACCAACAAAAATAGTGCTTAGCCTATTTAGGATGTGCTATTTAGGGTGGGACGCCTTACGCACCTACTTTGATTTGGGGTGCAAAGGCATGTGATAACTACTTACAGGGATTTTATTGGGCCAAGTATTTTTGGCCTACCTTGAGGCATGTCCTTGAACTATCACTGTGTACTGTCGCTCTCCTATTGGAGAACATTAGGACACTTTTTTTGCCTAGGCTCCTCCTCCTTCTCCTCACCTCCATCATTATTCATTCAAGCAAAGCAGCCCCACCCAGCAGGTTGCAACTTCTAGCTTGTCTCCTCAAGGACAAAGTCAATCGCCCAAAGAGCTGTGAGTAAGACTAAATGGCAAGTTTGATATTTTTCCTAATTAATTCTCCCATAGTACATTATTAGCTGTTTTTTACGAAATTGTGAGTTTCCCCATATAAGTTTTAATCATTTTAATACTCCATTTTTGATTATTTCAAAATCATCCACTGGTGTGATCTGCACAAAAAACAGCACATTTTGTGAAACACCTATTATAATTTCAAGCCTCATTTACAATAAAAAAATAATATCTTACATGGAATGATGGTGCCAAATACATTTGTTACCCCCGCTTGGTAATACCTGCCTTCATATCTTCCTACAACTTTTCATGTATTGGCCACCCTTTACAAGCATTACATGCAAGGTGGACAGACATATCTTCTAGCCCCAGACAAATAGAACAACCAAACCCATGTACAGAAGCCACACAGAGCTGCCACTCATGCAGATTCATACATCAACACAGAGCCCCAAATATAAACCAAATTCTCACTCATGATTCATTTAAGTCAAGTTGGCAACTCAAATAAGAGATGTGGTAATTACAGATGAGAGAGAAGAAACCACAGATGGAAACACATTCATTTTGTTTTGAAAACATATTTCTGTTTGTGATAGCGCTATTTATTTGTTTTCCATCTTCGTTATTCTAGATCCTGTGTCTTCAGGATTGGTTGGTCTGGATTCATCTATTGTCGGTGAACTCACTAAATGTCAGGAGCCGTTGGTATGAATTTTTAAATTTACATTTTATTTTCAGAACATTCTTCTACTTTTTAAGTCATTACCTAAATTTATGGCAAATAAATAATTTGCCAACCTGCAGTATTCCTTTATGTGTTTGAGGATGGGAACGGGGGTAAGTACTTGAATGGCCATCATGACAAGTGACCTGGAGCAATATCCCCCGGGGAGGGTACTTAATTGTTCTGAGCCAATATGAGAATTCTAGTATTTAGGACTGGGAATTACTTTTGCCATCAATACTGGACCCAGTAATCCTCTGTTTGCAAACTCAGGGTGAGGTGAAGACTCCTGTAGAAGAGAGATGTAGCAGGGCTCTGCTTGAGGGACAAGAAAAAAGTCCACACATCTACTGCAACACTACAGAAACTATTCATGCTCCCTCCTGCCTCCTCTAAATAGATGTAATTTAGGGGTTGCCACAGGTAGCAGCTGCGATTCCTGGCTTGCTCCTTGCTGCTCTTTGCACTGTGTTTGAGACCCCTGGCCGGAGAAGTGACAAAATCAGTGTCAAGAATTCCTACATTACTTTTTTTCTGCCATTTAATAATATTCTATAATTCACTTTTAGTGTAATAAAGAATGGAGCACACATAGTGTTAAAGATTGCAGGAATCTGTTAGCATGAGCTGAAATCCATTTTGTACTTGGCAGCCATTTTAGTTAGCTATGTGCTAGCCATTTGCTTTCTCCCTTTTCCAGAACCTCGCTCAGAAGGGCCTAGCTACTAGAATGCACCTGCTTCTAGTATAGAACTGTCAGGCCGTTCTAAATGATGTCAGCAACTCATTACTCCATCTACTTGTTGACTGTGCAATTTCTGTATGACCATCTATGTGTGTAACTCTTCTTATGTGTACTTGTACCGTATTCTTTTGAGCCCCTGTGTGGGTATATAAGGCCCCTGTTCTCTGTACTCCTTAGAATGCCTCCTACAGTGACTTGAGGGCACTGTGTGACGCAATCTCCCTCATTTGAGCTTTAATAAATGCATTGTTTTATATTACAGCTTCTGTGCCAATCTCTTTTTTTGTTGGTTTAAAAGGACTGGGTGTATCAGTAAAACCCCTGAGAAGGTTTTTATTTCTTCAATTGGAGCTCAGCGTGGACCTCATCAGAGAAGTGGCTATTCAGGGGAGTGGTCTTGATGGGAGACAGGAATCTACTGAGGAAGCGAGGACAGGACTCTATTAAGGAGGTACCCCACACTGAGATTCTCTGTCTCTGCAGTATATTTCTGGTCTTCCTGATTTGACTCCTTCAAATGTTTACCACTCCTGACTGAGAACCTTTTTGGCGTGAGTATTCTAAAAATGACCATTAGGTCACTCAGAACTTGGCACTGAGAGGTTGGAGATTTTTGTGCTTGGTAAGGTCGTTTGTTGCGACGCTTTTTGGAATTGTATGGAAATTGGCCAATATTTGGAATTTTGAAATATATAAATTGCAATTTATGTAGGCAGGTAATGAGAAACTTTTGAAAACTTGAACGGCACACTTTGAGTTAAGTGCTACTTTGTGTATAATATTGTATATGCTGCAATATTCTTGGCATGCCTGTTCTTAGCACACATCGTAGAATGTGTTGCTTTCTTGTAGGTACCATTATGGAACTTGTATGGAATTAGCCGGCTCCCCTAGAGGGGGATACCTAAATAGGTTTAGGTATAAAAACATATTTCTTCCCTGGTGACTAAGTACCCCAAGGAATTAAATATTTACATAAAAAGGATCCTGGTCTGTGCACTTAGTAACATTCATAAGTGGTGATATGCAAAACGATGTTTGGTGTTCTGCCAGCCAAATTGGCAAATTTGGTGTATTTTGGCTTCTTGAAAATAGAACAGTCTTTTGGGCTGTTTTTGAACTACTTTTGAGAGCTTTTCTTGTAAATACGACTTACAATTAATATTTACAAATGGTTTGGTTTCAGTACAGTCTGTGGGCTGTCTTTTGTTTCTGTCCTAAATGTTGATTTGTGGGTTAAATGTGTGTTTAAATGTTTATGTGGTTTGTCATTGGTGGTACTTGTGTGAGTAAGTAGTGATTGCGCTCTTTGTGTAAGAATGTCTAGCCTTAAGTGCGCTCTATTGTGTATTCTGAGTGTATGACCCCCTTTCTGAAAATGTCTGGAATGAGCTCAATGTGTTTTTTTTGTCATCATTCTGTTATGCAAAATATCATTAAAATAAAATATATTTTAAAATAATCCAACAATGAATTATTAATATATGCTAAATAGCTGCACACTATCATTAAAATTGACAGAGTAAGACACTATACATGTGTGCGACTTGCCACAATGCTAAAGATAAAATTAGAATTCACAATCAATAGGAATAAAATAGGCCTCATAGAAAGGAAGAAAAAATGAAATTGTGGGCATTACAATAATTTGGACTAAGATACAAAATGTCACAGCATTTATCCTTATGTATTAAGTATTAAAAGGCATTCACATTATCTGAGTGAGTTGGTTGTAGTTGAACTAAACACACATTACAGAACGATAGATTTGTGCTGGCTTGAAAGGCGTGAGAATTCGACGCCTGCTGATCACAACCAACAGCTGTGTCAATAGCACATGGCTATTTTTGACTGTAGGCTACATAGGGGAAAATGCTGAGTCACCTAGATTTTAAGTCCGTGTAAACCTGGTATAAAGGCCTGCATTACAGACTCCTGTTTTAAAAGTTAGAAATACAGTTTCATTATTTTGGATAACAGAGAAAAGATAAGAAGGGATTTCCTTACTTAATGCCTTTTTACATTAGTACATCTGTGGTTTTGATGTTAAATAATAAATTGTCCTTTAAAAAGTGGCGCAGACTTTCATGTTTTAAGTAAGGCTTCTGTGCTTAGGGTTATAAATGAATGTGTTTAAATATAGGAAAGGAATGACGCTTGCTTTTCATATGTGCAACCATAAAAAGGGTTGGAGTTATTAAAAAATAAAAAATAAAAAGGGAATTTTGATTATATAAAAAAAAGCTATTAAAAATAAGTGCATTCAATTTGTTTTTTAATTTTTATAATGCCTAATAATAATACTGTGAAATCCTAGCATTAAAATTGAATTTAAGCAGTGTTTTAATGTCACTTCACCCAGGCGTACAAAACTCATTGTATGAGGGTGTACCTTATACATTTCAGATCCCCCATCTCTGGGATATGTAGAGGACATTCTGGGGATGACTAATATGCCAAACAATTGTAGGATATTCATTTTTAAGTGCCCCAAACACCAAAGTCGAAACTGGGCAAAATTCACTATTAAAAAGCAGTTCTGCCACTCAGAGCAGCTTTCAAACTGCTCTTAGACTTCAGTGAATGCACACATTTAAATATAACACAAGTAACTGACCTCTATACTGCTAGACAAGCATACCACACACTGCTTCCAAATATAAATAAATATAAAAACCCAACATAAGTTATTCGCTTACCTCTAAATTACTGGAAAACAGGAATAACAGGACTGCTTTTCAGCTGTGATTCTTCATTGTCACTTTGAATTGAAAAACCGCATGGAACGCCTTGCACACAAAATAGGACAGCTGGTAAAGTGTTGAAAGTCGAGTTCTACATTTAGAAGCCTAGCAGGGCTCAGAGCAAGGTTTGCTTTGACACTTCAACCTCAAACTTTTTGAAAGACGAGATGGCAGGGCAGGGAGAGAAAGAGAAGTCCTGCTTACTTTTTTCGGCAAAAGTAAGTTTTTGTGCACTTATATGAAGAGGGAAATATAATGGTATATGTGAACTCTGATTAAGAGAATGGCTCTGCCATGTATATAGCACTAATGCTTTTAGGGCTGAGTTAAGGAGGCAATGGGATTTAGTTTGAATTCATGTGCCCTCATGTTAAAACTAGTATACTTGCTAAAGGAATTGATGGTTGGTTATTAATGTTTTCTAGCTAGCTACATGTGCTATTTACCTCCTACAAGTGTATTTGTGCTCAGCTGCCACAGATAGAAGTTGATAGTGTCGACAGAAGTAAAACCTGTTTCAGGTTTTCCTATTGTCGAAATGGGGGAAGAAGGTTAGCTCCTCTACAAATTAAGGGTAGGCAAATTTATGTTTTCTCTCTCTTTTTCTCACTTTTTTTTAGCCTGTCTAAATTGTCTAGAAAACAGCCATGAGACGTTTAATTGGCTATTCAGTAATACTGTTTTACAAATTGCTAGCATTAATAAAATGAATAAATAAATATGCTATGTTACAGCCCATCCTGTCTGATGAAATTATGAAAGGATGAGTAGTCTGGATTGCTGTTCCCTTATTTGATCTTTAAGGGGAAATAGATGTGAGTAGTTTTTGTTCTAAAATTCTCAGGTGATAACACCATTATTGTTTATGTTATTCTCATGCTACATACAGTTTTGCAAGGGCATTGCTAGTCTTTTATTAGCTAGTCTGTGTAAATAAACTGACAGTCCTTATTAGAGCTGATGTTGCATAGTTTGGATCATGAATAGTAGAATGCAGGAAAAATGCCCATGTGATCCTTAGCAAACATTTTTGAGGAAAATATCGTTTTATAGAAGTTTGTTTGTCACAACATGTTCTGCTGGAGAAATGTATGTACCCACTAGGTTGAAGTTTTTGGGGGCATATTAACAAGGGCTTTATCTCCGCTTTTTTGGCTTTAAAAGCCAAAGAAGCGGAGATTAAAATATCACCCTATCAACAACAGGGTGCTAACATGCAAAATTGCATGTTAGCACCTTTTTTTACTACGCTTCCCTTTGCATCTCTAATAAGATGCAAAGTGGGCATTCCAGAGCAAAATAATAGGAGAAAAGTCGCTAAGCGACATTTCTCCTATTATCAAGCTTCACGCTAACCCTGTTAGTGACATAAAAAGCAGCGCTAACCACGGTTAACGCTGCTTTTTTACATCTGCTAATTTTCAGACTTAGCCATGTAATCCAATGGGAGGTGGATTACATGGCTAAGTCCACCATGGTCTATCAACAAGGATATCCCTATCCTTGTAGTTTTATCAGCTTATCCAGCTTATCCTATTAACTCTATGCGCCCTTAGCGTTAATTTTCGCTGTTCCTTGTTAATATGCCCCTTGGTTCTTTATGTAATAAGAATCCCTGTTAAAATTAGCAGTTATAGATTTTCCTGCTGCACCTATAACATGAGAGCATGGTCCTAAGCGTACAATGTAGGTGCTTTTATTAAGAGAAATCATTTTAGAAGTGTCTGCAGTGCTGTACAAGTAATGCAAAGTCTATGAGCAAAAGTGTAGAACATTTCCTTTTTTCTTGAGGGTCTTCAGATTAATAATATAGGAATACACAAATGTAAGGATTTAGAGTATGTCTGTATTGTTTTTCTCTTTTCCTCAGAAGTTAGTAAATGAACACAGACTTCCTTAGCTGCTTCAAATAGTGTAATAGGTCCAGGGTTTTCACTTTCAGATAAAAGAAGTAGTTCTTGGGTGCCTTGCTAATATATGGGGCACACCAAGACTAGGAAGTATTCTGAGACTATCCTCTCTGTTGATAGATTATTTGTATGCCTTGTCTAAAGACATTTTGTTCTGTCCACCAATAGATATTTGCTGCATTACAACCAGTGCCAGAGGGGCCCGGACATCAGATCCAGGCTGGGGAGTCAGCACCAGTCCAGCTTGAAGCCAAGGAGAATGTAACCAGCACAGGTTTGCTGGCAACTAGGACCTCAGTGAAGTTAGAAGGCCGGAAGCACTGGGATGTGAAGTGTGTACCCCTGCCACTGTCTTGGGTGAAAGACGAGGTCACAAATCAGAAAGGAGAAATAGTGGATCAAGTTTTTGATGCCCAGCTGAGAGAGTCACAGACTGACCAGAACGGCAAGGAGGCTTTTACTTGAGGTGACCCCCTTTGAAACAAGGGTTGCTTCAGGCAATTCAGCATCATGCTCCTGAATGCTGGCTGTAAAGTCTGCACCTTTGTTTGTTGATTAAGAGATACCTGGGCACACTGGAGACAATCTGTGACCCCAACGAAAGAGCAGTGTACCAGTAGAGCAAAATAGGAGTTAGGGAAGGACTTGAGTTCAGGGTACAGGTTCTATGTCTTTGGTGCCTGTTAGATTGAAGTGAAGAAAACTGGTACACTGCCTGAGACACTGGACAGGATCGCTAAGGGCATTTGCCCCGGAAGGTGATTGCCCTATCCTGAAAGAAGAACTTTTTCCTTGAAACTGGGCCGTGATTCCTGAGTTGCGAGTTATGCAGCTCCACCGTGGGAACAACATGAGCCTGCCTGTGAGGCTCAAACGGACACAGGGAGAAGACTCCTAAGGACTTCTTCTTTTTTGTTAAAAATGTACCCCTTTAGTCGTCCCATTTTTGAGGAGGAGCAGCCCTTTGCGGCTTCTCGTCCTAATTCTCATGGCCCTGTGTGGTCCTCCTGGTCCCGTGGAACCAGGATTGTTTTTGTAATAATATGTGTGACTGCTTTAATATTTGCATTAGGAATAATGTTTATTCTGCGAGAGAAAAGTTCATCTGAGCAGTTGACAAATGGTACTTTACCCTTTCCTTGATTATAATGAATGATACTCGAGCCATCATAAAAAGAACACTGGAAAAGTCTATTGAAAATGTTTTTACATGGAATTGGACTAGATGGTTCTAGGATTTGCTTTCTGCTTTGGGTTGAAAAATATTGGTAGTTCTGTTTGTGATAATAGTCATTACTCTCTCCTGTATGACCCAATGCTCTGTTCCCTTTGTACTCCTGCTTATACCTTATATATGACCGCTTAACAATATTTAGAATGAGAAATGCCCACCTAGCAATGGATTAGAATATTGATGAATTTATGAAAATAAATGTGCAAAATATTTTCTATGTTCCTACCAGATCATAGGAATGTCTTTAGCTCATGCTAAGAGGACCATCCGTGAAAGATTGCAGGAATCTGTTAGCATGAGCTGAAAGCCATTTTGTACTTGCCAGCCATTTTAGTTAGCTATGTGCTAGCCATTTGCTTTCTCCCTCTTCCAGAACCTCGCACATGCTCAGAAGGGCCTAGCTATTAGAATGCACCTGCTCCTAGTATAGAACTGTCAGGCTGTTCTAACTGATGTCAGCAACTCATTACTCCTCCTACTTGTTGACTGTGCATTTTCTGTAAGACCATCTATGTGTGTAACTCTTCTCATGTGTACTTGTACCACCTTCTTTTGAGCCCCTATGTGGGTATATAAGGCCACTGTTCTCTGTACTCCTTAGAATTCCTCCTACAGTGACTTGAGGGTACTGTGTGACTCAATCTCCCTCATGTGACGTTTAATAAATGCATTGTTTTCATATTACAGCTTCTGTGCCAATCTCTTCTTTGTTGGTTTAAAAGGACCAGGTGTATCAGCGAAACCCCTGAGAAGGTTTTTATTTCTTCAATAGGACCTTTGGTGGTAGCTTTGGGAAGTAAAAATGGGCTTAAATGTATGTTCTGTGCATGCTTGTGAGTGAGTGCATGTTTAAGTAAGATAGAGTGTGTATGAGAAAGCATGTGTAAGTGCATCGGTATGTGTAAGCAGTGAATGTGAGTGAAAACAAGTGAAAGTCATTGACAGGTGAAGTTAGGTGAGATTGAGGCCCAGATTTAGTATTCTTTGACTCAAAGCAAAGCACCACCAGAGTTGCTTGCTGCCTTGCATCAAAGGGTAAGAGAGAAAAATGCACCCAATCTATTAAGATAGGGTGCATTGTTATTCTCCAGTCCAAGTCTCACTGGTCACACTGTTTTATAATCAGGGCAATTTTATACAATGTTGAATAACTGTTTTAGTTTCTCATTCATATTCATTTATTAATTGTCAAATTCATCAATCAACAATGTATAAGATATTCATTCAGTGTCAACCAGATGTATGTTTTCATTGTTTTGATACCCAAAACTAATGACACTTGAAGCCCAATGTTGGACGGACTGGAGTCCATCCGTCATCAACTTGGAACTGGAACTGAATGACCTCCTGTCATCGGTTACAGCCCAGGAAGTAGGATGCGACTGAACCCTGTTTGATAGCAATCCTATACTTTACAATGGGAGCATGTATTCCGAATAGAATACATGCTCTCATTGTAAAGAGCAGGGGTGCAGTTCATCCCTGAACCCCGTGGCAGGCACTCCAAGGTGCCTTCCACCGGATGCAGTGATCAATAGGGGAGCACCATAGGTGCAAGGCCCCCATTGGGTGGCCTTGCACCTATGGGGGCCCTGCTGGGGGCCCCTATAGACAGATTTCCATTCCTTTTCTGTGTCAGAAATGCAAGCACAGAATGTCAGTGGGAGTCTGCCATCATAATCCTTGGCTGGAAAAAGCTGTCTGTGGGATTACTGCAGGGTTTCTGAATGGCAGATGGGAGCCATTTGGAAAACCGATTAGGATTCCCTTCCAGCCAATTACGATGCAGGGCTGGATAGCTCTGACCGACATTCAAAGCTGTTCCAGCCCGCATTGTAATCGGGCTGTTAGTGTTTTTAGGTTGAGCCTGGGCTGTGCATGCACTGCAGTGTGAGGCATGAAGTATTGAGGTACGGCATAGAAGCTCCGCCCATTTCCCACCCATCTTTTCAATTGGCTCAAGTTATTGTCCCTGCAAAATCATTGCTTTTCATTTGTGAATAGGCTTAGTTGTCCCTCCTTGGTACCGCCTTGTCTGCATTTGTAACCTCCCATGACGATTGGACGTTTTACTAGTGTTGTTACATGGTCTGCTAAAAAATTAAACCGTGGTCCACTTTAACTGTAGCAGCCATGCATATTTAATAATTTAGCTTACAGTATGGGCCGCTTTCACTTTAACAGCCACAATTATTCAATTATTTAATTTACAGCACAGGTCACTTCACTTTAGCGGCTGTGCTACAGAACCTTTTAAATTATTTTGTTTCTACTTCGGTTAAAAGCGCACCATACGTGCTTTCACTTTCATGTTGGCCCCTCCCCATTCCTTAGATGCTGCTCGCTGTATCCTGAATACAGCAAGCAGCGTCTAAAGAAAGATGTGCAGCCATCATTAGAGAGGTCTCGCATTTGCAAGAGTTTCAGATATTGGCATTAATAATGACAATGCCTTTTATATGTGTTGCTTTAAAAAACACATAAATAAAAGGCACTGTCATTCACAATGCCAATAGCATTAACGCGTGCCAAAACGAGACCTTTAGCATTGAAAATGCTTGTTACTTCTAGTACGAGGAGCTAGAACTGGAGTAAGGTCAGGTTCCTATGTGGTTCCACTAGTGACAGATGTATTTGGTGTATACACTGTTGACATTTATTCATTTAATTATTAATTTAATGCAGTTTAATATAGCTTGGACTTTACCCAAAGGTATCAGGGCATTTTACAATAGAATAAAGTAAGTTACATAAGGAGATTTACACACTAACAAGTTACAAATATATTCAGGATAATAAAAAAATGCTAAATTAGGTTAATACAGGTGTAGAATACATATTTACAAAGTTGAGCTCAAGTGAATGCCAAACGGCCGTTACGTTCATGAAATGGGTTGAATTATTCCTGGAAGTGTTTATGGAAGAGAATAGTTTTAAGATCTGCTTTGGAAGTCTGTATAGAGGCATTGGTCAGGGACTATTGGAGGAAATGAGTTCCAAATTCCAGCTGCATTGCCTGAGAAGGATTGAGCCATAAATCTTTCCGTTTTGAAAGCAGCGGGCTTACCCAGTAAGGTTTCGGCATTTCGTGAAGGTCTAGAGCTGCCTGAAATTTTGAGTTTATTCGCCAGATAGAGAGGGGTGGATGTGTGCAAGGCTTTGAGGGTGATATAGCAGTCAGATAAATATACCTTGCTTTGCTGGGAAGAAAGTGAAGAGAAAACAGCATGGGTATGATGTGATCATTTCTTTTGGCCCAAATAAAAAACGTGCCACTGAATGGAGGATGGATTTAAGAAGGGAATGGTGGGTTTTCGGGAGGCCAGCATGGAGAAAGTTGTCATAGTCCAATCTGGAGAGAACCATTGACTCGACCAAGGTTTTTAGGTCTTGCTCTGGAAAGAAACACCGAACCTCCCAGAGAAGGTGCAGTTGGTAACGTGCATTGTTGCTGATAGTATTTATATGAGAATGTAGGTTGAGCCTTTTGTCTAGTATGACGGCTATGGATTTGGCACTGTCGACAACCATAGGTTTGTTGTTAAGTATGTTCAGATTGTCCATCCATGAATGAACAGGAGGAGGAGAAAGTGAGGTAGAGAGAAGTAATTCAGTTTTGGAAGGATTCAGAATAAGTTGATGAGTTAATGTCCAATTTTAGATAGAGTTGAGAGTAGTGTTGAGGATTGAGGTGTGTGCAAAGACATCCTAAGGTAGATTTGAGTGGCATCAGCATAGAGGTGATAATGGATCCCAGATTTTTTTAGGAGATTTCCCAACAGTTCTGTGTGAAGATTAAACAGAGTGGGTCCGAGGATAGATCCTTGAGTGACACCTTGTATTACAGCCATTGCAGTAGAGAGACAGTTTGCTATTTTGATCATCTGAGTTATACCTGAGAGGAATGATTCACACCATTTGAGCACTGTGCGTTCAAAACCCCTTTTTTTATTTAAAGTGTTCAGAAGAGTGTTGTTATTAACAGTGTCGTGGGCTGCGGATAGGTCAAGAAGAATCATGAGACAAGACTCAACAGGCTCACGTACAAGCAGGGCATCATTGATCACTTGTAGCAGGGCTGTTTCAGTGCTACAGCCTTGCATGAAACCAGATTGTATTTTGTCAAGAAGGTTGTTAACCTTGATATGTTGGGAAAGTTGCTTCACTATGCAGCTTTCTGTAATATCCGCAAGAAATGTGAGTGTTTTTTAAGAAGTGGGGTAACTTGTCCTGTTTTAAGAGGAAAAAGAAGTGAGCCATGGTTTGGTTCAGTGTCTTGAGGGAAAGTTAGTTTAATTCAAACTTTAAACAAGGAAGACGTCAACATTATGCGGTGAATCAATACACCGTTAGAACTGAGATTGTTTTAGCGCACACAGGGCTAATATGGCTGCTTGTTGTTCAGGTTAATGATTTGAGGGCGTGCTAGTCCTATTTCCATACAAGCAAGGAAGATCCTGATTACATGTAGCAAATGCATAAAGGGTTGTTACCCAACGGTAGAACATTCATGTGGTTTTTTGAGACAAGGAGTTTAATAGAGCTAAGAACGATTGCAGTAAGCTTATTTTTTTGCAGTTGAACATTGAAAGCTTCATATCTCTACATTTGGAGTTGTAAAACAACTTGTTTAACTTCTCTCGCTTTATAGCAAATACTGCAATTGACGCTCAAGTGAGTCCTATACATTATCGACGGGCATAGCACAAGAGTTTTCTGCAAGTATTTGTACACATGCTATATAGTTTTGGCTTATTGAAAGTGGGTGCTTCCACTGTTCATTATTGCTTCACGTTGACTATTTTCCACAGAGTTTGGCACTGAAGAATGTTTGTTTAAGAATGTTTGGCAGAAGATGTTGTGACATACATCTTCCCAGTATAGTGAGTATTTATGAGCTAATTAGCACATTCATTTTGGTAAACTAAGTTGACCAGAACTTTTTGAATGCCACCATGATTGGATATTAAAACCCCTCTAACGATCACAGATTAATTTGCCACTACAGAAAGGAGATTGATTCATAGTTTCTGTTTTCTCTCTTACCTTATTTTCTGGTGGCCTTAACCATATTGTCAGCATTGTATTCATGGGTTACTTTGTTGCTTTGAATGCTTTGAATATTCCTTATAAATATTTCATTGATTGCACTGTATTAATCGCTGGGGGCACTTTGAGCTGTGTTAAATGCTCAGCGGGACTTTCCGCTTTTGCTAACCTTAGGTCAGCGCTCTAGTTCTTTTTTGGACGCTGACACGTACTTTCGTTTTTTTGGCCTCAAATTGATCCAGCGACGCGGCTGCGCTGTGACACTTTTTACTCGCTCTGATCCTTTTCAGAAGCGAGAGGCTGCTTTTTAAAACTGATGTTACTTTGTTGCTTTGAATGCTTTGAATATTCCTTTTAAAAATGTCATTGATTGCACTGTATTAATCGCTGGGGGCACTTTGAGCTGTGTTAAATGCTCAGGGGGAACTTCCGCTTTTGCCAACCTCAGATCAGGGCTCTAGTTCTTTTTTAGATGCTGACGCGCACTTCAGCTTTTTTGGCCTCAAATTAAGCCGATGATGCGGCCGTGCCAAAGGCGCATCAAAGGCAAGTCCGTCTGTGCCCGTCTGCGCCAGGACGGGGCTAGGGGCCGGAACCCCTGTGCAATCCCTCTCAGATGACCATTGTTATAACAGGGAGCAGCTCCCCAGTATTAAAGGTCAGATGAGGAATAATTGTGCGCATACTATGTCTTTGGAAGAGGGGAATATTTCTTGCCCTTTTAAGCTTTCTCATACTACTCTCCCCTTGGCAACTGAAGATGGCTAAGGTAAATCTGTTTCAATGATACTTCTCAATTGTCGGT
Organism: Triturus cristatus; assembly: GCF_964204655.1. Classification (NCBI taxonomy): domain Eukaryota; kingdom Metazoa; phylum Chordata; class Amphibia; order Caudata; family Salamandridae; genus Triturus; species Triturus cristatus. The sequence continues at coordinate 1,107,066,587 of NC_140590.1, read as the reverse complement.
CCCTTCCTAAACACTCCAGTGAAATTCATTTACTTTTAGAAGAGAGGAGCCCAGATGCCCTCTTTTTGATGGAAACATGGACCAGCAAGGATTCTGACGCCGATGTGGTTCAGGCTCTTCCCTCTAACTACACCATTCTTAGACAAGATCGTGCCAGTGGCCGTGGTGGGGATATTGCCATTATAGATCTACCATGAGTCCTTTACCTGACTGTGAGAGCCTTTCCTTTGGTATAAGCTTTTCACCTACTTGCACTTTCTCAGAAATTCTTATATACCATCCTCCAGGAGCGTTTGGCAATTTTCGCAATGATCTCCTAGATATAGCCACCAATGGGGCGAGCCTTTCATCCAATTTTTCGATCCTGGGTGATTTGAACATACATTTTGATGATCCCGATTCCTCTCCTTCGCAGGACCTTATTGAAGGATTGGAAACGTTTCATTTCAATCAAATTGTGACCGCCCGACCCACAAATTAGGCCATTTGTTTGACCCTTTATTTACAAACCTCACAAATATTACTTTGGCTGAGGCCATTGCAGTACCTTGGTCTGACCACTTTTTATTATCATTTATCTGGACTCCTCAAGATTTGTTACAACCATTTGTTAGGACTAAAAAGTTTGGCCGCAAATGGTCCAAACTTTCTGTAGAAAGCTGGGTAACCAATCTTATAAATTCTACCCCTTTACCTCACGCCAATCCTACGATGGCTAATGCCAATTTTAATAGTTGGCTGGAGTCCTCTTTGGACTCTGCTCTCCCCAAGAAAGAATTATGCCATCGAGTCGGGCCGAATAAGAAAGCGTGGTACTCGTACAAACTTAGACAGCTTAAACAATCTTGCAAACAATTTGAAAGGAAATGGAGGAAGGATTTTACAGAGATCAGCAAGAGCAATTATAGAGAAGCACTTAAGCTTTATAAAAATGAAATAAAAGCCGCTCAAGCTTGCTATTACCATGGAAAAATTGCTTCTGCATCCCATTCCCCTAGGGAAAGTTTTAAAATTTTGAAATCCCTTCTCACCCCTCCTAGTCCTCCTACTGAATCTGATGATGCTCAAAAGCGTTGTGATGAAATAGCAATTTTTTTCTTCACAAAAGTCTACAACATCTATGCTTCGTTCCAGCAAACTAACCTGGATACAAATATTCCATCGCCTACACAACAAGCCATGCTGTAGGAATTTGCTCTGCTGACCCTATCGGCCCTGCAGAAACTTTTGAGGGAGCTCCAATCAGGATCTCAAATCAGGATCTCCAGCAGACCCCGCCCCTCCTTCCATTCTTAATCTGGTCTCAGAGATCGTCTCTCCAGTTATTCTGGACGTAATAAATTCCTCCCTTGTAATGGGGCAGGTTCCGCTTCTCTGGAAACAAGTAAGAGTCAAAGCTCTTCTGAAAAAGTCCAATTTAGATCCTGAGGACTTACTGCCCCACCTCTTAGCTGCCAGGAATTAGTAAACTTGTGGAAAAATATGTTAATTCCATATTGGCAGCTTTTATGGAGGAAAATAACTGCCTCCGTCCCACCCAGACCGGCTTCAGGCACCATCAGGGCACGGAGACCGCCCTTTTCGCCGTGGTCGAAGCGTCTAGAAAAATCCTGGACAATGGAGGCTGCGCTGCGATCATTTTGTTAGACCTCAGCGCAGCCTTTGATACGGTAAATCATCAAATTATGATCCAAAGACTCAGGGAGGTGGGAGTAGCAGGGACTGCCCTTAAATGGTTGCAGTCCTTCCTTTCATACAGATCATTTGCGGTCTTTGAAGAGGATGTTCTTTCGAAGCAGATTCCTTTGCAGTATGGAGTCCCCCAGGGGTCCTCTCTGAGTCCCACCATGTTTAACATCTACATGAGGTCCCTTGCAGATGTGGTACTCCCCTGGGGGATCCATACTGTCAGGTATGCTGACGACACCCAGTTGGTGGTGTCCCTTAATCAGCAAGACAAAGCTGAACCGGGTTTAACTTCCTGCCTTGTGAAGGTCTCTGAGTGGATGGATCTGTCCTTTCTTAAATTGAAAGGTGCCAAGACAGAAATTATGATACTGGGCCATGCAGCCCCCATGAATTGTAGATCCTATGTGGCCCAGCTGTCTTGGCCCCCCTCCTGTACCAAAGAAACAAATTAAGAGTTTGGGCGTATGGTGTAACCTCAACTTTACAGTACAAGCAGATAAAGTTGCTGCTAACTGCTATGGTCTTCTTAGATTGATAAGGAAGATTATTCCTCTTCTTCCCTTTGAAGCCAGGTGTATGCTGGTCCAAGCTCTTATTCTATCGTGGCTGGACTACACAAATGCAGTTTACTTGGGTGCACCGCAAGGAACCACTAAGATCTTACAGACTGTCCAGAACTGGGCGGCCCGCCTCCTAATGAATGTCCCGAAACGTACTTCTGCTAAATTAGCGCTTAGCCGGTTGCATTGGCTTCCTTTTCAGGAAAGAATCAGGTTTAAGGCAATGTGTATTATCCATACGTCCATTGCTGGTAATGGCCCTCCTATGATTCAGTCCATGGTGCAATTATATCGCACCAATAGGACTCTCAGATCTAACAATAAACAACTTCTTGCTGTCCCTAGGATTAAACGGTCACGGACGGGGGGTCGACGGTTCCCATACAATGCTGCCAAGTTCTGTAACCAGCTTCCAGACTACATTTGCCTTGAACATGACTATCTCAGGTTCAGGAATCAGTTGAAGACCTTTCTCTTTCCATGAGCAGTGGTGAATGATAAGGTGTCACAGAAAGCGCTGGGATGCCCTTGGGTAGCCAGGTGCTATACAAGTGTGAAGTCATTCATTCATTCATTCATATAGAGTACATTATTCTGTCTTCAGGCAGAGGAGCTTTTTCACCCATTGAGCCAAGAATTATTGTCCTTAAATTTCCAATTCAAATGAGCATGTTTAAATGAAGTTGAAAAGTCACTGGTTTGGGATATTCCCCCCTCATTTTTGTTTATATTTATCACAGTGGCCCCTGAAGAAGGGAGTCTCATCCCGAAATGCATTGGGCAGGCAATGAACACACAATTGGAAACAAAACCCTCATTTGTTAAATAGGCCACTTGATGTTTTTCTTAGTTTTATTTATGTCTAAAACAGAGTACGCCATTGTTCAATTTAATAACACTGAATGGATATCTTAGACATTGATGATTGATGAGTTGTAAAATTAAAGAATGTAGACGAATGAGAAACTGAAACAGTTATTCTAGCACTGTTTAAGAATGCTCTGATTATAAAACAGTTTGACCAGGCTACAAGTGACAAGTGAGACTTGGAATAGAGAAGTATAACTCTACGTGTGCAAGGCTGTCACATGTCCCTGACCAGCAATTTACAACATTAAAATAGCATTTAAGCTTTATAAATTGTTCCTGCATGATACATTAGAATAGAAGTGCACCATACCCTTCTATAACAGCATTTTTACTCTCCAACACACACACACCCTTGTGCCATAGTGCAAGGGTATTTGTGGTCTCTGAAACATACGTTTTATACTGAAAGCGACCCTTTAATTACAAAACTGTACTTTAAGGCTTATCACACTTTGTATGTATGCTGTACAGTGTAGCACACATGCAAAGTTGGAGAAACAGGGAGAAATAAAAATATTTCTCCTTGTTACACCTGCCTCAAGGAGGCATACGTTTTTGGTGCAAGTTCCTGTCTGTTTATAGATAAGGGTTTGTGTCAGAATGTTTGGAATGCCCTCTTGATGCAAAATAACACAAAGCAGCATAACACTGTAACTTTGGGATACTACCCAATTTAATAATAAATCCCCCAACACTTTGTGCTATGTTAGTGTCACAATCTGAACAAAAAAGATAATAAACCTGGCCCTGACTGTCAGTATAAATCAGTGAGAGTTAAAATGAATGCAAGCGAGTGAGCATGAATAAGAATGAGGTTAAAGGAATGTAAGAGATGGTGAGTAAGAATGAGTGAGTGTGTGTGAATGAGAGAATGAATGTGAACGTGTGAATATGAGTTTGAGAGACAATGCATACAGAAGGTAATTATTATCTTATAGAGAGCCCCAATGCAATATATTGTTCCTGGCACTCTTGTATCAGTTCTTAGCATGGTAGACACCTGTGATAATATACTGCCACTGGCACACTGTGGGGTAATTCTTGGTTTAAAGGGCACCTATGGTAAATTTGCTGGTCTTGCATTACTAGAAATAATTCATGGCACATTGGACATCCATTGAAAGATAGTGGCATACTTGAGTAAATTCCTAATACATGTACACCAGTTGCATAATGCTGGTCCTCGCACACTGTGGAACATTTTAGCATAAAGGTGGACAACCTGACATGGAAGGATGACAAAATTCTGGTCCTGATATACTGAGGTCATTTCTGACTTAAGGTTTATCTATTGTATATTGCATGATTTTATCACAGGCATTTCTTATTCTTGATATAAGGGGGCACCCATGGAATAAGGGGGATCCATGAGAAAATGCTGGCCCAGGCAAAATGGAGGGAATTTTTGACATATGGAGCCACCAATACCATATTTTGATTGGCACACCCTCAAAGGATTTGAATATTTAATGAGGGCTCTTTCTGCACCTATTGCATTTTGGCAAATTAATGTTGAATTTGTGCTGAGACATTTTTCTCAGAGGGAGAAACCCACTAGAAGCAGCCTGGATTACTCACTTTTCCTGCAAGTATTATGCCCCAGCATTTCCGAAGACAGATCAAGTCATCAGAATCATAATATAGGTTCTATCTAAAAGACATTTATCATTATTAATATGTTATACTAATCATCCAGTTATTATGGCACTTCTACAATGTCATGTGTTGTGATGTTAGAATCACATGACATGCTTTCCTGGAAACAATCACGATCAAGGGTCATATGTCACTCCCTCTAAGAGCAAAGGATATGCAACATCACTTCTACTATCCCCGGTATTTTGGTGAATCAACACCCATAATCATCTCCCTTGGATATCCCCTGAACTTCAACCTCCATCCCTATAGCAACATGCCCAGGTACTGCCACAGCCCAGGGATGACCAGTGTCTTCCTTTCCATGTGCCCACTTCCTGCTACAAGCAAGAAACTGTCACCAGCAGTGGCAGAGCCTAAGGCTGACACATGGCTATCTAAACACTGCATGATGCACCTATGCCACCGTCCCCGGTATGCAGGAACAGCCCAGTGCCATGAACAGACACCTCATGCTGACAGGGCTCCTATGTGAAGGTAGTACATATGGGCAGAGCAGACAAATGACCCCCAAGGTGACTCCTATCCTGCTCTGCATCCTCCTAAATACCCACCTGCCACCAATGCCCCGCATGTTTCCCAAAAGGTCCATCACCTATTTACCACCTGCCACACAATTGGGAAATGTATGCAGATTTGTGCTTTGCATACACACTGTTAAGGGGAAAAACATGGATTTAAACCCAGTATTCCTGAGCCTACATGATAATACCTATTGCAGAGGAATAGCTCATGTGCACACAATATAGATGCAAGAAATTAGAGAATCTCCCCCTCTCATCCCATCACTATCCTCATAGCTGAAACCTCCGATCTCAGGGGAACAACCTTTACAACGCAACTTTTACAACGCACTACCATTACAACGCATTTTTTACAACGCATAATCCATTACAACGCATGACATTACAACGCATGACACTACAACGCATTTTTAAAAACTACCTTTACAACGCATTCCATTACAACGCATACTACCATTACAACGCATACCATTACAACGCATAATATTACACTATACTATCCAACACTTACCCTACTGATGCACCCCCTGGAGTTAGAATAGTAATTTTTACCCCTATACTATCCAACATTTACCCTACTGATGCACCCCCTGGAGTTAGAATAGTAATTTTTACCCCTATACCATCCAACACTTACCCTACTGATGCACCCCCTGGAGTGAGAATAGTAATTTTTACCCCTATACTATCCAACACTTACCCTACTGATGCACCCCCTGGAATTAGAATAGTAATTTTTACCCCTATACTATCCAACACTTACCCTACTGTTGCACCCCCTGGAGTTAGAATAGTAATTTTTACCCCTATACTATCCAACACTTACCCTACTGATGCACCCCCTGGAGTTAGAATAGTAATTTTTACCCCTATACCATCCAACACTTACCCTACTGTTGCACCCCCTGGAGTTAGAATAGTAATTTTTACCCCTACACTATCCAACACTTACCCTACTGTTGCACCCCCTGGAGTTAGAATAGTAATTTTTACCCCTACACTATCCAACACTTACCCTACTGTTGCACCCCCTGGAGTTAGAATAGTAATTTTTACCCCTACACTATCCAACACTTACCCTACTGTTGCACCCCCTGGAGTTAGAATAGTAATTTTTACCCCTATACTATCTAATACTTACCTTAAATGTAATTTAATATTATGCGTTGTAATGGTATGCGTTGTAAAGGTAGTATGCGTTGTAATGGTAATGCGTTGTAAAGGTATTTTTTAAAAATGCGTTGTAGTGTCATGCGTTGTAATGTCATGCGTTGTAATGGATTATGCGTTGTAAAAAATGCGTTGTAAGTGCATGCGTTGTAAAAGTGTGCGTTGTAACGTCATACATCCCCGATCTCATAATGATGACTTGCTTATTCTTCTTTAATATATCATCAGCACAACATAAATGATAGCTTCCTTTTGTGCTATTGTCATCTGTTTTCCTTTGGGAGCCTTACTCACAGGCGTTGCTGCTACCCCTTTGGGTTTCTCATCACAGCTTTTGGTCCACATGTGCTTCCTGTTTTTACTTTGCATGTTATGTATTCGTATTACATTATGGAATATAGAATATCAGGGTCTGTATACTGTGGGCCTGATTCACAAAGGTAAATTTACACACCGTGAGTAAGTTTACTCTTGTTTGGAATTCATTTCATCATGAGATTATGAGTTTATGAGTTTGGAGACTCTGCAGTCAGGGTGGAAAACTCAGCTCATAAAAAGATAGGCATGTTGCATCATTTTACATTTGGAGCTCTCCACTGTGACTGCGGAGTATCTGCACTCAAAAACGTATGATTTAAAAGCACGTTTGTGAATTCTAAATAAACGTAAACTTCCATAAGAGTGTACGTTTACCTTTGTGAATCAGGCTCTGCATTCTTCACAAAGCAAAGTAGTGGCTATGTAAAATAGCTAAATAATATATAATATATATAATATAATAAGAGAAGTAGGAAGCGATGTGCAGTGGTGAATACCACTGTCCACAGGTTTGTAGGCATCAATAGTTCAACGTGTGCAGTTTAACCAGGCCCCCTGGATTTGATGGGCTCAGGCCACCCCAATTAATGACATGGGCCTCTCAATTTTTTACTACAAAGCTAGGAGACGAGGACTGCAATTTCTTTGCTTGCATTTCAGCCCCTGGAAACCTTTCCAGTGCTTGTCTACATGTGAAGCAGACTGAAATGAATGGCTTTGAGCGTAAGCCAGTGTTTTGCATTCAAACCAATCAGACAAGTTCTCTGGGGCTATTGCAACCCTGCATAAACTGCACAGTTCACGTGACAATAGGAAGCACTGCCTGTTGACCTTGGAAATACAGGAACAAGATGCAATCTGAGTAACAATGTGCAAACAAGAGTCACATAAAAGTATAAAAGCATGCAAAGTAAACCAAATACTAAAAAAAATATTAAAATACCAGATCATCACAAAGCTATCAGCATTTGTGAAATATTTAATTGGGCGCATTCTTCAGGAAAATTCCCCAGAGCATTTTGTATGTTTATCTGAGCTATATACACATATTGAAATTGTTTTATTGCTAGCAAAGAGTGGGAGCTGGGTGGACTCTGGTTCTGGTAGCCGTTCTAACGTCAGCACCAACTCATAGATGCCCCCATCGATTCTTGTTCCAAAGTCATCCCAGTGCAGTGTAGCAGCATCCCTTTGCGTTGGGTTTGAATTCTACTATTTCTTTTTGTGCAATCTGGTTCCTTTCTGAGAGCTGGTTTTAGGAGTCAAATTTAACATTCCCACTTCAGCAGCTCAGCAATTGAAACAAGATATGTCACTTCAGAAATGTCCAGAAAAACTGACATTCCAAAATGTTTTTGAATTTCTCAAGATCTGTTTCCTGTAAGAAAAGGGGATGTATGCGTGCTGCATAGGAATTGCAGGTTTAGGTATGCATGTGTGTGTGTGAGAGAAAGAAAGACAAGGAGAGAGCGAGCTTCAGAGTGAGACAGCAACGCATCCTCTGTTATGACTGAGGAACGTCGCCCCACTGCTCAGTCAGGAGATACAAATATAAAATGATAATAAAACATTTTTTTATCCTTTGGTCTTTCACTTTCAAGTCCGCCTAGTGGCCCGAGTCTAGGGCGGGGTGGGACCATCCTCTGGGGACAGCAGTAGGGAGAAAGAGAGTTGGGCACTGCAAGTGCTCATGTCGATATGGCCAGCTGTCTTAGGATGGCCAATCTAACATGAGTACTTACATTTCTGTAACCCAGCTGTGTTGCTCAGCCAGGTAGAGAAGAGGCACAGACTCTTTGTCCCTGAGCAAGTGTCAAAGTAGCATGCTCAGTCCAATCCTGGAGCTTTTCTCATGCTGGTTAATAGCATGAGAGCAGCATCTGGGTTGGATGGAGAGCCTGGGAGCCTGTGCTGTGGCGCTCATGGACTGCACATGTGGATGAAGCTAGACAGCGGAAGGTAAGTCCTGTTTTTTTTAATATTATTTCCCCCACACTACCTCACTCCTTTGTATTGGAAACAGCCACCACTAGAGCAAGATAGAGATAAGAGAGAGATATTACAGTTATAAATCGACCTGTATGATATTTCCGATACGTGGAATACACTGTCCAAGTAAAATTACTCCATTAAACCACATGACATACTTACATATGATTCACTACAAACATTTAGTAAGAGTGCATGGCAACATGAGCAACCAGAACTCAAACAACTTTCTCTTTGAAATGCTTGTGTTTTTGAACACTATTAACAGCATGAAATATTTCCATGCATCCAAAATGGAGGCAAGAACAACTTTTATGTAAAATATAGCGTCAAATGCCAGTTTTGCATTTCTCTCAATTATGGGTAATTTAGCATACTTCTTCAAAATATCGTCTAGTTACACAAAAGCAAGTTCCTTGACTTTCTCATACTCTTAATTATCATAAGCATAGGTACACAATGCGAACAGTTTTGGTTTTGGCATTGGTGGGGTTTACAAAGCACAGATAATTTTAACATTACACTATTGAAAGTTCAAGATAAACCGTGCACTTAAATATCGTATATAGAATACAATTCTGTTGCCTACATTTTGCACACACTGCACTGCAGCAAGCTCATTATTATTCAAACCTATTTTATGTTGATCCAAATCTGCAACCAGACATGAACAAAAATCTCTCCAGCTAGTGCCTTAACCACTTGAGTTATATTGTATACTAAGACTGACTGAGTTCACAAAGATCAGTGCAGTCAGTTCCTTAAACCTCTAACTTGTTTTTAAGTGCAACGGTTTTTGACTCATGTATATGTAGACACCTGGACAATATGAAATTATAATGCAGAACAAAAGAAATAGAGTACATACATGTAATCAAAAGGAGTATCTATATCCATGTGTTGAAAACTAAAACAGCGATATGATTAAGCATTCACTGAAGACATGAATTCTCTACAGTCAAAATGTGTTTCTTGTCTTATGTTGACTAATGTCCGGACTCCATTTTGTATTGTCATGTCTCCACGTGCTTTGCACGAGAAGAGTCCTACCTCTTCGCTAGTTGCTCTTGTAATCTGCTTAGTAACAGTCTATAAATAGCTCCTTTGTCCGTCTGGCGCATGCCCAGACTTGACCACATCTGTTATCAGTTAGTCCTTGTTTGATCATGTTTTCGCGGGCTCAGGAAATTGTTAACTCCGCCCACATATTGATCCTGTATCGAAAATGTCCATAAATGGTAATGAATTCTGCTCTATGTTGTATCCACCCACTTATGAGCCCCTCTGTTGTGTATAAAAGGGGACCATGTACGCAAGTTCTTTGTGCTACTCTATGCAATACTGAAGAGTGTTGTGTAGATTGTAGGACCACTCTTAAGGGTTAATAAACTCTGTCTTTGTATTTGCAGTTTCCGTGCCAACTTCCTTCTAGTTTTCGTACACAGGAGGGCGAACCCTTGTATTTGCGGGCCTAGCTGGGGCCTGTATTCATCAATTGGCGCCCGTCACGTGGGGCTCATCGGCGACTCGGATGCTCGAAGGACTGGTCGTGACAAAGGTGAGGAATTTGGCCGGGGATGTGATCACTGCCAGCGGCGTCCTTTAGTCCTGGCATCCTGAGGTTTCTTCCTTCCCTTCCGAGCTGACCATCTGGGTGGCGCCGGTCCTCGACTGAGACCTCTTCTGTCGGTTTGCCGTGTGATAGCCGTTTGGGCGAATTTTGGAACTTGGCAGTTGGAATCTGGACACTCTTGATTGGTAAGAACCGTTGTACGGTACTTGCTCCGAGTTTTTGAAGCCTGGGTTGGCTATTTGAGTTTGATTTGTGATGACCGGTCATATTTTGTATTGATTACTGTGGGAATATATGCGTTGCAACACATATAGGCAGGTAATGTGGAGATATTTCTCCGGATTTGTTTAAATTTGAACGGCGCAACGTTTAAGTGCCATTTTTGATAATACTGCATATTTTGCATTATTTTTGAGCATGCCTGCTTTTAGCGCACTTCGTAAGTAGTGCTGCTGCTTTGGGAACCGGTTAAAACTTGAGGAATCTGCTCCAGCCCCCCCAGAGGGGACTCCTAATAGGGATATGTATGTGAAGCATGGTCTTTCCTCTATAATGTACAGCACAGTGTGGAGGAAATACACCAAAAAGGATCCTGAGTTACGATGGCCTTTGTATGGATCGTTTGATATGCGTAAGATTGAGTATGTGGAACAGTGTATGTGTAAACGGCGTGCTCGGCAAGACATGTTTGAATGTGTACGGTTATGGGTGAAGGAAGTGCGTGAGCGGGAGAAACGTGAGAAAGCGCTGATTGATAAAGAGCAACGGAAAAATGATCATGTGAGAGCGCAGGAAGCGAAGCGTCGGGAGGAAAGAGAACTGGTGGAGAGACAAGAGAAAGAGCGTAGGCTGCAAGTATCGGGTCAATATTCTGTCCGCCAGCCACTTTATTCTGTCCTTACTAATCTTGAAGATGATTTTCATTTATTAGATCGCTCTCCACCCCCTTATGTTGGCGCGTCTGCCCCGGGGTCACAGGATTCTGGATCGGTTTCGGCTCAGGTAGACACGCGGTCCATGTTATCGACTGATCGTATGGGTGAGCTTCGGAAAATGTCTTTTCGTGCGCTTAAGGGCAAGCTATCTCTTACTGAATTATTGGCATCTTTGGACAGTTGGGAGAATAGGGAAAAGTTATATTTTGTTGAAACTTTTTCTGATGAAGTGGTTACTGCCTTTCGGAAATATTCTGATGTTTTTGAGCCTGATGATATAGAGTTAGATTCTAAAGCATTACGTAACGGTGTTTTTTCTCCCTCTAAGGTACCCGATGCGGTCCGACGGCTGTTTACATTGCGGGACGCGATGCTTGAACTTAAAGAGAAAGCGCGCCAAAAGACAGGGGAGGAGGAGCACTCGAATCCACATGTCGGCGGTAAACAGTCATCTACCTCCCATTCAGATAAGAGTGAACTAGTGCATGCTAAACCGATGCGAGAGGCGGCACCTTTGTATGTTCCTCCTAAAGGAGCGGGTACTAGTTCAGACATGTCTTCCCCCGATGCTAGGGGATATTTGTGTATAATTGGGTTTATACTCCCTGGCATAGGTCTGATGTTATGGCATTGAAGAATGCAAGAATCCAGCGGCCTTTTATGAAGAGGTCGAAGGGGCCTTGAATTCTTGTACTATGACTTTAGCAGATATAGATTTGTTCTTTGGGCTCATTTTACCACCGGATATGTGGCGATCTGTGCGGAAGGTGGATGATCAAGCCGTTTTTAAGGCCAAATGGTCTGAGATTGAGGATGAGGATAGGGAGAGAAAGCCCGCGCAAAAACCGCCCCAGCTTATTTTAGATCTTCCCGCTGCTATCTTGACTAAATTGAAAACGATTATTCCCCCTAAAAAGATTGACTGGAATATGTTAGCTTCGTGTAAACAGAAGGTTGATGAATCAGTTTCAGACTTCTTTACGCGCTTTGAGGAAACATTTCATGATTTCAGTGGTCAGTCACTTACGGATGATACGGGTCGACATCTTTTTGTTGATAAATATGTGGCAAATTTATTACCGGGAGTAGCAGCTCGATTAAAAGCGAGTGAAAGCTCTTGGTCCACTTCGTCTCCGGCATCCCTCCTGACTATGGCTCAGTATTATGAGCGTCAGGAACAAGAAGCGAAGGGGCATGAGGAGAAGAAATCGAAAGATTTGAAAACTAAGGTGATGTTAGCACAAGTGTATGGTCCGCCTCGTCGGGGTGTTGAGAGAGGTAGAGGAGGATTTTATGGTCCCCCTTCGGGTCGGTCGGATGTTAATAGAAATCAATGTGCGTATTGCAAACAGTTGGGTCATTGGGCCAGGGATTGTCCGGTATTATATGCACCTCGTCAGGGACGTGGTCAGGGACCACCGAGAGGTAGAGGGGGCTTTTCGAATTTTAGAGGGAATTCCAATGATCGTGCTCGCTTTGAGCCTAACGTGCAGCAACGAGATAGACCTAATGTGTTTGATCGGCAGCATCAGTATCAAATGTCTGGGAATGACCGCTCTGGGTACCATGATTCGCAGCATGCGTAGGATTGCGTTGGGTGGGGGTTGGAACCAGTTGAAGTGCCAGTTGATCAGAAGGGTCCTTATGTTACAGCAAATGTTCTGGGTTCTACTGATCGGTTCCTAGTTGATACAGGAGCTACTCGCAGTGCGCTGTCCAAACAATTAGTTCCGAGGGCTCCCCCATCTGGCTTAATGGTTACATCGGTAGGGTTTGATGGTGCTCTCTCTCGAAACCCTTTCTCCCAACCCCTTGCATTTCATGTTGACCAACTTTCTGCACCCTGTCCGTTTTTGCTTGCCCCCAACATGCCTGACAACATTATGGGTCTTGATATGCTTAAGCACTTTAGAGCTACGATCCGCTGCTCCCCTACTGGAGTACGTGTGATATTAAATGACAATCACCCTCTGACAGAACAGATGTGTGTGGTTGCAGAGGATACTGTATTAGCTTCTCTCCCTCGTACTTTGTGGGCCACTTCGGATACTGATGTGGGACAGATGGTGATTCCGCCTGTCCACATTAGTGTCCAGGAGGGTGCTGTGTTATCACGCCTCTCTCAATATCGTATTTCGCAGGAGGGGGAGGAGGCACTCATACAGATTGTGCAGGATTTAATTAAGGTGGGAGTAGTGGAGGAAGTTCCATACAATGTCTGCAACAGTCCTATTCTACCCATTTTGAAGAAAGACACTGATACTAGGGTTTATAGTTTTATTATTGACTTAAGGGAAGTGAATAAGATAGTGATACCTCAGTATCCAGTGGTGTCTGATATTACGACGTTGCTTACTTTGGTCCCGCCAACGGCGACCACATTCTCGGTTATCGATTTGAAAAATGCTTTCTTTTCGATTCCTATTCATCCTGATAGCCGGTGCCTTTTCGGCTTCACTTTGAATAATCGGTCCTACAGATTTTGTAGAGTCCCTCAGGGTTATACAGAGAGTCCTAGTATTTACAGTCAAGCATTGAAAAGACAATTGGATTCCTTTGTTCTGCCTGATGGTGTAGCCCTTATACAATATGTCGATGACATCTTGTTGGTGGCCGACACTCCTGAGCATTGTGAGAAGTGCACGTTATCCTTGCTTTCCTTTTTGGCATCTCACAATCACAAAGTATCGAAGAAGAAATTGCAATTTTGTAGACCAAAGGTGACTTACTTTGGTCACCTTTTGTCTAAGGAGGGGCGTGCACTCACACCAGATCGTATTCAAGTAGTTTTGGACACGCCAGTACCTTCCACACAGAAGGACGTGCGTGCATTTTTGGGTCTTGCTTCTTTTTGTAGGCAATGGATATTGGGGTTTTCACATATAGTTAAGCCATTGTTAGCACTTTTGACAAAAGATACCCCAATTCCTCTTCCCTGGACAGATAGTTGTGAAATTGCCTTTCAGCAATTGTGTCAAGCCCTTTGCTCAGCACCAGTGTTAGGTACCCCTGACTATACGAAGCCCTTTACATTGTATGTACATGAGAGAGATGGATGTGCATTATCAGTTTTAGTGCAGATGCACGGCGATAAGCAGCGTCCTTGTGCATATTTTTCGGCCGTACTTGATCCTGTTGCCCGAGCATTGCCTGGTTGTTTTTGCTCGGTTGCGGCGACAGCTGTGTCAATACGCCAAAGCGAGGGAATTGTGTTAACTCATAAGCTGTTGGTATTAGTTCCCCATGCTGTTGATGCCCTGCTTAATCAGACAAAGATGCAGCATTTGACCAGTGCTCGTTTAACGGGATATGAGTTGACGCTTTTGGCTCCTCATATTACGTTGAAGAGGTGTGCAACGTTAAATCCAGCCACATTGTTGCCGTTCCCGGAAACTCAGTCTGAAGCACGGAAAGCAAATGACTGTATTCTTGTGACTGAGGAACAGACAAAGGGTCGTATTGATCTCCAGGATACGCCCTTTCCAGATGTTGATGGAGAACTATGGGTGGACGGATCATGCCTGAAGCTACCAGATGGTACGACTTCAGCAGCGTATGCAATTACCACATTACAAACAATAGTGGAGACAGCACGCATACCACAGAAATCAGCTCAAGCAGCGGAACTAATAGCATTAACACGAGCATGTGAGCTCAGTACAGGATTGTGTGTGAATGTTTATACAGATAGCCGCTATGCCTTCGGAGTAGCGCACGATTTTGGCCTACTCTGGAAGGAGAGAGGGTTTCTAACGTCACATGGAGCACAGATAATGTATGGAGTGTTAGTTCACAACCTTTTGACTGCATTAACATACCCGAAGAAGATTGCTATAGTCAAATGTAGTGCCCATAAAAAGGTGGTTGATAAAGTTGGAAAAGGGAATGCTTTGGCAGACCGGGTGGCACGAGAGACTGTGATGCAGCCTGACACTACTGCAATGTATGTTGTGAAGTCGCAGGCAGAAAGATGGCACGATGCGAGGAGAGAAGTGCTAGAGATACAGAGGACCGCTTCCGATAAGGAACGGGAGCAATGGTCCAATGATGGAGAGTTAGATGATGAAGGGTGTTGGAGAAATAAGCAGATGGATAAATGGAAGTTACCCACAGCTTTCGTACAACCTATGGTTCAGATGGCACATGGGCTAGCACATGTCGGAGCTTCCGCAATTGTAAAATTTCTCACACGAGTTTGGGAGCATCCGGAGATTGCTAGCACGGCAAAGAGGGTAGTGCAAACTTGCATGATTTGCCTGAAGTATAACCCAGGAAAGGGTACACGAACTCCAGCAGGAGGATTTGCAACACCTACTGCACCTTTTGAGGTTTTGCAGATGGATTACATTCAGCTTGAACGCTGTAACAATCTGAAGTATGTTCTAGTAGTGGTTTGTGCCTTCAGTAAGTGGGTTAAGGCATACCCTACGAAAGATAATACTGCAATGACTACAGCCAAGATGCTATTGAAGGAGTTTTTCCCTCGATATGGTGTTTGTAGATTGTTGTGGAGTGATAACGGACCTCATTTTATAGCAGACGTTATCAAGCATGTCCTGAAAGGACTGGGAATTACCCAGAAGTTTCATGCAGTGTTTCACCCTCAATCTGCGGGATTGGTTGAGAAATATAATGGTACTTTGAAGCTTAAGATCGCTAAGATCCAAGCTTCGACTTCTTTGACTTGGCCAGACGCTTTACCGCTGGCATTATTGTCAATTAGATCGATACCGCATTCTCGGACCGGTCTCACGCCATATGAGATCGTGTTCGGACGCCCAATGAATATTTGGGGTCCAACGAAACCGAAGTCAGTGTATGATGTACCTTGTGAAATGATGAATGGTTATCTGGCACAGTTAACTGATAATTTGGTTTCTATTCATCAACAGGTTCGAGAAGCGCTCCCTGATCGGTCCACAGGTGAAGGGCATAATCTCCGGCCTGGAGACTATGTTATGGTCAAGGTGTTTGAAAGTACGAATAGTCTGGAGCCGAGATGGGTTGGTCCTGAGCAAGTCTTGCTCGCAACGAGGACAGCAGTGTGAGTCTCCAATCGGAAGAACTGGATCCACTCCCTGCACTGTCGTAAAGTGCCACCTGGATTAGTGGAGCCTGCTGTATTGACCAACCATCGAGAAATCCTGACTGCAGAGAAAGGCCGTGCTGTGGAACTGAACGACACTGAGGAGCTCTTCCCGGACCAAGCAATTCCTGGAGCAAGAAGATATCATCTCAGACCGAGGAAGTGATTTTTTTCCAGTATCAGGACACGTTGTCAGAACGGCCCTTAGGTTAGTGAAACGGAGAGCCAATGAGGCAAGGGGGGGGATCAGCCCTACATTAGTGTAGTGACACCCGTCTTGGCCCGCTGGTGAAGAAATCAACGGCTGCCTAAGGGGAAGCGTTCTGACAATCTTTTTTTAGTTTCAGGAAGATATTGACTTTTACTACAAAATGGAGAAGAAGAAGATTTTTTGCGCGACAAGTTTTATTATCATTGTAGCTATCATTGGTATAACCACGTGGTTTGTTGAGAATGTGACTCCTGCCCGTGAGTTGTTTGTTTTGACTACTCCAGTGCCTGAAGAGCACTACTTTTACACCCTTCCGTATCAAGAATTGAAGCATCGTCAGTCTTATTTGAACAATGCTTTTATCCAGATGTTGCATCATACCCATGTTGCTACAAATGCTACGAACTGTTGGATATGTGGTATGATGCCAGCTCATCAGAAGAAAGGAGGAACACTGTTTATACCTCTTCCTTTCTCTCATAATGGCTCTTGTAGAGCATGGTATACTTTGCTTTTTGCCACACGGAAACCTACAGTGGGACGACTAGTTTTTAGACTTAATAGGGAATGTCATCAAGATAAAGAAGGCTATCCACAAGCGAATGGAACAATATGGGAGTGGGAAGAATATCGACCAGATAATGAATCAACTCCCTACATCTTCACGAACACCAGAGACATTGTCGGAAATGAAAGATTCATAATTCAAGTGGCACAAGCTCAAGCGGACCTGTGTGTCCAGAGTGTGGGCCATATTCCTGTTGGTGTTAGTGATTGTATTATTGTTCTGAATATAGATGGATTAAATAATAGTACTTTCTTAGCTTCCCATAATACGTACTTCGTATGTGGGAATAAGGGTTATTATCGCTTACCAGCCGGCTGGTCCGGAGTATGTTATGTGGCGTTCCTATTACCCCCTGTATTCTTAGCACCTGCATCCTATCATAAAGATTTGAAATTATTGAACAATGTAACTGTAAATAGGTATAAACGTACTCTATCTATTGATGATGTTGACCAAACCGACACTAGCTTACAGCAGTATGTTGATTTTAACTTAGGATTGTTTTTCTTTGTTGGAGCTGCCCTAAATAGTAGGAAGGTTCGACGATTAACGAGAGTTGTAGAGGCTGTAACAAATCAAGCTGCTGCTGCTCTTGGGAATCTTACGGAAGAATTACAAATCACTAGAATTGTTGTGTTACAGAATCGTATGGTATTAGATGTTATGTTAGCAGATAGAGGTGGAGCATGTAGAATTATCGGAAGTAGATGTTGTGTATTTATTCCTGACCACACGCCATCTGTCTATAACGCTATTAATAAATTGCATAAAATCGCAGCTGAGATTCATACAGAAAATGGCACTTGGACCTTTGCTGGATGGTTCTGGGCATTGATCACTACATGGGGATGGAAAGTTTTAACTGGTCTCTGTATTATTGTAGCAGTTTTGTTTTCCTGTTGCCTCTGTGTTCAGTGTGGTCCCTTAGTCTGTTCCTTATGTATGTCATTTTGTATTCCTGATAAGAAAGCTATTGCCAATATCACCTATCAGAAACACTTAAACAAGGAGGTGGAAGAGATGATGAAAATTGACATATATGATGATTATCCTAATAAGCCGAATGTCTTCAGTAAATGCTGAAAGGGTCGTCTGTTGAAAACTAAAACAGCGATATGATTAAGCATTCACTGAAGACATGAATTCTCTACAGTCAAAATGTGTTTCTTGTCTTATGTTGACTAATGTCCGGACTCCATTTTGTATTGTCATGTCTCCACGTGCTTTGCACGAGAAGAGTCCTACCTCTTCGCTAGTTGCTCTTGTAATCTGCTTAGTAACAGTCTATAAACAGCTCCTTTGTCCGTCTGGCGCATGCCCAGACTTGACCACATCTGTTATCAGTTAGTCCTTGTTTGATCATGTTTTCGCAGGCTCAGGAAATTGTTAACTCCGCCCACATATTGATCCTGTATCGAAAATGTCCATAAATGGTAATGAATTCTGCTCTATGTTGTATCCACCCACTTATGAGCCCCTCTGTTGTGTATAAAAGGGGACCATGTACGCAAGTTCTTTGTGCTACTCTATGCAATACTGAAGAGTGTTGTGTAGATTGTAGGACCACTCTTAAGGGTTAATAAACTCTGTCTTTGTATTTGCAGTTTCCGTGCCAACTTCCTTCTAGTTTTCGTACACAGGAGGGCGAACCCTTGTATTTGCGGGCCTAGCTGAGGCCTGTATTCATCACATGTTCTTTAATTCCCCAAAATATCCAACTTAATCAGACAAAAGAACTCCTCCTAAAGTTCCTCAAATTTTGATTCAGATGACAGCAAATAATGATATCAAAGGAATGTGCAACCACACTGAAATAATTAATATTGAAAATAACCACTTTTAAAGTTAATGAAGTACTTGAGCTCAGCCCAGAGGCTATCCTGTCAAGAGCACAACAGCATCTCCCCACACCCAAGGTCTTTTGTCACTGTCCTGGGATCAAGTTCACACCTCCTCCTTATTGAAATGTTAAATATAAGCTGTAGAACGTGAGAGAACAAAATGCAGATTTAGCTTCCAGAGAGATAATGCATGTCACTGGTAACTTTTTAAAAAACATCTTTTTTAAAATATGCATTTCAAAACCAACTTCACCAGTGAACTGGGCTTGTAATAAATATTTTATGAAGTCCAAAATGTATTATGTAGCTGTTTCATGGACTGAGATTGCATTTAATAAACATACTATTGTATTTTAATGCTTTCCTATGGAACAATCAACTTTGCTGCAGAGAAAATAGCTTAGGGTGTTTTCACTTCAAGGACCTGTTAACGTTAACTTTTTACATGCACTGCTTTAAAATACCATGATTCTAATCTAATGGTATAGGGCCTACTTAGGGGTGGCTTATACATATTTAAATGGAATGTTTAGACCGGTAAAAAGTGTTTATTTTTTGTCAAATTATTTTTATTGAGCGTCATAAGCCTATAAGACAACATGAATACAACAGGGCGTGTAGGGCCCAGGGTCAAAAAAGTATTCACTGAATGAGAGGTCAGCGTCATACGTCCCAGAGTCCATCTACCCCCTTCGTTGAAAATATAGAGGACGCCATTTTTCAGACAACAGGTCTTGAGGGGGGACCCTCAGGCACAAACAGAAATTTAGCAGCAAAATAACCCCCACACTCCCTCCCCCTCCCTCCTCCCCATCCCTGGTGGCACATAATAAAGTAGTGGGCAGCGAAGGTAAAGCTATAAAGCAGGGTGGCAAACACAGAGTTCAATCCAATCAAGAGAAAAAACTATAAAACCCCAGACCAAGGCCAGCTAGAGTTGGAAGAGATACATGGCACTCACAGAAGATGGACAAATTGCAAAAGGTAGGCCACATTATAGATATGTTACTAGTGGGCCCCACTTATGCTCAAAGGCCTTGTGATTATCTTGGAAGATGTCTGCGAGTCGTTCCATAGAGAGGAGTTTCCATAGCCGAGCATGCCACAGTGACGTAGCTGGTGTGTCTTTCTTTTTCCATGCGGCTGCTATTGTGAGTTTTGCCACCCCTTGACATGTCCACATGATTGCCTTATCAGCTTTGGTTTGTTGTTCTAACGCCGGGTCTCTAATACCCAATAAAGCCCCCTTAATAGAGGTCGGGATTGGGTATCCCAGCATGTCTTTAAGATGAGAGAGTATTTCTTCCCAGAATGACCGGATAGTTGGGCAATCCCACCAAATTTTACGGAAATTCCCCTGCAAACCACATCCCTGCCAGCAGAGATCGGAGGTGTCAGGGAAGATTCGTCGGAGCTTGGTAGGGTAGAGGTATCAATCCAGCAATGTCTTATAGTGGGCTTCTCCCACAACTACCGATTTGTTGTGTCTAGTGATGTCTCCCCATACATGTTTTCATTCCTCGTCCATAATATCGCGCCCTAAAACCCGTTCCCAGAAGGACATGTAGCACGCCCTGGGAGCGTGTAGTGTAGTTAATAACATGGAGTAAAGTGAGGAAATGGCACCTTTCATGGAGCCTGCCTTGTGAACTGCCATCTTCTCCATAGGTGTCAGTTCTCTAGTCGCAGCCTCTCGGATGTGTGGGAGTGTGGCCCAATGTTTAAGCTGGAGGTAGTGGTAGTTGTGAGAAGTTGGCCTGGTATATGCTGTCCACTAGTTATAGTGGGCACCTTGCACCCGTTCATCAACCCCTTATTGATGATAGGTTAAAGACAACCTTTATTGAAAGCTATCCTAGTGGTAGCTATGTCTTGAAGGAATGTAAAGCAGCTTGTTTAACCAATCTACAATCTCTTGAGTGGCTAAATGAAAGGAGACCACACCAGGTATATATATAAAATATATGTATTTATTCCTAAACACACCCTACTAGTCTCTTTATGAGGCTAGAGGTAAAAGCACACATGTTACACTTCAAATATCACAGTAAATTAGCACAATATACGATAGGCCCTAGGGGCGAACCAAACCATATGTTAAGAAAGTGGTATAAGAACCACAACTTGACTAGACACAAGGCCTAGAGCCTGTAGAATCACTGGGCCCCCAAGGAACCACCCAAGGTAGTGACACCGGGGACCCACAGGGGATGTGTGCAATGTGAGAACACAGCCGCGAGTTCCCATTAGCTTCTATGGGGAAAGTCACGGTTAGAATTTTAAAGTTTAGGGACACTAAGGAGTGGACTAGGAACAAACCATTTTGGACTTAGATGGTTCTAGGGCCAATACCCACGGGAGCACCAGAGTACTCGTGTTACCTCACCCAGGGAAGCCGGGTGCATGGGTGTCAAATGGTGTTGGGTCGCGTTGCCGTTTTCAATGGCAGCTTGCTGAAAAGTGCTGCTGCTGGGAATATGAGAAGTGTCTGAAGAGATTAAAGCCTGGATCAAAGATGTGAAGAACCTGAAAGCAGAGGGGACAGAGTCTGGGTCACTTGCCAGTGACCAGAGGTACGATAGGCGAATGCCCACCGATGTCGGGTGCTTCAGGTGAACATCTTGACTCTTCAGTCACAAGGACCAGGAGGTGTCAAGGACAACCAGGTGCTGGATTCGAGCTGTCCCATGAAGGATGTCGAGTGCTGCAGTATCGGTGTCCGGATTGGACACAACAAGCCTTGGCAACAGCAACCCACGCAGGAAGAGAAAAGATGCTTTGGTGCGGACCAGCAAGGTCCTAGGTCCTAGGGACCCCCCAAGTGATGGAGAGTCAGGGCATGTCCAGAGCAACCACAGAAGCCCAATGGAAGTAAGAGTTGCCTTCACAGGAACCCACCAGTCGACAGACCAGGGATCGCGAAGGAGCCTCGAGTGAACACACAAAGGGCGGGCTCACAGAACACTCGTGGAGTGTAGGCCAGCCACCTTCAGTGGAAACGGTGCTCGGGGTCTGGGCTACAAGTAACCCAATGCACAGCCTCAAAGGATGTCGAGAAGCTTATGCACTTGCAAATATGCACAGTGTCCAGGGGTTCCGGTTCCACGGTACCCACAAGGGCTGCGGGTCTCAGCTTTGCTGGGGACTCGGGTCTGCCTCTGTGAAGTCTGGAAACTCCCCTCTTGGGTTGCAAAGTCTTCGGCATCTGGCGGGAGCTACGTAGATGCAGACTGGACAGATGTGTCTTTGGTGCCTGCAAAGCAGGGGAGTAACTCCTTTACTCCAAGGGAGATTCTTCAGTCATCTAGTCATGTAGATAGTAGAAGTTCCAGGATTTCTGTAGCAGAGTTTCGTCCAGGTGTAATCTAAAGTCCTGTAGACAGGGGTTCCTTCTTTATACCTAAGGAAGGTGTTCGACTTACTCTGGGGACCCACCAATAGGAGGGTTTGGGAGGGGGGTGGCTACACCCATTTCCTTTGTCCAGTTTTGCACCAGAGCAGGTGCTGGTAGCCCCAGCAACCGGTTTTGAACTGGAATGTGGACAGGGACACCAAATGTGCCCCCAGTGCAGGACTTCAAAGCAACCCACCAGCTCCAATCCACTAAGGCTTGTCTGGGAGGTGGTAACACCTCCCTGTGACAGGAAACCTATTGTCCAGGCCTCCCCTGCCGGAGTTTCTGTCAGCAGCAGGAGGCCAGACTAGTGTCTGTGGGTTGCAGAATCCATTTTGTGATGCCAGGGCTCTGTTAGCTGGTACCGTGTATACCGGTGCTGTCATGTCTCTCCCTCTAACATGATGGGATCATACTCCCACACCAGTTACTGGTGTGGGGGTATGATTCCAAGGTGTTTGACACCAAACACAACATGTTTCCGTACAGCCAGTCCAAAGTTAGCATTTACAGTTTTGTTATAATGCACTTAAGAGTATATGGTCAGGCTGCATCACAGATAACCCTGGAGAAGAGATTCCAAAGGATGCAGAGGGGCTCTGCTCATGCATGGGCACCCTCTCATTTCAGGATTGAGAAGCCCTGCCATAGAGGTGACTGATAGGTTTATATGTGCAGTGATAGGGTGAGATATAGCGAACCTTTATCTCAGTAAGGTGTGCATGCACCATCTTACTCAGGAAATATAAAGGGGCTTATATCTCTTAAAATCTTGTTGCAACTGAGTCACTAGGGTAGGGAAGTTGGCCTTGTATAATTCCCGAATTCTGGGCGTGAGGTGTACCCCCAAGTAAAGGAAAGAGTGCTTAGCCCATTGCAGGGTCGTCTTCCCTCACAGTCTGGTGGCCTCGACGGTGGGGAGTGTGAGATTTAGTATGGAGGATTTGGACAGGGTTACCTTAAATCCTGCCACGTGTTCAAAATGTTTCAGTTCTTCTTGCACCACCCTAAGTGAGGGGGATGGCTCTGTGAGCGTGAGCAGGATATCATCAGCAAAAAGGGACACTTATGATCTGTACCACTGAAGCAAATGACCCGTACCTCCTTGTTGGCACGAAATGGCACTGCATGGGGCTCGATGCTGAGGGCGAATAGAAGGGGGGAAAGCAGGCATCCCTGCCGAGTTCCTCACCTAAGGACGAAGGGGAGTGATGAACAGCCACTGACCAAAATGCGGGAGCATGGGCAGTGATAGTTAGCCCTCAAAAGCGGTTATTTACATATTTACATTGTCACTGTAGTGGATGGCACTTTGGGTTCTGCAGTCTAATTGTGGAATTTATAGGTTCTGGGTATGCCTTGGTTCTATATAGTTGGGAATTATAGGTGAGTTAAATATGCCAATTAGGTGTATACTGATGTCATCATATTAAAAGGAGTAACACAAGCACTTTAACACTGGTTAGCCTGGGTAAAATGCACAGTTGTATAGCCAACAAAAAGAGGGTTAAGCAAAAGGTAAAAAATAAAATGGGTTGACCCTACAAAAATGGTAGGTTTTTACCAGAAAGCTTTGTTTCTATGAAAAGGGCATAATGGTTGCAATCACAATATTTCTGATCATACGCCTTATATTAAGATCCCAATGCATCATTACAAGGACAACTTGAGGACCCTAGACATGTCTGACAAGGACCATATAGAACTGTGATACGGTGCTTTCTGTCTGCTAGGAAACCTAACACATGTATCGTGACAGCACCCCACTGTTTAGGTACTCTAGCAGGGCCTTGCTTGTGTTGATACTTAGAATGGAAGGAATGCATTGGTCAAACATTAGGCTTGCCGGTCCTCATGTACTATCCTCTGCACAACATCCTTCCCAAGATAAGAGTGAGAACAACAGGCCACCTCATTGGTAGGAATCAAAGAATGTACAAACCTCATATTCTGATTGGTTTATCTGGGTTACTGAAATTGGGGACCTCAAATGAAATGAGTTTCTGCCGGTAACAGCTTCATAAATGGACCTGTCACATTGCTGGATTTAAAAGCAGTGATGTCATTTGAGATGTCACCGGTGATGTCATCAGTGATGTCACTGACCATGTCATGAATTATGTAATATGTGACGTCATCAGCAGTGCATTGCGGGTGCACGAGTTATAGTTAGCTGAACTAACTATAACGAGGAATTTCTACGGTTTTGTACGAGTGAAATGTCCAACTAACTATAACGTCCCTGAAACTTATGGTTTTTTCAGTGAATTTCTAAGGCTTTTTAAATGCTAATTTCTAACTATAACGTTCCTGAAACTTATGGTTTATTTCAGTGAATTTCAATGTTTTTTTAAATACTAATTTCTAACTATAAAGTGCCTGAAACCTATGTTCTTTTCATGAATTTCAATGTTTTTTTAAATGGTAATTTCTAACTTTGCCTACAAAGTTAGCACATGTGAAGAAAGAGGAAGAAAAGCGCAGAAAGAAGCAAGACAGATGCAGAAAGAGGCAACAACAGTCCAGAAGACAAAGAAAAGTGCAGGAAGAAGCACGAGAAGTGCAGAAAGAACCAACAAAGGAGCAGAAAGTCCTCCTGTGCCCCCAACTTTTTAGTGATGGGTACTGGTGGTAACTGACTCTGACTAACCAGGAGCGGATCCAGTGTTATGCTAAAAGACACTTAGAATACAGTGAAAACACCTACAGACACTAGGGAACACTATGCATTGGGGTACCCCTGTAATTAGCATGGCCTCCTCTGTATTTGCCATGAGTTAGTGCCTGGGTCATTGCATGAGTACATGGGTAGTGACTGCATGATTAGAGTGCTGCAAGGACAGTGCATGGTGATTTTATAACTGCTTGGGTTTTGGCAGAGTGATTGGATAAGTGCATGATGCTGGATGGGTGATTTGAGGAGTACATGGGCAGTGATAGAGGGATTTCTAGAGTGCATGGGTACAATCTGGGTAATTGGAGGAGTGAATCAGTACTGTGTAGGTGGTTAGAGGTCTGCATGGGTAGTGCACAAGGGATTGTAGCAGTGCATGTGTTAGTGCCTGGGTCATTCCATGAGTACATGCGTACTGACTGAAAGATTAGAGTACTGCAAAGAAAGTTCATGGTAAATTTAAAAGTGCTTTGGTTTTGGTGGAGTGATTGGATAAGTACATGGTGCTGGCTGGGTGATTGAAAGAGTTCATGGGTACTGATTGGATGATTAGAGTACTGCAAGGACAGTGCATAGTGAATTTATAAGTGCCTGGGTTTTGGCGGACTGATTGGATAAGTACATAGTGCTCGCTTGGTCATTGGAGGCGTGCATGAGTAGAGACAGGGCGATGGCTGGACTGCATGGGTACTGCTTAGGGCATTGTAGCAGTGCATGGGTCATTGCATGAGTGCATGGGTAGTGACTGGATGATTTGAGTGCTGCAAGGAGAGTGCATGATGAATTTATAAGTGCTGGGGTTTGGCGGAGTGATTTCATAAGTACACACATGTCACATCAGGCCCCGCCCGCTCCCTTCACCACTGTGCAAACACGCCCCCTGGCGGGTTTTAATTTGGGGGATTAATTCCCCTTGAATCCTGAGGGTCCCTGGGGGCCAACTAGCCCACAAGGTACCTCCAGTAAGCGCCACAGAGCTGCATTGCAGAGTGGTGTAAAAAGGGGGCATGGCCTTGGACCACCTCTCTGCAACACAGCTCCCTGGTACTTTCTGGAGGTACCTGGTGGGCTAGTTGGCCCCCAGGGACCCTCAGGATTCAAGGGGACTTAATTCCCCAACTTGATACGCACCACAGGGCGCGTTTGCACATTTGTCACATCAGGCTATGCCCCCTCCCTGCACCACTGTGCAAACGCACCCCCTAGAACATTGTAAATTGGGGGATTAAAACCCCTTGAGTCCTGAGGGTCCCTGGGGACCAACTAGCAAACCAGCTACCTCAAAGCAGCATGGCCTCTGAACAGCTCTCTGCAACACAGCTCCCTGGTGCATACTGGAGGTATCTGGTGGGCTAGTTCAACCCAAGGTATCCCTCAATATACAATGTGCCAGGGGCTGCTTTTGCACACTTGCTAAGTCAGGCCCCGTCCCCTCAAAATTGAGGTGATTCGACAAGCGGGTGCCGAGAAAAAAGGGGGGTACCAAAACATGTTTTCCCCATGTTATTTTCCATAGGAAACTTTAGACACGGCTACGCCCCAAACTACTGAACGGAATGACACCACATTTGGCAAAAAGGTAGCCCTTGCTTCAGAAAGAGACCTTTTTTTAAATGGTGTAAATCCGCTCAGTACTTTTCGAGATATTAAAGGAAAAAAAT
Source organism: Triturus cristatus (assembly GCF_964204655.1). Classification (NCBI taxonomy): domain Eukaryota; kingdom Metazoa; phylum Chordata; class Amphibia; order Caudata; family Salamandridae; genus Triturus; species Triturus cristatus. Next base: position 1,107,039,868 of record NC_140590.1, on the reverse strand, counting down.
CTTTATATATCTGGGCGGGACCTAACTACACAAGCATGAGCTTGGTTCTAATTGGCTGCCAACACTGCAATCCAGAAAGTGTTGGCAATCATCTTGGTGCAATGCTTTTTAGGTCTCGCCTAGCGATGCAGTGCATGCGGTGCACGCTTGGTGAGATATTTGTTGTCGATCTACCCAAACACCACTGCACTACCCTAAATCCTTAAGCACTACCCCCAGCACAACCCACTAAATTACCCAAACACCACTGAACAACCCTAAACCCTAAAACACTATCCCAGCACGACCCCCTACACTACCCAAACACCACTGCGCTACCCTAAACTCTAAAACTTCCCCAGCATGACCCCCTACACTACCCAAACACCACTGCACTACCCTAAAACACAACCCCTACACTACCCAAACACCACTGCACTACACTAAACCGTAAAACACTACAACCAGCACGACCCCCTGCATTACCCAAAAACCACTGCACTACCCTAAATCATAAAACACAACACCCAGCACGGCTCCCTACTCTACTCAAACACCACTGCACTACCCTAAACCCTAAAACTAGACCCATTACTGCCCCTACAATACACATAAACTACTGCACTACCCTAAACCCTAAAACACAACCCCAGCACAACACTTCCACACTACCCAAACACCACTGCACTACTATAAACCCTAAAACACTATCCCCAGCACGACCTCCTAATCTACCCGAACACCACTGCACTAAAATAGACCCTAAAACACGACCCCAAGCACTACCCCCTACTCTACCCAAACACCACTGCACTACACTAAACCCTAAAACTCAACCCCAGCACGACCCCCTACACTGCCTAAACACCACTGCACTACCCTAAACCCTAAAACACAACCCCTACACTACACAAACACCACTGCACAACCCTAAACCCTAAACCACTACCCTCCAGCATGACCCGCTACACTACCAAAGATCACCGTGCTACCCTAAACTCTTAAAAATGAGTCTGACCCCCTACACTACACAAATACCCCTGCACTACCCTAAACCATAAAACACTACCCCCTACACTACACAAATACCACTGTACTACACTAAACCCTAAACCACTACCCCTACACTACACAAACACCAACGTGCTGTCCTAAGCCCTAAAAAAAGAACCCCATCATGACCCCTACACTACCCAAACACCACTGCACTGCCCTAAACCCTAAAACACTACGCCCAGCACGACCCCCTACACTACCCAAACACCACTGCACTACCATAAACCCAAAAACACCACCCCACCACGACCCCCTATACTACCCAAACACCACCGCGCTCTCCTAAGCCATACAAAACTATCCCCAGCATGACCCCCTAGACTACCCAAACACCACTGCTCTGCTGTAAAGCCTAAAACACTACCCCCAGCACGACCCCCTACATTACCCAAACACCACTGCACTACCATAAACCTTAAAACACTACCACAGCACGACACCCTACACTACACAAACACCACAGCACTACCCTAAACTCTAAAACTCTACCCCCAGCACGACCCCCTACACTACCCAAACACCACTGCACTACCCTAAACCCTAAAAACTCGACCCCCTACACTACACAAACACCACTGCACTACCCTAAACCCGAAAAAACTACCCCGAGCACGATCCCCTACATTACACTAACACCACTGCACTACCCAAACACCACTGCACTGCCCTAAATCCTAAAACACTACCCCCAGCACGACCCCCTACACTACCCAAACACCACTGCACTACCATAAACCCAAAAACACCACCCCACCACGACCCCCTATACTACCCAAACACCACCGCGCTCTCCTAAGCCATAAAAAACTATCCCCAGCATGACCCCCTAGACTACCCAAACACCACTGCTCTGTCGTAAAGCCTAAAACACTACCCCCAGCATGACCCCCTACGTTACCCAAACACCACTGCACTACCCTAAAACCAAAAACACTACCATTAGCACGACCCCCTATACTACACAAACACCACTGCACTACCCTAAACCCTAAAACACTATACCCACCACAACCCCTTACACTACCCAAACACCAGTGCACTACCCTAAAACCTAAAACATTACCCCAGCATGTCCCCCCACACTACCCAAACACTACTGCACTACATTAAGCAAAGGTTGGTCGCACACTGCTCGTCACACCAGCAAGTTGCCCCAAGGGACTGTGGTAGATGTAGTGGCGACGGCGGGTACGCCTATGCCACGATGTATAAAGAACAGTATGTGTTGCGTTAGCCATCCCTGGACACGTGTTTCGAGGTAGTTGCCTCTCGTCAGCAGGGAGCAGGTCAGTGTAAAGGGGTGCTGCGTGGACTGCCAAAATGTAATTAAAACAGGTCAAGTACCTCTCATGGCGCGCAGGTGCAGATCCAAGGCTCGTCAGCCCGTTGGCTCAAGGGAGCCGTAATAAATTAAGCAAAGGTTGGTCGCACACTGCTCGTCACACCAGCAAGTTGCCCCAAGGGACTGTGGTAGATGTAGTGGCGACGGCGGGTACGCCTATGCCACGATGTATAAAGAACAGTATGTGTTGCGTTAGCCATCCCTGGACACGTGTTTCGAGGTAGTTGCCTCTCGTCAGCAGGGAGCAGGTCAGTGTAAAGGGGTGCTGTGTGGACTGCCAAAATGTAATTAAAACAGGTCAAGTACCTCTCATGGCGCGCAGGTGCAGATCCAAGGCTCGTCAGCCCGTTGGCTCAAGGGAGCCGTAATAAATTAAGCAAAGGTTGGTCGCACACTGCTCGTCACACCAGCAAGTTGCCCCAAGGGACTGTGGTAGATGTAGTGGCGACGGCGGGTACCCTAAAACCTAAAACATTACCCCAGCATGTCCCCCCACACTACCCAAACACTACTGCACTACACTAAACCCAAAAACAAGAAACTCAGCATGACCCCCTACTCTACCCAGACACCACTGCACTACACTAAACCCTAAATCACTACACCAGCATGACCCGCTACACTACCCAAACACCACTGCACTAACCTAAACCCGAAAACACTACACCCAGCATGACCCCCCTACACTACCCAAACACCACTGCACTACCATAAACCCTAAATCTAGCCCCAGCACAGCCCCCTACACTACACGTACACCACTGCACTACCTTAAACGCTAAAATACTACCCCCAGCATGACCCCTAGACTACACAAATACCACTGCACTACACTAAACCCCAAAACACGACCCCCAGCACAACACCCTACTTTACCCAAACACCACTGCAATACACTAAACCCTAAATCTCGACCCCAGCACAACCCCCTACACTACCTAAACACCACTGCACTACTCTAAACCCTGAAACTCGACCCCCTACAATACACAAACACCACTGCATTACCCTAAACTCTAAAACACTACCCTCAGCATGACCCTATACACTACCCAAACACCACTGCACTATCCTAAACCCTTAAATACTACCCCAGCACAACCCCCTACACTACCCAATCACCACTGCACTACCCTAAAACTTAAAACACTACCACAGCACGACACCCTACATAAACACCACTGCACTTCCCTAAACCCTAAAATACTACCCCTACACTAAACAAACACCACTGCTCTACCATAAACCCAAAAACACCACCCCAGCATGACCCCCTAGACTACCCAATCATGACTGCTCTGTCCTAAAGCCTAAAACACTACCCCCAGCACGACCTCGTACATTACCCAAACACCACTGCACTAACCTAAACCTTAAAACACTACCACGGCACGACACCCTACACTACAAAAATACCACAGCACTACCCTAAACCCTAAAACTCTACCCACAGTACGACCCCCTACACTACCCAAACACCACTGCACTACCCTAAACCCCAAAACTCGACCCCCTACACTACAGAAACACAACTGCACTACCCCAAACCCAAAAATACTACCCCAGCACAACACCCTACATTACACAAACACCACTGCACTACCCTAAACCCTAAACCACTACCCCCTACACTACATAAACACAAGCGCACTACCCTAAACCCCAAAACACTACCATCAGCACGACCCCCTATACTACACAAACACCACTGTACTACCCTAAATCCTAAAACACTATCCCCACCACGACCTCTTACACTACCCAAATACCACTGCACTACCCTAAACCCTAAAACACTACACCCAGCATGACCCCCTACACTACCCAAACACCACTGCACTGCCATAAACCCTAAATCTAGCCCCAGCACAGCCCTGTACACTACACATACACCACTGCACTACCTTAAACCCTAAAACACTACCCCCAGCATGACCCCTAGACTACACAAACACCACTGCACTACCCTAAACCCTAAAACACTCCCCAGCATGACCCTCTACACTACCAAAACATCACAGCACTACACTAAACACTAAAACACTGCCCCCAGCACGACCCTCTACTCTACCCAAACACCACTGCACTAACCTAAACCCTAAAACACGACCCCCAGCACAACAACTTACTTTACGCAAACACCACTGCAATACACTAAACCCTAAATCTCGACCCCATTACAACCCCCTACACTACCTAAACACCACTGCACTACCCTAAACCCTGAAACACGACCCCCTACACTACACAGACACCACTGGATTACCATAAACTCTAAAACACTATCCCCATCATGACCCACTACACTACCCAAACACAACTGCACTACCCTAAACCCTTAAATACTACCCCAGCAGGAACCCCTACACTGCCCAAACACCACTGCACTAACCTAAACCCTAAACACTACCCCCAGCACTACCCCAACAATACCCAAACTCCACTGCACTACCCTAAACCCTAAATCTACCCCCAGCACAACCCCCTATACTACACAAACACCACATCCCTACCCAAAACTCTAAACCAGTACCCCCAGCATGACCCTCTACACTTCCCAAACACCACTACACTACCCTAAACCCTTAAATACTACCCCAGCAAAACCCCCTACACTACCCAAACACCACTGCACCACCCTAAACCCTAAATCTACCCTCAGCACATCCCCCTACACTACACAAACACAACAGAACTAGCCTAAACCCTAAAACACAAACCCTTAAACTACCCAAACACCACTGCGCTGCCCTAAACCCTAAACCACTACCCCCTACACTACATAAACACAAATGCACTACCCTAAACCCAAAAACACTACCATCAGCACGACCCCCTATACTACCCAAACACCACTGCGCTACCCTAAACCCTAAAACACTACCCCCAGCAATGTCCGCTACACTACTCAAAAACCACTGCACTACCCTAAACCCTAAAACATGACTCCCTACACTACACAAACAGAACTGCACTACCCTGAACCCAAAAACACTACCCCAGCACAAACCCCTTCACTACACTAACACCACTGTGCTACCCTAAACCCTAAAACACTACCCCCTACACTACACAAACACCACAGCGCTACCCTAAACCCTAAAACACTACCCCAGCACAACCCCCTACACTTCCCAAACACCACTGCTCTACCATAAACCCCAAAACACTACCCCAGCATGACCCCCAACACTACCCAAACACTACTGCACTACACTAAACCCAAAAACAGGAAACTCAGCATGACCCCCTACTCTACCCAGACACCACTGCGCTACACTAAACCCTAAATCACTACACCAGCATGACCCGCTACACTACCCAAACACCACTGCACTAACCTAAACCCGAAAACACTACACCCAGCATGACCCCCCTACACTACCCAAACACCACTGCACTACCATAAACCCTAAATCTAGCCCCAGCACAGCCCCCTACACTACACGTACACCACTGCACTACCTTAAACGCTAAAATACTACCCCCAGCATGACCCCTAGACTACACAAATACCACTGCACTACACTAAACCCCAAAACACGACCCCCAGCACAACACCCTACTTTACCCAAACACCACTGCAATACACTAAACCCTAAACCTCGACCCCAGCACAACCCCCTACACTACCTAAACACCACTGCACTACTATAAACCCTGAAACTCGACCCCCTACAATACACAAACACCACTGCATTACCCTAAACTCTAAAACACTACCCCCAGCATGACCCTATACACTACCCAAACACCACTGCACTACCATAAACCACAAAACACTACCCCAGCATGACCCCCAACACTACCCAAACACTACTGCACTACACTAAACCCAAAAACTGGAAACTCAGCATGACCCCCTACTCTACCCAGACACCACTGCACTACACTAAACCCCAAAACACGACCCCCAGCACAACACCCTACTTTACCCAAACACCACTGCAATACACTAAACCCTAAATCTCGACCCCAGCACAACCCCCTACACTACCTAAACACCACTGCACTACTCTAAACCCTGAAACTCGACCCCTACAATACACAAACACCACTGCATTACCCTAAACTCTAAAACACTACCCCCAGCATGACCCTACACACTACCCAAACACCACTGCACTATCCTAAACCCTTAAATACTACCCCAGCACAACCCCCTACACTACCCAATCACCACTGCACTACCCTAAAACTTAAAACACTACCACAGCACGACACCCTACACCACATAAACACCACTGCACTTCCCTAAACCCTAAACACTACCCCCAGCACTACCCCAACAATACCCAAACTCCACTGCACTACCCTAAACCCTAAATCTACCCCCAGCACAACCCCCTATACTACACAAACACCACATCCCTACCCAAAACTCTAAACCACTACCCCCAGCATGACCCTCTACACTTCCCAAACACCACTACACTACCCTAAACCCTTAAATACTACCCCAGCAAAACCCCCTACACTACCCAAACACCACTGCACCACCCTAAACCCTAAATCTACCTTCAGCACATCCCCCTACACTACACAAACACAACAGAACTAGCCTAAACCCTAAAACACAAACCCTTAAACTACCCAAACACCACTGCGCTGCCCTAAACCCTAAACCACTACCCCCTACACTACATAAACACAAATGCACTACCCTAAACCCAAAAACACTACCATCAGCACGACCCCCTATACTACCCAAACACCACTGCGCTACCCTAAACCCTAAAACACTACCCCCAGCAATGTCCGCTACACTACTCAAAAACCACTGCACTACCCTAAACCCTAAAACATGACTCCCTACACTACACAAACAGAACTGCACTACCCTGAACCCAAAAACACTACCCCAGCACAAACCCCTTCACTACACTAACACCACTGTGCTACCCTAAACCCTAAAACACTACCCCCTACACTACACAAACACCACAGCGCTACCCTAAACCCTAAAACACTACCCCAGCACAACCCCCTACACTTCCCAAACACCACTGCTCTACCATAAACCCCAAAACACTACCCCAGCATGACCCCCAACACTACCCAAACACTACTGCACTACACTAAACCCAAAAACAGGAAACTCAGCATGACCCCCTACTCTACCCAGACACCACTGCGCTACACTAAACCCTAAATCACTACACCAGCATGACCCGCTACACTACCCAAACACCACTGCACTAACCTAAACCCGAAAACACTACACCCAGCATGACCCCCCTACACTACCCAAACACCACTGCACTACCATAAACCCTAAATCTAGCCCCAGCACAGCCCCCTACACTACACGTACACCACTGCACTACCTTAAACGCTAAAATACTACCCCCAGCATGACCCCTAGACTACACAAATACCACTGCACTACACTAAACCCCAAAACACGACCCCCAGCACAACACCCTACTTTACCCAAACACCACTGCAATACACTAAACCCTAAACCTCGACCCCAGCACAACCCCCTACACTACCTAAACACCACTGCACTACTATAAACCCTGAAACTCGACCCCCTACAATACACAAACACCACTGCATTACCCTAAACTCTAAAACACTACCCCCAGCATGACCCTATACACTACCCAAACACCACTGCACTACCATAAACCACAAAACACTACCCCAGCATGACCCCCAACACTACCCAAACACTACTGCACTACACTAAACCCAAAAACTGGAAACTCAGCATGACCCCCTACTCTACCCAGACACCACTGCACTACACTAAACCCCAAAACACGACCCCCAGCACAACACCCTACTTTACCCAAACACCACTGCAATACACTAAACCCTAAATCTCGACCCCAGCACAACCCCCTACACTACCTAAACACCACTGCACTACTCTAAACCCTGAAACTCGACCCCTACAATACACAAACACCACTGCATTACCCTAAACTCTAAAACACTACCCCCAGCATGACCCTACACACTACCCAAACACCACTGCACTATCCTAAACCCTTAAATACTACCCCAGCACAACCCCCTACACTACCCAATCACCACTGCACTACCCTAAAACTTAAAACACTACCACAGCACGACACCCTACACCACATAAACACCACTGCACTTCCCTAAACCCTAAAACACTACCCCTACACTAAACAAACACCACTGCTCTACCATAAACCCAAAAACACCACCCCACCACGACCCCCTACACTACCCAAACACCACCGCGCTGTCCTAAGACCTAAAAAACTATCCCCAGCATGACCCCCTAGACTACCCAATCATGACTGCTCTGCCCTAAAGCCTAAAACACTAGCCCCAGCACGACCTCGTACATTACCCAAACACCACTGCACTAACCTAAACCTTAAAACACTACCACGGCACGACACCCTACACTACAAAAATACTATAGCACTACCCTAAACCCTAAAACTCTACCCACAGCACGACCCCCTACACTACCCAAACACCACTGCACTACCCTAAACCCCAAAACTCGACCCCCTACACTACAGAAACACAACTGCACTACCCCAAACCCAAAAATACTACCCCAGCACAACCCCCTACATTACACAAACACCACTGCACTACCCTAAACCCTAAACCACTACCCCCTACACTACATAAACACAAGCGCACTACCCTAAACCCCAAAACACTACCATCAGCACGACCCCCTATACTACACAAATACCACTGCACTACCCTAAATCCTAAAACACTATCCCCACCACGACCTCTTACACTACCCAAACACCACTGCACTACCCTAAACCCTAAAACACTACACCCAGCATGACCCCCTACACTACCCAAACACCACTGCACTTCCATAAACCCTAAATCTAGCCCCAGCACAGCCCTGTACACTACACATACACCACTGCACTACCTTAAACCCTAAAACACTACCCCCAGCATGACCCCTAGACTACACAAACACCACTGCACTACCCTAAACCCTAAAACACTCCCCAGCATGACCCTCTACACTACCAAAACATCACAGCACTACACTAAACACTAAAACACTGCCCCCAGCATGACCCTCTACTCTACCCAAACACCACTGCACTAACCTAAACCCTAAAACACGACCCCCAGCACAACAACTTACTTTACGCAAACACCACTGCAATACACTAAACCCTAAATCTCGACCCCATTACAACCCCCTACACTACCTAAACACCACTGCACTACCCTAATCCCTGAAACACGACCCCCTACACTACACAGACACCACTGCATTACCATAAACTCTAAAACACTATCCCCATCATGACCCACTACACTACCCAAACACAACTGCACTACCCTAAACCCTTAAATACTACCACAGCAGGAACCCCTACACTGCCCAAACACCACTGCACTAACCTAAACCCTAAACACTACCCCCAGCACTACCCCAACAATACCCAAACTCCACTGCCCTACCCTAAACCCTAAATCTACCCCCAGCACAACCCCCTATACTACACAAACACCACATCCCTACCCAAAACTCTAAACCACTACCCCCAGCATGACCCTCTACACTTCCCAAACACCACTACACTACCCTAAACCCTTAAATACTACCCCAGCAAAACCCCCTACACTACCCAAACACCACTGCACCACCCTAAACCCTAAATCTACCCTCAGCACGTCCCCCTACACTACACAAACACCACAGAACTAGCCTAAACCCTAAAACACAAACCCTTAAACTACCCAAACACCACTGCGCTGCCCTAATCCCTAAACCACTACCCCCTACACTACATAAACACAAATGCACTACCCTAAACCCAAAAACACTACCATCAGCACGACCCCCTATACTACCCAAACACCACTGCACTACCCTAAACCCTAAAACATGACTCCCTACACTACACAAACAGAACTGCACTACCCTGAACCCTAAAACACTACCCCAGCACAAACCCCTACACTACACTAACACCACTGTGCTACCGTAAACCCTAAAACACTACCCCCTACACTACACAAACACCACAGCGCTACCCTAAACCCTAAAACGCGACCCCCAGCACGACCCCCTACACTACATAAACACCAATGCACTACCTAAACCCTAAAACACTACCCCAGCACAACCCCCTACACTTCCCAAACACCACTGCAATACCCTAATTTCTAAAAAACTTTCCCACGCACAACCCCCTAAACTACACAAACACCACTGCTTTATTCTAAACCCTAAAACACTACCCTCAGCATGACACCCTACACTACACAAACACCACTGCACAACCCTAAACCCTAAAACTCTGCACTCAGCACGACCCCCTACACTACCCAAACACCACTGCACTGCCCTAAACCATAATTCTACCCATAGCACGACACCATACACTACCTAAAAACCACTACACTACCCTAAACCCTAAAACACTACACACAGAACGACCCACTACAGTATGCAAACACCACTGCACTACCCTAAACCCAAAAACACTTCCTTCAGCAAAAAAAACCTATATTACACAATCACCACTGCACTACCCTAAACCCTAAAACACTACCCCCACCACGACCCCTTACACTACCCAAACACCACTGCACTACCCTAAACCCTAAAACACTACCTCAGCATGAACCCTACACTACCCAAACACCACTACACTACACTAAACCCTAAAACAGGAAACCCAGCACAACCCCTACTCTACCCAAACTCCACTGCACTACCCTAAACCGTAAAACACTAACCCCTACACTAAACAAACACCACTGCACTACCCTTAACCCTAAAACACTACACCAAGCATGACTTCCTACACTACCCAAACAAAACTGCACTACCATAAACCATAAATCTAGCCCCAGCATAGCCCCCTACACTACACATACACCACTGCACTACCTTAAACCCTAAAACACTACCTCCAGCACGACCCCTACAACACCCAAACACGACTGCACTACCCTAAATCCTAAAACACTACCCCAGCATGACCCCCTACACTTCCAAAACACCACTGCACTACACTAAACACTAAAACACTACCCACAGCACGACCCCCTACTCTACCCAAACACCACTGCACTAACCTAAACCCTAAAACACGACCCACAGCACAACACCCTACTCTACCCAAACTCCACTGCAATACACTAAACTCTAAATCTCAACCCCAGCACAACTCCCTACACTTCCTAAACACCACTGCACTACCCTAAACCTTGAAACACAACCCCCCTGCACTACACAAACACCACTGCATTACCCTAAAGTCTAAAACACAACCCCAGCACGACCCTCTATACTATGCAAACACCACTGCACTACCCTAAACCATTAAATACTAGCCCAGCATAAGCCCCTACACTACCCAAACACCACTGCACTACCCTAAACCCTAAAACACTACCCCCAGCACTAGCCCAACACAACCGAAACACCACTGCACTACCCTAAAACCTAAATCTACCCCCAGCATGACCCCCTATACTACACAAACACCACATCCCTACCCAAAAGTCTAAACCACTACCCCCAGCACGACTCTCAACACTACCAAACACCACTGCACTACACTAAACCCTAAAACACTACCCCAGCATGACCCCCTACACTACCCAAACACCACTGCACTACACTAAACCCTAAAACACTAACCACTACACTAAACAAACACCACTGCACTACCCTGAACCCTAAAACACTACACCCAGCATGACCCCCTACACTACCCAAACACCACTGCACTTCCATAAACCCTAAATCTAGCGCCAGCACAGCCCCGTACACTACACATACACCACTGTACTACCTTAAACCCTAAAACACTACCCCCAGCATGACCCCTAGACTACACAAACACCACTGCACTACCCTAAACCCTAAACCACTCCCCAGCATGACCCCCTACACTACCAAAACATCACAGCACTACACTAAACACTAAAACACTGTCCCCAGCACGACCCTCTACTCTACCCAAACACCACTGCACTAACCTAAACCCTAAAACACGACCCCCAGCACAACAACCTACTTTACGCAAACACCACTGCAATACACTAAACCCTAAAACACTACCCCCAGCACTACCCCAACACAACCGAAACACCACTGCACTACCCTAAAACCTAAATCTACCCCCAGCATGACCCCCTATACTACACAAACACCACATCCCTACCCAAAAGTCTAAACCACTACCCCCAGCACGACTCTCGACACTACCAAACACCACTGCACTACACTAAACCCTAAAACACTACCCCAGCATGACCCCCTACACTACCCAAACACCACTGCACTACACTAAACCCTAAAACACTAACCACTACACTAAACAAACACCACTGCACTACCCTGAACCCTAAAACACTACACCCAGCATGACCCCCTACACTACCCAAACACCACTGCACTTCCATAAACCCTAAATCTAGCACCAGCACAGCCCCGTACACTACACATACACCCCTGTACTACCTTAAACCCTAAAACACTACCCCCAGCATGACCCCTAGACTACACAAACACCACTGCACTACCCTAAACCCTAAACCACTCCCCAGCATGACCCCCTACACTACCAAAACATCACATCACTACACTAAACACTAAAACACTGTCCCCAGCACGACCCTCTACTCTACCCAAACACCACTGCACTAACCTAAACCCTAAAACACGACCCCCAGCACAACAACCTACTTTACGCAAACACCACTGCAATACACTAAACCCTAAATCTCGACCCCATTACAACCCCCTACACTACCTAAACACCACTGCACTACCCTAAACCCTGAAACACGACCCCCTACACTACACAGACACCACTGCATTACCATAAACTCTAAAACACTACCCTCATCATGACCCACTACACTACCCAAACACCACTGCACTACCCTAAACCCTTAAATACTACCCCAGCAGGAACCCCTACACTGCCCAAACACCACTGCACTAACCTAAACCCTAAACACTACCCCCAGCACTACCCCCAACACTACCCAAACTCCACTGCACTACCCTAAACCCTAAATCTACCCCCAGCACAACCCCCTATACTACACAAACACCACATCCCTACCCAAAATTCTAAACCACTACCCCCAGCATGACCCTCTACACTTCCCAAACACCACTGCACTACCCTAAACCCTTAAATACTACCCCAGCAAAACCCCCTACACTACCCAAACACCACTGCACCACCCTAAACCCTAAATCTACCCCCAGCACGTCCCCCTACACTACACAAACACCACAGAACTAGCCTAAACCCTAAAACACAAACCCTTAAACTACCCAAACACCACTGCACTGCCCTAAACCCTAAACCACTACCCCCTACACTACATAAACACAACTGCACTACCCTAAACCCAAAAACACTACCATCAGCACGACCCCCTATACTACCCAAAAACCACTGCGCTACCCTAAACCCTAAAACACTACCCCCAGCAATGTCCCCTACACTACTCAAAAAACACTGCACCCTTTTACAGCAAGCTGTATACCTCTGACTCTCTTGAGGCCTCAGTGCAGAATGAATATTTGCAGGGTTTGACACTCCCCAAGGTCTCTGCCTCTACCAATGCAGAACTCTGTGCCCCCATCTCGTTAGAAGAGGTCACCAAAGCTATTATGGCGCTCAACCTCAACAAAGCACCGGGGCCTGATGGACTCTCGGCCCTCTTTTACCGCACTTTCGCGCCAGACCTGGCCCCATGCCTGCAGTCTCTTTTTAACGCCATAATTGCCCAGGGTGCGGTTTCGCCGTCCATGGCGGAGGCCGTCATTACGGTCATCCCGAAACCGGGGAAACGCAAGGACCAGTGTTCCTCCTATCGCGCTATTGAACTTAGACGCTAACTTGTACTCCGCTATCCTGGCCGCCAGGCTCAATCCCCTTATGGCAGCACTGATACACCCCGATCAATCGGGATTTATTCCAGGGAGGCAAACTCATGATAACACGCGCCGTATTGTACATCTGATAGAAAAAACCTCCAAGAGGTGCATGCCGGCTCTCCTAGTCAGACTGGATGCTGAAAAAGCGTTCGACCGGGTGGACTGGGGATTCTTATTCTCCACTATGCTACAGATTCATTCATCGCAATGATTCAGGCCAACTATTGAATTCCCACCTCGCGCGTCCAAGTCAACGGGACTTGTTCGGCTCCTTTTACCCTTTCTAGAGGCACGAGGCAGGGTTGCCCCCTTTCCCCCTTTTGTTTGCCTTGAGCATCGAACCCCTGGCGCTGGCCATACGTCACAATCCACAGATGTCGGGCATTCCGTTTGCGGTGGAGGAACACAAGATATCCCTTTTCGCGGATGACGTTCTCCTCTCCCTCACTCATCCATCCACGTCACTCCCGACTCTGCATACAGAGCTGCAGCGCTTCGAACGGGTAGCGGGGTTCAAGATCAACTTAGACAAATCCTATATTCTCAACCTTATGATACCCAAGGAAGAACTCCCGAGGCTGCAACAGAGCACGACTTTCCGATGGGCGACTCGTAGGCCTGGGCGGTAAATTCAGTTCCGCTCGCGGAATTTGCGGAATTTAGGTAATTTCGCATTCCGCGGAGAACGCAGAATTGCCCAAAATGTTGCTTTCCGCGGCTTCGCGGAATTTTTGCTTGTTCGCGATCTCAAAATGCGTGTTCACGAGATATTTCCCCCCGAGCACGCAAACAGCGGTCGCAAACAGGAAAAAAGCATCGCGAACAAGCAATTCCGCGTGTTCGTGTAATTTCTGCGTGTTCGCGGAGATTTTAAACCATTTCGCGGAGATTTGCGTAACGTGAATACGCAAATTCCGCCCACCCCTAGCGACTGGATCACTCCAATACCTGGGCATTCGGCTTACTCTGTTAGTGGAGGATCTGTATAAGGCTAATTTCCCCCCCCCTTCTTGCTCAAATTAAGGCTGACCTAGCGCGCTGGAAACCACTATTTATTTCTTGGCTGGGGCGCATACACTCGCTTAAAATGACGGTCTTGCCGAAGCTGCTACACCTATTGCAGGCCCTCCCCATTGAGGTCCCCCTCTCCTTCTTCTCGACCATGCGCTCTCTCTGTTCCCGTTATATCTGGCAGGGAGGGAAAGCCCGCCTGTTGTATTCCCTGTTACGGTGGCCCGCTCTGCGGGCGGAGCGGGCCTTCCCGACTTCCACCTCTACTATAAGGCGGCGCAGCTGCGTGTGCTGATTGAATGGTCTAAAAGAGAGTCGGATAAACATTGGTTACAAATGGATAGGTCGGTTGCGGGACGGACGATCTGGGACCTGATATGGCGCACTAAACAGGATAGGCCGGATAACACGTACATTAGTACGCCCACCAGAATGACGTTACGGGTCTGGGATACTCTATCCCAGGACGATCGATGGACCACCTTCCCTTCCCCTCACACCCCCATCCACGGGCATGCGGCCTTTCCACCGGCGTTCATCAGAGGGCCATTCACCGCTTGGGAGGAGGGGGGTTGCTTAATGATTGGGCATTTACTTAGAGGTTCTAGGTTGATGACGTTCTCCGAATGTAGGTCTGACTTTAGCCCTCCGCAAACTGAACACTACAGATATCTCCAATTACGTCACTGGCTCCAGTCGACTGCGGTGCAGGTGGCGATCAACAGGCCCCAGACTCCGTTTGAAAAATTCATACGATCTACCACTACCATGAAGGGGGCGATTTCTTTCTTATACGGTCATCTTCTGGCCACTGTGGTCTCCCCGACCCCACGATTCAAGGTTAAATGGGAAGAGGTGGTGAATAGGCCGATTGAGGAGCGGGAGTGGGAGGCGCTATGGTCCGACATCACAAAACACAACCACTCGATAGAACTAAGGGAAGCGCACACGAAACTGATGGTAGATTGGTACCTATACCCAGCTAAACTGAGGTGCATCTTCCCGGGCACCTCTGACCGCTGCTGGCGAGGGTGCGGGTTGCTGGGGGACTTTCAGCACATCTTTTGGACCTGTCCGACTATCCGTCCCTTTTGGGAAGAGATACTGGCGCAAATCAAGACTATGTTGGGCTACCCGGTCCCCACCTCTATTGCGGCTGCGCTGCTGGGCCTTCGAGACCCCTCCCTGCGCTACCAAACCCGAGCAGATAAGGCCATTATGTGGCTTTGCTTGGGGGCGGCGAAAGTGGCTATCGCCGCCAACTGGAAGAAACAGGCGGCCCCCACGGCCTCGATGTGGCATTCCCGCCTTTGAGGCTTCTGAGTTTAGAGAGAATGGCGGATATTTTTAGAGATGACTATGCCGCATTCGAACTCAAATGGGGACCGCTGGTGACATTCCTCTCTCGGGGACTGCCGGCGGCTGTTTGCCCGCCCCAGGTTAGGGGGTTGCGGCTGTTCCAATTGTAGCCCGCTGAAGTTGCCACTGGTGGGTCCGCCTGGTAGCCCATTTCACAGTCACTGTGCCGCCTTGATGAGGCATTGCCCTGACCCCGCCCTTGATGGGTCCGTCTCCGGTCCTGGGCCTCCGGGTTCCCTCCTTGAGACTCTCCTCTTTCTCTCTCTCTATTACTCTCGCTTTCCTTTCCGTTCTTTCTCTCTTTTTCTCACCGGGGTGTGTGGGGTGGGAGGGGGTGGGATTTTGGGGAGTTGGGTTTACTATAAAACAAGTTGGATGTTTCATGACGCGGAGGCTGCGGCTTGAATGGACACTTCCTCTCTACATGGACTGCGGACACCGGACTATTGGACTCTAGGTATTGCCCATGGGGGATCTCCAGGGCATAGTTTTAGGGCTTGCTTTGCCTCATCTTTCGCACTACTGTACCCCTACATTAGCGTATATTATAGTTGGTGAGGCTTGCCTCTTCTACGTCCGGGTTTGGGTCTGTACTTTTTTCTTTCCTATTTATCGCTTGCCGGTCCATTCCGTTGTATTACAAATGTCATGGTTTGTACTTTCTTTTTGTTGCTAATAAACACAATTTTGACAACAAAAAAAACACTGCACTACCCTAAACCCTAAAACATGACTCCCTACACTACACAAACAGAACTGCACTACCCTAAACCCTAAAACACTACCCCAGCACAAACCCCTACACTACACTAACACCACTGCGCTACCCTAAACCCAAAAACACTACCCCCTGCACTACACAAACACCACTGCGCTACCCTAAACCCTAAAACGCGACCTCCAGCACGACCCCCTACACTACCCAAACTCCACTGCAATACACTAACCCCTAAATCTCAACCCCAGCACAACACCCTACACTACCTAAACACCACTGAACTACCCTAAACCTTGAAACACAACCCCCTACACTACACAAACACCACTGCATTACCTCTTAAGTTAGTTCTGTGAATCGGCCCCACTACCCCCAGCATGACCCCCTATACTACGCAAACCCCACTGCACTACGCTAAACCGTTAAATACTACCCCAGCATAAGCCCCTACACTACCCAAACACCACTGCACTACCCTAAACCCTAAAACACTACCCCCAGCACTACCCCAACACAACCCAAACACCACTGCACTACCCTAAAACCTAAATCTACCCCCAGCACGACCCCCTATACTACACAAACACCACATCCCTACCCAAAAGTCTAAACCACTACCCCCAGCATGACCATCTACACTACCCAAACACCAGTGCACTACACTAAACCCTAAAACACTATGCCAGCATGACCCCCTACACTACCCAAACACCACTGCACTACCCTAAACCCTAAAACACTAACCACTACACTAAACAAACACCACTGCACTACCCTAAACCCTAAAACACTATACCAAGCATGACCCCCTACACTACCCAAACACCACTGCACTACCATAAACCCTAAATCTAGCCCCAGCACAGCCCCCTACACTACACATACACCACTGCACTACCTTAAACCCTAAAACACTAACCCCAGCTTGACCCATAGACTACACAAACACCACTGCACGACCCTAAACCCTAAAACTCTTCCCCAGCATGACCCCCGACACTACCAATACACCACAGCACTAAACCCAAAAACACTGCCCCCAGCACGACCCCCTACTCTACCCAAACACCACTGCACTAACCTAAACCCTAAAACACGACCCCCAGCACAACACCCTACTTTACCCAAACATCACTGCAATACACTAAACCCTAAATCTCGACCCTAGTACAACCCCCTACACTACCTAAACACCACTGCACTACCCTAAACTCTAAAACACTACCCCCATCATGACACTCTACACTACCCAAACACCACTGCACTACCCTAAACCCTTAAATACTACCCCAGCAGGAACCCCTACACTACCCAAACACCACTGCACTAACCTAAACCCTAAACACTATCCCCAGCACTACCACAACTCTACCCAAACACCACTGTACTACCTAAACCCTAAATCTACCTCCAGCACAACCCCCTATACTACACAAACACCACATCCCTACCCAAAACTCTAAACCACTACCCTCAGCATGACCCTCTACACTACACAAACACCACTGCACTACCCTAAACCCTTAAATACTATCCCAGCAAAACCCCCTACACTTCCCAAACACCACTGCACTACTCTAAACCCTAAATCTACCCCCAGCACGTCCCGCTACACTACACAAACACCACAGAACTACCCTAAACCCTAAAACACAAACCCCTACACTACACAAACACCACTGTACGACCCTAAACCCTTAAACAATACCCCCTAAACTACCCAAACATCACTGCGCTGCCCTAAACACTAAAACACTACCACCAGCCCAACCCCCCACACTACCCAAAGACCACTGCACTACCCTATACACTAAAACACTACCCCCAGCATGACCACCTACACTACCCAAACACCACTGTGCTGCCCTAAACCCTAAAAACACTACCCCCAGCAATGTCCCCTACACTATTAAAAAACCACTGCACTACCAAAATCCATAAAACACGACTCCCTACACTACACAAAGACCACTGCACTATCCTAAACCCTAAAACACTACCCCAGAACAAACCCCTACACTACACTAACACCACTGCGCTACCCTAAACCCTAAAACACTTCCCCCACACTACACAAACTCCAATGCACTACCCTAAACCCTAAAACGCGACCCCCAGCACGACCCCCACCCTACACAAACACCACTGCACTACACTAAACCCTAAAACACTACCCCAGCACGACCCCTACACTTCCCAAACACCACTGCACTACCCTAATTTCTAAAACACTTACACCAGCACAACCCCCACCACTACACAAACACCACTGCTCTACACTAAACCCTAAAACACTACCCCCAGCATGACCCCCTGCACTACACAAACACCACTACACTACCCTAAACCCTAAAACTCTACACCCAGCACAACCTCCTACACTACCCAAACACCACTGCACTGCCATAAAACATAAATCTTCCCATAGCACGACACCATACACTACCCAAACACCACTGCACTGCCCTAAACCCTAAAATACTACCCACAGAACGACCCACTACACTACCCAAACACCACTGAACTAACCTAAAACCTAAAACACGACCCACAGCACAACACCCTACTCTACCCAAACACCACTGCAATACACTAAACCCTAATTCTCAACCCCAGCACAACCCCCTACACTACCTAAACACCACTGCACTACCCTAAACCCTAAAACAGGAAACCCAGCACGACCCCCTACTCTACCCAAACACCACTGCACTACCCTAAACCCTAAAACACTAACCCCTACGCTAAACAAACACCACTGCACTACCCTAAACCCTAAAACACTACACCAAGAATGACTTCCTACACTATCCAAACAAAACTGCACTTCCATAAACCCTAAATCTGCCCCAGCACAGCCCCCTGCACTACACATACACCACTATACTACCTTAAACCCTAAAACACTACCACCAGCATGACCCCCTAGACTACACAAACACCACTGCTCTACCTTAAACCCTAAAACACTACCTCCAGCACGTCCCCCTACACTACCCATACACCACTGCACTACCGTAAACCCTAAAACACTACCCCAGCATGACCCCCTACACTACCAAAACACTCCTGCACTACACTAAACACTAAAGCAATACCCACAGAACGACCCCCTACTCTACCCAAACACCACTGCACTAACCTAAAACCTAAAACACGACCCACAGCACAACACCCTACTCTACCCAAACACCACTGCAATACACTAAACCCTAATTCTCAACCCCAGCACAACCCCCTACACTACCTAAACACCACTGCACTACCCTAAACCCTGAAACACAAACCCCTACACTACAAAAACACCACTGCATTAACCTAAACTCTAAAACACTACACCCAGCACGACCCTCAATACTACCCAAACACCACTGCACTACCCTAAACCCTTAAATACTACCCCAGCACAAGCCCCTACACTACCCAAACACCACTGCACTACCCTAAACCCTACAACACTACCCCCAGCACTACCCTCAACACAACCCAAACACCACTGCACTACCCTAAAACCTAAATCTACCCCCAGCACGACCCCCAATACTGCACAAACACCACATCCCTACCCAAAACTCTAAACCACTACACCCAGCACGACACGCTACACTACGTAAACACCACAGAACTACCCTAAACCCTAAAATACAAACCCCTACACTACCCAAACACCACTGCACTACACTAAACCTTAATACACTACCACAGCATGACCCCCTACACTACCCAAACACCACTGCACTTCCCTAAACCCTAAAACACAAACCCCGAAACTACACAAACACCACTGCACTAGCCTAAACCCTTAAACACTACCCCAGCACAACACCCTACACTACAAAAACACCACTGCACTACACTAAACCCTAAAGCACTACCCCCTACACTACATAAACAGATCTGCACTACCTAAAACCCCAAAAAACTACCCTCAGCATGACCCCCTATACTACACAAACACCATTACACTATTCTAAACCCTAAAACACTACCCCAACACGACCCCCTACACTACACAACCACCACTGCACTACCCTAAACCCTTAAACCCTACCCCAGCATGACCCCCTATGATACCCAAATACCACTGCACTACACTAAACCCTAAAACATGACCCCCAGTACGACCCCATACTCTTCCCAAACACGACTGCACTATCCTAAACCCTAAAGCACTAACCGCTACACTAAACAAACACCACTGCACTACCCTAAACCCTAAAACACTACACCCAGCATGACCCCCTACTCTACCCAAACACCACTGCACTACCCTAAACCCAAAATCTAGCCCAAGCACAGCCCCCTTCACTACATAATCACCACTGCACTACCTTAAACCCTACAACTCTACCCCCAGCACGACCCCCTTCACTACCCAAACACAACTGCACTGCCCTAAACCCAAAAACACTACCCCAGCATGACCCCCTACACTACCCAAACACCACTGCACTACCCTAAACCCTAAAACACTACCCCAGCATGACCCCCTGCACTACAAAAACACCACTGCACTACCCTAAACCCTAAAGTACTACCCCCTACACTACATAAACAGATCTGCACTACCGAAAACCCCAAAACACTACCCTCAGCATGACCCCTTATACTACACAAACACCACTACCCTACTCTAAACCCTAAAACACTACCCCCAACACGACCCCCTACACTACACAAACACTACCCTAAACCCTAAAACCCTACCCCAGCATGACCCCCTATATTACCCAAATACCACTGCACTACACTAAACCCTAAAACATGACCCCCAGTACGACCCCCTACTCTACCCAAACACCACTGCACTATCCTAAACCCTAAAACACCAACCCCTACACTAAACAAACACCACTGCACTACCCTAAACCCTAAAACACTACACCCAGCACGACCCCCTACTCTACCCAAACACCACTGCACTACCCTAAACCCAAAATCTAGCCCAAGCACGGCCCCCTTCACTACATATTCACCACTGCACTACCTTAAACCCTAAAACACTACCCCCAGCATGACACCCTACACCACACAATCACCACTGCACTACCCTAAACCCTAAAACACTACCCCCCACATGACCCCTTACACTACCCAAGCATCACTGCTCTACCCTAAACCCTAAAACACTACGCCAGCATGACCTTCTGCACTACCCAAACACCACTGCACTACACTAAACCCTAAAACACTACCCCCAGCACGACCCCTACTCTAACCAAACACCACTGCACTCATCTAAACCCTAAAACACGACCCCCAGCTCAACCCCCTACTCTACCCAAACACAACTGCACTACACTAAATCCTAAAACACTACCCCATATACTACACAAACACCACTGTACTACCCTAAACCCTAAAAAACTACCACCATCACGAACCCCTATACTTCCAAAACAACACTGCACTACCCTCAACCCTTAAACACAACCCCCTACACTACACAAACACCACTGCACTACCCTAAACCCTAAAACACTAACCCCTACACTAAACAAACACTACTGCACTACCCTAAACCCTAAAACACTACACCAAGCATGACTTCCTACACTACCCAAATACCACTGCTCTACCATAAACCCTAAATCTAGCCCCAGCACATCCCCCTACACTACACATACACTGCTGCACTACCTTAAACCCTAAAACACTACCCCCAGCATGACCCTCTTTGCTACACAAACACCACTGCACTGCCTTAAACCCTAAAACAGTACAACCAGCATGACCCCCTACACTACACAGATACCACTGTACTACTCTAAACCCTAAATCTACCCATAGCATGACCCCCTACACTACATAAACACCAAGGCACTACATTAAACCCTAAACCACTACCCCAAGCATGACCCAGTATACTACACAAACACCACTGTACTTGCCTAATACCTAAACACTACCCCCAGCACGACCCCCTTCACTACCCAAACACAACTGCACTACCCTAAATCCCAAAACACTACCCCCATGTCAGGATTGCAAAACCTAGCTATGGCAAAAGGCAAATTATCAGCACCCTGGTGAAGAAATCTAGGATTAAGACCCAAAGAATGCAAGGGTGACACAAATCATGGTCGAGCATATTACCTAAAATGGCCGCCAAGTGTCGACTGCGGGGGCATCAGGTTAGCGCTCTAGCTCCCAAGAAATATCATCTAGATTCAGGTGTTGCGGCCGTTCTGTGGCGCACTTCACCTGAAATCACCGGAGAGTGAGGCGTCGTTCTGAGAAGCGTCGCGAAGTTTAGAACAGGGAGAAAACTTTGTCGCGCTTCAGAGTTCGTTTCGGAGGTTGAGTACGAGTTGTAGAAGCTACAGAGCAGCAGTAAGAATTTTCCATTACTTAGTTCTGAGCATGCGCTACATCGAGGATAAGTTGGAAATATGCATGCACACTGAGATGTACTGAACTGAGCAGATGCAAGAAATTCACACTACTTCATACTGAAGAGAAGTAGAGTCAGCAATAGTATCGCAGCCTATTTCTGTGAGAGAAGAAACGCGCACAGTGCGTTTTTCTCTGAAAAGATATGACACCATGTTATTTTAGGGTTCCTGTGAGAAGATATCAGTAGGAATCCATTTTCAAAGCACATAAGTTATTCAGACAATTAAAATCAACAAGAAAGTAAAAGAGAGAGAGCAAGAATAATAATAAACCATACGTACCAATTTAAGACTTTTGAGCTCTTCATCTGTGACAGAAATAGGTGAGGAGCCTGTGAAAAAAAAAAATAAAGGACAAGTAAGAGCGTAGCTGGGAGGAGTTTGAGGAATAAATAATAATCAATTGATTTTAGTTACAGCACGAGAAGCCATCAAAAAACACAAAAGAAGAGAGGCAAGGGTCACACCAAGACGGGGTAGGTGAACAAGGGAGTGGTTACATTTAGACGGTTAGGAAGAGTAGAAGTGTTAATAAATGTTCTTTCTTTACAGTAAAATCTTACACCCGTATTAGCCAGAAGAAGGCAAGAAGAATTTAACGTCTGAAGCTGAAGAAAGAATCAGACGCGGTGCGACTGTCTCTTCTCTGTCCCATCCCCTTTCCCCCCTTGGGTTTCATAGGCGTTCATGCTAATAATTGTGTGGCGCTGAGGAATCTAAGGGGGGCGTTGGGAACTTGCGACATTCTGCTCCTGTGCATTGGAAAAGACGCACGCTCTGACACCCCAGCATGACCCCCTACACTACCCAAACACCACTGCACTACCCCATACCCTAAAACACTACCCCAAGCACAACCCCCTTCACTACCCAAGCACCACTGCACTACCCTAAACCCTAAAACACTACCCCCAGCACGACTCCCTACACTACACAAACACCACTGCACTACCCTAAACCCTAAAACACTACTCCCAGCACGACTCCATATACTACCCAAACAACACTGCACTACACTAAACCCTAAATCTATCCCCAGCATGACCTCTCACACTATACAAACACCACTACACTACCCTAAACTCGAAACACAACCCCCAGCACGAACCCCTACACTACCCAAACACTACTGCACTATCCTAAACCCTAAATACCTACACCCAGCACGACCCCCTACACTACCCAAACACTACTGCACTACCCTAAACCCTAAATCTAGCCCCAGCACGGCCCCCTACAATACACATAAACCACTGCACTACTCTAAACCCTAATCCACTACCCCAGCATGAACTCCTACACTACTCAAACACCACTGCACTACACTAAACCCTAAAACACTTCCCCAGCATGACACTCCTACACTACCCAAACACCACTGCACTACCCTAAGGCCGAAAACTCTACCCCCAGCACCACCCCCTACTCTACCTAAACACCACTGCACTAACCTAAACCCTAAACCACAACCCCCTGCAGAACCCCCTACTCTACCCAAACACCGCTGCACTACACTAAACCCTAAAACTCGACCCAAACAAGTATCCCTACACTACCTAAACACCACTGCACTACCCTAAACCCTAAAACAATACCCCCAGCACGACTCCCTATACTACACAAACACCACTGCACTACCCTAAACCCTAAAACACTACTCCTAGCATGGCCCCTAGACTACACAAACACCACTGCACTACACTAAACCCTAAATCTATCCCCCGCATGACCTCTCACACTACGCAAACACCACTACACTACCCTAAAGTCGAAAACACTACCCCCAGCACGAACCACTACACTACCCAAACACCACTGCACTACCCTAAACCTTAAACCACTATCCCACCACGACCCCTTACACTACCCAAAGACCACTGCACTACCCTAAACCCTAAAACACAAACCCCTACACTACACAAACAATACTGCACTAGCCTAAACCATAAAACACTACCCCCTACACTACATAAACAGATCTGCACTACCTAAAACCCCAAAACACTACCCTCAGCATGACCCCCTATATTACACAAACACCATTACACTACTCTAAACCCTAAAACACTACCCCCAACACGACCCCCTACACTGCACAAACACCACTGCACTACCCTAAACCCTAAAAAACTAACCCCAGCCTGACCCCCTACAGCACCCAAACACCACTGCACTACCCTATACCCTAAGACAAGACCCCCTACACTACACAAACACCACTGCACTACCCTAAACCCTAAAACACTGGGCCCGATTCACATAACTAACTGAAGACAAAATTCTAAACGTACTTCTTTTGGTATTCACAGAAGTTAGAATGTTGTCTTAAGTTTGTCTTAAGACAAACTTAAGACAGACTTAAGACAGACTTAAGACAGACTGAAGACAAACTTAAGACAGATTTAAGACAGACTTAAGACAGACTAAAGTTAGGATTTTGTCTTAAGTTTGTCTTAAGTCTGTCTTACGTCTGTCTTACGTCTGTCTTAAGTTTGTCTTAACTCTGTCTTAAGTCTGTCTTAAGTTTGTCTTAAGACAAACTTAAGACAAAATCCTAACTTCTGTGAATAACAAAAGTAGTAAGTTTAGGATTTTGTCTTAAGTTAGTTCTGTGAATCGGCCCCACTACCCCCAGCATGACCCCCTACACTACACAAACACCAGTGCACTACTCTAAACCCTAAAACACTACTGCCAGCATGACCCCCTACACTTGCCAAACACCACTCCACTACCCTAAACCCTAAAACACTATCCCAGCATAACCCCATCACAACACAAACACCACTGCACTAACCTAAACCGGAAATCTACCCCCAGCATGACCCCCTACACTACCCAAACAACACAAACACCACTGCACTAACCTAAACCGGAAATCTACCCCCAGCATGACCCCCTACACTACCCAAACACCACTGCACTACCCTAAACACTAAAACACTACCTCATGCATGAATCCCCACACTTCACAAACACAACTGCACTAGCCTAAACCGTAAATCAACCCCCAGCATGACCCCCTTCACTACACAAACACCACTGTACTACCCTAAACCCTAAATCTACCCCCAGCATGCCCCCTACACTACACAAACACCACTGTGCTATCCTAAACCCTAAAATACTACCCCCAGCCCAACCCCCTTCACTACGCAAACAAAAATGCACTACGCTAAACTCAAAAACACAACCCCCAGCATGAATCCCTACACCACACAAACACCAAAGCACTACCCTAAACCCTTAAGCACTAACGCCAGCACGACTCCCTACACTACTCAAACACCACTGCACTACCCTTAACCCTAAAACACTACCCCCAGCATGACCCCCTTCGCTACACAAACACCACTGCACTGCCTTAAACCCTAAAACACTACCACCAGCATGACCCCCTACACTACACAGATACCACTGTACTACCCTAAACCCTAAATCTACCCCTAGCATGATCCCCTACACTACACAAACACCAATGCACTACCCTAAACCATAAAACACTACCCCAAGCATGACCCAGTACACTACACAAACACCACCGTACTTCCCTAAAACCTAAACACTACGCCCAGCACGACCCCCTTCACTACCCAAACACAACTGCACTACCCTAAACACAAAAACACTAGCCCCAGCATGACCCCCTACACTACCCAAACACCACTGCACTACCCTATACCCTAAAACATGACCCCCTACACTACACAAACACCACTGCACTACCCTAAACCCTAAAACACTACCCCAAGCATAACCCCCTTCACTACCCAAGCACCACTGCACTGCCCGAAACCCTAAAACACTGCCCCCAGCACTACTCCCTACACTACACAAACACCACTGCACTACCCTAAGCCCTAAAACACTACCCCCAGCACTACTCCCTATACTACACAAACACCACTGCACTACCCTAAGCCCTAAAACACTACTCCCAGCACGACTCCCTACACTACCCAAACACGACTGCACTACACTAAACCCTAAATCTATCCCCAGCATGACCTCTTACACTACACAAACACCACTACACTACACTAAACTCGAAAACACTACACCAGCATAAACCCCTACACTACCCAAACACCACTGCACTATCCTATACCCTAAGACATGACCCCCTACACTACACAAACACCACTGCACTACCCTAAACCCTAAAACAATGGGCCCGATTCACAGTACTAAATTAAGACAAAATCCTAAACTTACTACTTTTGGTATTCACAGAAGTTAGGATTTTGTCTTAAGTGTGTCTTAAGACAAACTTAAGACAGACTTAAGACAAACTTAATACAGACTTAAGACAGACTTAAGACAGACTTAAGTTAGGATTTTGTCTTAAGTTTGTCTTAAGCCTATCTTAAGTCTGTCTTAAGTCTGTTTTCAGTTTGTCTTAAGACAACATCCTAACTTCTGTGAATACCAAAAGTAGTAAGTTTAGGATTTTTTCTTAAGCTAGTTCTGTGAATTGGCCCCACTACCACCAGCAGGACCCCCTCCACGACACAAACGCCAGTGCACTACTCTAAACCCTAAAACACTACCCCAGCATAACCCCCTCACAACACAAACACCACTGCACTAACCTAAACCGGAAATCTTCCCCCAGCATGACCCCCTACACTACCCAAACACAACTGCACTACCCTAAACGCTAAAACACTACCCCAAGCATGAATCCCTACACTTAACAAACACAACTGCACAACCCTAAACCCTAAATCTACCCCCAGCATGACCCCCTTCACTACACAAACACCACTGTACTACCCTAAAGCCTAAATCTACCCCCAGCATGACCCCCTACACTACACAAACACCACCGCACTACACTAAACCCTAAAACACTACCCCATCATGACTCCCTACACTACCCAAACACCACTGCACTACACTAAACCCTAAATCTATCCCCAGCATGACCTCTCACATTACACAAACACCACTGCACTACCCTAAACTCTAAAACACTACCCCCACCACAAATCCCTACACTACCTAAACACCACTGCACTACCCTAAACCCTAAAACACTAACCCCAGCATGACCCCCTACAGTACCCAAACACCACAGCACTACCCTATACCCTAAAAAATGACCCCCTACAGAACACAAACACCACTGCACTACCCTGAATCACTACCCACAGCATGACCCCCTACACTACACAAACACCACTGCACTACCCTAAAACACTACCCCCTACACTACACAAACACCACTGCACTACCTTAAACCCTAGAAAAGAAAACCCCACCCCATGTCCAATCCCCCTTACCTTTCACTCCTCGTGGTTCTTCTCTCCTTGTGGTTCCTGCTTCACGTCATCTCTGAGGGGCGGTGCACATCATTGTGAGGAAACGGAACAGCCTTTGTTTCCTTACAACAACGTGGATCATCTACATGTTTTTTAGAACGCATGGTCATTTAACATACATACCTTTACAACAAATTTCGTTGTAAAGGCATGCGCGGTAAATGACCATGCGTTCTAAAATAATGTGTAGTAATGACTTTGCGTTGTACAACAAATGCATGTTAATGCATGCGTTGTACTGGTATCGCAAAGTAAAAAAGTCGTTGTAACAGCTGTTTGCCGATTGAAGCTGGCCCCTGTTCTTCAGTGAGTCATTTATTGATAAATTAGGGGGAAGGAATGTATTTTTTTTACCGAAAAGTGCAATCCCGGCTGTTGTATTGTAAAGTGTCTGTTTGGATCGCGCAACGAATGACGTTACTGCGGGCACGAACTGTCGCGAGACAGCGCAAATGGCTACCAACAATCCAACATCTCGTGGAGAACGCGACCGGATCGGGAAAACTTGTCGGTGAACGCTGGGATTCAGGTAAGGCGATCGCGCGCACGCGAGAAGGTATTATTTTACAGCGTGAGCACGCCAAAAATTTCCAGTAAAATGCGGATTGCGGAAATTTGGACATTCTCGCGCTCGCCGCAGAACGAGAAAATGTCAAATTATCGCAATTTCTGCGAGCGGAACAGAATTTTAGCCCAGGCCTAATTTTAACCTTGTTGTTCCTGCCAGATACAAAGAGAAGATCCTCGTTACCTTTTTTGTGGGTGGTGGTGCTTGTCACTTCGCTGCCCCTCTGGTGCACACAACTGGGCACCCCACCTTGTGTGCCATCTGCAGGGCCTCTGCCTTCAGATCACTGGTTTCAGTTTCTGGAGTGGCAACATAAACAGTTGCTCCCAATGAACTAGCCTAAACATTTAGATGAATATCCCCTGCACTAGCATTCCACAGAATCATGAGTCATGAGTGGATGTGTGTGTAGACCAAACAATCAGTCAGTGCTTATTTAGTAACTGGTATTGATGTGTCTATTTTTTCAAAAATGGTAGTCTGTATTTTAGAGTGGGTGTATAAAAGGTTATATTCAGGTGTGAGGAGGTGCATCAGATTTTCACGTGGATAATGTCATCAGTGATTTCTTTTGTGATGTCATTTGAGATGTCATCAGTGATGTCATCAGTGATGTCACTGACCATGTCATGAGTGATGTAATATGTGACGTCATCAGCAGTGCATTGCGGGGGCACGAGTTATAGTTAGCTGAACTAACTATAGTGGGGAATTTCTCTGGTTTTGTACGAGTGAAATGTCCAACTAACTATAACGCTTCTGAAACCTATGTTTTTTTCAGTGACTTTCAAATGTTTTTTAAATACTAATTTCTAACTATAACTTGCCTGAAACCTATGGTTTTTTAAATGAATTTCAAAGGTTTTTTAAATGCTAGTTTCTCACTATGCCTTCAGAGTTAGGACATGTGAAGAAAGAAGAAAAAACGCACAGAAAGAAGCAAAAGAAATGCAGAAAGAAGCAACAGAAGTCCACAAAGACGAAGAAAAGTGCAGGAAGAAGCAAGACATATGCAGAAAGAACCAACAGAGGAGCAGAAAGAGGCCTTGTTGCAAAATCATCCTGTACCCTCAACTTTTTCAGATGGGTACTGGTGGTAACTGACTCTGACTAACCAGGCCTAGAGCCAGTGCTATGCTAAAAGACACTTAGAATACAGTGAAAACACCTACATACACTAGGGAACACTATGCATTGGGGTAGCCCTGTGATTAGCATGACCTCCTCTGTAAGGCCCTAGTACATAATAGGGCAGGAGGATTAAACCTACCTCTAAGGCAGAGGTGCAGAAATATGCCACCTTAACTAGTAGTTGCATTTGCAGAGTGGTGGAGAAAGGGTGCTGGGCGTCCAACCAACGCTCAGGAATTCTGCTATTTAGGACTTACAGGAGGTACCAGGAGGGATTCTTGGCCCCCAAAACTCCCTCAGGACTAAATTGGACTTCATCCTCCATCCCGTAGTCTGCCACAAGGCACGTTTGCAGAGTGGTAGTGAAAGGGGGCCATGGCCTCCGAAGACGTCTTAGCAATCCCACTGTGTGGGACTTACTGGAGGTAACAAGAGAGGTAGTTGGCCCCCAAGGACATCCTTGGGGGCCAACTTCCAAAACTATTACCTCAAGTCAGTCCCACACAGCAGCATCGGTAGATACTCGTACCAGGCCACGCCCACTTTGCCCACCACTCTAAAAACACGCTCCCTGGCATGCTCGTGGATGGGGATTGAAGACCCCTTCACTGCTGGGAGTCCTTTCGGGGCCAACTAGCCTACCTTTTACCTCCAGTTAGCCCCACGCAGTGGGATTCGGTGGGAGGTAGACAAAGGCCATCCCCCTTTCACCACCACTCTGCAAACGCACCCGCGCGTTGTAAGTTGGGGGATTAAGTCCCATGAATCCTGACGGACGCTGGGTTCCAACTAGCCCACCAGGTACATCCAATAAGTGCCACAGAGCTGCATTGCAGAAAGGTGTAAAAAGGGGTGTGGCCTGGGCCACCTCTCTGCAAAGAAGACCTGTGGCACTTACTGGAGGTACCTGGTGGGCTAGTTGGCCCCCAGGGGCCCTCAGGATTGAAGGGGAATTAATTCCCCAACTTAAAATGCACCACAGGGCGTGTTTGCACATGTCTCCTCAGGCCCCGTCCCCTCCCTTCACCACTGTTTAAACATGCCCCGTGGCACGTTTTAAATTGGGGGATTAAGTCCCCTTGAATCCTGAGGGTCCCTGGGTCCAACTAGCCCACAAGGTACCTCTAGTAAGAGCCACAGAGCTGCATTGCAGAGAGGTGTAAAAAGGGGTGTGGCCTGGACCACTTCTCTGCAACGCAGGTCTGTGCTGCTTACTGGAGGTACCTGGTGGGCTAGATGGCCCCCAGGGGCCCTCATGATTGAAGGGGAATTAATACACCAACTTAAAACGCGCCACAGGGCGTGTTTGCACACATGTCACCTCAGGCCCCGCCCCCTCCCTTTACCACTGTGCAATACCACCCCGTGGCACTTTTTTAGTTGGGGGATTATGTCCCCTTGAGTCCTGAGGGTCCCTGGGGTCCAACTAGCCCACCAGGTACCTCCAGTAAGCGACACTGAGCTGCACTGCAGAGAGGTGTAAAAGGGGCGTGGCCTGGGCCACCTCTCTGCAACGCAGTGCAGTGGTGCTTACTGGGGGTACCTGGTGAGTTTATTGGCCCCCAGGGACCCTCAGGATTGAAGAGGAATTAATTCCCCAACTTAAAACGGGCCACAGGGCGTGTTTGCACACATGTCACCTCAGGCCTCACCCCTTCCCTTCACCACTGTGCCAACTCATCCCGTGGAACGTTCTAAGTTGAGGAATTAAGTCCCCTTGAATCCTGAGGGCCCCTGGTATCCAACTAGCCCACCAGGTACTTCCAGTAAGCGCCACAGATTTGCGTTACAGAGAGGTGTAAAAAGGGGCATGGCACTGAACACCTCTCTGCAACGCAGCTCCCCGGCACATACTGGAGGTACCTGGTGGGCTAGTTGGCCCCCAGGAACCCTCAGTATGTAAAAGGAAATAATTCCCCAACTTACAACGTGCCAGGGGTGGCGTTTGCTGAGTGCTGCAGGGAGGGGGCGGGGCCTAGCCGAGATGCGGATATATTTTTATGTATTTTTTTTAAAGAAGGGGGGCTGTGTGGCCCTCTCCTCTTTCCTTTTTTTGGGCCCTGAGCACTATCGGCCCTGGGGACCCAATCCCCTGAGCCATGGCCATAATTTTTTTTGCATTACTATTGTTATTTTAATCTAGGTGGGAGGCTGCTTGGCCCCCCTCCTGAGGCCTCTAGTATTAGCTGCAGGGACTCCATCCCCCGTGGCTGTGCCTCTTGTATTTATTTACTTTATTTTTTTGTTGGACGGGGGCCATGTGGCCCCCCTCCTAGGCCACTTCTGGCCCCTAGGTTGGGGACCATGGGGGGAGCCCCAATGCCCCCACGGTCCCTGCCGGCTCCCTGCGTCTTGCGGGAGACGGCATTGCTTTCCCACATGGGGAGCTGCTCACCTGCAGCCCCCCCTTGTGGAAAAGCAATGTGGTTTGATTTTTGAAAGCGAGAGCAGGTTTCCTGCTCTCGCTTTCAAATCTCAAACCACAGTTTGCTATGACAGGGCGGGAGCTGCACGGCTCCTGCCCTGCCATAGCAAACAGAAGTGTCCTAGGGGTAGGCACCCCGGGACACTGCAGGAGCCAGCCCTGGGGGGTGGTGGTCCCTAGGGCCATCAAGGGCTCCAGGAGGGGGGACCCCCTCCCATTGTTTGCACATCCCCACAGGTGGTGTCCCCGGCGCTCGGGGGTCCTTAACAAACCCCCTCATTTGAATAATATTGCCCCGGGGAGGTGGTGGTCCCCAGGGCATGTAGGGGGCTCGAGCCCCCCCTCACCGGTGTATTTGTTTTTAAAAAAAGCCCCAGGGTGGTGGTCCCCAGGGCAGAGGTGGCCGTGTGCCCCCCACAAAAAAATCAATAAAAGCCCTGGGGGTGACAGTCCCCGGGGCTTAGGGTGACCTTGAAGGCCCCCCACCCATTAAAAAAGAAGCCTCTTGGAGTGGCGGTCCCCAGGGCTGCAGGGGGGCTGAGTGCCCTCCTGCAACTCTTCAATCAAGCCCCAGGAAGGTGGCAGGCCCCGGGGCAGTGTGGGGGGGATTGGGACCCCCACACATTCTTTTCACTGCCCCTGGGACCTGGCCCACCCGGGGGCTTCAATATAACGAAGCGCGGGAATCCGCGCTTCGTTTTTTTTAATTTTTTAATTTTCTCGGCCGGATTCAGACTATTTGTTTTTTTTAAAAAAATGCTTTTTTGGGCCCTATGGGTCCTTGTGGGACCCCCTGAGCAGGCCTAGGGAGTCAAAGTGTTTCTACCCTGCCCCCTTTTCTTGTTTTTCACATTTCCTTTTCTCTTTTCTTGTGACGCGGTTCTACGGAGTCACAAGATGGCTGCCAACACTACCTGTTTTGGAGTGTTGACAGCCATTTAGAATAATGGTCGTGGTCAGGAGGGTGAATGGATCCACCGCGCCTCTATATATCAAAACTTTTATTTTTTTATTTGCTCAGCAACTACTGAACGGATTTACACCATTTAAAAAAGAACTACCTTTTTGCCAAATTTGGTGTTATTTCGTTCAGCAGTTCCAGCTGTAGCCGTGTCTAAAGTTTCCTATGGGAAATTCATTTTTCGACCTTTTTTTTTTAATTTTTCAGAAACTACACCATTTAACAAAAAGAGTTCTTTCTGAAACAAGAGCTACCTTTTTGCCAAATTTGATGTAATTCCGTTTAGCAGTTCGGGCTGTAGCTGTGTCTAAAGTTTCCTATGGAATTTAACATGGAGAAAACACGTTTTAGGACCCTCAAAAAGGTAACTCTTGTTTCAGAAAGAACTCTGCCATATCGTACTGCAACAGTTACAAGTGCATTCTGGGGCCCGAAGTTTTTGTAGAAGGCCATGTGACCACTGGGCTTATAAATTACCACTGTGACTGTAAATAAATAACACTCATCTGTGAAGAAGGCATGACGCCGAAATGCGTAGGTGTAGAGAAGTGTTTTAAACGCTGCGCATTCAGATTAATGAATGTCTTTATGGATATAAGACGAAGTTGGGCTCTGTGGTTTCTTCGTTAATATGAGCAGGATTCTCCAGTCCTGCCTTTTGAGAGCCCGCCCTGCAGGGTTGGGGGCCCCCAGCAAACTGGAGCCTCTGTGAAAGCATCAAATGGAGGGGGCATGACCCGTTTTTTCAACTCCCACCAGCCTTAGGATTTCCACTGCAATTTGTAATTGTGAGACTGAAAGAGAAAGGGAGATGAGGGAGGCGATACTCTCCCTTTGGAAACATCGCATTCCAAGTATGTATCTTAAGCGTGGCAGCTACCAGCATTGTGCTTTTCATATCAAGGGTGAACTGTAAAGGCAAGATTTTTATACAAGACTTTGGCAGCAGAAATCACACTATTAAGCATATATTGAAATTTTGCCATATCGTACTGCAACAGATACAAGTGCATTCTGGGGCCCGAAGTTTTTGTAGAAGGCCATGTGACCACTGGGCTTATAAATTACCACTGTGACTTTAAATAAATAACACTCATCTGTGAAGAAGGAATGACGCCGAAACGCGTAGGTGTAGAGAAGTGTTTTAAACGCTGCCACGCATTCAGATGAATAAATGTCTTTATGGATATAAGACAATGTTGGGCTCTGTGGTTTCTTCGTTAATATGAGCAGGATTCTCCAGTCCTGCCTTTTGAGAGCCCGCCCTGCAGGGTTGGGGGCCCCCAGTAAACTGGAGCCTCTGTGAAAGCATCAAATGGAGGGGGCATGACCCGCTTTTTCAACTCCCACCAGCCTTAGGATTTCCACTGCAATTTGGGATTGTGAGACTGAAAGAGAAAGGGAGATGAGGGAGGCGATACCCTCCCATTGGAAACATCGCATTCCAAGTATATATTTTAAGCGTGCCAGCTACCAGCACTGTGCTTTTCATTTCAAGGGTGCACTGTAAAGGCAAGAATTTTATACGAGACTTTGGCAGCAGAGATCACACTATTAAGCATATATTGAACTTTTGCCATATCGTACTGCAACAGTTACAAGTGCATTCTGGGGCCCGAAGTTTTTGCAGAAGGCCATGTGACCACTGGGGTTATAAAATACCACTGTGACTTTAAATAAATAACACTCACCTGTGAAGAAGGCATGACGCCGAAACGCGTAGGTGTAGAGAAGTGTTTTAAACGCTGCGACGCATTCAGATGAATAAATGTCTTTATGGATATAAGACGAAGTTGGGCTCTGTGGTTTCTTCATTAATATGAGCAGGATTCTCCAGTCCTGCCTTTTGAGAGCCCGCCCTGCAGGGTTGGGGGCCCCCAGCAAACTGGAGCCTCTGTGAAAGCATATATATATATATATATATATATATATATATATATATTCACCAAAGATGCCCCAGCATTGAAAGAGCACTCAACGGCGTTCTTGTACCACCAGGTAAGTGTAAGCCTCATTGCAGCTCGCTCATCAACTGCCTTAACTTTCCTCATGTAGCCGACGTGTTTCGAGGCTAGGACGCCTCTTCTTCATGGGCTCTGAAAGAAAAATGGCATTGAAAAGTCACTCCCATAAGTAGGTTTTAATTGACAAACACGCCCCAGCGGGCTAGGCTTGATAAGATTATAGTAATCATGGCATTGTGGGACTCGTAGTTCCATGGGAGTGCAATGAAGTTCCTTAGTAGGCTCAATGTCATTCCTTAATTAAAAGCTAGTTTCAACCTTAGTAGGTAGACAGGATCAGTGCAGGCTTAAATCTGCAAAGGACGCCGTGCTTACAGAGAGGAAGGCTTCCCTCCCCACAGCCTTTCACCATGTAGGAAATGGTGCTTCTTTCCACGGCGGGCCGCCACGTAAATTCATGTTCACCAAAGATGCCCCAGCATTGAAAGCTCTCAACTGCGTTCTTGTACCACCAGGTAAGTGTAAGCCTCATTGCAGCTCGGTCATCAACTGCCTGGTGCTAGTTCTCAGTTCCCTGTTTTCCTCTAAGGGTCCATATATTAGGTCATGTGCTGAGAAGAACACATATTGCATATTTCACTTTCAAATGTCCATATTCATTCTTTTATTTCATGTCCTTCTTTTGGGACACTTGAAAACATATTCTTCTTCATTTGGTATGATATTTGTATCAAAACTATTAAACACTTGATTAAAATCTTCATCAACAGATTGTGATATATACATCCAAGCCAACACTTGTTTCGCAAAACTTTTGTTTCTTCAGGGCTTCATCGATATGGTCCCAAAACTTGATTTACACTTTCCTGATAAGAAGTTTACTAATTCCATCAACCTAGTGCTTTATCTATTAACTTCCTACAATAACATAACTTGGCTGATGCAGTCTATCAATAGATACTGCTGTAAATGTCTTCAGTGTAAGGATGCTGCTGTGAAGGGGGGATCTGAAAGAAAGAATCCATGTTGAAGTCTGAAGGGAATTAAAAGTATAGTATATGGTTGACTATATACCCTAATTCCTTCAATTCCACTAACTTGAAGCAGGCGGTCTTCCCACCACGTTTGCCTAATCGGAAAGCCAACTCGTAATTCTGATGGCAGGAAACATCTCTGTACTGGCCTGTGACAGCTGCGTTCCCCCCCTACTGCCGACTTGTGTATGCAAATGGCTGGCAGCATGTGAAGGACTCCAGCTGTCTTGTGTTCAACAGAATACCAACATTGTAATTCGATGGTCAGACCACCAACACTGCAGCAGTGAATCAAATGCCGAAGCGACAGTGGTTCCAAGATCGCCAAACTAACATTCAGGCCCTAAGTATCCCAAATCAATTGTATGATTTACTACTCCAGATGGAAGTGGATATTCTCTTTTGTGAGAACTTGTCATTTGGCTATGACATTAGCTTGGTTGAAAAATATTAGCCACCTGAGTTTTTTAGAAATGTCCAAAGAGGTGAAACCGAAATACTTCCAGAATCAGTAAAACACACATATGCTAAGGAGTGGGCCCGAGCTCAAGCCCCAGCGTTATATCACAACCATGTGGGTTGGGACAAATGATCCCCTGTCAGATCATACCCAGAAGGTCCAGCCCACAAGCACAATTACTTTACCCCATCAAATAAGAAGAAAAACAACAGGTTAGAGAAATACTCACATAACTTGAATATCTGGCTGTAATAGTAAATTGCACCTCACCAATGAACAATCCTTTGTTTCCAGTAATGAAAGCAGATCACTTAGTCTTAGACTATAAACCACTGAACAGTGCTACAAGTACATTTATATTAAAAAACGCACATGGATCTGCAGTAATGAACAATATAGTGTGCAAAAATATGAAACCACATTCGACTTCTTAAATAGGGTTTTCTGCCAAAACATAGCACCTGGAAGTAGGGTATCTGACTTCATTTATCCCCCTCGTTGCTCAAAAATAATTTTGAGATTGCCACAAATGTATAGGAATAGCCCTCAAGCTGTTTTCAGGTCATGGATGAGAACTGGTATGAGAATTTGATGACCAAGCATTATCCCATGTCGATGACATATACTTGATGGATGATGACTTAGCAATACACTTGATGAGAGTAGATCACATAATTCTAGGATTTGCTTGCATGGGCTACAAGTTCAGTTTCAAAAAATAAAAATTGGTCTATCTCAGTGTCCTATTCTTTGGATACGAGGAGGCAAGTGAAGGTAAAAATCTAGTGATACATTTCCTGGACAAGTGTGCACTTTCACAAACACCAGACACATTGAAAAAAACTGCAAAAATATTTGATTTCCTAAATTTCAGCAGAACATACATACCAGATATTGCACAATGAGTAAACCCGTTTTATTATTTAATTTGTCGAGATTTTTCAACCACACATTGGACACCACAGCATATTGAGATATTGGGTCCAGTACAAGCTGACAAGCTAGCTTGAAAACACTTACACTTATGTGTTAACACTACAAATTTGGTGATTTGCATAATCGCGGGAACCTCAGGTTACACATATGTCACATTCAGTGCGGGTGACACTGTGCCAATTGCAACTAAATCACATGCTCCTGCAGTGAAAGAAAGATCATTAGCTCAGAGAAAATGAATAATTGTCAAGACCCATATTCCATTCCTAGAGGCTGTCACAGAGGCCAGAGTTCCTAACATGATTTAATTTGTCGAGATTTTTCAACCACACATTGGACACCACAGCATATTGAGATATTGGGTCCAGTACAAGCTGACAAGCTAGCTTGAAAACACTTACACTTATGTGTTAACACTACAAATTTGGTGATTTGCATAATCGCGGGAACCTCAGGTTACACATATGTCACATTCAGTGCGGGTGACACTGTGCCAATTGCAACTAAATCACATGCTCCTGCAGTGAAAGAAAGATCATTAGCTCAGAGAAAATGAATAATTGTCAAAACCCATATTCCATTCCTAGAGGCTGTCACAGAGGCCAGAGTTCCTAACATGAAAGCTTTACATCTAAGATTGATACAGTGGGCCAATTCACCAACAACAGCAGATGTAGATCATGTCTTTGGCTCTACATTAGACACACAAGCATTCCTCCAATATGAACATGAATTCCCACTGCCCAGTGAAATAATGCCTGAAGATCAGTATGACTTCATAATTTATACTGATGGTTCTGCCCTGCCTGCAGTTGGAACCAAACATCAATACACAGGCACTTGCACAGCAGTTCAGAGTGACATAAGGGCTGGAGAATTCCAGCCTCATAAAACATACACGCAGTCACTAGGTGATTGCACTGCATAGCTGGCTTAATTTAAAGTTCTAGTTCTGGCACTTGAGAGTACAGATACCGAATTCCTCAGACATATAGAGTGTGATTTGTAATATTGTATCCAATCTTACAATGAGTATTTACACTATTGGAGCCAGAATGGATTCAGAGATTCAAAAGGCTACATAAAGTGAGCTTGCCATGTGCTCAGGTAATTTTCAAAATAAACCACCAACTTGTAGGAATGCACACTGCAGGGAATTCACTGGCTGATGAAGCCGCAAATGCAATGGTTCCAGTACGAAAATAGATTGAGAAATTATGAAGGCTGCACAGCTTTGTGCTGTGGCACTCTCTAACCAAAAGGTTTGCCAACAAAATACTCCCACCAGTTGAGTGCACAAAACATTCCGTATGCTCCTCTTCCCATAGTGGGCAATAGAGTAATTTCTAATTCAGACTGCAGGATAGGACTAATCCTAGCAGTACAGGAGGGTCTAGCATCTGCTAATGCAAGGGTGACAGCTCCAATTATTGCAGCAACACCACTGTTGGCCAGGTCTATACAAACAGACAAAAGACTATGGGCCACATTCATTATTGTAAATTGCAGTCTCAGAGGGGCAGATTCGTGTTTAAATTGCAATTTCAGGGGTGCATCAGGGTGTCCTTTTGGCACCCTTGCACCCTTGAAATTGCATGCACAAATTGCGCATGCAATTCCCAGTGATTCCTAGTGGCTAAGCGACATTTCTCCTATTATCAAGCCTCACACAAAGCAGCATAGCGACAAGAAAAGTAGTGATAACCTCTGTTATCGCTACTTTCCTTACACCTGCTTTGAAACTGACTTAGCCATGATATCCTGTGGAAGGTGGATATCACGGCCAAGTATGTGAGGCCCTATCAAACTTCATGGGATTATCGCTGGGTTTCCAGCGATAATCTCACGTTTGGCAGTTAGCGCTAGGATTTTTATCGCTTTTGAGATAAGCGTTGCTAATAGCACGCTATCTCAGCAATAAAAATACCCACTAGCCGGCGATAATTATCCTAGCTCTAAGTGCGCTTAGCGATAATTATCGCCGGTTCTTGCTGATATGCCCCTAAATACCCAATTTCTGCCTCGGCCTGCCCTCTACTCCATACCAGTAAAACACAAGTAGCAGAAAATGAATGTGAAAATACTACAAGCACAAATATTTAAAGGCAATAATTATCCCTGAAAACTACTTTTAAAAGTTGCAGA
The DNA here is from genome assembly GCF_964204655.1 of Triturus cristatus. Taxonomy (NCBI): domain Eukaryota; kingdom Metazoa; phylum Chordata; class Amphibia; order Caudata; family Salamandridae; genus Triturus; species Triturus cristatus. The sequence goes on along the minus strand of NC_140590.1, from coordinate 1,106,999,164 downwards.
AAAACACATTGATTAACCATCCCAAACTTATACAAACTCAAACACAAAATGGTGGACAAGTACATGGGGAAGAAGGTAGTTGAGATCAAACAAAAATTTCTGGCTACATGGGCTTGGACTCGGGAGACACCTCTACACTTGCTACTAATATGCACATGCAGGCACAAACTAACCTTAATTTGGCATGAATTAAAACCCTTAACAACAAAACAAAATCTTTAGCACAGCAGTGGTGTGAGAAAGTGAATACATTCAGAAAATTCCTCAATGGTGTAAAGCAGATTGGTCCCCAAAGAGTAAAACATCATGGTAGAAGGACAAATGTAGACAATAGAAACATACAAGGGAAGGAAGAAATATAAATCCAGGCCTCTACCATACGATAATGTCCATTGTACTTACATGCTTTATCCACTTTCACATTCGCCTGTCTGCAACCCTTATTTGAAATTTCAAATCATCTAGCAACAATATAAAATACAAAAAGACACAAAAAAAGAGATGTCTGCTATCCCTCAAACAAACATTCTGCAAAGTACTACACAGATCATGCTGAACAATATGATAACCTAGTGAGAAATAATGTCTTACCAAAAATGGAGAACGGAAATTTAGAAGAGATACTGTTTAAGTAATCAATGTTATTGCTGCCTTGTAGAGAAGAAGATACACCCTCATATACATCACTATCTCACTAAATGAGGAGAAAAGGTAACTATACCAAATGCTATTGACCTGGAAGATTGCTATTTCTTTCTTTGCTGGATTATGATCAAAAACTCTTCAGACATGCCAGAGACATAAAAACATATAAAACAAGCCTTGGCCAAGCCAACAGGTCTGGCGTTTTGTGAAACATGAAGCACATATTTATTGATGAGTCATTTTCTGTATTTGGCTGCCCAGACAGTTAATTAGATGAATGCGAAAATGAGTTTAAGGGTTGGTAAATAGAGTAAAGAATTTGAGTATGAAATGATACTCATGTAAGTGACTTGGTGCCTGTATGGATGGATAAAATAGAGCACTCCAATGAGTCATTCATCCAGGTGCCTTGTATAAGAAACTAGGTTATTTGTTGAGAGGGGAGATACCCACTCAAGTCATAGACACAATACTTATCAGGGTAAAACACAAAAGTCAGTAAATAAACCTGTGCTTATCCCTCTGGTAGCTTGGCACAAAGCAGTCAAGCTTAACTTACAGGCAATGTGTACGTTGTTTATGCAGCACTCAAACAATAATAAAGTAAATCCACATAATAAAAATCCCAAATCAATTTATGTAAATAGATAATATTTCTGTGAATTAAATGTCACCAACATGACGCAAATCTAATCAGTAGAACCGGATATATGAGTTTTTAAATCTTTTTAGTTGAAAATAGGGCTAAAAAACACAATGTGCCACTCATGGTAATCTGGTTGTGCTGAATCGGGGCAAGTCACAAGTTGAGGCCAACCTCAATGAGACAAAGTTGGACACAGTGACCTGGTTATTGTAGCTAAAGAGTTACCTTCTCAAGTCCCTGCAAAGAGTTGTGGATCATCTTGGTGGGCTGCAAGGAGGTTGATGTTGGCACAAGAAGCAGGTCAGGCATCATGGATGGTCACTGTTTGGTGGAAAGAGCTGGTATTAATTGGAGCTTCAAATTGACAGTCATTGTGGATGGTCATTTCTTGCTAAAAGAGGCCGCTTTGCAGTCATAGGAAGCCCAGGCAGGAAAGCCATATTTGGTACCTGAGAAATAGGAATTTTTAAATCCTCTTTAATGCTAAAGTTGGATTTTAGGTCACAATTTTGAAAATGCCACATTTAAAAAGTTGCCATTTTCCTGCCATAAACTGCTTGGTGTCTGAACCCTACTTCTAGGTAATGTGACAAGGTGTGATTGGCACTTGGCCATTGCATATTCCTCACAGACAGCCACACAAAAGAGAGATAAGATGTGCCTGGCTATGCCATTTCAGACAGGCTTTTGGATCCGAGCTGGGCCCAGCCCCACTTGCAGTTCAATAGACTGTGCCCTGCTCACACACAAAGGAATTCTTACTAGGCTTTTGTGCCTGTAGCCAGGCTAGAGCAAGGGCTGGGAAGCAGGAAGTTCCAAGCACACCTGTAAGAAGGCACCAGGTATACAAGGGGGATTTTCAGACCAACTCTTAAAATCAGTTCAGGACCTGTGGGTAACTCAGAATAAGGACTGCTGTGCTGCTCTGTCTCACAGAAGGACTACCCTGCTGCCATGCTATTCTGCTGTCCTGCTGCCTGAGTAGGAAGGACTGGACATACACATTGAAACCAGGACCTCCAGCATGACCTCAAGGACTAGTTGGCTGGTCTCCTGATCAGTGCTTGAGGGACAAAAAAGGCTTCAACCATCTTGACCCTTGCACCTGGACTTTGCCTGTTGTGTGTCCTAACCCCCAAGCTGGCAAGCTTCACCACAGCTCCCGGATCTCATCAACACCTGCACTGCATTCTAGGTGCTAGCCTGTAACACAGCCCTCGCAGCCCTTCAGAAACCATTGCTGTGGGACGCATCCTCTTGGTCTCCATAGCCGGTTCGTGATCTATCACAATTGGCCTGAACATGTGACTTTGTCCCAGTCTAGTATGGCCAGATAACCAAAGTTGAAGCTTCATACTTTTAAGCACTATTTTTACCTAAATATTTCAAATTGCATATCTCCAGTTCTACCAATTGGATTTTTGTCATTTTGGTATCAAATAATGTATTAAATTTTACTCTATTTTTCCGAGTGGGGAAATCCAAATGTGGCCACCCTGGAGCCAATATTAAATACAAATGTGTTTTTTACTGCTATCCCATGGTATTCCCATGATTCACAGCAAAGAAATAAAATGAAATGGCAGGCACCACTGATTTTTAAATTAAACCCAGAGGTGGGCCAGGGCCCGGAGGTCAAAATATATATGGTTATTTTGGGAGGGGTGTGCATAGGGCCCTCCTCCTAAGCCAATTTTGACTTGGGACCCCTTCCCTGTAGCCCGGTAAATTTTCCAATTGGTCTGCTATACTCATAAATGGGGAGTGGGTGCGCGGCCTCCCTCCCTAAGACTGCTAAGACATCTGAAATTCCATCTCCCAGGACTGATGTATATATTTAAAGGAGAGGAGGGCATGCTGCCCCCGCTCTATAATCCTTTAAAGGTCCAGATGAGGTGAACTAATCCCCTAGGGCCAGCTCCAATCATGTGTCCCGGGGAAGTCAACTTTCGAGACATTGCTTTCCTGCCTGTAAGAGCACAGGAAAGAAAAAAATAGTGCACGCTCATAGTGCAGTCTTACAGGTATGTTTTTTGCCACTTGTGAGCTCAGTGGGGCACTTTCCTGTCTGGATCACGTGCACTTAAGAGTAGAGGGTAGTTTAAACACATTAAATTATTTTCAGAATGACACCCCATTTTTAGGTACAAGGATATGCGATTTGATTTTAACGTGATCAACATACAAATAGATTGTAAGGTTTGTAAATAGTGAGTTCCATAAAGACAATCCCTCACCAAAAGGACTTGAAATGCAGATTGCATGGGTTTCCACTTATCACATTGTGCCCCTATTCTTTGGAGTGAACTTCACAGATGTAACATTTATTTCACAAAAACTTGCGCTTTATCTTTATTAGGCGTTGGATCTATAAATATACCTGAAAGTGGTTGTATTACATTTTTTGGGCCCTGATGATGAAACACTTGTTGGCTGGGCACATGATGTGATGAAAATTAAAGACATAGCAATCAATCAATCAAATTCTTTATTTCGGCCAATTTGGCCATAAAAGATGCAAAAACAATATCATTAAAATGCATCCACATTAGTTTAAGAACATAGTAAAATACATAAAACCATCATAGTATAAAAAGAATTTCCGATTGCGAAAGGCGTTAAGAATCATAGCCAAAAGGATCAGTCTTTAAGATATTTTGACCTTAACTGCCACATGGCCATTAAAAATTTAGCAACTGCAAATACTATGTGGGGTGCCGTGCTCGTTTTCAATATTCTAAGGGAATGGAGATAGCTCCTTAAGCCCAAGTTTCTGCATAGAGGAGCTAACCAGTATTTTCTGGGTCGATTGTATGCAGGACAGAAAAACATAATATGGGGTTCTTCCTCATCATAAATGCAACAACCTGGGCAGATTTTATCCGTCCTTTTTGTCCAGTTGTAAGTAAATGTTTTAATGGGAAGAGTCCCTAGCCTCCATTGGATAAACAATTTTCTAGCTAGTATGGGGAAAATTATGTCCATAAACCCTTCGAATTGGTATAAATCCTTAAAATCCAAAAATCTAACAGTCAAAATACCTTTGTTGGTGGCAGAAACAAGGGAGGCAAAACTTTTTTCCCTATAAATACCCACAAGGTGTTTGCGTGACACCTTGAAACAGCCTTGTTCCGGGGAATCCCATAGTTCGTGAAGACCTAGTCGGTAAAGTTCTTTCTTTATAAAAACCAGCCACGGGATTTTATCACAGAAATTATAATTCATGACATGGGCAAGCTCTTGCCTGTAGTGTTCGAGCTCAGCGGTGGACCAAAGCCTATGCCAAAATCTCAGTGGCATTAATTCCAGGTCTTCTCTTATGGAGGGTAGACCCAAGTCTAATCTTAGGGGGAGAAGGGGTGTGCCACAAGGGAGGGCCAAAAGGCGCCTTATGAAATTGTTCTCTACTTTTACAATTCCTAGACCCGCTTTGTGTCCCCAAAGTTCTCCACCATAGGATGCGGCTGCTCTTGCTTGCGTCTTATACATCTCAACTGCCGGACTGATAAGTTTGTATGTAGAGGAATTTGCCACTTTCAGAATTCCCCCTGACAGTTGAGAAAGCTTGAGCCGACTTCTAGTCACCTGAGGTTCCCAAGATAAATTCTCATGGAGAGTTACCCCCAGATACTGGAAGGTATTCACCCTCTCCAATCTTTCAGTGCTCAGAGAAGGATTAGGTCTGGTTTTAGATGATGGATTAAATATCATAAACTTGGTCTTTTCTGTATTAATTTCTAGACCATATTGCTTACAGAAAAGGCCAAATCCATCTAGGATCCGTTGGATCCCCATCGGAGATTTTGACAGCAGGAGGGTGTCATCTGCAAACATGATGGCGGGTACCCTCCTGCTGCCCAAACAGGGGGCATCATTGTCGACAACAGTGTCAAGATGTGCTATGACACTGTTGACATAAAGACAGAACAGGGTTGGTGCAAGGACACAGCCCTGCCTGACCCCTCTGAGGACCGGGAATTTTGATGATAGTGCTCCCAACCTCCCATGCCTGACCTGTGCGTAGTTATTCTCATGGAGCCTGATAATGGCATTTAATATATGGGTCGGAACGCCTAACTCCTTTAAGGTCTGCCATAATTTTTTCCTGGGAACTAGGTCGAATGCTGACCTCAGGTCCACGAACACCATGTACAGCCTTCCCCTCTCGATGGTTACAGTTTTCCAATAAAGGAGAACGAGGCGGAAGATCTGGTCCATGGTGGACGTTTTTTTCCTGAAGCCAGCCTGAAGAGGACTAAGAATTTTATTGTCCTCCATCCACTCCGAGAGGTGGTTCAAGAGGAGGCGAGAATATAATTTTTGAGGGACATCTATGAGACTTATTGGCCTGTAGTTGGCTGGGAGAAGAGGAGAGCCCTTTTTAAAAATTGGAACTATCTCCGCCCCCAGCCAAGTACAGGGAATCTCCATCCCACCCAGAATGGAATTGAAAAGTATGAGGAAATAAGGACCCCAAATGTCTGGATGAAGACGAAAGAGGTCGCCAGGCAACCTATCAAGACCCGGTGCCTTGCCCTTCGCCAAACCCCCGATTGCATTAACCACCTCGACAAGAGTGAATTCCAGATCAGATGTGGGGTCATGGGCAATTGTAGGAGCCACATACCCCTCATCATCGCATCGAAGCGGTTCTTGATAAAGCTGTCCAAAATGGGCCTCCCATATGGATGCTGCAATGTTTGACTCCACTGCAGCTTTGGGTTCTGCCGTGCCGGCATTTACCAGAGACCAAAATTTTCTCATATCCCTTGTTTCAAGTGCGAATGTGAGATCCTGCCATCTGTTCCAATCCCATTCTGACCGTGCCACTGCCATAGCTCTCCTGTAGTTTCGTCTAAGCTCAGAAATTTTAGTTTTATCCATACCTATTTTGACTGTATTTAGTAATTCTGTCTTAATCTTTCTACAGGATGAATTATACCATGTTGGGGTATGTGTTTTATTTTTCCTCTGCGGTAACACTGGGTAGAAAACCTCACCCAGTGCACCCACTAGGTCGTCATGGATTAAGGCCAGCTTCTCGTTAAAATGCGGATCTTTAGGCTGCATAATTAGCAAATCCAGTTCTTGTAGCTTTGGGAGTGCTATCCTGTAGATGTTACTTATGGACTCCTCTGAGTTCTCCAGTTTCCCCCACTTGACCCTGCGTCTGTTTGAGCTAAGTACCAGGTTCCCAGGATCATGACCAAGCTCAACAGAGGAAGATCGCACGGCAGCCACAGGATGCACCATCTCCATTATAAGTGCATTGTGGTCACTGTCCGATCTATCAGTGACTTTAAAGTCCAGGACCTTTGGCCATAGGCTAATGTCTACAAAAATATAGTCCAGCCTGGATTCATGGTTCTTCCTGTTAAACGTGCATGCAGAAGGGGTATCAGAGATAGTGCGTCCGTTACATGCCCTTAGAGAGAAATTAAGTGTTAGGGACATGATTTGCACAGCCAAGGGGGACCAGGATTTAGCGTATGGGGATTGGCAGGGGGGGACACCCCAGAGATCATCTTCTGCCGTAAGTGCACCTTCCTTTAAGCCTTCCAAGGGCTCAAAGTGGCAGTTAAAATCCCCGCCCAGCACTATCTTGTAGTTAATAGGAAGGGATTCCAGAAAGCGCGCAAGATCATCTAATAGTGGGGATTCCACAGAAATACCAATGGGGCGGGAGTACACATTAAGAACTGCTAGTTTAAAACCATTAGGCCACTTGAGTAGAACACATTGTATGTCCGGCGAGAGAGTCGGTAGACTCTCCGCATTACACCCAATGTGACTAGCTACCCAAATCGCCAGTCCTCCAGATGGCCTCCCCCTGCCAGACCAAACTGCATTTACTTCAAAGACTGCATAACCCGCTCTGGACAGGGGTTCATAGACCAAGAATGTATTTTTCATGTTGACAATACTTACTGAAATGTTTTGTAATTTTGAGTGTGCTTAGGACTTGTGTTACAATAAAAGCACATGTTCTACATTTACCTACTAGCACCCTGTCCATAGGACTAACTGGGGCCTACCTTAGGGTGACCTATATGTAATAAAAAGGGAGTAAACTGCACACACAGATCCTGCAGTGGCAGTCTTGAGCAATACAATCCCCCAGTAGCATTTAATTTACAGGACCTGGGTATTTCAGATACCACTGTCCAAGGGACGCACAGGTAAATTAAATATGCCAAACAGTTGTAAAGCAATCATGCCATGTTTAAAGGAGAGAGCACATGTACTTTAGCACTGATTAGCAGTGGTAAAGTGCCCAGAGTCCGGAAGCCAACAAAAACAGATCAGAAAAAAAAGGAGGAGGATGGCAAAAATTGTGGGTATAACAACGCAAAAAGGTCCAGGTCCAACAAATATAATATATTGTGATGCGCTGTATGCCCCTGGAAGAGGCACGGGTACAAACAAACATTTTGTTTTATCTGGCAGGGCTGGCTGCAGAGAGTGCAACAGCTCCAAGCAACATTAAATAAAAAAAATAAAAAACTGTATGTTTCCTGGGACATTGAATACATGACCCCAGGAGAACTTACCATATTTCTAAAAAACACTCTTGGCTGGAGCTCTGTGCTTTTTAGCTAGAATGCAAGACCCTGTTCTGGTTGTTTTTATGAATGTGTTTTGAAAAATGTTAAAACAAATACTCAGAGGCAAGCTGGTTTTAGCTTTAAAAAAAACAACATCAGGACTCTGAGTCTATCTTTTAACAATTTCCAACAAAGAAATGGAATAATAAAAACTATGGGGCATATCAACAACAACAAATAATTATCTCTAAGCGCACTTAGCGCTAGGATAATTATCGCCGGCTAGCGTGAATTTTTATCGCTGAGATAGCCTGCTATTAGCAACGCTTATCTCAATAGCGATAAAAATCCTCCCGCTAACAGGCTAACGTGAGATTATCGCTGGAAACCCAGCGATAATCTCACGTTACCTTGTTGATAGGGACAGGCAAACTTAGCCATGATATCCTCCTTCCATAGGATATCATGGCTAAGTCAGAAAAATACCAGATGTAAAAAAGCAACGTTAACCGCGGTTAGCGCTGCTTTTTTTGTCTCTAACAGGGTTAGCGACATTCTTGATAATAGGAGAAATGTCGCTTAGCGACATTTCTCCTATTATTTTACTCTGGAACGCCCCCTTTGTATCTCATTAGAGATGCAAGGGGAAGTGTAGAGTAAAAGGGTGCTAACATGCAAATTTGCATGTTAGCACCCTGTTGTTGATAGGGCGCTAGTTTTATCTCTCCTTTTTTGGCTTTTAAAGCCAAAAAAGCAGAGATAAAGCCCTTGTTGATATGCCCCTATGTTAGAAGGAAGATTCATAGACGTGTTGGTTGAGTTGTTTATTAAAACTTTATGAAACATTTTTGTATACTAATCACTGTTATTAAACATTGCATTGTTCGAAATATTGAACTATACATTTGACTAAAAATATTGATGATTTTTGGAGAAACATGATAGATCTGCTTTATATATATTGATATGCTCACCCCTTGATAAAGCCAATATAGTGACTTTTTATATTTTGATGTTGTGACTCTTTAATAGAGTGCTGCCAGGACCTTTGAGACCAACTGCTTGCCATGCATGCACGTTGGCATGCATAGTGTGGGGTTGCATGCCTGGCCAATAAAGAGGTACTATCTTATGGCAAAGGGAACATATGTCTCAAATTATTACAGTGCCCAGGGCACCAGAAACTCCAATCTCAGTTGCTAAAAAGTAGGGGTTAACTGGCATAATTCACAGGGCCAGTAATACATTTCATCTGGTCAATATAAGTCATAGAATGATTACTAAGATAACTAAGAGTTCTGAGCAACCAGAATCTACTAAAATAATACACACAAATTGTCTTGGATGAAAATATGAACTACATATTTTTTCACTGACTTAAGGTGTGTTGGGATCGCAGTTGTCACCTGAGTGATCAAAGGACCTGAATCTCTACACTGAGTGTGCAAATGCATGCAAAACTAATAACTTGACTTACCACTTGGCCCTAGCATCACGCTAGCCTTGTGCGTGGGTATAGCTGTAGAACTGTTCTTAGTAATGCAAGGTCCTGAACCTTATTTGCAACTTGGAATGGTGCACAATGTGTACTCTCAAAGTTATTGGATTGACAAATCATATAAAGCAGTGATGGCAATTTATAGATTGTTTTTTATCGTTGTAGTATTAGTCCCTTTTCTTTCTGTCAAAGTCTGAGTGGTGTAATAACACCTTTTTTTCAAAGGTCTCTGTTATTTAATCTCCTGAACTATGTGCATTTTGGTTGCATATATGTGCAGTGAGAGTATTGTACATGTGTGATAGTAGGACTATCTGTGTGATCAGAATCTGAGCACTGCACCAGTGCACTCTATTTTTAGATGGCTCCTGGTTTAGCATGGTAGAATATGGAAAATAGATACAACTTCCCCAGACAAAGGTTGTGCATTGGCTGCTTTCGTGTGCCTTAAGGATGAGATCCAGGCACTTTAAGATGGATAAAGGTCTGTGTTCTGTTGCTCAAAGTGATGAAGTTCTGTGTGTGCCTTTGAATAATGCTTCAAGAAGGCTGATGATAGCCAGGTGCAAAGAAGATTATGACACTGTGATTCCAAAAAATAGAATGCAAAAATTCCAATAGCTCACAGAGGAGATTCAAAATCAAGGTTGTGGGAACAACGGAATCACTACCATTGACATTATGTGCTACTCAGTGTTAATTATGTATAACTACATATGGGATAACATTCAGTCAGGCTCTTTTACCCATTTATTATAACTCTCTTAGCACCCATCTCTGTATTATAGTAGGCTTCTTCTGCAGGGAGCACTGCCATTGTCTTGCACATATTAGTGTAGAGTATTACCATACCTGTGGTATAATTCAGTGGCATAATTTAGCTATTATAGACCATATATCTAAGAATTAATACATGAGGGAGAGACAATACATTTTGCTGTCATATTAGGTTCACAAATTGGGTAAAGTTGTAAACTTGGTTTTGTTTGGGTATTCTGAAGTTGCGGCCAAATGTTTTTTGTTTTTAATTCAGAGATGAATCAAGTTGTAGAGCTTCGAGTCTGTAGTTCTTGCAGATTTTCAAGAGTTTATTGAGGTATCCACACATGTGACACTGTATGTGTGTAGAAATGTGACAGAAAATGCTATTACAATTGTTTCTTTCTCAATATGGGCAATATTTTACCAAAAGAGAAAGTTTCCCTTTGTCCCCTTTCAATTTGAGGTTTGGTGCCCCCTTCATAACTTTAATCAAAATTAATCAAGCATTTAACTGGTTTGAATTTACACTCAGTCATGGCAGGGCTCTTCAAAACGACCGGGACAGCCGCTCTTCTAATAAGGGTAAACTTTACGTTGGATGTTTTACGGCTGTCCCGGTCGTTTTGAAGAGCCCTGCCATGACTGAGTGGACTGGTGCTGCAACTGAGCGTGAGAGGCACCAACAAGGACAGGAAGATCGTTTCCTGGAAGAAAAGTATGCAAGACGTGGCATTAGAGACTCTTTTCAGACCCACTGGGGTTTTTACTTTTTGACACTTTCACTTCGTTGCAAGCCACTCACTGGAGTTATATTTTGGCACTACCTTGACTAGCAGGCTCAGCGTGAGCCGACGCCCACATGGGCAGGTGATTGCACATTTAAAGACTGCCTTAGGCTGCACGCAGTGATTCAATTATGTGCCTCTGAGGAAATGCGAGAGCGCATGAAACGCGTCAGGCACCTGAACTCTTGAAGGGAATCCCTTTTCTTCGTGTTGCAGCTTCCATGAATAAAACGAAATTTATATCTACCTGTTTGCGGCTCTTCTAATAAGGGTAAACTTTACGTTGGATGTTTTACGGCTGTCCCGGTCGTTTTGAAGAGCCCTGCCATGACTGAGTGGACTGGTGCTGCAACTGAGCGTGAGCGGCACCAACAAGTGCAGGAAGATCGTTTCCTGGAAGAAAAGTATGCAAGACGTGGCATTAGAGACTCTTTTCAGACCCACTGGGGTTTTTACTTTTTGACACTTTCACTTCGTTGCAAGCCACTCACTGGAGTTATATTTTGGCACTACCTTGACCAGCAGGCTCAGCGTGAGCCGACGCCCACATGGGCAGGTGATTGCACATTTAAAGACTGCCTTAGGCTGCACGCAGTGATTCAATTATGTGCCTCTGAGGAAATGCGAGAGCGCATGAAACGCGTCAGGCACCTGAACTCTTGAAGGGAATCCCTTTTCTTCGTGTTGCAGCTTCCATGAATAAAACGAAATTTATATCTACCTGTTTGCGGCTCTTCTAATAAGGGTAAACTTTACGTTGGATGTTTTACTGCTGTCCTGGTCGTTTTGAAGAGCCCTGCCATGACTGAGTGGACTGGTGCTGCAACTGAGCGTGAGCGGCACCAACAAGGGCAGGAAGATCGTTTCCTGGGAGAAAAGTATGCAAGACGTGGCATTAGAGACTCTTTTCAGACCCACTGGGGTTTTTACTTTTTGACACTTTCACTTCGTTGCAAGCCACTCACTGGAGTTATATTTTGGCACTACCTTGACCAGCAGGCTCAGCGTGAGCCGACGCCCACATGGGCAGGTGATTGCACATTTAAAGACTGCCTTAGGCTGCACGCAGTGATTCAATCATGTGCCTCTGAGGAAATGCGAGCGCATGAAACGCGTCAGGCACCTGAACTCTTGAAGGGAATCCCTTTTCTTCGTGTTGCAGCTTCCATGAATAAAACGAAATTTATATCTACCTGTTTGCGGCTCTTCTAATAAGGGTAAACTTTACGTTGGATGTTTTACGGCTGTCCCGGTCGTTTTGAAGAGCCCTGCCATGACTGAGTGGACTGGTGCTCCAACTGAGAGTGAGCGGCACCAACAAGGGCAGGAAGATCGTTTCCTGGAAGAAAAGTATGCAAGACGTGGCATTAGAGACTCTTTTCAGACCCACTGGGGTTTTTACTTTTTGACACTTTCACTTCGTTGCAAGCCACTCACTGGAGTTATATTTTGGCACTACCTTGACCAGCAGGCTCAGCGTGAGCCGACGCCCACATGGGCAGGTGATTGCACATTTATAGACTGCCTTAGGCTGCACGCAGTGATTCAATTATGTGCCTCTGAGGAAATGCGAGAGCGCATGAAACGCGTCAGGCACCTGAACTCTTGAAGGGAATCCCTTTTCTTCGTGTTGCAGCTTCCATGAATAAAACAAAATTTTTATCTACCTGTTTGCGGCTCTTCTAATAAGGGTAAACTTTACGTTGGATGTTTTACGGCTGTCCCGGTCGTTTTGAAGAGCCCTGCCATGACTGAGTGGACTGGTGCTGCAACTGAGCGTGAGCGACACCAACAAGGGCAGGAAGATCGTTTCCTGGAAGAAAAGTATGCAAGACGTGGCATTAGAGACTCTTTTCAGACCCACTGGGGTTTTTACTTTTTGACACTTTCACTTCGTTGCAAGCCACTCACTGGAGTTATATTTTGGCACTACCTTGACCAGCAGGCTCAGCGTGAGCCGACGCCCACATGGGCAGGTGATTGCACATTTAAAGACTGCCTTAGGCTGCACGCAGTGATTCAATTATGTGCCTCTGAGGAAATGCGAGAGCGCATGAAACGCGTCAGGCACCTGAACGCTTGAAGGGAATCCCTTTTCTTCGAGTTGCAGCTTCCATGAATAAAACGAAATTTATATCTACCTGTTTGCGACTCTTCTAATAAGGGTAAACTTTACGTTGGATGTTTTACGGCTGTCCCGGTCGTTTTGAAGAGCCCTGCCATGACTGAGTGGACTGGTGCTGCAACTGAGCGTGAGCGGCACCAACAAGGGCAGGAAGATCGTTTCCTGGAAGAAAAGTATGCAAGACGTGGCATTAGAGACTCTTTTCAGACCCACTGGGGTTTTTACTTTTTGACACTTTCACTTCGTTGCAAGCCACTCACTGGAGTTATATTTTGGCACTACCTTGACCAGCAGGCTCAGCGTGAGCCGACGCCCATATGGGCAGGTGATTGCACATTTAAAGACTGCCTTAGGCTGCACGCAGTGATTCAATTATGTGCCTCTGAGGAAATGCGAGAGCGCATGAAACGCGTCAGGCACCTGAACTCTTGAAGGGAATCCCTTTTCTTCGTGTTGCAGCTTCCATGAATAAAACAAAATTTATATCTACCTGTTTGCGGCTCTTCTAATAAGGGTAAACTTTACGTTGGATGTTTTACGGCTGTCCCGGTCGTTTTGAAGAGCCCTGCCATGACTGAGTGGACTGGTGCTGCAACTGAGCGTGAGCGGCACCAACAAGGGCAGGAAGATCGTTTCCTGGAAGAAAAGTATGCAAGACGTGGCATTAGAGACTCTTTTCAGACCCACTGGGGTTTTTACTTTTTGACACTTTCACTTCGTTGCAAGCCACTCACTGGAGTTATATTTTGGCACTACCTTGACCAGCAGGCTCAGCGTGAGCCGACGCCCACATGGGCAGGTGATTGCACATTTAAAGACTGCCTTAGGCTGCACGCAGTGATTCAATTATGTGCCTCTGAGGAAATGCGAGAGCGCATGAAACGCGTCAGGCACCTGAACTCTTGAAGGGAATCCCTTTTCTTCGTGTTGCAGCTTCCATGAATAAAACGAAATTTATATCTACCTGTTTGCGGCTCTTCTAATAAGGGTAAACTTTACGTTGGATGTTTTACGGCTGTCCCGGTCGTTTTGAAGAGCCCTGCCATGACTGAGTGGACTGGTGCTGCAACTGAGCGTGAGCGGCACCAACAAGGGCAGGAAGATCGTTTCCTGGAAGAAAAGTATGCAAGACGTGGCATTAGAGACTCTTTTCAGACCCACTGGGGTTTTTACTTTTTGACACTTTCACTTCGTTGCAAGCCACTCACTGGAGTTATATTTTGGCACTACCTTGACCAGCAGGCTCAGCGTGAGCCGACGCCCATATGGGCAGGTGATTGCACATTTAAAGACTGCCTTAGGCTGCACGCAGTGATTCAATTATGTGCCTCTGAGGAAATGCGAGAGCGCATGAAACGCGTCAGGCACCTGAACTCTTGAAGGGAATCCCTTTTCTTCGTGTTGCAGCTTCCATGAATAAAACGAAATTTATATCTACCTGTTTGCGGCTCTTCTAATAAGGGTAAACTTTACGTTGGATGTTTTACGGCTGTCCCGGTCGTTTTGAAGAGCCCTGCCATGACTGAGTGGACTGGTGCTGCAACTGAGCGTGAGCGGCACCAACAAGGGCAGGAAGATCGTTTCCTGGAAGAAAAGTATGCAAGACGTGGCATTAGAGACTCTTTTCAGACCCACTGGGGTTTTTACTTTTTGACACTTTCACTTCGTTGCAAGCCACTCACTGGAGTTATATTTTGGCACTACCTTGACCACAGGCTCAGCGTGAGCCGACGCCCACATGGGCAGGTGATTGCACATTTAAAGACTGCCTTAGGCTGCACGCAGTGATTCAATTATGTGCCTCTGAGAAAATACGAGAGCGCATGAAACGCGTCAGGCACCTGAACTCTTGAAGGGAATCCCTTTTCTTCGTGTTGCAGCTTCCATGAATAAAACGAAATTTATATCTACCTGTTTGCGGCTCTTCTAATAAGGGTAAACTTTACGTTGGATGTTTTACGGCTGTCCCGGTCGTTTTGAAGAGCCCTGCCATGACTGAGTGGACTGGTGCTGCAACTGAGCGTGAGCGGCACCAACAAGGGCAGGAAGATCGTTTTCTGGAAGAAAAGTATGCAAGACGTGGCATTAGAGACTCTTTTCAGACCCACTGGGGTTTTTACTTTTTGACACTTTCACTTCGTTGCAAGCCACTCACTGGAGTTATATTTTGGCACTACCTTGACCAGCAGGCTCAGCGTGAGCCGACGCCCACATGGGCAGGTGATTGCACATTTAAAGACTGCCTTAGGCTGCACGCAGTGATTCAATTATGTGCCTCTGAGGAAATGCGAGAGCGCATGAAACGCGTCAGGCACCTGAACTCTTGAAGGGAATCCCTTTTCTTCGTGTTGCAGCTTCCATGAATAAAACGAAATTTATATCTACCTGTTTGCGGCTCTTCTAATAAGGGTAAACTTTACGTTGGATGTTTTACGGCTGTCCCGGTCGTTTTGAAGAGCCCTGCCATGACTGAGTGGACTGGTGCTGCAACTGAGCGTGAGCGGCACCAACAAGGGCAGGAAGATCGTTTCCTGGAAGAAAAGTATGCAAGACGTGGCATTAGAGACTCTTTTCAGACCCACTGGGGTTTTTACTTTTTGACACTTTCACTTCGTTGCAAGCCACTCACTGGAGTTATATTTTGGCACTACCTTGACCAGCAGGCTCAGCGTGAGCCGACGCCCATATGGGCAGGTGATTGCACATTTAAAGACTGCCTTAGGCTGCACGCAGTGATTCAATTATGTGCCTCTGAGGAAATGCGAGAGCGCATGAAACGCGTCAGGCACCTGAACTCTTGAAGGGAATCCCTTTTCTTCGTGTTGCAGCTTCCATGAATAAAACGAAATTTATATCTACCTGTTTGCGGCTCTTCTAATAAGGGTAAACTTTACGTTGGATGTTTTACGGCTGTCCCGGTCGTTTTGAAGAGCCCTGCCATGACTGAGTGGACTGGTGCTGCAACTGAGCGTGAGCGGCACCAACAAGGGCAGGAAGATCGTTTCCTGGAAGAAAAGTATGCAAGACGTGGCATTAGAGACTCTTTTCAGACCCACTGGGGTTTTTACTTTTTGACACTTTCACTTCGTTGCAAGCCACTCACTGGAGTTATATTTTGGCACTACCTTGACCACAGGCTCAGCGTGAGCCGACGCCCACATGGGCAGGTGATTGCACATTTAAAGACTGCCTTAGGCTGCACGCAGTGATTCAATTATGTGCCTCTGAGAAAATACGAGAGCGCATGAAACGCGTCAGGCACCTGAACTCTTGAAGGGAATCCCTTTTCTTCGTGTTGCAGCTTCCATGAATAAAACGAAATTTATATCTACCTGTTTGCGGCTCTTCTAATAAGGGTAAACTTTACGTTGGATGTTTTACGGCTGTCCCGGTCGTTTTGAAGAGCCCTGCCATGACTGAGTGGACTGGTGCTGCAACTGAGCGTGAGCGGCACCAACAAGGGCAGGAAGATCGTTTTCTGGAAGAAAAGTATGCAAGACGTGGCATTAGAGACTCTTTTCAGACCCACTGGGGTTTTTACTTTTTGACACTTTCACTTCGTTGCAAGCCACTCACTGGAGTTATATTTTGGCACTACCTTGACCAGCAGGCTCAGCGTGAGCCGACGCCCACATGGGCAGGTGATTGCACATTTAAAGACTGCCTTAGGCTGCACGCAGTGATTCAATTATGTGCCTCTGAGGAAATGCGAGAGCGCATGAAACGCGTCAGGCACCTGAACTCTTGAAAGGAATCCCTTTTCTTCGTGTTGCAGCTTCCATGAATAAAACGAAATTTATATCTACCTGTTTGCGGCTCTTCTAATAAGGGTAAACTTTACGTTGGATGTTTTACGGCTGTCCCGGTCGTTTTGAAGAGCCCTGCCATGACTGAGTGGACTGGTGCTGCAACTGAGCGTGAGCGGCACCAACAAGGGCAGGAAGATCGTTTCCTGGAAGAAAAGTATGCAAGACGTGGCATTAGAGACTCTTTTCAGACCCACTGGGGTTTTTACTTTTTGACACTTTCACTTCGTTGCAAGCCACTCACTGGAGTTATATTTTGGCACTACCTTGACCAGCAGGCTCAGCGTGAGCCGACGCCCACATGGGCAGGTGATTGCACATTTAAAGACTGCCTTAGGCTGCACGCAGTGATTCAATTATGTGCCTCTGAGGAAATGCGAGAGCGCATGAAACGCGTCAGGCACCTGAACTCTTGAAGGGAATCCCTTTTCTTCGTGTTGCAGCTTCCATGAATAAAACGAAATTTATATCTACCTGTTTGCGGCTCTTCTAATAAGGGTAAACTTTACGTTGGATGTTTTACGGCTGTCCCGGTCGTTTTGAAGAGCCCTGCCATGACTGAGTGGACTGGTGCTGCAACTGAGCGTGAGCGGCACCAACAAGGGCAGGAAGATCGTTTCCTGGAAGAAAAGTATGCAAGACGTGGCATCAGAGACTCTTTTCAGACCCACTGGGGTTTTTACTTTTTGACACTTTCACTTCGTTGCAAGCCACTCACTGGAGTTATATTTTGGCACTACCTTGACCAGCAGGCTCAGCGTGAGCCGACGCCCACATGGGCAGGTGATTGCACATTTAAAGACTGCCTTAGGCTGCACGCAGTGATTCAATTATGTGCCTCTGAGGAAATGCGAGAGCGCATGAAACGCGTCAGGCACCTGAACTCTTGAAGGGAATCCCTTTTCTTCGTGTTGCAGCTTCCATGAATAAAACGAAATGTATATCTACCTGTTTGCGGCTCTTCTAATAAGGGTAAACTTTACGTTGGATGTTTTACGGCTGTCCCGGTCGTTTTGAAGAGCCCTGCCATGACTGAGTGGACTGGTGCTGCAACTGAGCGTGAGCGGCACCAACAAGGGCAGGAAGATCGTTTCCTGGAAGAAAAGTATGCAAGACGTGGCATTAGAGACTCTTTTCAGACCCACTGGGGTTTTTACTTTTTGACACTTTCACTTCGTTGCAAGCCACTCACTGGAGTTATATTTTGGCACTACCTTGGCCAGCAGGCTCAGCGTGAGCCGACGCCCACATGGGCAGGTGATTGCACATTTAAAGACTGCCTTAGGCTGCACGCAGTGATTCAATTATGTGCCTCTGAGGAAATGCGAGAGCGCATGAAACGCGTCAGGCACCTGAACTCTTGAAGGGAATCCCTTTTCTTCGTGTTGCAGCTTCCATGAATAAAACGAAATTTATATCTACCTGTTTGCGGCTCTTCTAATAAGGGTAAACTTTACGTTGGATGTTTTACGGCTGTCCCGGTCGTTTTGAAGAGCCCTGCCATGACTGAGTGGACTGGTGCTGCAACTGAGCGTGAGCGGCACCAACAAGGGCAGGAAGATCGTTTCCTGGAAGAAAAGTATGCAAGACGTGGCATTAGAGACTCTTTTCAGACCCACTGGGGTTTTTACTTTTTGACACTTTCACTTCGTTGCAAGCCACTCACTGGAGTTATATTTTGGCACTACCTTGACCAGCAGGCTCAGCGTGAGCCGACGCCCACATGGGCAGGTGATTGCACATTTAAAGACTGCCTTAGGCTGCACGCAGTGATTCAATTATGTGCCTCTGAGGAAATGCGAGAGCGCATGAAACGCGTCAGGCACCTGAACTCTTGAAGGGAATCCCTTTTCTTCGTGTTGCAGCTTCCATGAATAAAACGAAATTTATATCTACCTGTTTGCGGCTCTTCTAATAAGGGTAAACTTTACGTTGGATATATATATATATATATAGATATATAATTCACTTAAAAAGCCATAGGTTTCAGTCGTGTTATAGTTAGAAATTAGCATTTAAAAAACCTTTGAAATTCACTTAAAAAACCATAGCTTTCAGGCACGTTATAGTTAGAAATGATCATTTAAGAAAATTTAGAAATTCACAGAAAAAAACATAGGTTTCAGGAGTGTTATATTTAGCTGGACATTTCACTCATACAAAACCATAGAAATTCCTCCATTATAGTTAGTTCTGCTAACTATAACTCGCGCGCCCGCATTGCTCTGCTGATGATGTCACATATTACATAATTGATGACATGGTCAGTGACATCACTGATGACATGACTGATGACATCTCAAATGACATCACTGATGACATCACTGATGAGATAATCCTGTGAATGTGGTTTAGTTTGAAATTTAAATATGTATTATATATATACCGATCTGTACTGAAGATTGAGTGGATATATAACTGTGGATGGAGGATTTAGTAGCTGTCTGTCTATTTAAGTGAGTAATTAAAAGTGTATCACTTAATAGATGGATTAGTAACTAAACTATGTGAATGTGTGCATCACTGTCTCTGTTGTTGTATAACATGCTGCATCAGTTGGTCACTAACTACATGAGTGTGTATATTAGTTATTGATTAGTTGGGTGAGTATTTGTATGTGACACTGAGTTTGTGTGTGTTTGGATGGGGTGTGTGTAACTCTATGCATAGATGTGTGAATGGTTGATTGACTAGGTGTATAGGTTTAAGAGTGCATGTGGAAACAGTTGTTTGGGTGACTGAGTGTATTTATTTGTATGTTGGTGAGCGAATATATGTTTTAGTTGTATATCTTCAACAGAGTAAAAAAATAAAAGGCATTGTATGTAAGAGTTGGTGTATATAAATAAGTATATATAAGAGTCAGTGATTGTGAGAGTAACTATATGAATGAGTGTATATTTGTAAAGGTGATTTTTTAACATATTAACTATGATTTACTATGTGTTTGAATAAATGAGGTGTTGTGTGTATAATTGTGTAAGTGAGTAAATGTAAGTGTGATTAATTTTTTTCATGAGTGAGTAGGATGACTGCATAACCGACTAAGATGACTGCTGATGTGTCAATGTATATATATTTGTATAAGTGCATTTGATAGTGTTATATTAATTAGTGACTGCATGTATTAGTGATTCTGTTGTCGAATAGGTAGTTGTGTGTGTAGACTTAAGAATCAGTGAGTGGGTATGTAGTAACTGGTATTGGTGTGTCAATGGTTTCAAATATGGTTCTCTGTATTTTACAGTGGCTGCTGATACTAGTGTATCATGAGGTGTATCAGATTGTCACGTGGATGATGTCATCAGTGATGTCATTTGAGATGTCATCAGTGATGTCATCAGTGATGTCACTGACCATGTCATGAATGATGTAATATGTGACATCATCAGCAGTGCATTGCGGGTGCGCGAGTTATAATTAGCAGAACTAACTATAACGGAGGAATTTCTATGGTTTTGTACAAATGAAATGTCTAGCTAATTATAACACCCCTGAAACCTATGTTTTTTTCTGTCAATTTCTAAGGTTTTTTAAATGCTAATGTCTAACTATAACATCTCTGAAACCTATGTTTTTTTCAGTGAATTTCCAAGCTTTTTTAAATGCTAATTTCTAACTATAACGTCTCTGAAACCTATGGTTTTTTCAGTGAATTTTAAAGTTTTTTAAAATGCTAATTTTTAGGCGTAATAGTACTTATACCTATTTTTTTGGGCTGATTTTCTACAGTTTTTTAACTGTTTATTTATAAATATTTTATTCATTAAATACCAATACATATTTTTCTGAAAATTGCAAAAAAAGAGTTTTAAAAATTAAAACTGAAATATTGTTTAATTTTTTTGTTTTACTTTTTTATTTTAATATATTTATAATTTTTTCTTTTGTATTTTTTTTTCCAAAATTTTTTCTGAGTCGCGCACCCAAAGCGTACACATCACGGGGGTTCGCAGATTCTAGCCGCCATTTTAGAAACGTTGTGAAGGATCCGCATACGGTGTGCGACGGCTGCGTGTTTTTCAGTTACATCATATACATTTAATATTACGTGATGTGCGCGATTGGTATGCGACCAGTCCGCAACTCCTGCTCCCGCGCATTCGCAACACATGCGCATTACTTTACGCGACGCTTGTGCGGTGGCGGGTCCGCGTGACGTCATATACGTGCTGGGGTGCGCTGGGAGCGCGACTCCCGCAAAAAAATGTTATGTTCTAAAATGATATGTATGGGTGTTTAATATACATATTGGGGCAAGAGACTATGTAAGATATTCATAAAAATAATATATTTGTACTTATAATAAACTTATATTATATAATATATTTTCGAGAGTGCACGGATCCCATGTGACCTAAAAAAAACATTTAATTGGTTTATAACATTTCCCACTGTAACTATTGAAGGACCCCACCCATTTTAATCATTCTTGTTGGAGCATCTTTAGAAAGACATCTCTTTTCCTACAAGAACCCTTTTTGCTTGTTTTTTTTGGTGTTTTTCAAAAAATATCAAACAAAAACGCATCTGGACAGCAGCAGCAGGAGGAAGTATCTTCTGAAGAAGAATTCTTGCAGGAGGCTCCAAGTCCACAGAGGCCAGAATCTGTTGTGTGGAAATTCTTCACTTTTCCACCTGGAGAGAAGAAAGTAAATGCGAGAAAGGTGACGTGAAAAATTTGGAACCGAGTCCTGTCAAGAGGCAGTGAAAACAAATACTCTTGTGGCACTGCTTCTATGTACAAGCATCTCCTGACCACACATCCTCTCAATCTTGCTCGGGAGGAAATGAGGCGAGCTGCTTTGAACCCCTCACCTGCTGTGGCAAGTACATCTGGAGCATCCTTAGGAACACCTGCAATGGACATTAGGCCAGAATTCGCCTTTCTTGAGCAACACTGCGTGAAGTGTTAGAAATGTATATGCTTCAGTGAGCAGTCAGTGGATGCAGATTGTGCTGCGCAACGCAACCATCGTTGTTAATTTTTTTGTTTTTTTATTTTTGGAATGATAAGTAATTCCAAATGTTTCCTGTTTTATTCGTTCTTTTTTTTGTTCATTTTTTGAAAAAAAACCCCAAAAATACAAAATTATTCAAAAAAATAAAACAAAAATACAAAAGAAAAAAGAAGGACAAAAAAATTCTTATCAGAACTAACTTATCTGGTTAAAGAAAGAACTATAATTGCAAGGTAATGTGTGAAAGTTTGGTTGAATACATGTATACAGCATGATTGACTGAAAGAATGCATTAGTAGTGTATGGTGAATTAACAGGTTAAGATTTATGAGGAAGTACTGCAGCGTGACACTGCAAGCTCTTTAGCTGCACTGCACTGTGGCACTTCCGAAGCACAGGGATGTGACATATGTACATGAATATGTTGCAACTCTGTGCTTCCCTCTGCACTGTCACACAAACTGCAGCCATCCGGTGACACAGGCACCCTTGCACGATGGTGTAAGGATGTCTGTGTCCTGTGGAGATTGTTTTTGTGCAGGAAGGGACACCTTCCTGCACAAAAACAATCCGTAAAGGCATTTTCTTCTTTCAATGTATGCTGTGGAATTTAGCATGCACTAAAAGAAGAAAAAATGAGGAGAAATTAAAGCAATTCTCCTCGTTGTGCCTTGCTACACCAACTCTAGGATGGCGCAGCATTCACACACATCTCCAGATTTACGATTTCTCACAAATCTGGAGATGTGTCTTGTTCTATGGGTGTTGTGTGAAATCACCCACAGCAACACCTATTGGAAGCCCCTTCAATGCAAAGTTCTGTGAATGAAGGGGTCATATTTACAAGAAGAGGAAAAACCATGCAGGGTGGCTTTTCCTCTCCTTGTAAATATGAAGGAGTACCTGGCGCCATCACTACGTTACAAAAAGTGACGTACAGGTGGCGCAGGGTGCTTGTAAATCTGCCCCATAAGTGCTAAGGTATTGGCAGACTGATACAATAAGAACATAGTGCTTAATGGGTGATTGAAGAATTGCATAAGACTGATAGGAGGTATCCTACGCTGCATGGGTACTACTTCAGTATTTAATGGAGTGGACCAATAGTATGTATCTGCTTAGAGATTTGTAGGGATTATGCACAGAATATTGTATGTGTACATGTGTTGGTGCCTAGGTCATTTTATAAGAATGCCACTAGTAACTGGAGTGAACACTTAACTTATAAGTGCTTACATATTGGTGGAGTGATAGGATAAGTAGGTAGTGGTAGATAAGTGATTAAAGAAGTGCATGGGACAGACTGGATGATTCCTACACTGCATGAGTACTAACTGGGAATTTAGAAGAGTGTATCAATAGTATGTAGCTAGAGGTCTGCCTGGATAGTGCACAAAATATTATAGATGTACTTGTGTTATTGACTACGCCATTCCTTAAGTATACAACTAATAACTGGACTAATTTCAGTGTTACAAAGAAAGTTCATGCTGAATTTACAAGTGCTTAGGTATTGGTGGAGTGATAGGATACGTAGATAGTGCTGGATGGGTGACTGGAGAAGTGCAGAGGACAGACAAATGGATTCCTAAACTGCATAGGTACTAACTGGGTATTTAGAAGAGCGTATCAATAGTATGTAGCTGGTTAGAGGTCTGCATGCATAATGTACAAAATATTGTACCTGCACTTGTGTTAGTGGCTAGGCCATTCCTTAAGTATATGACTAATAATTGGAGTAATTTCAGTGCTGCAAAGAGAGTGCATGCTAAATGTATTAGTGCTTAGGTATTGGCAGAGTAATAGGATACGTAGATAGTGCTGGATGGTTGAATGGAGAAGTGCATGGGACAGACAGAAGGATTCCTAGCTATGTAGCTGATTAGAGGTCTGCATGCATAGTGCACAGAATATTGTAGCTGTACTAGTATTGGTTTGTCTATGGTTTCGAGAATGGTAGTCTGTACTTAAGGGTGTGAGGAGGTGCATCAGATGATCACGTAGATGATGTCATCAGTGATGTCATTTGAGATGTCATCAGTGATGTCACTGACCATGTCATGAGTGATGTAATATGTGACGTCATCAGCAGTGCATTACTTTAATCCATAAAGCTGGTGGCAATATTAGCCTGGTTACTAGGTGAAAAGTCAGGAATTGATACAATAAAGAAATCAAAACAAGTGCCATACCTGTATTTTCATCAACGTGACTTATTCATAATAAACATACATAGAATTGCAAACATCAACATAAACAATGGACTACACATTACTTTAAAGTGAAAGGCTATCAGACATATTAATCCGGGCACGTTGCGTATTATAATGGTTCTTACACGAAAGAAAAGGAAAAAAAGGGGTGTTAATATACACACACTATCCCTAAATAAAGTTCTAGCGATTATTGTTCCATTTCATTTACAGCTCATTTGAGATGTCATGAGTGATGTAACTGATCATGTCATGAATGATGTAATGTCTGAGGTAATTAGCAGTACATTGCGGGGGCGTAAGTTATAGTTAGCTCAGGTAACTATAACTGCTTAATTTCACTGGTTGTGTATGAGTGAAATCTGAGTCTAACTATACCATCCTTGTAACCTTTGTTTTTTTTGTGCAAATTTCTAGTTATTTTTTAACGTTAAGTAAGATGCATATCACAGTGGATGGTGGGGGGTTGGAAGAAGGGCCTTCCCTCCTCCTAGCCATCCATTGTCCAGGTCCATGTACCTTCTCCCTTATTACATCCCTGTGTGGCCGTTGTTCTGCCACTGGCCTTCCCGCCTTCTCTGAACACTTAGCTTGCTGCCCCATCCACTTCCTCTCTATCATCCTCTGTTGTCTGAATCCATAGACTAGCCTCCTCCCTCCTGCCATGCATGGTCTGATGTGCTGCCACTGCCCTCCATTTACCATGATGTACCAGTCCACTCCTCCTGCCCTCCATTCCCCATTCTATATCCCATCATTGACCTCCTGCATAGCCTCTGTTCTTAGCTTGCTGCTACTATTCTCCTTCCCCCTGCCCTCCGATGTCCTTGTGCATGCCCCTGCTCCATCCTTTTTGCCCACCATGTTCCATGGACCTGCCACTCCTATCTACTCTGAGTGTTCTGTTGAGCTGCCACTCCCCTCCCACCTGACCCTCCCTTCTATCATCCATGGTCCTTTGTGCATTCCCCTGCACCCTCCTTCTTGCCCATCATAGCCATTGTGCTGACACTAACCCCCCCGCTTGCCATGCATGGTCTTCTGTGCTGCCACGGCCCCTCCCACCTTCCCTGTGTGGTCAGCAAGATGCCGCTGACCCCCCCCCCACCTTCCCTCCATGGTCTGTGCGTATGCCATCATAGTCTCACTGTTGCTCTCCATGGTGTGTCTTGCTTCTAGTGCCCATCCTGCCTGACATCCATGGTCATCTTGCTGCTCCTGCCCTGCCCCCTTGCCCCCAGCCCTCAGTTTCCATGTGCAGACCCCTATTCCCTCCCTCCAGGCTTGTCTGTTCCATTGTAATGCCCCTGATCTGTCCCTCCTGCCCTTTATGGTATGTTATGCTGCAGC
Organism: Triturus cristatus; assembly: GCF_964204655.1. Lineage (NCBI taxonomy): Eukaryota > Metazoa > Chordata > Amphibia > Caudata > Salamandridae > Triturus > Triturus cristatus. Next base: position 1,106,973,828 of record NC_140590.1, on the reverse strand, counting down.
TTTCTCTCCTGTCCATTATGGTCAGCTAGCTACCATTGCCTCTTTCCCCTCTGTTCTCTGTTGTCCATGTGCATGGTCCTGTCTCCTCCCTATTGCTTTCTATGGATTGTTGTGCTGCACTCCCGCCTTGCAAGCCCAGTGTGGTGTATTGTGCTGCTGCAAACCCTGATGCCTGCCCTGTAGGGTCAGTTTGGTGCACCTCTCCATGTCCCTCCTGTCCTCTGTTATCCGAGTCCATGACCCTACCCCAATTCCTCCTGCCTTCCATGATCAAATGTACCATCCTTGCGAGCATTTTGAACTTAGTAAGAGGGAGATTTTGAAAAAAAATTGGGGTATTGATTTTCCCCTTTGAGTTACATTGAAAAAGAGGAGATTGTAGACAGGAGACAGATCAAATAAAGCCTATTTGAGCTTAAGAACATTGGACGTTTCCTGGCTGAATCGGGTCTGTTGGCATGTATGGTTGTACTACCACTGCCTCTTCCTTCTGCCCACAATGGTCAATTATATTGCCACAGCCTCTCTTGCCAGTCCTGTATTGTTGGTTTGTTGCCCCTGCTCCCCTTTCCACTACCCTCCATAGTCTGTTTTGCTGCACTACCCTTCCTGCCTGCCCAGTGTGGTAAAATTGTTGCCTCTGCACGCTCCTACCTGCCTTCAATTTTCAGAGTCCGTGCCCCTGGCCTCTGCCTCTCAACAGTATACTAAAGAACAACTAGATTGCTAACATTCTATATTTATTACAAAAGTGTGAAACGCCTGACGTCATCTTGATGTAATCAAAACTGTAATACCTAGAGCATTTCCTTTAGAAATTACATATATGAGAGGGTCTTATTTGCATCAAATTTATGGTTAGTGCTCTAAAAAACTAAAATGAGGACATATTTTCTGAGTTTTAAAATAGCGACAAAGCACTTTTAAATTATTTGTTATCTTTATGTTTTTTTATGTTGTACTTAGGGGAGAGGATGTGGTGTTACTTCCAGAACTGCAGACTTTGTAATTGGGAACCAGGTTGGAGTTTCTGCTTCAGCTTGACATTCTGTGATTCTGGTCAAATCACTTAATCTCCCCATGTCTACAACCAAAATGAATTTGTTCTTGTGTGATGTAATCAATGCTCATGTAAAGCACTCCAATACCTGACAAGTCTGCACTATATAAAACTGCAAAAACACAAAAAATAAAAAGTGTTTTGCACACATCATTGGGCTACATGTGGGCTACATCTGGGTGATATTTGTGCTGCATTTGGGCTCTTTTGTCTCTGGTGACCATCTTGGGAGATTTATTTGTTATGAAGTTCCCTATTTTCCTAATTTCCTCATTTACTGCAGTCTCCTCAGTAGGAAATGCTTTCAGTTTTTTACTTTGATTCCATCAAGAAGGTATTCAGATATGTCACACGTTTGCCACAAATTCTGAATGTTAGCACTCTAGTTGCTCATTAGATCACTATAGTAAAGCTACTGCTCACCACGGAAGTCTGCTGCTGGTATTAAAAGTACATGTTTCAGTCTGCATGTCAGAATTTTTTAATAAAATAGAAGAGGATTTGAGAAGTCACTCAAAATGTGCCCTAATTTTTCTTTCTTCAGCACTATTCATAATTTCTATGGCAAAATGAACCCCCTCATTGTGTTCCTTTTTTAATTAAATGTTTTAAGTGTTACCAGTTTATTCCAATCAAGATGTCTTCAGGTGTGCCACACTTTTGTCATAAGTAAGACAGTAAGTGCTCTAGTTGTTCTTAAGAACACTCTGGGACATTGTGTCATTGGGATATACTTGGGCTACATCTGGGTGATATCTGTGCTACATTTGGGCTCTTTGTCTCTGGTGGCCATCTTGGGAGACTTATTTGTTATGAAGTTTCCTAATTTCCTCATTTACTACAGTCTCCTCAGTAGGAAATACTTTGTTTTTTACTTTGATTCCATCAAGAAGGCATTCAGATGTGTCACACATGTGCCATAAATTCAGAATGTTAGCACTCTAGTTGCTCATTAGATCAGTGTAGTAAAGCTACTGCTCACCAGGGAAGTCTGCTGCTGGTATTGAAAGTGCATGTTTCTGTCTGCATGTCAGAATGTTTTAATGAAATAGAAGAGGATTTGAGAAGTCACTCAAAATGTGCTCTAATATTTCTTTCTGCTGCACTAATCATACTTTCTATGGCAAAATGAGCCCCCTCATTTTATTCCTCAGTAGGAAATACTTTCAGTTTTTTACTTTAGTTCCATCAAGAAGGCATTCAGATATGTCACACGTTTGCCATAAATTCTGAATGTTAGCACTCCAGTTGCTCATTAAATCAAATCAAAATATACTTTATTCGGCTTTAAAATTAAAACCATAAAAGTTAGACAATTCCATACAGTACAATAGATGACAATAAAAACAGGGGGAATTAATCCTATAGAAAAAGTAGCAGTATATACATTTTGTGCAACAAATTAATCAAGCGGAAAAAAAACACAATGAAGGGAGCCTCCCAACATTAAAGATTTACTAGCTCTCCAAACAGATCCTAGATCTCAATGAAGATTTCAGAAAGCCTACTATAAAAGATACACATTCTGGTTTCAACAATTGTAAATAAAAAAGAGCTGGGCGGACCTGGATAAAATTCAACTTTTTTAAAAGAGGGCTTAAAAAATATCTCTGAGGTACTTCATAAAATTTACAAAAAAACATAAAGTGTAGCAAATCCTGAGGAGACACTGACCTCTGCAGCTCCCTTTTGGGTAAGCAAGCAACAAATGAAAATAATCTAAACGAAACCTGACCAATAAAAACCGTTCATGAGATGAAAGTGGCCACGAAAGATAGGGCTCAATAGATGGCGATGTTTTGAGCACCATATGTTTGTGGACGCTTGATTTTCCAATTTCTGTAGCATCTCTGCCGAACCTTTTTAAGATAGTGAAGGTATACTTTACAAATTCCACATCCTTCAATGTAATAAAATCAGGATTTGTAAAAAGGTCTGGCCGTCCCAGCTCTTCAAAGCAATCCTTAATGTATTTTAACTATGGAATGCGTGTCATATGGTCAAGGCTCAAAATTCCTCTTAATATCTGGTGATTGAGAGCTAGATCTTTATTTAGCCAACAATTGAGCCAAAACAACATTAGACGCATAGCCAGGGTATCCCCTATAAATGGCAACCCCAATTCTTCGTGTACCACCAGATTTGATGTCCCGCTAGGCACTCCTAAAAGATGTTTTAAAAAAATATTCTCAGCCACCTGTAAAGCGTCAGTTGATACATAGCCCCAGATTTCACTCCCATAGCTAGCAATGACAACAATTTTAGCCTGATATATTTTCATCATTGCTGCTATTGGGCGCTTACCCATCTTCGCGGCAAAGTTAAAAATCGCGACGTTCGCCCTTGTTACTTCCCCTTTTTTCCTCTTAATCAAGGGCCCCCAGCTTAACCGATCATCTACCAAGACACCCAGGTAAGAGAATAACGTGGTCACCGGAACATTCTCATTACCCACTTGAAAGGGTACTGTTTCTTCAGGCAAATCCCGACCTGCATTATACACGATTTAGAGTTGTTGATTGTAACATCACAATCTTCCATGAAGCTCCGGAATGTATCAAGTAGGGTCTGTAATCCCCTTGCCGTCCTGGAGACCAGGATCGCGTCGTCCGCATATAGCAGGACGGGCAGACCTCGTCACCCTACGTGAGGGAAATCGACCCCTGTATTTACCAGAGTTTTTTACAGGTCATTAATATATAAGTTGAATAGGAAGGGGGCCTGGATACAACCCTGCCTAACCCCCCTCTCTATTTTAAAATCACTGGATACTCGAAGATCTTTGGCAAATCTAATGTTGGCCTTGGTGTCCCTATGTAGATCCTCCAGGAAGTCAACCAAATTAGCTTCCACCCCCATGGTCCTCATGGATTGCCACAATTTCCCCCGATTAACACAATCGAAAGCAGAGGAAAGATCCATGAAGGCCATGTAGATTGTACCTTGGCGGGCAATTGTATACTTCCCCAAGGTCATTAAGGCACTTGGCCAAGGTGGACCACCCTGGTCGAAACCCGTACTGTATTTCAGAGATGATCTTATTCTCTGCCGCCCAGGAGGATAATCTTCCCAGAAGCACCCCGCCCACAACCTTAACCACGGAATCAAGAAGGGAGATTGGGCGATAACACAGAGTACTGTTATGATCGCCCTTCTTGAAAACCGTCACGATCGTCGAGGTGCCCCAAGAATCCGGGCAACCGGTTCTGGCTGCCGCATTAAGCACCGCCATCAGGACTGGAGCCCACAAGAGTGAATTTGCTTGAAAAAGGTTGGGTGGAATACCATCCGGGCCTGGGGCTTTGTTACATGTGAGCCCTAAGATGCCCTTCTCCACCTCTTTCTGTTTGAACTTTACTGGAGCATTAAAGTTAACCCTGCCGGGGGATTGATAGTAAACTGTGGGGCAGGTGAAGATAACTTGAAAGTGAGACACCCATTCATCCTCAGTTATATTGGTATCTACATCTCCAGCCCCCGCCCTTTCAAATAGAGGTCGATTAATAATACCCCAGAACCATGCACTGTTCCCCAATAGGTCTCTCTACATTTCCTCCTTCAATTCACCCTTGCAGGTGGCCAAAGTCTGTTTGTACTCTAAGCGTTGGGCGCAAATCATATGTTGGTTTCTAGGAGTAACATTTAGGGCCTCTTTTAGTTGTCTCGCTGCCTTAGAGCAGAGTGAATTGAACCATCTAGGATCAGGTGACACCGTCCTATGAGAGGGGACACGTAGGAGTGCCCCGACCTTAGTGATAATACCATCAAATGCCATAAGAACATCCCCCAAATCGGGATCAATTGACACACAGAAAGCTATTTCTGATGCACAAGACTCTTGGACTTTGCCATACAAAGAATCAGGAGAAATCTGCGACCATTTTAAATGGCGATTTCCCTCCACAGGTCTCATCGTGCCCGGGGCTATCACCCTAGCTTGTGTTGATAGTAGCCTACCATCCAGGTACAGACAAACGGGGCTATGATCGCTAAAATCACTAGCCATAATTGTAAACCTGCAAAAACTAGACTGAAGACCAGAGGAGCTCAAGATATGATCTATAAAAGAACCATTACTGCATCCTTTAAAAGAGGGGACGAGCTGTGTGTTAAGGGGAGCAGATAAAGACATTGAAGATAACAAGTCAAATTCATTAAATAAATTATTCAATACATTACCCTGGGCAGAGTGCACAAAGTGAAAACCCTGAATCCTGGCACATCCCAACTCAGCCATGCTTTTGGTTTTAGGATCGCTACAGGGATGAATATTAAAATCCCCTGTTACCATAAGCTTATATGCAACAGGGACTGTCTTATGAAGCAGCCCAGTTGGGCAATCTTACACTCTCCCTGCGCACTGGTTGCATTATAAAAATTAATAATGCCCATGCTGTCGTTTCCTCTCCTTAGGACGATTGCTTGAAAATCTTTATTATCCGTGGGGAGTTGCTGTATCCTACAGGGCACAGCCAGCGATATGTACATCACCAGCCCACCCCTAGCTCTACCACATGGAGATGGAGACGCGGAATAAAAAAGGCTTTATAACCCTCCAAGAACAGGGTAAAATTCACAAGCCAGGTCTCCTGGAGACAGATCACAGAATATTGTCTAATGAACTGCATCCATATAGGGTCCTGAAATTTTCCCGTCAGACCTGCAATGTTCCATGACAGGATATTATACAAGTCTGCACTTGCGATCATCCCTTGATCGTTAACCGGTAAGGCCACCTGCTGCGAGGAGCTTGACTTCCCAAGTGTCTCCATGGCACTGGGCACAGTATTTCCCCTAGTGAGACGTAGAGACCCTTGTTGGGGTAATATATCCCCCGCGGGCTCAGTAATCTTCGTTAGTCAGTCACACTCATCCAATCTGGATAAAACTGAGAATCTATTAGATAACTCTACCCCAGTAACAGGCTGGTGCCCAGTCCACCGGGGATAACCCCCCTGCGATAAAAGCTGGTTAACACCCATGTCCACACGGGGTCTTTTAGACCACCTGTCACGTGAGATACTAATATTTGGGCGGCTAGTATGGACTGCCTTGTAGAAAAAACCCAGCGTGAGGACCTGGATTCCAGAAACGCGCTGTGAATAGTCATAATAAGCATCCTGTAATATTCTATCCACTAGGGAAGAGCTGTTAAAATTCACAACAATACAATCGCCCCGCCAGGTTTTCTCGAATTCCCTAGCCAGCCCACCCGACGCACCATGATAATATTACGTTCCACCATTGGGCCCACGGATGTATTATTTGACAGCCAATGAGTAACCTTGTTTTAAAGTTGACCTAGGTCCTTATTAGACCCTGGTTGAAGCGGGGGAACATTACCCAAAATTATTACAAGGGGTGTTGATTGGGGTGGAATATTGATAACCGGAAAAAATATTCTCAGCCACCTGTAAAGCGTCAGTTGATACATAGCCCCAGATTTCACTCCCATAGCTAGCAATGACAACAATTTTAGCCTGATATATTTTCATCATTGCTGCTATTGGGCGCTTACTCATCTTCGCGGCAAAGTTAAAAATTGCGACGTTCGCCCTTGTTACTTCCCCTTTTTTCCTCTTAATCAAGGGCCCCCAGCTTAACCGATCATCTACCAAGACACCCAGGTAAGAGAATAACGTGGTCACCGGAACATTCTCATTACCCACTTGAAAGGGTACTGTTTCTTCGGGCAAATCCCGACCTGCATTATATAAGATTTAGAGTTGTTGATTGTAACATTACGATCTTCCATGAAGCTCCGGAATGTATCAAGTAGGGTCTGTAATCCCCTTGCCGTCCTGGAGACCAGGAACGCGTCGTCCGCGTCGTTGGTGGCGTCGAAGTGTTAAATATTTTAGTGATCGCCTAATTTTCTGAAACTGCCATACAAAATTAGAGAACATTGTCTCCATTTTCCGGCTAATAGGCCCTGATATTTTCAATGGAATTGACTGAAATAAATATAATATTTTTGGGAAAACCTTCATTTTTAAAACATTAATCCTCCAGACAATAGTTAGCTGAATTTTATCTATCCGCCTTAAATCTTTCCCAATTTCGTCTAATGTTTTATCAAGGTTATTTGTCCATATTTTATCTAAGTCAGCTCCTATCTTTCCCCCAAATAGGTTGCGAATTCAGTTTGTGGTTGATCTAAAATATTACATTTCTTTGAGCAAATAATTTGTGTCTTGCTTCTATTAAGTAAGTATCCAGATCTATTTCCAAATTCCTCCGCCATCTTTTCAATTTCTTTTATTGCTAAATCTGGATCGGACGTCGTGATGGCTATATCATCTGCATACACCAGTACTTTCGTTTCATACCCATTAGTTTTCATAGGTCTGATATTGACATTTCTTAATAGTTGTTCAATGAAGGGGTATAGATAGATGGCAAAAAGAATCTGAGAACATGGAAATCCTTGTCTTGTTCCTCTAGCTATTTTTATGATTGTTGAGGTATTGCCCATGATCTGTAATTTAGCTATTGGGTTCTAATACATTGCTTGAATAGCTGTTAAAAGTCGTGGTCCAAACCCCCGTGCCAATAGAGCATCCCATAAATATTGCCAGGCCACACGGTCGAAAGTCTCCTCGGCATCTAAAAAAATTATAGCTGTTTTTTCTTCGTTGGCCTCAGCGATATCCAATAGCGATATTCCCCTTCTAATATGATCTGTAGTTCCACGGCCTGGGATAAAGCCATGTTGCCATGGCGAAACTTGCTGAGCAATCACCTTCTGTAACCGATTTGCTAAGATTTTAGAGTAAAGCTTTGCATCCGAATTTATTAATGCAATCGGTCTATATGAGCCCGGTAACTCTGGCGATTTATCCTTTTTTGGGAAAATGACAATATCAGTCTCTCGCCATGAAATAGGTGGTATGCCTCGATACTGTACATCTAGAAATAAATCCAGTATTAATGGAGCGAGTTCTGACTGAAGAAGTTAATATATTTCAATTGGGATTTCATCAGGGCCACAAGCTTTCCCATTAGATAGCGAAGCTATTGCAATCAATATTTCTTCCATTTTAAATTCCTCTTCTAATTTTAATTTGGCTCCCTCCTCAACCTTCCTCGTCTCTGTACCCTTATCTCATTTTTCTGTATGGTTACCCCTATATTATCCTCTTGATATAGCTTTTGATAAAATTGCTTAAAAACCTCAATAATTTCCTTTGTATTTGTCTCCAGTAAGCCCTTGGTATTCCGTATTTGTACTATATTATTTCTAATCGTTCTCTGCTGAGTACAAAGAGCCAATAGTTTCCCTGCCTTCTCACAATACTCATACATTTCTTTTTGGTATATTTGATATGTTTGAGCTACTTGCACCTGGAAATGTTTATTTATTTCACCTTTGACAACGGCAATTTTAGTCCATAGTTCATTCAATATCCTCTATTCAGCATGTGTAATCTGTTTAGTGTGACCTGTCTCTAACTGTGCAAGTTCTTTCATTAAATCATTAATCATGTTTTGTTTCTGTTTAACTGATGTCCGGCATATTTTATCGTTTCCCCACGTAGTCCTGGTTTGTACGCATCCCATACCATAATCCTTGAAGCACTGTATCTATTCATTTCAAAATATTCTTTCGTCCAACTTTTTATATAGCCTTTATATGTTTCATCAACTAATAATTTACGGTCAAATGTCCATTGCCGTATTTCCTGATTTTTACATTGTTGCCAATCTATTTGTAATATCAATGGATTGTGGTCAGAGAAAATTTGTGGCATTTTCTTAATTTCCATATTTTCCAATAATGGAGTAGAGACCATAAAATAATCTAAGCGTACATTTTTCTTGTGTGGGTGTGAATAGTATGTATATACCGGATCATTCAAATGCTGATATACCCAGGCATAAATTAGCCTATATGAATCTTGACAAGCTTTTATCGCCCGGTAAACCTGGGGCTTCCTTCCTTGATACTGAGCACAGGTTGACTGCACATTATCTTTATGTGTATTAAAATCTCCACAGATTATGAAAGGAGTCGACCAGGTTGCTAGCTCTACTTCTAAATCTGCCCAAATTTTCGGGTCATCTTGATTAGAGCCATACACCGCAGCTATTGTTAACCCCGTTTCTAATGTGACAATGGCCCATCTACCCCCCTTATCTGCCAAAATACGTTTTACAGGTTCTATATTATATCGCAAATAGATTGCCACTCCTCTTATTGTTGTCGTCTGTGTAGAACATATTGCCATTTCATATCCTCTTATCTGCAATTGTTTTTTATTAGCCCATGAAATATGCGTTTCCTGTAGACATATAACTTCTGGATTCCAGAATCGTAAAATTTCAAAAACCCTTTCTCTTTTCTTCATACTGATCAATCCTCCCACATTTACTGAACACACCCTAACTTTACCCATAGCCTTTCCCTCTAATTATTTCTTTCATGTAATCTACCATCTCTTGTAACATATTTATTCTATCTCTCCCTCTTTTATCTGCTCTGCCCTGCTTAAGATTTTCCCCTCTTTTCACCGCCTTCCCAACCCCTCCCCTCTCCCCCACCCTTCGTGAACCTTGCTCCCCCTCCCTTCCCCTTGGAAGTTTCCAGACCTAGGTCTGGCATTGGATGGATACAAAGCCATATTCCCCGATCCGACCCACCCCTCCTTCTTGTAATACAAATACCTTACAATTTCCCTTAAGTTTTCATAGGACATAATACTCCGGTTAACTCCTAAATTTCCATATCATTGATTTATGGTAATCAATCATGTATTCCCTTCTCTCTTATTTCTTTAATTCATCTAAAAATTCGTTAGCCTTAACTTCCGAAGTAAAAAATCGAGATCTATCCCCAATCACAACTTTTAGTTTGGCCGGATTCATAAGATAGGCCTGGGCACCATTCTCTTGAAATATATTTATCATTTGTCGCAGGAGCCATCGCCTCTCTACAGTAACATGGCAAAAATCAGGACGCGTAAAAAACTCAAGCCCTTCAATCTGACATTTCTTGTCTGGCCTCGCTTTCTCAAATATGACCTGTCTAAGAAGATAGTTCCCGAAATATACCAATACAGCTCTAGGCTTTTCATCATTTTGTGTGTGCTGTTTAACATTGAACGGAATTCAGTGAGCTCTCTGGATTTCTTGTGACCAGTTCCAGCCTGTGAGCTCAGTGTAGGCTTTAGCCAATATATCGATCATAAAGAGACGTAAATCCGTCTCCCCTTATCCTCTGGTATGCCCAAAAATCTTAAATTGTTCCTGCGCTGGCGATTTTCTTGTTCCTCAATTTTCCATTGGATATTCTCCAGTCTTGCCTCTTGTGCTTCAACTTGTTTTTGGGCTGCCATAACATCCGTTTCCAAATTTTCTGTTCTCGTCTCCAACATTGTAAGTCTATCTCAGATTTCTCCCCAAAGCCTTGCATCTTACGTATGGCTGTTTGTGTCCGCTTATTTTCCTGTTTACTTTCCTCCCGATGAGCCAATACAGATTGCAGTATAGTGTTCATCGTTGTATTTAAGTTGTTTCCCAGCCCTGACATCTGATCTCCCGTAAGTTGAGTTGTGGGCGTATAATCCCACTGCAGTTCGGGTCTTTCGTGTCTTTCCTGATCAAGGAGAGTAAGCGTCTGGCTGCCCTTCCTTCTGATTATAGCAGAGTCCTGCCCAATAGAATCCGATTTGTTTCCCAAATTGCTCTCTTCCTCAGTTGAGCTTGAAATCATAGATGTTTCCTCAATTGAAGTTGTTCCATCGGAAAGAGAAAAAAAAGGCTCTGACATTTCTTTCTCAATATCTATTATATGCTGCCTTTTATTAGACATTAGCTGGCCCTCAGTTAATTTGTTAATCTTGGGTCCTTGTCTTTGTTGCCTAGAACTTCCTGATGGTTTCTTATTCCAATTTATAAAGGTAGTCTTATTTCTAGATTTTTTCCCCCTTCTTTCACTTTTTGATGCTATCATACTGATATTCAAGTCCTTTCCCTGTTCCTTCTCTCTTACATCCGTGCCGGAGCATTCAGTTCGTAGTGCTATTGTGTCTGGGTCAACTTGTACCTCACCTTCATGATCTTCAGTCCCAGCAGTATCATTATTTACAATGTTATTCCTTTCAACTGCCCGAGCTAAGATGTTATTCAGCCGGCCTGGTACACCTGCTTGTCGAGCACCCTCCTAGTATCAGCTGTCATTACAGTATCCGAAGTCTCCAAACTCTAAATTTTATTTGATAAATCCCCCTCCTGCACCCGTCTGACCTGTTCAGCCAGCTCAGCCTATTCTGCTTGCTCAGCCTGGATTGACGGAGGTTCAGCTGCCAGGTTGATCAGCGTTTGGGGAGTAGCGTCGCTAGCAAGATCCTTTTTGAGTTCCAATTCCAGCCCTTCGCTATCTTGCTGAATTTGAGCTACCACACTAGTGGCAGGAGTGAGTTTCTTCTATCCTGGAAGCAGCTCCATAATCGTCGCGCCGGTCCTGAGCTGGCAATCCACCTCGGCTTTTCCCTTTCGCCTTTTTTCCTCGCTGGGATCTTTTCGATTCACCGTCTGCCCGTGGCGTCCTTGTTGCCGCGAAGCTCCCGGCGTTGTCCCATTCATCGTCAGCGTCTCCGCCGGCGGACTTTGAGCAACCGCTGCTGCCTTCCCTCGCGTCAAGACTGCCACAGCTGAGACCGCCGCCACTACGGGACCCTTCGGCTTCATTTGAGCCTGGGTATCCCTGATGCACTCCACAGGTACGTCTCAGATCCCTTATCTGCTGCCTTAATATCGTGGAGCAAGGAGGGGTGCATTGACAGGAATTAACTTGTAATAGACCCAGTATCGCATCAGCAATTTCTTTTAACATCGTGGGTACATTTTGTACACCTTTGGAGCAGGGTTCTAGATCGGGAGATTAGCTTTGTAAACGGTGCCTCAGCGCTCCCTCAGCCTCCCGCCATCTTGCTTCCCCGTAGTTCGAACCAAGATTGAATAATTTGAGTGGGTGGTGCAGATCTTTTATGTTCTACTAGAACTTTGTGTATTGAGGTTAACCTGTCCAAGATGGGGCTCAATTTGGCATCCAGCATACAACTCATGGTTGCCATAAAGGCTTCCATCATGGCCGGATGGACTGTGTTTACTACTGGTGCTACCGATACCAGGCTTTTGGGGGCTGGCTTAGTATATATATATATATAAGGGCTATATATTAGGCTTGATTTTTTTAGCTTGACTACCCATGGGCTTTAATTTTCTTATTGTTCTCCCAGATGCCCTATGAACCCCCCTTACTTGTTGTGGGGGGCCATCATTAGTATGAACTTCTTGGGATTTATAATTATTAATGCCACCGGTCTCAGTCGTGTGTGTAGGGGCACCATTCTCCTTAACTACAATAGCAACATCAGGGGAAAGTGGCATATAGATGATCACACCAGAAGTTCCTTGAAAGGGAGGTGAGGATTCGTTAGGCTGTGAGTCAATACCCAGCCCTAGGGACAAGGGTAGACTTGATGTTTCAATATCAGCTTCCCTAATAGGGCTAATAGGACCAGCCACATGTGAAAATAGACCATTTAAAGGAGATCTAGAGAGACGCCTGTTCACTAATTCGATCTCCTTGTCTATAACTGAGGCAGCTCTTATTAAAAAAGCATCCATGGTTTTGGCACTAGACCTAGTTACAGCTTTAGAACCATTTTGACTAACTTGAGTCTTCCGCCTCCCCATTGCACAATAAAAAGATAACCCCCCCAAAACTAAAGTAAGGAGTATCAATACAGCACTTGATACATCAGTTAAAATAAGAAGATCCTAAAAAACAAAACCGTTACTGGACCCTACCATAACATACAGCAAAACCTGTTTGAATAAAATTGCCTATACACTTCTCCTAATACCCCTCCACAGGAAGGACAAGGAACCAGTCCAATAGATTCAATTCAGTCCCACATTTGCGAGCGCAAAGATGAAAATCAATGAGAGGGGGCCCAGACCGGCCTCCTTCGGTCCCTGACAGGCACAGACAAGCCCGCCTTTGACCCGGGCTTTGCGAAGCCGCAGATCAACTTATGCGACTCCTGGCGCGAGAATTGCAGTGGCAACACCCGCAGCAGTCTGGGGGCTGTGGTCCTCCACCGCTGGCAGGCAAGTAACGGGCAGGCTGTGCGACACCCTTCCCAACAGAAGCTCCTGGAGGCAGCACCTGCTTTCCGATTTTTGTGTGTAATTCTCAGTCACAAAATCTTCCAGTCCAACCAGTTTCCAAGGCTATCATCCCAGCCTTCGTCTGACGAATATGTCCGTTTGTAAACCAATGTACAGAAAGACCTGGCAGGGACACCTGTTGCTTTCCAGGACAAGTAGTCAGGAAGATCAAAGAAATGCCCAGCCTTTTCCCAGCAAGAATGCAAGTTCTAGGAAGGCAGATATAGCTCTGTGGTCTACACGAGAGGCGGGATTACCAGAATTCTTCAGAGAGTAGCTCCAAAACGAGCTCTCTGTAACGCTTCCCAAGTTAAAGTCATACAGCTTCGTCAGAATGAGGATCACCTGATACAGAAACTGTGGAAGCTGCCGGGTCTCGCCTGCCTCACCGAGCGCAAGCTACGCTACACTGAGCCGTGGGGGTCCCGATGGCCCAGGACTCGCACTACAAACTGCTGATGGCGACAATGTCCTCCAAGTAAGGTTGCCGGTTAGAAGAGGTCATCACTCTGGTAAGCGGTGCGGCCCCCCGCTCGGATTTTGCTCACCTTGGCTGTCTCTGACTTCCAAATCTTCCGAGGTTGGCTTCCACGGGTGCTGGGTGTTCCACTTCTTTATTTGGCTGAAGATGAGGGCTTGACGCATAGCCCTGTTATTTTCCTTCTCCTGGGGGAAGCGTGCGCCGATGCGAGCATGCCACGCTTCCAGTTACCGTGGCGCCGAGCTCCCCTCATAGGCCGCGGGTCCGTCGTAGGTCCGGCCCTCGAAGCCTCCGTCCTCTGTGTTGTTCCTCCCGCAGTCGTTTCCCAGTTGCTCATTAGAACACGGTAGTAAAGCTACTGCTCACCAGGGAAGTCTGCTGCTGGTATTCAAAGTGCATGTTTCAGTCTGCATATCAGCATTTTTTAATGAAATAGAAGAGGATTTAAGAAGTCAAAATGTGCCCTAATTTTTCATTCTGAAGCACTAATAATAATTTCTATGGCAAAATAAACCCCCTCATTTTGTTCCGTTGCAAATTAAATGTTTTAAGTGTTAACACTTTATTCCAATCAAGATGGCTTCAGGTGTGCCATACTTTTGTCATAAGTAAAACTGTTAGCGCTCTAGTTGTTCTTTAGAACACTCTGGGACATTGTGTCATTGGGATATACTTGGGCTACATCTGGGTGATATCTGTGCTACATTTGGGCTCTTTGTCTCTGGTGGCCATCTTGGGAGACTTATTTGTTATGAAGTTTCCTAATTTCCTCATTTACTACAGTCTCCTCAGTAGGAAATACTTTGTTTTTTACTTTGATTCCATCAAGAAGGCATTCAGATGTGTCACACATGTGCCATAAATTCAGAATGTTAGCACTCTAGTTGCTCATTAGATCACTGTAGTAAAGCTACTGCTCACCAGGGAAGTCTGCTGCTGGTATTGAAAGTGCATGTTTCTGTCTGCATGTCAGAATGTTTTAATGAAATAGAAGAGGATTTGAGAAGTCACTCAAAATGTGCTCTAATATTTCTTTCTGCAGCACTAATCATACTTTCTATGGCAAAATGAGCCCCCTCATTTTATTCCTTTTTAAATTAAATGTTTTAAGAGTTACCACTTTATTCCAATCAAGAAGGCTTCAGGTGTGCAATACGTTTGTCATAAATAAGACTGTTAGCGTTCTAGTTGTTCTTTAGAACTCTCTGGGAAGCTGCAGTAGAACACTAAGGAATCAACTGACAGTCTCTGCCCTTGTTGGATGTACATGTTTAACTGAGAATGTCAGACTTCATTCTCACATGACTGAGAAAGATAATGTGAATTTACAGAAAATATGCTCTCATTTAGCTTATAGATCACCTTCCAAACCTCTGTGGGAAAAGCATGAGAACATAGTTTTCTCTCAAACATGATTCATGATATCCCAGCAGAAGGCTTTTTCACAAGATCACCTTACAACACACCACAATTCTTAAAATGAGTATGGTACCATCAACAAATGATGTATAATATAACTAAAGCCTTAAAACCTTCTATTCAATGCTATGCTTTTTAATGAGGTGCTATCATGTATATTGGTCCCAAGATGGCTACCAACACTTCTTGGATGAAGTGCTGACAGCCAATCAGATCTCACGATGAGATGTGTGGTTAGGCTCCGCCCAGATATATATGTGATTTTACTTTTGATTTTCTCAGGAACTAATGAACGGATTTACACCATTTAAGCAAAAGGCATGACTCTGAAATAAGGTCTACCTTTCTGCCAAATTTGGTGTAATTCCGTTCAGCAGTTCGGGCAGTAGCTGCGACTAAAGGTTCCTATGGAAAATTGCAAGGGGAAAACATGTTTTGGGACCCCCTTTTTTCTCGGCCACCGCTTGACGAATCACCCCGAGACTTCTCAGGATAGGAGTGGAACGGAGCTGGCCAAACGTTTTGAAAATTCCGTGAAGATTCGTCAACCGGCGCCAAAGTTATTGGGAATAGAATGTTGCAGATTTCCCAAGGAAAATAGGTCTTAACTATAACTACCTACTGGCGACCACCATTAGGTAATATATATATATACATATACACATACACATATATCTACTTAAAACTATTATGAAACTAATAATTTTAATACATATTATCATTGATAATTTTGTGAATGATATAAACACATTATATATATTTATATATATATATATATAGGCACGCAGTATTCCTCAGTTTTGGGCAAACAAGAATACACAAACTCCTCTTCGTCGGTGAACACTCTTTATTACAAAAAGTATAAGAGTCTCCCTTCTGTCATGACGCGTTTCGCCACCGAAGTGGCTTGATCACATGGGACAAACTTTGCGTATGACGCGATTTAAAAAGGCAAACACACCCATCACATGGTGGAGAGGAAATAGAAGACATACTATCGTATTACATTTGCACCTTCCTGCGGAAAAACAAACTCTTAATAAATGCACGTAATTCAATTACAAACATAATCAGAAGCAAGTATGGCCCAGTATACCGAGTTAAGCACTATATACAAAGTTTAAATACATTTTTGTTGTAGTAAACTCGGAACACATAAAGAAATAATATATACATGTAAGTTTTTCATCATCTATGTTGAAAATGAGAACATATGTGATACATGGGCAATTCAAGAAAAATCTAATGTGAAATGTAAATCATACACAGTAGAAGAATAATAGATATACGTGCAAAAATAGTCAGCTATGTATTCTGACACTACTCCATAGATGTAATCTGGATAAAATCCAAAACGCAGTGATAGCAAGTGTTAAATGAATCTAGTCGTACCAGTCCTCTCCGAATGTGTTCTAATATATCCTATCGACATGAATAATAACTATTTTTAATATGATATTTTTTTTAAAAAACATTATATATATTTTTTTGTATATAATTTAGTAATTTAATATGTATAAATATTTTACATAAAGTGCAATAGTGCCTAAAAGTGCAATGAATGAAGTACTAAAGTGCAAAAGTGCAATTCAAGACATTGTGCAAATCCGCAATAAATATATTGAGTATAAAACTGTTTATAAAACTCATGCATCAAGTAATACATGCCGATAGGGTCTCAATATTACCTAAAATTAGGATATTGGAATAATGTAGTGAAGTGGGTGTGTTTTTTTCTCTCTCAATTGTTTTCATGATGTGAGGCAGCAGCTTATATAATAAATCTAGATAGATAATCATAGAATATAGAATTGCTAGTATTTCGTAACATGCACCACCAGACCCAAAACCACCAAAGCATATGGTTTGAGGCAAGGAGGTAGAGACCCATGCCTCGACACAGAGTAAATATGAAAAGAGGCACAACAAGATGATATATCTGCTATCTTTGTCATTAGACTTTTATAAGAAGTTGTGCATATCTTCCGTTGTGTTGAGCCCGAAAGGTGTTTTAGTATCGAGCTCAATGATTATTCGTGTTTCCAGTTGTCTAAGCATACGCTCTCTATTACCCCCTTGTTTTAATTTCGGTATTGCATCAATTACATAGTAAGAGAGACAGGTAAGGTCATTGTCATGAACAGCTCTAAAGTGACGGGCCACAGGGTAGGTGGAATCATTATTTACGATGGCCCTGAGGTGCTGTAAAATGCGTGCATGAACTTGTAATTTGGTGCTACCTACGTATCTAAGACCGCAGGTGCAAGTTAGGACATACACTGCAAAATCCGTGCGGCAAGTGTAATGTCCCCTAATTTGTATTGGAGAGGGACTGAAAGGAGTGTTATACTGCAAGGTATTCACTCCAAACTTACATGCCCTGCACGAAGTGCATTTGAAGAAACCCTTTCTTTGCAACCAATTTGTTTTGTTAATGGTTTCAGCATTTTTAGACACCAACTGGTTTCTCATCGAAACTGCCCGTCTAAAAGTAATGATAGGAGTGGATGGTAATCTGGGGGTCAACACTGCGTCTGTTTTCAGTATTGGCCAGTTACGATTAACAATCCCCCTGAGCTGATTGTGCTGTTTATTGTATGCAATGATAAGACGGGGTGTGTTGCCTTCTTGAGAATTATTGGTCACAGGTGTAACAACATTTGTCTTAGGGGATAGAAGGTCCTCTCGAGATTTCAGAGCCACCTTCACCTGGGCTTGTTTAAGGATGTTATTTTTGTATCCCCTTTCCCTGAATCTGCATAATGCCTGTTCGGAGCATTTAACAAATTCCTCATCAGTACTGCATATTCGTTTCAGCCTAAGAAGCTCCCCGTAGGGGATGCTTCTAATCAGATGGCTGGGGTGAGAGCTAGTTGCATGTAGGGTGGCGTTCCCTGCTGTGGGCTTTCTAAAAAGTGTAGATGCAAGACGACCATCCTGGATGTAAATCATAGTATCTAGAAAGGGAACCTCAGAGGCGCTAATTGATGCAGTGAATTGAAGATTTGGTGTAATTCCGTTCAGCAGTTCGGGCAGTAGCTGCGACTAAAGGTTCCTATGGAAAATTGCAAGGGGAAAACATGTTTTGGGACCCCCTTTTTTCTCGGCCACCGCTTGACGAATCACCCCGAGACTTCTCAGGATAGGAGTGGAACGGAGCTGGCCAAACGTTTTGAAAATTCCGTGAAGATTCGTCAACCGGCGCCAAAGTTATTGGGAATAGAATGTTGCAGATTTCCCAAGGAAAATAGGTCTTAACTATAACTACCTACTGGCGACCACCATTAGGTAATATATATATATACATATACACATACACATATATCTACTTAAAACTATTATGAAACTAATAATTTTAATACATATTATCATTGATAATTTTGTGAATGATATAAACACATTATATATATTTATATATATATATATATATATATATATATATATATATATATATATATATATATATATATATATATATCACTGAAAAAAACATAGGTTTCAGGGGCGTTATAGTTAGCTGGACTTTTCACTCATACAAAACCATTGCAATTCCCCCGTTATAGTTAGTTCAGCTAACTATAACTCGCGCGCCCGCAATGCACTGCTGATGACGTCACATATTACATCACTCATGACATGGTCAATGACATCACTCATGACATCTCAAATGACATCACTGATGACATCATCCAGTGAATGTGTGTTTTTCTGAAAATTACATATGTTTTATATATGTATATCTCAAGGTCGATGGAAGAATAAATGGGTATATAAGTGTCTAAATGGATGATTTGTTTTTGAAAAATTGATTGTATAACTGACTGATTAAGTGCATCTTAGTGAATACATGGCTTAGTGAGTAATGTTTAAATATGTAAATATCTGTATCAGACTCTCACTTTGTGAATAAGTGGCTGCATGGGTTGGTGAGTAGCTACATGAGTGTCTATATAGGTTATTAGTTGATTTTTTGAGTATGAGTGTCTGAGTGTCTGTATGGTTCGGTGGGGATATTACGTAATGCATAGGTGCATGAATGAGTGACTCACTGTTTGTATGTGTTGAAGACAGCATGTGTGCAGGACTGTATGGGTGGATGAGTGTGTGCATGGGTGTGTTAGTGAGTGAATGACTGTCTCAATAGTGTCTTTATGAGTAACTACATATGTTTTAAACTAGTATATGTGAATATTGGTGTATATAAGTGAGTATATGTGAGAGTGAGAGATTGGAAGAGTTCCTGCATGAATAAGTATGTGTTTCTATAAGTGATTGTTTAAAAGCCTAAGTATGGGTAAGTTTCTGTAAAAGTAAGTGTGGTGGTGTGTGTATAACTATATGCAAGTAAATGGATGTTTGTTTCTTTACCCAAGTAACATGTGCCAGGTTGAGGGCGAGGATGTATAGAGGAATGAAATCAAGTTTGGAGTTTCATCCTTTTTTCCAAAAACAAATCCTATTTATTTTAAGAGAACATTGTACAAAATGCTGGTATTTCAGTTTGACAAGTTACAGACAGACAGAGATCACGTTTTCCCAATCGGTCAGAGTAACAAATACAGCAATGATAGTTGTGACAAGAGATTTTGGTTCCTTTTACTATGTGCAACAAGCAACAAAAGTAACTCTCAGGACACTAACAGTTTTTCCATCAAGAGTTATGTGTCCAAAAGAGCAGATATCCGTGGCACAGGCTGGGAAGCAGCCACAGTGCAAATCTGCTTCAAGACTGCATACAAGGGCACATTGCTTCTGCATCAAGGCAGGCAAGGGTACTCTATTATATAAGAGAGTCTGAAGGCTGTGGGCCATAATACAATGGGAGAGGGAGAAGTGAAGCACATGAGGAGAAGAGGGAGAGAGGAAGGGAAAGTCAATGAGGGGAGACAGTATGGGGTATATGTTTTGGTCTATAATGAGCAATCAAACTACCCACCCAGTTTCCTCCCCCTCGGGCCACTCGGCAAGGACCTGCAGGTTGTGCGTGGGGGCATCCAAAACCCAAGGCTGTTTAAGAAGCAGCTAAAAACCCTGCTTTTCAACTAATCTTCAGTTCTTTTCAGCCCTGTAGCATTTGCATTTGGCTTCCATGCCGGGACACTCTTGAGCATTTGTGCGGGATATAAGTGCTAATAACATAACATAACAATACCATGAGAACCCTGTGCAACCCCTGGACCTCCTCCCAGCAGAGTGCCACTGATTTGGTCCTGTTCCTCTGCAGCTTTGCTACATACCAATAGGGCATGCCCGGAAAGCATATAGCCTTTCAGCTCATGGTTATAGTTTGTTTGGTTATAATTAGGGCTCGGTTAATAAACCAATTAATGGCACCTCCCTTCATCCTTTGCCCATACAGCCCCAACAGTCCTGCCTCTATAGTATGTAGGTCCTCCCTCGATGTGTCTGCTAGCAAGGCGTCCACAACAGTCCCCCACAGTAACTGCGCCAAAAGGCAGTTCCAAAACATATGCACCCTATCCGCAGCATCCGTGCTACTTCTAGGGCATGAGGACTCACTCCCATATATCTTCTGTATTCACACTGGTGTAATGAATGCCTTGTGTAAAATGCTGTTGAATGAACTGGAAATTTGCATTGCAGGAATGTCTGCATAGATATATGAGCACTCCCACTCTTTCTGAGTTAATTCACGTCTGGGGCCGGACTGGGCACCAAAACCGGCCCTGGCAAACTGCCCGGCCAGGCCCCCTGGTGATGAAGGGGGGTGCGGTTGCACTGTTTTCTAAAGCGGATTTCGGCCGATTTTGTTACAGGGGGCTGATATTGCAGGCCTCCGGTAACAAAAATGGCCTCCCAGAGGGCCAAAACCAGTCCCCACCCTAGCAGCCCACCGGGGAAATGCCCAGTGCCCGCTATGCCCAGTCCGGGCCTGTTCGTGTTTGATATCCTGTTCCTAGTGCTGCCTAGTAGAATGCATCAACTTCTCTGGGGCAAAGGCCATAGGACTCGTGAACCACGTAATAAGATATCTACCACCACCCATCACGTGGAGTGCATGTAATAGTGGATGAGTGTCCAGCTCTGTTCATTGTAGTTCAGTCACCAGCATTCGGTGTATTAGAAAACTACCCATGGGCAGGCCACTATCTTTGCAAGGTTGGTCAAATGGCATGAGAGCGCAGTTCAGGAACAGGGCACTCAGAATGTCTGTCCCCTAAATCTCCCAGATCTCCACCCCTCCCTCTAAAGGAGTTTCCTGAATGGTCTAGGGTACCCAACACGGATCTCTGGAACAAGTTTCTGACCACCCAGCATTCCCCTCGGTCACCCAAGAAAAATGATACCTCTTTTGTGTGGGTGCCCAAAGTAGTGTCAGCCTAAAAACATGGAAACAAACTGCCCTTTTGGACCCCCCTCAATCTCTAAACATTTTTGGTCCTTCCATGTCATAGACACTTGGCCCATCCACACAAGTAAGGTGTCATTTTTATCGGGAGACTGAGGGGAACGCTGATCGGTAAGAAATGTCTGCCATGCGATGATCCCACATCTTTCCCAGCGTTTTTGGACCAGGGCTCAGAGACCATCTATGGAAACCTACCAATCCCAACCATTTCTAAAAACTAGACACCTAGAGGAGTGGGCCAAATAGCCGCGACAGGCAAGGGCCCAAAAGGTATTGTGGAGACATCAAAATTAGCTATCACAAAATGACCTGGTTTTGCAGGGGGGTCACCTGGGTTTTGGCCCCTGACTTGGCAGCCATCTCAAGAAACCTACCAATCCCCAAAATTTCATAAAACTACACACTCAAGGAAGTCCAGGGTGGTATGGCTTGCATGGAGATCCCAACATTTTCCTGCCCAGAATCCCCTGTAAACCTCAAATTAAGCTGAAAAAATCACATTTTCCCACGTTTCTGTGTAGGGAGGTTGTGGGATCCTCGGGCTGACAGACATTCTACACCAACCAGCGTTCCCCCAGGTCTCCTGTTAAAAATGGTACCTCAGTTGTATGGGTGGGCCAAGTACCCATGGCAGGGAAGGGCCCAAAACATATTGTGGAGACAAAAATTACCAATCATAAAATAACCTGGTTTTACAAGGAGGAGGTCACCTGGGTTTTTGGCCCTGGGCTTGGGGGCCATCTAGGAAAACAACCAAATTCAGATATTTCTGAACACTAGACATCTGGGGGTGTCCAGGGAGGTATGGCTTGCTTGGATCCCCAAAGTTTGCTGGGTGGGTGGAGGTTTGTGGATGTACTCTGATTCCAGAACTTTCCTTCAAAGACATTTGAGGAAAATTTGCCTATTTTTACAAAGTTTAAGATCTGCAAGGGGTTATAGGTAACAGAACCTGGTCAGAGCCCCACAAGTCACCTCATCCTGATTTTCCCTTGGTGTCAAGTTTAAAAAAATGTATAGGTCTGATAGATTTTCCTAGGTGCCAGCTGATCTACAGTTTAAAATCCACAGCTAGGCTATCGTAATAAAAGGGTCCTTTTCCACTGGAAAATGTGATGTGTCCACGTTGTGTGATGGGTCATTTCCTGTCACAGGCAATAAGCCTACCCACACAGGTGAGGTAACATTTTTATCAGGAGGCTTTGGGGAATGAGGAGTGGGCTGAGGTTTGTGGGTCGACACAGATTCCAGGACATTCCATTACAGAAATGCGAAGAAAATGTGTTTTTGACAAAGTTTGAGGTAGGTTTGCAAGGAATTCGGGTTAACAGAACCTGTGGAAAGTTGCACATGTCACTTTATCCTGGATTCCCCTGGGTGTTTAGTTTTCAAAAATGCATAGGTTTTCTAGTTTTCCCTCAGGTGCTGGCTGAGCTAGGATCCAAAATCCACAGCTAGGAACATTGCTAAAAAGGGTCTCTTTCCACTGAAAAAATGTGATGTGTCCACGTTGTGTTTTGGGCCATCTCCTACCATTGGCACTAGGTCTACGCACACAAGTGTGGTACCATTTTTATGGGGAGACTTGGGGGAATGGTGGGTGGGTAGAAAATTGTGGTTCCAGAAGTTTCCATCACAGAACTTTGAGGAAAATGTTTTTATTTTTTAAAGGTTTGAGGTTTGCATATGATTCTGGGTAACAGAACCTGGTGAGAGCAGTACAAGTCACCCCATCCTGAATTTCCCAGGATGTCTAGTTTTCAAAAATGTACAGGTTTGCTAGATTTCCCCATGTGCTGGCTGAGCTATAGTCCAAAATCCACAGATAGGCACATTGAGAAAAGGGTCAGTTTTCACTAGATAAATGTGATATGTCCATCTAGGGTTTCGGGCCTTTTTCTGTCACAGGAACTAGGCCTACCGACAAAAGTGAGGTACCACTTTTATCAGGAGACTTAAGGGACCACAGAATTGTAGAAAAACTGTTATTACCTATTGACATTCTATGCATTTCTGTCTTCCAAATATAAGACAATGTGTAAAAAGAAGTCAGTTTGATAAATGTCCTCTAATTCACATGCTAGTATGGATACCCATATTTCAGAGATGTGCAAATAACTACTGCTTCTAAACTATATATTTTGTTCCTGTTTCGGAAATACCTAGGTGTCTGTGATACCTATTTTTCACTCTATATATTTTGGCAAATGAATTGCTATATCTGCGGTACACAATGAAAACCCATTGCTAGGCGCAGCTCAGTTATTATCTATTGGTACCTCGGGTTCATGGTAAACCTACAATTCCAACCAGAAGGGTCTAGCAGACTTAACAGTATATTGCCTTTAAAAATCAGATATAGGTAGAAGAAGTTGCAGGTGAAAACATTGGCATGAATTACTGTTTTTTTCAACCCAAATTCAATATTCATTTATTTCAACTATTAGTTTCTATAGGAAAGCCTTGAAGGATCGACACAATGACCCCTTGATCAATTCAGAATTTATTCTACTTTACCAAAATGTATAGATTTCTAGGATCCATTATTGTTTTCACACCCATTTCTACCTTTAACTGGAAGGAGGTTGAACGCACTGAAAATAGTCAAAATTGGATATGTCCCAGTAAAATACCAAAACTGTGCAGAAAATTTAGATTTTCTGACAAAACTCTTCCTGTCCCATAAAGCTGGGAAGATCAAGAGTTCAACAACACAAATCCTTTGTTGATACTGTTAGCAGGAAAAATAAAACAGATGCTTTCTTCTGCAGCACTTTCCCCCCATTTTTCCCCCCAAAAAATGTTGCTGTATTTTGGCTCATTTTTGGGTCCCCTCCAGGGAAATCCACAAACCCTGTGTACCTTTAAAACTAATGATGTTGGAAGAAGAAGACACAAACTTGGCCCAGATACCTTATGTGGACAAAAAATTAAGGGGCCTAAGCACAAACTACCCCAAATAGCCAAAAAAAGACTTTGCGCAGCAGGGGAAAAGGCCTAGCAGCGAAAGTGTTTAGTCTCTAGTGTTTTGTTAAATTCTGATCCAAGGATATCAGAATGTGGACCGCTACCTTTGCACCTGATGTGGTCCCACCATGAGGAACTATGGCGGGTATGCCTGGCACACAGGGAACAGGCAGGTCTTGGCCCAATGCACTCCCATGCAGGTGGCTCGCCAGAACTCATCCAGCATCAGCTCAATGTTACCAAGCCCTTCCTGGACCATATGGTTAATGTTTTTTGTGAAATGCAGATTGTGTGATTCCAGATTCTCTGTGGACTTAGGAACAAAATCCTGGGACCATAATAAGTAGGAAAACATTTCTTTGTAAGCTGTGCCCGAAAAGTGCAAATCATAACAATACAAAGACACACACCTTCATGTATATGTAAACAGAGAAGTGCAATCAAATGACAAATGGAAAAGAAAATAGGAAACAAGGGAAAGAATGAGACAAAAGCGAAAAAGAGTTAATTACCACATATCTAGTACTGAATCCCAACTCTATTCCAAAAGTAGATTAACAAAATGAATGAAAAATGCCTCACAAGATACTTATCCATATGCTTACTATAAATCAGTTCAAGTAATTTCCCCAAAAAGGACTATAATTGTGTAATTTCGTGAGCATAGCAACTTTCCAAGGTACACTAAACTATCAAATTGATAACCAAAAATGTATTAACACTTAAAATCAAAGCCAAATTTAGAAAAATGAAAAATGAAATGGCATATGTGGATAACACAAGAAAATCCAAGAGAACTGCAGAAAAATCACACCAAATGGACATGTAAATACACCAAAACAAAAAAAAGTGCAACCGCAGGAAATAAGTGAATTCACTGTGTTAACCAGTGACCTGAAAAGTGCACCGTCTTCACATGTGATCATACTGTTTACCATATTAAAAAAGAACAATAAAAGAAGAAAAAGTAAACCGTGTATAATTGCTAATGCTAACTCTAGTGCACAAAATACCTTAGTGCCTTGTTCAGGAAAAAGACTTTGAAGTGCAATAATAGTAGAAGGAACATTTCCAATATTGGTGCTAGGTACATCAGAGTGAAAAATTCACTTGTCCAAGCTAAAATAATAGAAAGAACACAAGTAAAAACAAAAACAAATATGAGGGACTCTCACATCTTAAACCAAATAAATCACAAGTTATCCGCAACAAAACTAAATTGTAATGATTTGCCATGCAAAGTTCAATAAGAAACTCCACACTGCGTTATCATGAGATCAAGCAAGCACAAAATAAAAAGAGATCTCACACACCCAGAAAAGTCATTGCCATTACACCACACACAAGGCTTAATAAAACAGCTTATAAAACTCAGCTCCAGACTCACGCATGCCTGACAAAAAGGTACCCCAGCATCTACACAGCACTCATTCAAGGTTTAGCACATGCAACAAAACAAACAACAATAAAATGCTCAAATAAATAAGAAGAATTCGTAATTGAATTTACCCCAAGGACAACCCTAACTAATTATGTAAAAACTTAGTATACAAGTGGTGTATGACGAATCTTCCATAATCAAAATTTGGACTCTTCGTAAAGTAGACATAGCTATAATTTGAAAAGAAGGCTCATTAAGACACAATGTCTTTAACAACTCCTTTGCTTTAGTCCTTTACCTCCTATAGATGCATTTTATTTTTATTTATTTTTTCTATTTTACTGTTGTACTATTTTCTTATTAATGACTTTTTTATCATGGCTTGCAAAGAGATTTGTTGTTATACAGTGCATATTGTTCTAGGAACGTATGGTTACCAAAATGAACTATGGTCGAGGTTATATAAATAACAAAGAAATATGTTAGGAGAACAAAACTATCGATTGGCAAAGCTTGATTGAAACTATGGTTCAATGTTATACTGGCCTACAATCTTTGTGGTATGTGTGAAGGAGGCAAGTCGAAAGGCCATATATGGCACTCACAATCATCGCTTGCATTGCTTCAATTAGGCTGGTGTTGAGGGGATCAATTATTTGTGGAAGATTGGAGGATGTCAGTATTTTCCATGGTGCATCTTCCCCTCTTGTTCACTGGCTTTCCTAATTAAAATAAATCAAATGTAATCCCTTGTGATTATAATATAGAAATGTGGACTTGATACAAGCAGATTAGTGTGTTAGGTTTGTAAAACATGAATGGTCTACTTATTTCAAAATTACATTTTTAGTGCTGTAGCTTGTGTTATCATTAACTCTAAATTTATATTAAATATATAACATTTATTTAAGTTAATATTTAACATAAAATGTAAAAAAAGTTTATTACACTTGGAAAAATACTTTTTAGGTTCAATATTAATGTAAATAGTTGTATATTTCTTTTAGATACAGAACTAAAGAAAGCATGTTACAGGACGAATAATTATATTTTGAAATTAACAGGAATAAAACAATAGTTTTATTCTCCTTTTATGATTAATACAATTTAAGCATTTAAATATGTGAAAGTATGTTTGTAATAGATTAATAAGCATTAGAAATGAAGCAAATAAGTACTTGAAAGTAATTTGAGTATTTAATGACATTTATTTTTGCATTAATTTTAAAATGTATATAGGCTGTTAAAATATTTTTATCATTAAATAAAAATATGTACTTAAAAAAAGATTAAATTGTATGTATATATATCTTTAACTATTTAAAATGCTTCATTTAAATTGAGATTGTTTCCCTTGGGTTCACTTTTAAGTCCCTGTCTTTTTTTTTATCTATTGGAGGGTTTTGCAGGAGGCGGCCATGTGTGGAGCTAAACTTATTACTGTTCTTTTTTAGTAGTAGTTTACACTGATAAATTAAGATGTTCCCCCTTTTTAGGGGTGGGGATGTGTAAGTCTATACCTTTGACTAACTTTACACTTGGATTTTGCTAGTAGGCAAAAGTTGTCAAGTTACTGAAAAGTGTAAGAATGAGTTAAGTTAAATGTTTAAATTACTCAGAAGTGTAACATGCCTTTGTGATGTTCCCCAATTGTGTTTTGTCTTGCCTGTCATGACAATGCTCAAAGCTTGATAGGTTTGCAGTCTTGTCAGCATCAGTAGGACATACTGCCAGAATGATAGTGGTTGTAGCAGTTTGACCAATTTGGGACTCTGAGGGGCATATTTACAAGAAGTTAATGCCGCCGTATCAATTTTTTGAGGTTACAGCGGATTCTTTTTATTGCCACATTTACAAAGTAACACTAACTGTGGTTAGCTGCACTTTTCCAGCGAGGACGTCAATTTTCAGGATAGTCACTTCTGTTAGCAGTACTTAACTAAAATGAGATACAAGGTAGGCATTCCCGCGAAGAAACTGCCCATTACCCCACGTTACGATATTTACAATGAAAATCCTGTACGTCACCAAAAAATAGGTGGTATTAAAAATGGTGCTAATACACCTGTATATAAGGAAGACAATCCCAAACTCTCATTGGCAATCTGAACGATGCCATGGAGGTACTACTCTTTCAGCTTGGAGCCCCAAGTACACCACTATCACAGAGGAAGCACCACAGAAGAGAGTGGGTCTGCCACCAACGGATCACCCTGATACACCTCCAGCCAGAGGAGGTGATAGCCCATTACAGGCTAAAAAGGTCCTCCATCCTTCGGCTACTCACTCATATAGCGTCAAGGCTACAGGCACCATCCCAGCGCTGCACAAACATCGCTCAACAGACAAAGCTACTTGCAGTGCTGCACATGTTGGCCTCTGGTACCTTCCAACCAACCACTGCCAGAGTAGCCGGAGTCTCCCAAGCATCCTTCTCAAGGTTCCTCCGGACTGTCTTGGACGCCATAGTTAGCCTGACACCGCAGCACCTACACTTCCCCAACACTGTGCAAGAACATCTTGCCAACAAGTAAAGCTTCTATGCATTGCTGGTTTACCGCATGTGTTGGGGGCAATTGACTGCACCCATGTGCAAATTGTGCCTCCTGCAGACACTGCAGACATATAAAGGAACAGGAAGCACACATACTCAATGAATATGCAGGCAATTGTGGACCACCTGGGCCTGTTCATCAAAGTTGTTGGCAAGTTTCCAGGCAGTGTGAATGACTCATACATCATCCGCCAATCTATCATCAACCAGCGGTTCCAGAATGGCATCTATGGAAATGAATTGCTTGTTGATAAGTATAAAATGAACACACCTCAAGTCACCAATCATGTATCTCAACAAAGTGAGAATGCACATGTAGCTAATTGAATCATGCACACATTGTAACTGCGCCAACTACTATACACAAACACCTAATGCCAAAGAACAACATGCATGTAAGTTGTCCCAACAAGGGAGTAGACCAGAAATAGTCACACAAACCACTAACTAACTCTAGGAATACAAATCTTGCAGAACTTACATGAAAAGAATTGCAAGGAATCAATGCAGCAGGTACCACAGGAAATATGCTTGTGCTGTTGTCAATTAATTTTCAAACAAAGATATGTGCCATTTGAACAACAAGATGACAGATCACTCTGCTATCTCACGTACAAATCACTCAACTAGCAGGGGACATGACAGCAATTGAAGAAACACCGGGAATGGGACAATGTATTGGGCATCTGAACGTATGACTTGCGTGGTTTGCTGGGGAACCCACAGGTGCAAGAGATGCAAATGGCCACTCCAAGTTCTCAATTCACTGATCCTCTGCAACACAAGATTTGTCCAGGTCAAGAACCTCACCTTCCACAGCTAACATATAGCACAAATTCCTCCAACATTATGTTGTTGAGAGGCGCAGCACTAAGGGGCCGATTCCGGCCGTAAAACGTGCTGACCGACACTGACCCAGAACGAAGACCAACCGACACGGACCGGCGACGTACGACCCGTGCATTACGATGCAACACGTGTGATTTACAACCGACTCGCACAGAGCCCAAGCCGCATGACCGACACAAACATGACACGACACGCACAGAAAACAGGGACCTGGAGCAATAGAGATCTCTACGACCGACGCGTATGAAACACAGAAGAAGGTCAGCGTGAAAGACCTGGAGAAGCCCGCATGAGCCAACATCAGCGTCCATCTCGGTTAGAAGAACGTCTCCTTCATGCCTAGAAAACCCAAAGGAAAAAATACAAAAAAAGGACCAAGCAAGCAATGACAAAGTCAATAAATATCAACAAAAAAAACTTGGAACAAAGACACACCCACAACTGCACCTATATAAAGGACACCAATCACTACCATGATCCTTTGCAAATTGAAGACAACAGCCAGCAGAGAACACCATCACACAGCAACCACAGACACACTCACAACTCACCCATCACACAACTTTCACACCATTAGCACCTCACCAAAAGCACTCACACATATACCTAGCAAAACCGACACTCACCTACCCTCACTTACACCCTCACACACACATCACTCTCCACTGAAGTACTTAATTTACAAGTTAGCAATCAACAGTAATAGCACAAATACACGTTTGGGCCTAAGGGGCGAACCAAACCATATACCAATAAAGTGGTATAAGAACCATGACTGAACTAGACACAAGGCCTAGAGCCTGTAGAATCGCTGGGACCCCAAGGAACCACCAAAAGTAGTGAAACAGGGGACCCACGGGGGCAGTGTGCAGTGTGTAAACACAACCGCGGGTTCCCATTAGCTTCTATGGGCAATGTCGAGGTTGGAAATTTAAAGATTAGGGACACTTAGAATCGAGTTAGGACCAAACCCTTTTGGACTTAGGAAGTTCTAGGGCTAGCACCCATGGGAGCACCGGAGTACTCGTGTTACCTCACCCAGGGAAGCCGGGTGCATAGGTGTCTTTTGGTGCCGGGTCGCGTCGTCGATTTCAATGGAAGCTGGTGAAGAAGTGCTGCTGCCGTGAAGAGGAGAAGTGCCCGAAGCGATGCAAGCCTGGATCTAGGGTGGAAGGAACCTGAAAGCAGAGGGGACAGATTCTGGTTCACTTACCATAGACGTCGGGTGCTTCAGGTGAGTTGACGGGTGTCTTGACTCTTCAGCCATGAGGTCCAGGAGGTGCCGATGACAACCAGGAGCTATATTCGAGCTATACCACAAAGTCTGTCGAGTGCAGCGGTGTCAGCGACCAGATCGGACCCAACAAGCCTTGGCAACGGCAAGTCACTTGGAATCAGAGAAAGGACGGCGGTGCAGACCGGCAAGGTCAGCAGCAGGAGGCCAGACCCGGGTCTGTGGCAGGGGCATCCATTTTGTGATGCCAGGGCTGTAGAAAGTCCTACCGGGTTAGACCAGTGTGAACATGTCTCTCCCTCTAGAAGGGTGGAATGCTACCCCACCACCCGAACTGGCGGGGATGGGTAGTATTCCAAAGCTTTTGACACCAAACACGACATGTTTCCGTGCAACCATCCCAAAGTTAGCATTTATCGCAAGATTATAATGCACTTAAGAGAATTTGGTCAGGCTGCACCTCAAACAGCATCAGAGGACGCACTCCGAACGCTGCAGAGGGGCTCTGCTCATGCAGGGGCACCCTCTCACATAAAAATCAAGCACTCTGCCTTCAGGATTGTTAAGGCCTGCGATAGGAGTGACTTATAGGTTTTATATGTGTGTACAATGGTAGTGATATAGGTAGCCTATACCACAGTAAGGGGTGCAAGCACCACCTTACCCAGGCTGCAGTAGCAGACCTGTAGTGTAATTTTGGAGTGCTTCCCAAGGGTGGCATAATACATGCTTTAGCCCCTGGTAGGCCTCTGAGGTACATATGCCCTAGGTACATAGTATAAGGCACTCCAGAATCCAATTAAAAATGTACCTAATGTACATGGAAACCATTTTAGAGAGGAAGCAGCTAGGCTGGGGTCCTGATTAGCAGGGCCACAGCCAGGCTAAGGTCGAAAAACAGTGAAACAGCAGCAAAAAGTGGGGGTACCCATGTGAAGCAGATCCTCCTCTCCTACATAACCCCCCCCCCAAACGCAGGGACATCAAACTAACCTTGGCCAGTTGAGTCTTCATGTTCTAAGTGGAAATACCTAGAGAGTCCATCTGCATTGGCATGGTTACTCCCAGGTCTATGTTCCACTGTAAAGTCCAGCCCCTGTAGGGAAATGGACCACCTAAGCAGTTTTGGATTTTCACCCTTCATTTGTTTTAGCCATAAGAGGGGCTTATGGTCTGTCTGAACAAGGAAGTGAGTACCAAACAAGTATGGCCTCAACTTCTCCAGAGCCCAAACGACAGCAAAGGCCTCCCTCTCAATGGCTGACTAACGTTTCTCTCTAGGGGTCAGCCTTCTGCTTCTGAATGCTACTGGCTGATCCTGACCTTCATCATTCAAATGTGACAGTACAGCCCCTACCCCCAATTCAGATGCATCTGTTTGGACAATGAACTTCTTGGAGTAGTCAGGACTTTGCAGAATGGGAGCAGTGCACATGGCCTGCTTCAGGTCATCAAATGCCTTTTGACATCTAGTTGTCCACTGAACCTCTTTGGGCATTTTCTTAGAAGTTAAGTCATTCAGGGGTGTCACTATTGATCCATACCCCTTGACAAATCTCATATAGTACCCAGTCAGGCCTAAGAAGGCTCTCACCTGAGTCTGGGAAGTTGGAGCAACCCAGTCCATTATGGTCTGGATTTTGCTCTGTAATGGTTGAACCTGACCGCCACCTACAAGGTGGCCCAGGTACACAACCTGACTCTGCCCTATCTGTCACTTAGTAGCCTCATTAGTTAGGCCTGCCTTTTGCAGGGCCTCCAAAACATTCTTCAGGTGGACCAGGTGATCCTCCCAGGTGGAGCTAAAGACAGCAATATCATCTAGATATGCTGCACTATAGTCTTCCAGGCCTGTAAGGACTTGATTCACCAACCTTTGGAAAGTGGCAGGTGCATTCACAAACCAAAGGGCATTACCACAAACTGATAGTGCCCACTAGGGGTAGAAAATGCTGTCTTTGGCTTTGCATCATCAGCTAGTCTGATCTGCCAGTAGCCAGCTGTCAGGTCAAATGTGCTTAGAAACTTGGCTGAGGCCAAAGTTTTTATTAGCTCATCTGCCCTGGGGATGGGATGGGCATCAGTCCTTGTGACTGCATTGAGCCCCCTGTAGTCTACACACAACCTCATTTCTCTCTTGCCATCTGTGGTGTGAGGTTTAGGTACTAGGACAACTGGACTTGCCCAAAGGCTAACTGAGGGTTTTATCACTCCCAAATCCAACATCTTTTGGACTTCTGTCCTTATACAGTCCCTGACATGGTCAGGTTGCCTGTAGATCTTATTATTCACAGGTAGATGGTCCCCAGTGTCCATTTCATGAATGCACCAGGTGGTCTGACTTGGAGTCAGAGAAAACATATGTCTGAACTGGCTGATAAGGTTTCTGCAGTACGTTTGCTGCTGGGCAGTGAGGCTGCCTGCTAAGGCTACACCATCAACTGACCCATCATCAGGGTTCTGAGAAAGCAGGTCAGGGAGTGGGTCACTCTCTTCCTCCGGTCCTTCATCAGTAGCCATATGCAAGCCCATGTCTGCCCTGTCAACATATGGTTTAAGTCTGTGTACATGAAGTACCCTGTGGGGACTACTAAGGGTTCCAATGTCTACCAAGTAGGTAACCTCCCCTTTCTGTTCAACTATTGTATGGGGGCCACTTCATTTGTCCTTGAGGGCTGCTGGGGCCACAGACTCCACCACCCACACTTTCTGTCCTGGCTGGTAAACAGTCAGTACAGCCTTTTGGTCATGCCAGACATTTTGCAGTTCCTGGCTAGCCCCAAGGTTTTTGGTTGCCTTTTTCATATACTCAGCCATCCTAGAGCAGAGACCAAGTACATATTCCACTATGTTCTGTTTGGGGGGCTTGAGAGGTAACTCCCATCCTTCCTTAACCAGACACAATGGACCCCTGACAGGGTGACCAAACAAAAGTTCAAAAGGGCTTTAACCAACTCCCTTTTGAGGCACCTCCCTGTATGCAAATATAAGGCAGGGCAAGAGAATATCCCATCTAAGCTTTTCTGGGAGTCCTTTAATCATGCCCTTTAAGGTTTTGTTGAACCTTTCAACTAAACCATTGCATTGTGGGTGATAGGGTGTCGCGAACTTGTAGTTCACTCCACACTCCTTCCACATAGCAGTCAAGTAACTAGACATGAAGTTTGCACCCCTGTCAGATACTACCTCCTTAGGAAAGCCTACTCTTGAAAATACACCCAAGAGAGCTCTTGCCACCACAGGTGCTGTGGTGGTCCTTAGGGGAATTGCCTCTGGGTACCTGGTGGCATGATTCACCACCACCAGTATAAATCTGTGCCTAGATGCTGTTTGAGGATCCATGGGACCAACAATGTCAATCCCAACCACCTCAAAGGGAACCCCCACAACATGTAGTGGTATCAGGGGGGCCTTTGTGGTTCCACCTGCCTTGCCACTGGCTTGGCAGGTCACACAGGAGTGACACAACTCCTTAGTGTCTTCAGACATGTGGGGCCAGTGAAAGTGAGGAACAATTCTGCCCCAAGTCTTGTTCTGGCCCAGGTGTCCTGCTAGGGGAATATCATGGGCTAGAGTCAATAGGAAGCCCCTAAACTTCAGAGGTATAACCAACCTCCTGGATGCACCAGGAGGCTTGGGGTCTCTACTCTGTAAGTAAAGGAACAATCATCCCAATAAACATTATGGGTGCCACTAGCATTCCCAGCAGCCTCATCAGCAGCTTGCTTTCTGAGAGGTTCAAGAGAGGGTCAGGTTTTCTGCTCCTGGCTCAGATCAGACCTGGAAGGGCCCCTTGACCCCAAGAACTCAACCTGGTCAGGTTCAAGCTCCTCTGGGACAGTTGCTTCTTCAGGCTCAAGATAATCTCCCTGAGGAGACTGATCAGCATTCTGAGTCAGGACGGAAGGCTCTGCCTTAACTTACTGCTCCTCCTCTTGTGAGGCATCTGGTCCATTTTTCCAGAATCCAGGGCCTGTCCAGCTTTAGACATTTTGGCCTGTGACCTAGTCACAACAAAGACATGAGCAGGGATCCCTAACATTTCTACTTGTGTCCTGAGCTCCACTTCAGCCCAAGATGAAGTCTCTAGATCATTGCCAAGCAAGCACTGTACTGGTAGGTCTGCACTTACCACAACCTTCTTAAGGCCAGTTACCCCTCGCCAGGAGAAGTTAACAACTGCCAGAGAATGGTCTGTTCTGACATTGCTAGCATTGGTCACTCGGCACATTTCATCAAGTATAATCTGCCCAGGATCCACAAGCTCTTTTGTCACCATTGTGACACTTGCTCCTGTGTCCCTGAATGCCCAAGCCTCTACTCCATTTATTTAAGGCTGTTGTCTGTATTTGCCAAGATTACTGGGACTCACAAAGGGGGACATATCCATGCCCCCATTACTGACAAGCACAGCCTGAGTTGGTTCTCTGACTAGGCCAGAGTCCATCTCAGAACCCAGGGCCAACCCTACTACACCCTTATTCTGAACATTGCTACCACCTATTGTAGCTGTATTAGGGGGAATAGTTGCCTTAGGGGCAATGGTGGCTCAAGTAGATTATTTTGACTTGGTGCTGTCACTGGACTAGGGGTGGGAGGAATTTGCGAAATCCACGTTCGCAAATTATCGCGAAAATGTTAAAAATTATCGCAAACACGCGGAAATATCGCGAAGATGCAGAAGTTTTTTTCCCGCATGTTCGCGAGACTTTCTGCATGGTTGCGGCTCGCCAACTTACCCATGTGGTTGCTCGCGGGTGCGGCCATCTTGTTTTCAGTTGTCTCGCGGTGCATGATCGCGAGAAGAAAGACGTGATCGCGCGACACATGACGTCACTGGGGGCGCGAACTGTCACGAGACAGCGCAAATGGCTAAAAACAATACAACATCTCATGGAGAACGCGACCGGATCAAGAAAATTTGTCGGCGAACGCAGGGATTCAGGTAAGGTGATCGCGCGCGCGCGAGAATGTATTATTTTACAGTGCGAGCAAGAAGCAAATTATCGCCAAGCTGCGGAATGCGGAAATTGTGACGTATTCGCGCTCTCCGCGGTCGTGAAAAGTCAAATTATCGCAATTTCCGCGAACGGAAAGAAATTTTCGCCCAGGCCTACACTGGACAAGTGAGTTTTCTGTTTACAGATTTTACACCAAGATTTCTTTTGGTCATTTCCCTTGTTTGACTGTGACTCCCCATTTGAAGAAGATTTTTGGGGTCCTTGAGAAGACTTCTGGTCTTTACCCTTGTCCCCACCCTTGTCAGAGTTCTTAGAATCCTGCTTCTTTGGGTCACCACCTTGGTTCTGTACCTTCTGCCTCACCCCGGTTCTGACCCATTTGTCTGCCTTCTTTCCCAATTCTTGGAGAGAGGTCAGATCATCAGATCAGAGTCTACCAGTTACTGGTGCAACAGCTGATTTTGACAGTTATTAAGAATCTTCTCCCTCATTATCAGATTGTACAATCCTATGAAGTCACACACTTTACTGCCCAATAACCAACCTTCCAGAGCCTTAGCAGCACAGTCAACAAAGTCAACCCAGTCTTGATTTTGTGCTTTTTGGGTATCTCTGAACTTTAACCTGTATTGCTCAGTGGTTAGGCCAAACCCATCTATTAGTGCACTTTTCAAGACCTGGTAATCATCAGCATCCTCTTCTCTTACAGTGAGGAGCGTATCTCTACCTTTGTCTGCAAAGGAGAGCCATAAGATTGCTGCCCACTGACCTTGAGGGACCTTCTGTACTTTACAGGCCCTCTCCAAGGCAGTTATCCATTTGTGGATGTCATCCCCACTCTGGTAGGGAGGGGCAATCTTACTTAGGTTTCTATGGTCATAAGACCTCTCCCTATCTCTAGGGAAATTGCTGCCACCAAGGGACCCTAGTCCCTCCTTTTTACTAACTCTGTAGAGCTCTAGGGCTTCCCTATCTAGGGCCATCTGCTGCTTTCTGAGGTTGAACTTGTCTTGCTCATACTTCAGCAGTCTCTCTCTCATCTCCTGGGAGGTTTCCCTCCCTCTGTGAGAAGAAACAGAGTTCCCTACAGAGGAGGTAGACTGGACAGATCCCCTTGAGAGAGATCTACCCCTTCTAGCCATACTTTCAACTCTTCCTGGAGGAACAAAGAGGGGAGCATTGTTGTCATCCTCCTCATCCTCATCCAGGGGAGCTAGGTTCACCAGATCCTGATCATTGTCATCAGTCTGGTCAGCATTAGAGGTGGGGTCAGGGGAATTTCCACCCCTAGCCCTACCCTCAGCTGCTGCCCCACCCACTCTGCCTACCCCTTCAGACCCACTAGGTCCTGGGAGATCATCCAGCTTGAGTATCTTTATGAGATGCTGGGTGGTTGGGCTTTTGCCCGTCTTCAGATTCCTAATGTAACATAAGGCCCTAAGCTGTGCAAAGGAGAGATCCTCATAATAGGGGAGAAGCTTCTGGCAGGGACCCACTGGTTCCTGGCTGATTAAACATTACTAATGTGATGTGGTGTATTGCACTACCTATACTAGTGTGGCCTATTAAACTCTCTTGAGGTGTAGAAAGGGTGTGCTATCCCTTGACACACAGCTCTAAGTACAGTAGAACTTACTGTATACTAAACTTGATATTATATGTACCTAAGGTACCTTTAGTGGTTTTCAGTTGATCAATTCAATTGAGATTATCTGGTAAAACAATAGCAAGCTGGAATCCCAACGCTGCCACCAATGTGAGAAGTTTGCCTGATATATGCTGTCCACTAGTAATAGTTGGCACCCTGTATCAGTCCAAACAGCCCCTTATGGTGAATAGGTGAAAGACAACCTTAATTGAAAGCTAGTCTAGTGGTAGCTATGGAGAGCAGCCTTCAGGCTAAGTCTTGAAGGAATGTAAAGCAGCTTGTTTTACCAGACTATAATCTCTTGAATTACCAAATGAAAGGACAACCACTCCAGGTATATATTTAAAATATATGTATTTAAATAAAACACACCTCTCTAGTCTCTTTATGAGACTGGAGTTCAAAGTACTTAATTTACAAGTTAGCAATCATCAGTAATAGCACAAATACACGTTTGGGCCCTAGGGCCGTACCAAACCATATACCAATAAAGTGGAATAAGAACCACAACTGAACTAGACACAAGGCCTAGAGCCTGGTGAATCACTGGAACCCCAAGGAACCACCCAACGTAGTGACACAGAGGACCCACGGGGCCGTGTGCAGTGTGTGAACACAGCCGCGGGTTTCCGTTAGCTTCTATGGGCAATGTCGCGGTTGGAAATTTAAAGATTAGGGACACTTAGAAATGTGTCAGGACCAAACCCTTTTGGACTTAGGAAGTTCTAGGGCTAGCACCCACGGGAGCACCAGAGTACTCGTGTCACCTACCCCAGGGAAGCCGGGTGCATAGGTGTCTTTTGGTGTCGGGTCGCGTCGTCGATTTCAATGGAAGCTGGCGAAGAGGTGCTGCTGGCATGAACAGGAGAAGTGTCCGAAGTGATTCAAACCTGGATCTAGGATGGAAGGAAACTGAAAGCAGAGGGGACAGAGTCTGGGTCACTTACCAGTGACCAAGGGCACGATAGACCAATGCCCACAGATGTCGGGTGCTTCAGGTGAGTTGACGGGTTTCTTGAATCTTCAGCCATGAGATCCAGGAGGTGCCGATGACAACCAGGAGCTGGATTCGAGCTATACCACAAAGTCTGTCGAGTGCAGCGGTGTCGGCGACCAGATTGGACCCAACAAGCCATGGCAATGACAAGTCAATTGGAATCAGAGAAAGGATGGGTGTGCAGACCAGTGAGGTGTGGGGGACTCACCCAGCAAGGGTAAGTCGGGGCATGTCTGGAGCAACCAGGAAAGCCCAATCAGAAGAGCATTTGTCTTTGTGGGGACCTACTAGTCAACGGGCTGGCGATCGCGAAGTAGCCTCAAGCGGTCGCACTGGAAACTGGCCCACGATTCACTTGTGGAGTGGAGGCCAGAAATCTTTGGTAGAGGAGATGCTCAAGGCTAGGGCTATTCGGAGCACAAAGCACAACTTCAAGGAAGACCAGGAAGATGATGTTGCTGTAAAAGATCATGGTGTCCAGGGGTCACGGTTCCATGTCACCCACCACAGCCACGGGCCTCAGCTTTGCTGTGGACTCAGGATAGCCTCGGGAAAGTCTGAAAATCCACCTCTGGTGATGCAAAGACTTCAGCCTCCGGCGGGAGCTTCAGCGATGCAGACCGGTCAGTTGCTTCTTTGGTGCCAGCCAAGCAGGGGAGTCACTCCTTGACCCCAAGGGAGATTTATTCAGTCTTCTAAGCCAAGTAGAATATCGAAGGTCCAGGATATATATTGCAGAGTTTCATCCAGGGTAATCTAAAGTTGCAAGGACTGGGTTCCCATACTTATACTCTAGGGTCCCACCTATGGGAGGGTTTGGAAAGAGGGGTGGCTACACCCATTTCCTATGTCCAGTTTCATGCCAGAGCAGGGGCAGGGAGCCCCTGCAACCGGTTTGAACTGGACTATGCACAGGGACACCAAGTGTGCCCCCAGTGCAGGACTTCAAAGCACCAAAGAGTGCTCCAGCCCAGCCCCAATACACATCTTTTTTTTTTTTCAAAAACCTTTATTGAGTATATAAAAGCTGAACACAGCAAGGATGCCTACAACCCACCTGGGCCGGCAGCGTGCAACATTATGATGGTGAATCCATGGGTATACAGAGCGTGTCGCCAACAACCCAAGAGGGCCGGCCGCGTCAAGAAATAAAGCAAAACGTCATTGTAAGCTGTGCCAGGTGATTGGAGCAAAAGTAGTTATCTCCACCTGGAAGTGGAGGTGGAGCACTGAAAGCAGCAACAAACAAACAACATAGGGCAAATAAGTGAAGCATACCTCAGCTAGTCTAATGGTGAGAGTGGTACGCAGATCCTCAACTAACACATCAAGCTCAGAAACAATACAAAAAAAGGGGGAAAAAAAGGAAGAAAGCGACCAGAGCTCCATGACTACAAGTCAAGCACGTAGGTCCGGCGGGGGGGGGGGGAGACCCAGCATACTTCCCAGATGCCGCAGGCCACATCAGCAAAGCCACCCGCTCTGGAAATCAGCCGCGTCTCCCATCTAAAGGCACTGAGCGCCAATCCACACGTCCGCAGGGACCAGAGCGCAGATCGCCCAAATCTCCGAGGCCTATACATATAGTCTCCGCTCATTATCCAGGAAGACACAGGATCCCCCACCCAGCCGCACAAGCAACCCAGTCAGCTATTCGGGGGAGGGGGTGGGCGAGGCGACCGCATCCGCCAGCGGGGTCTGTAGCAGGTATCCCTTCAAAGGGCCCCAGATGTCTCTAGGCCGAGACGCCAAGGGCAAAAGGTCGGAATATAATACAAGTTGGTCCTGCCAGAAAATCATAGTCTCCAACCAGTCCTTAAACTTAGGGGCTCTGCCCTTGCCCCACCTGCAGGCCACCCTCCATTTAGTGAGTAGGAAGCACAGTGAAGCGAATTTCCTGTGCGCCACCGGTAACCGTTCAGTGTATCCTAATATGCCCATGAGTGGGGACGGCGGCAGCGAGGTGCCCAGCATCTTCCCGACAGTGGTGAATACCCGTGTCCAATAGTCTTGTATGGCCGGGCAGCTCCAAGCCAGATGCAGCAGACCAGCATCTTCGGTTCGGCATCTATCACACCTGGAGTCATGGCGCAGCCCATATCTGTGCAGGCGAGCGGGCGTGTAATAATAGCGCTGCAGGTATTTGAAATGGGTGATCCGTAATCTGCTGCTAGCAGACACTTCGCCCGTCTGTGTACAACAATAATGCCATTCCCGATCCGAGATATCCTGCCCCAGTTCCTGAGCCCATTTGGCCATGTCGTCGCTCTGCGCAGTGCCCAGATCAGCATAGATGGATCTGTAAAGGGTGGCCACCAAATGAGATGCGCTCCCCGAACCCAGCAATGTCTGCAGCTGAGGGTATCCCGGGGTGCATCCACGAATCCCCTCTCTGAGGTGCACATAAAGGAAAGTATCCATACCAGATGGGGGGGGTCATCGCAGATCTGCTGCAGCGTGGCAAACTTTCCTCCAGGGTATAAGTACCCCCAAGTATGGACACCCCGTTGCCGCCGGAATTTTTTGAAGATGCCCTCCTGCAGGAGGGACAGCTGGGGATGGAAGACGAGGGGCAGGCGAGGAGAGTAGAGCACCGGGGCACTCACCCTGCATGCAATCCACTGCCAAGCACGCACCGTGCTGTCAACAGATGTAGGCTCACGCTCGCGCCGCGAAGGCTGCAAGAAAAGCGCTCCCTCAATTGGGACGGGATCCGCCAGCCAATGTTCAGTCGCCAAATGGGCAGTATATTTAGGGCCCTTGAACCAATAATGCGCATAATGTGCCTGCACACACATATAATATAATTCGAAGTTAGGTACCTCAAATCCACCCAGCTCGTATGGGCTAGCCAGCGTCTCCCATTTGATTCTCGGCTGTTTTCCCGCCCAGATCAAACGCCTTAGTTCCGTCCGCAAAGTGCCGAAGAACGGGCGTCCCGGAAAATAGGGGATACACAGAAAATAGTATAAAAACCTGGGTAGCACTACCATCTTGATCAGAGAGATCCGATCAGCGATGGAGAGGGGCATGGCTATCCATCCTGTTATGTTGTCACGTAGCTTGACTATTGCGCGTCCATAATTCTTGCGGAGCATCTCATCCCAATCCAGCGTAACGGTAACCCCCAGGTAGCGAACAGATGCATCGCACCATTCGAGCAGATAGTCGGGTACAAAGGGGGTGACCGCTGGCGTAAGTGGAAGGATCTGCGATTTTGCCCAATTGATCTGCACACCGGACAGCCCCCCGAACCTCACAAACTCCCAAAGGAGCGGACCCAGGTTGTGTATCGGGTCTTTGACATACAGGGTAACATCGTCGACGTATAACGAAATCAGAATAGGGCACAGTAAGCATCTAAGGGCCTTCTCCTGATGGTATTGTTGCACCCTAGCGGCCAAAGGCTCCATCGCCAGGGCGAAAAGCAGTGGCGACAGCGGGCAGCCCTGCGTGGTGCCTCGCGACAATGGTATACTCGCAGACGTGTGGCCATTAACGTGCACACGGGCCACCGGGTCGGCATAAAGCGATTTGATCCAGGCAGATAATCCCACCGGAAACCCCATACAGCGAAGCACCGCATGCAGGTACTCCCATTCCACAGAATCGAAAGCCTTAGTGGCATCCAAAAAAACAGCCGCCAGTGGCAGCTGTGGGTCCACCTGGCGGATGATCGAGAAAAGGGTGCAAAGATTGTGGGAGGTGGATCTGCCGGGAATGAATCCCGCCTGATCCGGCAAGACCAATTTGTCCATCAGTAAGTTAAGGCGGTTCGCCAGCAGTTTGGTAAGGATTTTACTGTCAACGTTGATGAGGGACAGAGGGCGATAGGAATCGCACCGGTTGGCCGGCTTCCCTGGCTTAAGGATCGAGAGGATAAGAGCCTCCCTCATTGTGGGGGGCAGTGATTGAGTCTCAAGTGCCTCAGAATACACCGCCTGCAGGATAGGGGCAAGCTGATTATGGTAAGTCTTGTAAAAATCGCTCGGCAAACCGTCCGGTCCCGGCGCCTTCCCGGATCGGAGCTGCAGAACCGCCTCTCTAAGTTCATCTTTTGAGAACGGCGCGCAGAGAAACTCCCTCTGGTTATCCTCTAGGTACCCCAACGTGATGCTCCCAAAAAAATCCGGGTAGTCGGTAGCGTTGACCCCTTTAGAGCTGTAAAGCTCTGCGTAGAAAGCAGTAAAGGTCTGCAGGATCCGGTCACTGCCATAGTGGCAGTTTCCTTCCGCGTCCTCAATCTCCAGGATGCAGTTGGCATGTCTGGGCAGACGGATATCTTGAGCCAAGGCTCTTCCGGGTCTGCCACCTTCTCCATAATGGCGTGCCTGAGCATATTTCCCATGGAACCTCACCTCCCTCTCTGCTGTGTCAGAGTAATCCGACAATAGTTCTCGTATCCGAGCCTGCCCATCTCCGGAGTCCATCTGCCAAATATTGTTCTCCAAGACTTTAAGCTCCCCCTCCAACCGTCTCAGTCGCTGCCGAATGTCCCTCAGCACCCCGAAACTTTTGGACATGCAGATCCCTCTCATTGTCACCTTGAAAGCCTCCCAAAGTGTCCCAACCTGCTCAATGACCCCTTGTTCTGCTAGAAAAAGTCATCTATCGCCTCCCCAGGTCCGTCTTGAAAACCTCGTCTAGCAGTGTCTCAGGGGCCAGCCTCCAGAGCCTGGCACCAGAAGCAACGCCAGGAACGTCCAGAGAGAGACGCACCGGGGCGTGGTCTGACAGGGTCTGGGCCAGGTGATCAATGTCCTGAACCCAGGAGCACATTCCCCGGGACCCAAGCCAGTAGTCCAGTCTCGACCAGGACGAGTGTATGGATGAGTGGAAAGTTCCCTCTCGCCGTTCCGCATGTCTATGTCTCCACACGTCTACTAGGCCTTCATCCTCCAGGAACCCTCGCAATGCACCCTGACTGCGCGTACAGTGCTGAGGCTGGTGTGTAGAGCGGTCCCTAACAGGATCACATACCGTATTGAAGTCTCCCGCCCAAAGCACATATGTGGCCCCAGTGTCTAGAATCTGTCCCCATAAGCCATGCAGTATCTCAGGGCTGTCCATGTTAGGACCGTAATAGCTAACAATCACCACTGAGTGCGCGCAAAGAGCGCCCCACATCATACAGAACCTGCCATTCTCATCACTGCGCGTCCCCGCGCACCTAAAGGGAGTCCCGCGCTTGACAAGTATCGCCGTGCCTCGTGCGTATGTGGAGTAAGCGGAAAAAACACTGCTATCTGCCCACCGGGACCCAAAAGTCGAAGTACCCCTGGGGTCAGTGTGCGTTTCC
This sequence comes from Triturus cristatus, assembly GCF_964204655.1. Lineage (NCBI taxonomy): Eukaryota > Metazoa > Chordata > Amphibia > Caudata > Salamandridae > Triturus > Triturus cristatus. The sequence goes on along the minus strand of NC_140590.1, from coordinate 1,106,930,431 downwards.
TGCAGAGCAGCAATGCTGATATCATGCCGATCTAGATAAGAGATATCTGCCTCCTCTTCCTAGGGTCCCCCAGCCCTCGCTCATTCCATGACAGCAGCTTCAACAAGCCGTGGCGAGCCTCTGCCATGTTTGTGTGCTATTAGCCACGGCGGCTGTTCCTGTGAGCGTAATAAAGTCTACAACTTCCCCGCGTAACCAATAGTGTAGTGAATCTCCTGTCGTTAGCCTGCGGTGTTGTGTGATTTCACTAGCGTGCGCAAATGTGTTCTTGTAATAACTCGTTACCCCTCCCACATATGGCCCTTCCATGTCCCCCCTCCCAGTTTACCCTCCCACATCAACACCCCAAATGCGCCGGAATCTTCCTTCTCTCCCTCCCCTAGAACCCCCATTAACACAGATGCAAAAACACAACAATGGCATCAAAACATAGCTCGTAAATCAATTGAAACCATGCAAAATAAGAAATAAAAACACATACGAACACACAACCCTTTCAGGGCTATCTAACTACAAGTATCGGGTACTGCCCGTAATGGGGGGCGCTGTGGTGCCTCTTAAACCCTCACGCTCCCCTTAAACAGCGGGGGGGCTCCCTGTGTCCTCCCCAACTAAGCTGGGACAAAGGAGGCCAGGGTTGGAGGGTGCCCGCACCTAAAGGTAGTGAACCCTTGAAAGCCCATCCTCCCCAGCATACGGACCAAAACCCCAATATCACGGTGCATAGTAAGTCTGGACATGAGGGCCACTCATACAGTCAAAGCCACAATGCATCAGTCTAGCCAACACCCGTAGTACTCATCTGTCTCAGGATACGTAGATGCAAGGCCTCCCAGCCGCAGACAACAGCAGTTCGTCAGAGAGTGTGCGGTGGCAGACTGCAGCGTCTAGGAATGTACACCATATTTAAGAGTAGTTTCAAGGTGGTGTACCTCGTGAGCACTGATAATGTTCACGTAGCCTCGGGGGAGACCAGGCCGGACAGATACAAATTCGGCATGCCAGGCTCAGTCATCGCCCCCGGGCGAACGGGAGCTGGAGCGATCGACTCCCTGGGCATGTGTAGGAGAAGTCCGTCGCAGGGATTTGAGGAAATCTTCCGTCTGCTGCGGGCTGGTGCAGATGATCGTGCGGTCCTGGTGGCGAATTCGCAGTTTGGACGGGTAGAGCAGGCGTATTCCACGACGGCCCCACGCAGTTTCTGTTTCACTGCTGCGAATTTGCGTCTTGCGTCCTGGACGGCCAGCGTGGAGTCAGGATAGAGGGAGAAGCAGTTCCCCTCGACCTGCAGCGTCGGAACATCTCGGGCTTTCCGCAGGGCGGCATCGCAGTCTCGATAGTTTAGCAGTCGAGCCACTATGGGCCTCGGTGGAGCCCCCGCCGGGGGACGTTGACCCAGCTCAACTATTAGGTGTGCCGAGAAGGAGTCCGCCCCAAGCGTAGAGGCGAGAAGCCGCTCCACGTAGTCCTCCATCCTGCCCATGGCAGTGGTCTCTGGAATCCCAATGATGCGGATGTTGTTCCGGCGACTGCGAGCCTCCAAATCCTCATTCTTGGCGGCTATTACCTTTAGCAACTTGTCCATCTGTGACATCTGTCCGGCAGCACCAGCGGCGCTGTCCTCTATGTCAGAGATCCTCTTCTCCGCCTCTTTGATTTCTTCATCGTGCTTGTCGACCTTTAGTACTAAAAAATCATGGAGTCCATTTTGCCCGATAGGGCATTCAGACTGTGCTGCATCACTGTAAGCATGGCCTTGAGTTCTCCGGAAGCGGAGGCATCAGGGGGGCTCGCCGGCTTCCCAGCGGCATCGTTCTGGTCTGCGGCGACCGTGTGTGTATTCGACTTTTTTTGCTCAAAAGGCAAGCGGGACTGTCGCGCCTCCACCTTCCCCATTGCGCTAGTCGCGGCTGGCCGCCCGTGTCCGGCAGATCAGAGCAATCCGGTCCGTGGCAGCACCTCTCGCCAGACACCGACAAATCCACCTGTGTTGTGGCCGAACAAGCTCCTCACCAGACGCCACATCGGGGGGCCATCTCGGGCCTCAGCTCCCAGGCGAGGCGCGCAGTCGCCAAAGGCGTCAGTAGTCAGTCGTTCCCCCAGCTGCCTAATATGCCACCGCCAGCACACCGCATAGGCATTAGCCCGTCCCTGCGGCTGCACCGCAACGCCTCCCGCCCAACGCGGGCCCGCGAGGCCACAGCCAGTCACAAAGTTCAGGCAGATTCACGTACCTTACTGGCCGGAGGCAGCAGATTGGTCCCTCCATGGCGTCAGCATCCAGCCCATGTGCCGTTCAGCCCCAGCCAGCCGTCCCGGCCGCCGAGCGGCAGCGCAGGCAATGCACACTGCTGTAGCCCAGCAGTCAGGCGCGAGCTCCGCAGCTCAGCCGGTTCCACGCCGCAGCTTCCAGCTCTCGTCTCCGGCCCCAGCACGCAATCCAGGCTCCCTGTCCGGGTCCAGATGCTCGCCAGCACCGCCGCGCCCGGGCAGGGACAGCCCGCCCCACTCGCAGAGCGTCAGGCAGTCCACCGTAGCCCCAGGATGCTGATAGGCCGCATCGGGCCACTGCGGCACCGGCACAAGAAGGGGGGGACTTTTCCCTCGTGGCCGCACCGGCATTCGCGCAGACCGCGCGGCCGCCGCAGGCCTCCAGCAGGATTGGGCGCGCTCAGCCAGGCAAGTTGCAGCACCGAGTTTCCACAGAGCGGACGGCAGGAATGCTGCGAAATTCGCACCGAGTCTTCCCCAGCAGGTTAGGGTCGGGTCCGCATGCCCTAGGACGAAAGGCAAGGGATATTTCAGCAAATAATTAAAGGATTGCGAGGTCGGGCAGCCAGAGCCTCACAGATGCGTGGCCATCTTGGTCCGGCGCCACCTAGCGCCCCCCAGTCCCAATACACATCTGCCTGTCTGGAGAGGTGGTTACACCTCCCTGGGACAGGAAACCTACTGTCCAGGCCTCCCCTGCCGGAGTTTCATTCAGCAGCAGGCCAGACCTGTGTCTGTGGCAGGGGCATCCATTTTGTGATGCCAGGGCTGTAGAAAGTCCTACCGGGTTAGACCAGTGTGAACATGTCTCTCCCTCTAGAAGGGTGGAATGCTACCCCCGCCTACAGAACTAGTGGTGGGGTAGTATTCCAAAGCGTTTGACACCAAACATGACATGTGCAGCCATCTCAAAGTTAGCCTTTACCGCGAGGTTATAATGCACTTAAGAGTATATGGTCAGGCTGCACCACCAACAGCATCAGAGGAGGGGCTCTGCTCATGCAGGGGCACCCTCTCACATAAAAACCAAGCACTCTGCCTTCAGGATTGTTAAGGCCTGCCATAGGATTGACTTATAGGTTTTATATGTGTGTGCAATGGTAGTGATATAGGTAGCCTATACCACAGTAAGGGGTGCAAGCACACCCTTACCCAGGCTGCAGTAGCAGACCTGTGGTGTCATTTTGGAGTGTTTCCCAGGGGTGGCATAATACATGCTTCAGCCCCTGGTAGGCCTCTGGGGTACCTATGCCCTAGGTACATAGTATGCCATGTACTAGGGGCTTATAAGGCACTCCAGAATCCAATTAGAAATGTACCTAATGTACATGGAAACCATTTTAGAGAGGAAGCTGCCAGACTGGTGGCCTGATTAGCAGGGCCACAGCCAGACTAAGGTCGAAAAACAGTGAAACACCAGCAAAAAGTGGGGGCACCCATGTGAAGCAGATCCTACTCTCCTACAGGGGTGTAGCCAAAAGCATGATGGGAGTTGAGGTCACAGACATTCCCCACCCACCCACATGACCCAGCAAGCTCACACTAAACCATGTTCGCCTCACAGGGAGTGGGAATGGACTGACAAGATGTCTGACACTGGGCTCTGTTGTGGGGAGCACAAGGCCATGCTGGAAACTGGGCACCAACAAACACCGGGACTGAACAGTCAGTCATCTTGCCATTGCTATCACACCCCCTCACAGGGAAGCAGAGTCAAAAGGAAGGAAGTATGGGCATGCTGGGAAGGGGGGTGTAGGCAAAAGCATGATGGGAGTTGCAGTCACTGACATTCCCCACCCATCCACATGGCCTAGCAAGCTCACACTGAACCATGTTCGCCTCACAGGGAGTGGGAATGGACTGACTAGATGTCTGACACTGTGCTCTATTGTGGGGAGCACAAGGCCATGCTGGGAACTGGGCACCAACAGACACCAGGACTGCACTGACTGACATCCTGAAAGTTAACATGCACCCACAGCAATGGTGGCACGCTTCATGATAGGATAACTGACCTGGGGGAGAAGGAGGTCCTGACTTGAAAACAAATAACACCGATGCTGGCCATACACACACCTTCTATGCTAAAACACATTGCACACGTGGTACCAGTCACTCACAAAGTAAATGCCCGGGCAAGATGTCTGACACATGGGCCTGATAAATGATGAGGCTGAAAATCACACATATGCACTGGCCAAACCAAACATGGTCGCACACGCAGCCATTGCAACCATATGTTCAAACTCACTGTCTGGGGATGTAGTTTCCAGGGGCGCCCCCTGGCCTGGCTGTGGAGTAGTGTCTTGCATATGACAAGTGTGGAGAGCCACAGGGGACATCTGACAGTGAATGTAATGCACACAGCAATATAGCCGACACAATAGCATGGTCCCATTCACACTTGGTGCTGTTGTGAGCTGCATTCCACTCCTACATCGTGCTGCAACATATGCATCCTTCACACAACACACCACTTACTGACATAGACACTGTAAAGACAGGGTCTAACCTGGACTGCATTGGAGGTGACATGCTACTCACAGCAGCCAAACCGCAACACACACACCACCGGCTCTCACTGTCATGAGCATTGAAAAGCCAGAGTGATACCTTGCCCAATCCATGTCACCATGGAGAACATTGACAAGTCAAATCACATATGCATGTACAAAACTCAGCACCAGACTCATTAACGATGGTGACATCATCACTTGTATGAAATGAGATGGGAACCAGGAACACTGTAAAAAAACACTTTCTACCAAGAGATCACAGGCATACGGGACTGTGACCATGTCGTACCACTACACCAATGTGACACACAAAGACTAGCAAAAGCTGCTACCACACATACCCCAATCTTACAACATCTCCTCAGTGGAATTGCACGTATGTCCTTGTTAAAGCTCAAATGTGTACAGGGATGACACACCTGTGTCAGCAACGTGATGGCCCTTGAGTAGTAATGGCCATGTACAGCCAAATCTATACATGAGCTGGGCATGCACACATTTTGACATGCACATTGAAATGTTTCATTTTGGCTGGGCAATGTGCCACAACAATATCAATCTCTGTCCATGAAAACCTTGGACAAAGCTGTGTACAGGCACACATCCTGACATACAGTAGAAAATGTCATGTATGTGAACCATTGATGCCTGTAGAAACATAACTTACATTGTGTGTCTATTCCAAACACAGGTGGTGCTGGGGACACAGCAGCTAATGAAGAGGAGTCCCTTTCCCAGACTCTGGTTGAGCCTCAGCTCTCTGGTGTGGATCCGTCTCTGTCCTCTTCGGATGACGACGAACAAACCTGGCACCTCTGGTGTGAGTCATCATGCAGCACCAGCAGTACCAACATCTGCACCCCCTATACCCACGCCTCCATCATCTGGCAACAGACAGGGCACCCCCACCAATACGGACAGACCAAGGCCACAGAACACCGACAGCACAGGGACACAGGACCCCCAGGAAGCTACGGACAACACCACCAGCAACAACATCCAAGGGGGCCCAGTGTCACCTGTGCGTGCTGCCACAGGTCCTTCCCATGTGGATAGGGGTAGTGGGAGGGGTGGAAGGCAGAGGGCACGCCTTGCAGAGGGGACTGGACTGCATGATGACCCCCAACTGGCAGGATAGCACCTGATGATTCGGCTAGGTAGTGGGGATCCTCAAGGACATTCAACAGGAGCAGGCTGCCCATCATACCCGCATGGAGGCAAAGTGGGATGCACTTACTGCGGTGCTTCGGGACACACTCCAATGCCTCCGCCCGATAAGCACCAACATATCCACACCTCCCTGTGTGGCTACCCCATCTGTTGCCGCACCATCTGCCAGTGACACAGGGAGGGCGGATGACTCTGGCAGAGAAAAGAGGGGTCGTCCGAAGTGAGACGCAGATGTCCATGCACATCCCCCTGGGCCTCTAAACCTGTTCTGAACAATGTTCTTTGTGCGCAAACCGTTCACCTTGTCGTATCTAACACAATTCGCCTACATGACATGGAGTGTTCATGTTCGTCCAATGTAGCAGATGACTGTGGACTTTACTCTGGACATTTCAGCTACCAACCCTTCCAACTCTACTGTGAACTTTGGATTCAAAACCCAATGTACAGCACCCACCATCCTGTTCACTATCCTCACACATGTTTGTAAATAAACTGACCAGTTCACTATACTTGCCTCTGTTGTGATTCCAACTTGTCATGTGTCATGGAGATGTTGATCTGCTAAACAACACAGTGCATGCCAAATAATACAACAATGTAATCACCGTTGTGTGAGTCATGGTGATGTGACATTTGTGAGGGAGACACACCACTATGGCACCACAAAACATACTCACCATGTCCATGTAACTCATCCCACACAATGATGTTGACATGAAATATATTGGAATGCACAGACACCACACCTATCCACAGTCAGTGGTAACAATCCCACAGGTGAGGTAAGCAAATGTCAGTCAGTTGTGGGAAGACGGACAACGCACCTAACAAAGCATAGCACAGGTTCATTACACATCAGCAACATGTTAATTCCACAATAGTTGCAAGGTAATTGTATGTCACAGTGGATACACGGTCACAAAGTGTCAGAGAATTGAAGTCCAGGGTTGTGTGGTACATCACTTGATGGTAATTGACATCTTCCACACTGGTGTTGGATTCTGGGTGTTGGGGGTCAGTGTTGACCAAACAACAGGCAAAGTACCCTGGGAAGGACAGACACAAGACACAGTCAAAAGCACAGCAGAGCAGGAGAGAAATGCAATATACATGCACAAAACATGTCAAAATAAACCTACACAGAAATAAGTTAGCAGTTCGACACTATTGTGGAGTACAGACCAGCTGAAAGGCACACAGACACACTCAAACAGCAACAGAACAGCCCCAACACATTTCAGGCTAAATCAATACTTTGACATAACATCCCTGTAAACTCACATTCAGGTGAAGAAGTTGTGCGGACGTCACCCTCATCATCATCATCGTCACTGGTATCGTGACCCAGGCCTGGATCCTCCACAGGTGAAGGAGGTAGATCATCGTCATCCTGGATGAGAGGTAACTTCTTCCGCATTGCCATGTTGTGTAGCATGCAGCATACAAGGATAATTTTGCACACCTTTGCAGGGTCATATGGGAGGGCCCCTCCGGTCTTGTCCAGGCAGCGGAAGCAGCTTTTCAGGAGACCAAATGTCTGCTCAATCACCCTCCTGCACTGACCATGTGCCTCATTGTAGCACATCTCGGCTGGTGTCACTTGATTCCTGAGGGGTGTCAGCAACCACGGCATGTTGGGGTATCCGGAGTCACCTATATACAAACAATTGAACAATTGGCTGAGTTTTGAAAGAGGGTGGAATACAACATTGCCAAGCACACACAATAGTAAATAGTCAGTTCACACCGACAAGCCAGGCACACTGGTCTGGCATCTGTGACATCAGCGTTGCAATGCGACTACTCCTCATGATGTAGGCATTGTGCGCCGAACCGGGGAAACGTGCACTCACATGTGTGATACACATGTCTGCAAGGCATACCACCAGAGCATTGATGGAGTGGAAATGTTTCCTGTTCCAGTATGCCTGCTCATGTGCCCGTGATGGTACCAGGGCCACATGTGTACCATCAATAGATCCGATGACATTCGGCATCCTCCCCAGTGTATAAAAAGCGTCCTTTTTTCAGTGAGTTGACCTGGGCTAGGAAACTTGATGTACAGGTCAAGGAAATGCAACATCCCCTCCAAGACATCGCGTAGCACACGACTGAACATAGTTTGCGACATACCACCAGCAGTAGCCACAGTGTCCTGGAAGGTACCAGTAGCAAAGAAGTGCAGAGCTGACATCACCTTCACCTCTGGGGTCAGTGCTGTTGGGTTTGTCTGGCCAGGTAGCAGATGTGGCGCCAACTGCTCTGCCAACTCCCTCAATCAATGGCCTGGTGAAGTGGTACCGTCAGGGAACGGTCTATGGACAGCTGATGCCCTGCAGTACAGAGATGAACAAAGGAAGATTGTCGATTTATCCACCCATGTGGCTATGACCAAGCAAAATATCACATGATACATCATGACAATACACAATGTACTGAGGTGTGTGCTGTTGAGTATGGACACATATGTCACCTACATGCACATCACCTCACATCTCAAGTCCACATGTCTACATAAGTTCCATGTAGTGCAATGGCCAATCATTGGGCTTTGTCACAGTACCTATGTACTGCTGTCACATTATAAACACACACCACAGTGACAAGTGAGGCCTGATGTCTCCCAGGCATCACAGCTCTTTGACATGAAGATACCCAGGGTCCCTGTATTGCCACGTGGACACTAGCATGACATGGCGTGTAATGTACATGGCAGAAAACAACCGTGAGTCCCACAGATAGTGGCCACTGTTGTCTCTGCAGGCCCTACATGAACGTCTCGTAGACACACACACACCATCAATGTTGATGCACAAACAACATGGATGTTGAGACTGTCTCCCATTGGGCACATTTGATCAGCCACATCTGAGACACAACATGCACACAGACTGTGGGTATGCATCAGAATTGGGGCTATAGGTCTCACTGTGACATACTTGCCATCACACCCAAGACTCAGAGCGTATGTGACATGTCCTAGACATATCCAACCTGCAACTGTGTCCATGACTCATGACCTTAACTGTACAGTTGCACATCACAGTGGTAATGTGCACAACACACAAAGGATTCTGTCCCCATGAACACGTGCACAGCCTGGGTGTCATGGCTAGATAGAGGGGGCGTCCAAGATTAGGCACACAGTAACTCTGTATGGCTGATAGGGTAGGCACTACATCTCCCATAACCCCGGGAGGGAGAGCACGTGACCGGTTTATTTAAGCCCCGTCTTCCTGGTGCTCGGGGCTTGTCACTCACCGACTCTCCGAGGGCGAGGAGGGTGTACACTGCTTCTATGGACATCGGTCCGCCCCTGCTGTAAGAAGGTCGGGGCTGCGCAGCTACGGAATGTGAACGGCTGCATTCTGCACGTTCTACAGAGACAGGCTTCCCCCGAGGCTGCCGAGCATCTCCAGCGCTCCGAGCGGCCAATTCTACGAAGAAGCCTGAGGCGGCTCCAATGGTCGAGCGGCCAAGCTGAATACTGCATACGGAGGCTGAGAACCTATCAGCGCTCTTCTACAAAGATTCAGCTTCCCACCAAGAGACGGACCACAGCGGGTGAGATCGGGATCTGGTCGCTCGCGTGTGCGCTACTAAGCTCTCTTACTTTAACTTTTGTACCTTGAAGGGAAGACCCGGATTGTAACGCGCGTAAGGACGTGTCTTTGTTTTGAGGTCGGCCCTCCGCCTGGAAGAACGCGGAAGCACCGGCTGCATACGCGCGCTGAGACGCGCTTAGGAATTGGGACTGTTTAGGCAATTTCCACTAAAGAACAAGGCGGAAGCAACACCACAGGCTCATTGTTCTTCACCACACGCTCCTTTTGCTCCAGCAAGAGGTGGAACTCTGGAGAATGGACCATAGAACACTCTACAGTATGATAAGTATCTCATACTTGTGCGTATCCTGAACTGTGTATCTTTGTTTTTGTTCTATTTTTATTTTTATGTTTTGGCGTTGCCTGATTGGGAGATGTACAGCAGCAGTACATGTAAGTGCACTCACACATAGAGGTGAGAGGGGAGGAGGTACTTAGAGCACGATTGTTCATACGTGTATGTTGTGTTTCCCTCACAGGGTCCCAGGGGTGGATTGTAGGAGAGGAGGTACGCCACACCTGACAACATCCCTTTCTCAAGCCTGGCAGCTACATCGTTTTTGTTTCTTTTGTCCCTTTTTTCACTTTCCCCGGTAGTGGTGTTATCCGTGTCCTGATATATGTATATACGCCAGGGTATCACCGCTTAGGGGAAGGGATTATCTAGCAGCTCATCATTCCCGCTGTACCCGGCTGAAAGATTAGTGATACCCACCTCTGCACGACACTGGGAGTGGCTGCACAAAAGTGCAACACAACCAACAACATTTTTGCCCACCAAAACATACAGGTAATGCAGCCTAACATGCCATGGGACACAGTGTGGCACATGCTGTAGTGTGGTAGGTGTGCACCTGAGTCCCTGGCAAGTAATTGTGTGTGGAAGCCATTAAAAAGTCATTCCAATGTCAACTGACGCGGGTGACTTCTACAGGGACATATTACACAGTTCAGGACTGAGCCGTGCGTACGCTTAGCCATTGACAGCAATGTGAACTGATGCGGGTGACTATCATGCGTACGCAATGCACAGGTCATGACCAAACCGTGCGTACGCTTACCCATTGACAGCAATGCGAACCGACACGGATGACTATCATGCGTACACATTGCACAGTTCAGGACCGAGCCGTGCGTACACTTAGCCATTGACTGCAATGCGAACCGACGCGAGTGACTATTATGCATACGCGTCGTGCAGGCATGGACCGAGACCTGTGTACGCCTTGGCCATTGAATCGTATGGAGACGGGTCCGTGTGTATTTTCAAACTATGCGTTGTACAGTCAGTTGACCGAGCCGTGCGCACCCATTGGCTCTGGGCTGTCATTGAGACGGATGCGGATTCAAAACTTGTACGAGTTGTGCGCTGGAAATTCAGTTGGATGCCTACAACAATGTTGCAATTACTAGTGTTTTAAGAAGGTGAAGATTTGAACGATGCGGAAGACGTGTACGAGTCGTACAATTCCATGGATTGGCCAGATTCATAGAATGAAACTGTGTTGGACCTATCACTTGGGACACATGGCACAGATTCTGCCTCTGCAGCACAGATATAAGACTGGATGGCCCCCAGAGAGCTCACTTGCCTGCACTACATGCTACTGGACCACATCTCTGTTAACACTGCTGCTGTCTCTGCATCCTCTGGCTACTGCTATGGCATGTACTCTGGAGAGGGCCCCAGCCTTCACTGAGGAGGAGAACCAGGCCCTGCTGGACAGGCTCCTTCCACAGTACAGCAAGCTGTATGGGAAACCAGGGGAGCAGGTGAGTGTGCAGTCCGCTGCCTTCCTAATTTTGCATGTTGTCTGACTAGCAGTACTAGTAGTGTGTACACCAGTGGCAAGCGTACTCACTAAGTACTTTCATGCCCCAAATTGTGTAGGTACATGTAATGAACAGGTGTTCTGCAGCTAAAGTGCATTTGTGCAAGATTAAACTTCCCAGGCATTGTTAACATGTCAGACATGCATGGCATTTGTCCATTTCCATGGGTGCACTACCTGTGTAACTCATTTTCCTTTGTGATGACGACATGTATATCCAACTGTGTGCAGCACAAATATGGGGCATGTGTGTTAATGGACTTTTAACTTTGTCATCCTGACAGGTTGATGCCCACCAGATGCAGGAGATACTGCTGACTATCGCCCGGGCAGTTCGATTGGTGGGGGTCTACAAGCGTCGGATCCGCAACTGCCAGAAGAGGTGGCAGGACCTTTGGGGCTGGACCGGGAGGATCACAAGGGTCCAGCTGAAGCTGTCACCTCCTCGCAGGAGGGTCAGACACCGGATCCTGAACCCCCACATGCTCAGGATTCTGGCGGTGGTCTTCTTGGACCTGGATGGGCAGCTGAAGGCCAGACAGCAGCAAGGAGTAGGGTAAGTCCATGCCTAATCTGTGTACTATGTCTGACATGCTATTTGCAGTCTTTTGGCCTGGTCACACTTCCACATTATTTAGGTCTTGTAGTCCAGGACACATGTCCCTCAATTGTGTGGTGCACCGTGCACCCTCCTCATCTGATCCACAGTTGTGGACCCTACAGTCTTTGGCTTGTGTCACTAGGGCACTGTGTCCCTGCAGTCTGCAATGCTTCATGTTCCGGACAGCATCTGTTACCGTGACTCTGTTGTGGGTTTCATGGATGGGTCAATTTTTTACACAATGCCCGAGATCTGACATCTGATCTGTGTGTGTCCTTGATATGTGTTCCAATTGCTGGTCTGAATCGCCACATGTGCCTGGGGTATTTTAAACACACACATGCAGCAGGGGACTCCAATTTGTGGGCCTCAGAAGTATGTATATCAAGTGTGTCACACTTGCTTAGCCACCTGACTACTGTCCAGGGCTATACACTGTTTCACATAGACCTGGGCAGTCATGCTTACTCAAGGACATTTAGAAACACTCTGTAATCCCACTCCTGTGTATTAGAATCCAGATTCTCTAGTTGGCACCAGTGGGTACTAATGCCAAGCAGGGAACCTTTCTTCCAGTCAGGGTAAGGGATTACCCTCCTTTAATAACCCCTGCTCACCCTCTAGGTAGCTTGGCGCGAGCAGACAAGGCGTTATCGCAGGCGTAATGGTTAAGCAGTTGTGATCACATACATCAATTCAATGTTACCACCACAAATGGACTCCACACGGGACGTATCAAAAATAGACTTCTTTATATAAGCAGACTTTATCACAAGACCCAATAATGTGTAAAACGGGCCCACAATACTATTTGTCAAAAGAGTTCTTAGTTCAGCGTATGGTTACACGGTCCGTGCGCTTCGTTCCCTGTTCGGGTGGGGGAATGGGTCTCACTTGCTCGGCGGCGCTCCAAGGGGGAGCGTGCACCTCGAGGTGCGATCGGGCACAGTACCTTATTCTTTGGAAGTCGGCGCGAAGGCAGTGCAGCTTTCAGTGCGGGGATGCGAGGTTGTCCAGGCGATGCGTACTACGGTACTCGGCGACCTTGGGTTTGCAGGCTCAGAAGACGGCATCCGGGGGCACTCTTCAGCTGGGGGCGGCGTTCGCGCCGTGCCGGTGGTGAGTCACTTGAAGATCACGCTGCGGGGCACAAACACTCGTACGCTCCTCACCGGGAAGATGCACGGAATCACCTCACGCGTCGCAGCTTTCCCCAAAGCAGAGGGAAGGCGCGTACGCAGGCAAATGTGGTTCGTAGGGGGCAAAGTCAGTACGGTCACAGGCCTTCCTTCACGGTGCGAGTTGCGACTCGTAGGGACCAATAGTCACGATGCTCAGGCGGGGTGAGACCCTCCTTTGCGGTGCGAGCTATGGCTCGTAGAGGGGCCACAATCACGTTGTTTGGGCCGGACAGTGGGTGCAAGCTTCAGGGAAAGTGCGCTTCGGTTGGGAAGCGCCGGCAGCAGTTCTCTTCCAGATGGGAGGGAAAACGGTCCGTTTTCCTGCTCTCCCACACGGCGGTGAAGTCCACTGGTCCTGGGACTTCGTTCAGGGGGCAAGCTCCGCACAAGCCCTTGGAGATCTTAAACAGCACAAGTTGAAGCAAAGTTTATCAGCAGTCTTTCTCCTCTCCTTCAGCAGCAGGGCAACCACTGTAGGCCAATCCCCCAGGTCAGGGACAGTACTCCTCCTACAGTTCCTTGGTTCCCTCTCCTCAGGCAGAGGTTCGTCTTGTAGCAGGATCTAATTTCTTAGGAGCAGGGCTCCTTCATTTATACCATAATTCTTTTGTTCTTTCAGGCCAGGGGGGCCCTTGCCTAGGTCATTCCAGTTCTGGAGCACTTTGTTTACGCGATGCAGGCTCTTTCATTCAAGGTGCAGGGCAGAGTCCTCAGACGCTCCACAGGGGGTGGAGCCGGCATCGTGGGGGCAGAGCACAGCCCTATTCAAGACTCAGGGGCACTCCTCCCACCCATCTACCTGGCGATCGTCCTATTCTTTACTGGCCTACCTGGCCCCGCCCATCTGGGTGCTTCCAGTCCTGTCAATCATGCAGCCAGACAGCAGATACACATCGCGCAGAGGCGGCTGAAATGGTTTAGGCAAGCAAAGGCCAGCTTTCTAAAAGCGGCATTTGCAAACACGGAATATTAAAATAAACCTCACGAGAAGGTGTACATTATTATTCTGAGTTCAGGCGTACTAAACTCGATCTCCTACCATGTTCCCTGGGCCTGTTAGGATCATAGGATGTAATGATCTTAACAGCCCATTCTGGCCTATGAGAACAGGGTAGCCTTACATAGTGAAAAACGAATATGGCGGTAATTCACTATGAGGACAGGCCATACATCAGGGCTTGTCCTACCTTATACTTACAACGCACCCTGCCCTTGGGCCTACCATAGGGGTGACTGATATGAAGTTAAGGGAAGGTTTAGGGACTGGCAAGTGGGGGCACTTGCGCAGTCAGCGCGACAGTACCAGACTGCACGCGGGTTCTGCAGTGGCAGACCCTAGTCACATCTTACTAGGCCGCTTCTGTGGGTGGCACAACCAGTGCTGCGAGCCCACCAGCGGTATTTGTATTTACACGCCCTGGCACTCCTGGTACACTTTACTGGGGTCTGATAGTAAACCAAATAAGCCAATCATGGATTTCAATCAACATATACAACTTACATAGGGAGCACTTGCACTGTGGCACTGGTTGGCAGTGGCACAGTGCTCTGAGCGACCAACACCATAAAAACACATGAGGCACAGCGACAAAAAAGAGGAAGGGAGACTCGCGCCAAGGTGCCAGGTCTAACACTGTGTATCAACTTACATGTTGTGCTTAGTGACAAGTGACTTCAGGTGTCTGCCACTGTGTCATTGTGGTGAGGCTTCCTTTTCCGGACATCTGGGGTGTTCATGATTTTGAGGTTCAGCAGGACATCTGAGATGTGACAATAAGAGACAAGACCTGTGTGACATATAGGTGTCTGATCACTTGACAGTGCACAATGGTGTATGCAACTGTGAACTTCAGGTAGCTGTGTTTCATGCATAGCAGACTGTGATGTGCTCATGTACAGGGAGTTGTGTTTGCAGAAACTCATATGTCTGTTTTGTGTGATGTGGGGTCTTCTGGGGCCAGGATATGTTGTTTGTAGGGGATGGACAAGTGCACTTGTCATCTGCAGAGTTTGCTTTACCTATGAGTTATGATTGTGACACAGTGCATACTGTTATTGTCTGGATGCCCTGCCCCTGTGACAGGAGACAGTGATGACTGACTTTCCAGGCATGCCAGTGCCATGGCATTTAACTTGCTATGAGTGATCCTGCATTGGGGCCAAATGTGCTCCATGCACCCCATTGTGGCATTGACTATCAGGACATGAGAACATCATAGTGTGTGTTGCTGGTATGCATCACAAGCATGTAAAATGAGACTCCAGCCATCCCTTCATCCTGACACCTGTACTGAGTCAGTGGCTAGAGATTTGATGTGTGTATAGTGCATGTTCACTTGCATGTCTGTGAGACCGGCCTCACGGCGTTGCCCTCCCAATCATCCAGCCAACCTGCAACCACCCTCAAAACACGACATCTCCGACTCCGGCCGCCCCAGCCACCCAGATCCGAGGGCCGGCCAGAGCCCTGACAGACTCGACACCCTACCACGCATGTCCGACCGAGGGAGCGGGAACCCTCGAGCCAGACCCAGAGGCGCCAGCCCAGTCACACCTCGGGTCGCCTTCCCCGGGAAGACTCGATCGGCCACCAGGCCCCTGGGGAGCAGGCGCCTCCCCTGCCGAGCGTCTGGGGTCCCTCCCAGACCCACCTGAAAAGACCAAAGAAGTGAGCGGCAGGAAATCCCGCCGAACCCCCTCCGTCACCCCAGTCCCCCCTCTGCGAGGACTCCGGACTTCAAAGAGCCAGCGGAGTATAACAAGGGGTGCCGGAGAAACGAATGTAGAGAAGACCTGGAACCATCCGAGCCTGCTGACGCTGTTGCGGCTCCTGAACGCTGAAGTCACCTGGGCCTGCTGAGTGACTCGCGGCCTCTCGCTATTGAACCATCTGAGCCCTGCTGACGAGGTCGCGGCTCCCGAACACTGAACCACCTGGGCCTGCTGAGTCACTCGCGGCCCCCAGCTATTGAACCATCTGAGCCTTGCTGACGGAATCGCGGCTCCCAAACTCCGACCACCTGTGCCTGCTGAGAGACTCGCGGCGCTCCCCTTGAGGACGACTCGGTAAGAAGATCGCCCAGAGACACGACACCCTCCAGCTCGAGGATTGTGAGCTATCCGCAGGGTATTTTCGCAGAGAGACTATCTTGAAAGACTGTCCCGCTACCCCCATTCCCCACGACCGATTTGTGGTACTTTGTGCCACTGCTGTACTGCTTGCATCTTGGATCATAAAGATCCCTTGAAATCATCGATAAAAGAACCTATCGTCCTACAAAGAATACGTGTGGTGTCACTCTGTTCGTAGTGTATCTCAGGGTGTGCGCGCCTAGTTCGGCCTACGTGGGAGAGGTGGGTCAAAGGGGTGGGCAAGACGGGCATCGAACCCCCCTCCGGCGAACGCCTTTCCAACATTTGTTGGCAGACGACGGGATCCGAGCCGACACCGAAAGAGAGCGTGCAGTGAACGACTGACACACTACCAAACAGAGATGGAAGGAGAAACCTCCCTGGGTGCCGCAGGTACCGAAATAAGCTCACCGTTCCGAGAGGATCAATTGGACTATTACACACATAGAGAATTAAAACAGTTTTTCAAAGACCTTGGCATCGCTACCACCGGATTAAGCACGAAGGAAGACTTCCAGAAAGTACTGAAAACCTGGGTCGAGACGGGGGCGCCCCCGACCCAAATGGAAGGAGACTCTGCCCATGAACCACCAGGCATCCCGGCGAGAACCAACGGGCCAGAGGGGAACCTGTCCCCCGAGGAGCTAGCGGACCGAGAGAGAAGCCGCAACCACAAACTTGAACTGGCAAAACTAAAAATCGAGGGAGAAATAAAACTGGCAGAGAAGAAGTTGGCCGTCGAGCAGTTACGGCTACAAGGGGAACTCGAAGAGAAGAGACGCCAAAGAGAGCACGACGAGAAGAAACTCCAGCTAGAACATGAATGCAGCCTGAAGGAGATCGAGTGGTGGGCTAAAAACGAAAAGTCACAGCCACCAGGGAATCCACCGTCCGCTCCCACCGGGGAAACCAAAGTCCACATCCCCAAGGATGTGGTAAAGGAGTATTACAAGAACGACGATATCCAGCAGTGGTTTAAGGCCTACGAAGTCGCCATGACCTCTCACCGAGTCCCGCAGAAGGATTGGGGGGCTGGCCTATGGGGCCGGTTCGTAAGCGAAGGAAGAGACACCCTGCTAGATCTGCCCTCCACGGTCATGAACTCCTACAGCCACATGAAGGAAGCCCTCGTGGGCCGGTATGGACTCACCCCCGAAATGTACCGACAACGGTTCCGAGATTGCAAGAAGATACCGGGCACCACGTGGGTAGAATACGTGAACTTTTACAGCCGAGCCTTGGACAGGTGGATCAAGGGCAGCAAGGTCTCCACCTTCGAAGAACTGTTTGATCTGAATGCCTGGGAACATTTAGCGGCCAATTGCTTTGTAGAACTGCGCCAGCATCTCCTGGACAGTAAACTCACCGACCCTCGGAAGCTGGCCGCTGAGGCTGATCGTTGGGTGAATACCCGAGCCACCCGGGGCCCCGTGGGGGACTACGGCCGCCACAGTCAAGGCCCCCCCGCCAGAGGGGCGGAGGGAACCACGGCCGACCAAGAGACTTCCCCGGGGTGTCCTCAACCAGCCCCCCCAGCAGCCCACCAGCGGCGGGTTCAGCCCCGTCCCCAGCAAGCACCAGAGCCCCAGGACGGCTAGGTCCACGAGCTAGGATCACCTGCTTCCGCTGCCAACAGCCCGGACACTACGCCAATGACCCCCAGTGTCCCCAGTATCAGCGAACCACAACGACCAACCCCCCGGCCCGGCAGATGGCCTCCGTGGCTCTGGGGGAAGAAATGGAGGACTCCGAAGAATGGGAACCGGCGGCCATGGCCCTGGTCTCCCTTGGTGATCGAGAAATGGTCCCCGGGACACCCTTGCCCGCCAACACAAAGAAATACCGACAGCAGGTGACCATCAATGGCCACCGAGTCGAGGGCCTCCGTGACACCGGGGCGAGTGTCACCGCGGTCCACCGCAGCCTAATTTCAGAAGACCAGATCCTAACCGGTGCCCTGTGTCCGGTCGTATCCTCCGACAATTCTGAGAGCCTCTGCCAGATGGCGCTGGTGCCCTTCGAGTGGGGAGGGGTCTCCGGAGAACTGAAGGTAGCGGTCCGGACATCAAAGCCCGTAGACTGCCTCCTGGGCAACGACCTGGAGAGTTCCCCGTGGGGGCAAGTAGAACGAAGAGCCCATCTGGAGATGATGGGCCTACCAGAATGGGTCTGCGCCACCACGCGCTCCATGACCGCACGATTGCCTCTCTCCGAGGGCGGTGAGGCCCTCCTACCGAACACTATCCCCGAGAGCCGGGACACCCTACCAGAAGCGGACAACCCTCCTTCGGAGGGAGAAGAAGACACTAACCCGGGAGAAAGGCCGGAACCTTCCGCCCCGGAGGCCCTGACTGAGCTCGGAGAACTGCCCGAGATGGCCCAGTGGTGCTGTGAGGGGGGGCCCTCCCGTGAAGAGTTCTGCCAGGAACAGGCCACCTGCCCCTCCCTCGTGGGACTCAGACAACAAGCCGAAGCCCAGGCCGCCGGTCACCGAACCTGAACCCATTGGATCTATTGGGACAATGGCCTCCTATACAGCGAGCAAAAGTCCGCCGAGCTAGGCGCAGCCTGGGTACTGGTGGTACCCCTGCGGTTCCGGAGAATCCTCCTGGGCCTGGCCCACGATGTACCCTTGGCAGGACACTTAGGCCAAGACAAGACATATCAGCGATTGGTTACCCATTTCTATTGGCCCAAGATGCGAGCGAATGTAGAAGTACACTGCAAATCCTGCCTCACGTGCCAGGGCAGTGGGAAGAGTGGCGGAAAACGCAAAGCTCCCTTAAAACCATTCCCCGTTGTGAGTACCCCGTTCGAGCGGGTCGGCATCGACATCGTGGGACCCCTGGATCCGAAGACCGCCCAGGGCCACAGATTCATCCTTGTCCTGGTGGACCATGCCACCCGCTACCCCGAGGCCATCCCCCTCCGCACCGTGACGGCTCCCATGGTGGGCCGGGCTCTCATGGGGATCTTCTCCCGTGTCGGATTTCCCCACGAGGTTGTGAGTGATCGCGGCACTAACTTTATATCCCGCTACATGAAGTCCCTGTGGCAGCAGTGCGGAGTCACGTATAAGTTCACGACCCCCTACCACCCCCAGGGCAACGGCCTAGTGGAACGCTTTAACCGAACCCTGAAGGGAATGATCCTGGGCCTCGAAGAGCCCCTGCGCCGGAAATGGGACGTCCTCCTCCCTTGCCTCCTGTTCGCATACCGAGAAGTTCCCCAAAAGTCTCTGGGGTTCAGCCCCTTCGAACTGCTATACGGACATCCCGTCCGAGGGCCCCTGAGCCTGGTCAAAGAGGGCTGGGAGACAAGCCCCCGGGGGACACCCCCGATGTGTTCCGCTACATCCTGGCGCTCCGCAACCAGACGAGGAAGTTCAGAGAACTCGCAGAGGCCAACCTCGAGGCCAGCCAAGAAGAAATGAAGCGCTGGTATGACCAGAACGCAACCCTGGTCGAGTTCCAGCCGGGCCAGCAGGTCTGGGTCATGGCCCCGGTGAAGCCCTGCGCTCTACAAGACAAATGGACTGGTCCCTTCAAGGTGATCTAGCGAAAGAGCCAGGTCACGTACCTGGTCGATGTACAGTCCCCACGGAACCCCCTCCGGGTCCTCCACGTGAACCGTCTCAAGCCTCTCTTTGTGAGAACGGAATTAAGTTTGCTACTGGCCACCGATGATGGGGCGGAAGAAGACACCGAACCCCTGCCCGACCCCCTGTGCGCTAAAGACCTGGATGGTGGTTCCGTGGAGGGAGTGAGACTTTCAACCACCCTCACTCCCCAACAGTCCGACGACTGCCGCCAGCTGCTCAGACAATTCGCAGACCTTTTCTCCCTCATTCCAAGGGTCACCGACTGGTGTGTCCACGACGTGGACACCGGCGACAGCCCGCCTGTGAGACACCGAGCCTACCGGGTGCCTGACCGGGTCCGCACCTGCATTAAGACCGAGGTACAGAAGATGCTCACCCTTGGAGTAATCGAACCCTCCGACAGCCCCTGGGCCAGCCCGGTGGTCCTGGTCCCGAAGGCGGCTTCCCCTGGGGTCGCCCCCGAACTAAGATTCTGTGTGGACTACCGGGGGCTCAATGCGGTCACCCGAGCAGACACTCACCCTATTCCCCGCGCCGACGAGCTCATCGACCGCCTGGGGGCCGCCCGGTTCCTCAGCACTTTCGACCTGACCTGCGGATACTGGCAGATTGCTCTCACGGAGGGAGCAAAGGAACGCTCTGCCTTCTCCACACCAGATGGCCACTACAGCTTCAGGGTCATGCCGTTCGGGATGAAGAACGCCCCAGCCACGTTCCAGAGGTTGGTGAACAAGGTCCTGGCCGGACTCGAGGAGTTCAGCGCAGCGTACCTTGACGACATTGCCGTATTCAGCTCTCAATGGCACGAACATCTCCAGCACCTCCGACAAGTACTCATGGCCCTGCGCCAAGCCGGCCTCACAGTGAAAGCCAGCAAATGCCAGCTCGGGCAAGGCTCCGTGGTCTACCTGGGGCATCAGGTGGGCAGCGGCCAGGTCGCCCCCCTCCAACCGAAGATCGACGCCATCAAGTCCTGGGAGCCCCCCACCACGCAGACGGAGGTCCGGGCCTTCCTGGGCCTTACAGGGTACTACCGGAGGTTCATTAAAAACTATGGTAGTATCGCGGGGCCCCTCACGGAGTTGACCTCCAAAAAGCTCCCGAAGAAGGTGCAGTGGACCACCCCGTGCCAGCAGGCGTTCGACGACTTGAAAACCGCCATGTGCACCGCTCCCGTACTCAAGGCCCCCGACTACTCCCAAGAGTTTGTGGTCCAGACCGACGCATCCGAACACGGCATCGGGGCCGTCCTCTCGCAGTTCGACGACAAGGGCATCGATCAGCCCATAGCCTTCATCAGCCGAAGGCTGCTGCCGTGGGAGCAGCGTTGGAGTACTATAGAACGAGAGACCTTTGCCGTAGTCTGGGCCCTCAAGAAACTATGGCCCTACTTGTTCGGAACCCATTTCCGAGTACAGACGGACCACCGGCACTTGCGGTGGCTAATGCAGATGCGGGGGAGAACCCCAAGCTACTACGATGGTCCATCTCTCTCCAAGGGATGGATTTCACTGTCGAGCATCGCCCCGGGGCGGATCATGCCAACGCCGACGGCCTGTCCCGGTTCTTCCGCTTCGGCGAGGAGAACCCCCCAGTGGATGGGTAGTTCTCCACGCCTTTCAGCTGGGGGGGACGCGTGTGAGACCGGCCTCACGGCGTTGCCCTCCCAATCATCCAGCCAACCTGCAACCACCCTCAAGACACTGCATCTCCGACTCCGGCCGCCCCAGCCACCCAGATCCGAGGGCCGGCCAGAGCCCTGACAGACTCGACACCCTACCACGCATGTCCGACCGAGGGAGCGGGAACCCTCGAGCCAGACCCAGAGGTGCCAGCCCAGTCACACCTCGGGTCGCCTTCCCCGGGAAGACTCGATTGGCCACCAGGCCCCTGGGGAGCAGGCGCCTCCCCTGCCGAGCGTCTGGGGTCCCTCCCAGACCCACCTGAAAAGACCAAAGAAGTGAGCGGCAGGAAATCCCGCCGAACCCCCTCCGTCACCCCAGTCCTCCCTCTGCGAGGACTCCGGACTTCAAAGAGCCAGCGGAGTATAACAAGGGGTGCCGGAGAAACGAATGTAGAGAAGACCTGGAACCATCCGAGCCTGCTGACGCTGTCGCGGCTCCTGAACGCTGAAGTCACCTGGGCCTGCTGAGTGACTCGCGGCCTCTCGCTATTGAACCATCTGAGCCCTGCTGACGAGGTCGCGGCTCCCGAACACTGAACCACCTGGGCCTGCTGAGTGACTCGCGGCCCCCAGCTATTGAACCATCTGAGCCGTGCTGACGGAATCGCGGCTCCCGAACTCCGACCACCTGTGCCTGCTGAGAGACTCGCGGCGCTCCCCTTGAGGACGACTCGGTAAGAAGATCGCCCAGAGACACGACACCCTCCAGCTCGAGGATTGTGAGCTATCCGCAGGGTATTTTCGCAGAGACACTATCTTGAAAGACTGTCCCGCTACCCCCATTCCCCACGACCGATTTGTGGTACTTTGTGCCACTGCTGTACTGCTTGCATCTTGGATCATAAAGATCCCTTGAAATCATCGATAAAAGAACCTATCGTCCTACAAAGAATACGTTTGGTGTCACTCTGTTCGTAGTGTATCTCAGGGTGTGCGCGCCTGGTTCGGCCTACGTGGGAGAGGTGGGTCAAAGGGGTGGGCAAGACGGGCATCGAAACCCCTCCGGCGAACGCCTTTCCAACAATGTCCAACAAATGTGTAGGTAGTACATGTCTGCACATTGGGGTATTAGCATCCAACATGCAACTGACATATTGGTGCAAGTCCAGGAGGGATATGAGTGCCAAAGTTGATGGTGAGACTGACAATTGGCTTATTCTAAACAGTGTGAGCACTTTGAGCAATGTTCAGCTGATGATGCCAGGGCTTGCCCTGTGATGTGCTGTACTCACTGTGGTGTGTGCAGTCAGTGCAGGTGACTGATGTTGTTCTTTTTTCCTAATTCTATCCAGATACATCCACGGCCACAGGAGGGGACAGCTCCAAGGAGCATGAGGAGCCACAGAACCTGACTGGGACAGACGGCGAGGAGTTAGAGGAACCCAGTGGCACGGAGGGCGAGTGGAGCCACACCGAGGAGTCCTCAGCACCATCCACCCCATCTGAGGGCCACAGCAGCTTGGAGGATGACTCCCTTGTGGAGGCAGGTATCAGCAGCCACCAAACCGCAGCTAGTGAGGCAGTCCCCGCCAACGCCACCACCACCACCACCCTCCCATCGGCTTCCATCCCAGAGGTCCCTGGAGGCTACCGTGTCAGGGAGCATGTCTCCTTTGTGCCAGGCACTGCACCCCCTGCCCCTGTGTCCCCTGCTGCCCTGAGTGTGGAGTCTGTGGACTTGCTTTGACAGATCCATGTAGGGCAGACATCAATGCTGAGTGTCCTCTATGCACACACCAGTCTGTTGACACAACTGGTGTCGTTCATGGAGGGCATTTCATCGGGCATGTCTGACCTACAGAGGACCAATCAGTCTGTGGCCTCCTCCCTGACGGCAGCAATGTCCCTCCTCCAACAGTCCCACACCCCTCCTACCCAGCCCCACCCACAATTCCTAGCACCCTACCTGTCCCAAGCACACACACATCAGCACATTCACCAAAACCCACAGACACGGGCAGCACAGGAACACCCAAATCAAGGGCTAGATGTGCACACAAGCAACCTCAAGGGACTGATACCACGCTCACAGGGGATGGTTTGCAAACACGCACACAGGCATCCACAACCACTCGGCAGTCCTCCGATACCTCTCCCTCCCAGCCCACTTCCCTTGCCTCACCTGCAACCCCATCTCCCAAGAAGCTCTTCCTCTGTGACCTTGGCCTCTTCCCCACCGACCCAGCAGATCCAGCTTACAAGGGGAAGAGGAAGTCCCCACACCCAGAGGGGAGTGCCCCTCACACCTGGACACCCTCCCCCAGGTGCAGTCAGACTGAGGCCCCCACCCGCAAATCCCCCCAGAGCCAGAAGAGCAAGACTCCACCCTCACCCCGCAGCTCCACGACAAAGTCTCCGTCCTCCATCCCCCAGGCAACCACTCCACAGGTTCCCCTGCCACACCCTGCCCTAGGTTCCCCCACCCAAAGATACACCATCCCCAAAATGCTCAGGCCCACCCTCTACCACTTGCTCTTCCACCCCTGGTCAGACAGTTTGTGCCACTGATGTGGGGACCGTGTCCCCCCTCTGTCCTGCCGAACTCACCTGAACCCCATTCTGCTCCCATTGAGTTAGGCACTGCAGTAGAGTCCACGACCACCCCGTCTGACTTGGGCACTGCAGTGGGGACCCAGTCCACTCCATCTGACCTGCCCACTGCAGTTGTGCGGGCACCCACCCCATCTGACTTGTGCCCCACAGTTGTGACTGCACCCACTACTTCAGCCAGCTCCTCTGCAGTTACCAGTGACTCTCCTGCATCAACCACCCCTTCACTGCCTCCTTCTGCTGAGCCCTTATCCTGTCCCTGCGTTGCCTGGCCTGCTCCCATGTATGCCCCTCCGAGGGAATGTCCCCTGTCCTTACCAGTGCAGGCAAGCAACGTGTGACAGTTGTCACTCAAATTTCATTGTTTACATTTGGATATGGACTGGCCATTGGCCTTTGTTTTGAAAGGACTTTGCATTTAAAAATTGCTAGATAAAGCATTTTTCTTTATCCTTGTGAATTTGATTTAGCTGTAAATTATGTTGATGATGTTTAGCATGACCTTGCAGTTGGAATGCTGGATTTCCAATGTTGAATACTGAGGTGTTGATGTGAGGTACTCCATGTGGTCCATGAGATATGTATCCTATTCTGCTCGGTATCCATGTCATCCTTTGCAGCTACCTGGGTGTGTCAGGATCAACTATTTGTGGACATCTCTGTGAACATTTCATTTGCATGGTCACATCTGTGGCTTGCACCCATGCACATATGATGTGCTTCCCATTGTCCAATTTGTCTATTTCCCTGACTGTGGGTGCATCTCCACTGGACATGCAGGTGTGGGCATCATTGGTGTAGGAGCAACTGGGTCCTCTGTGCAAATTGCTGGACATATGTATTGAGTATGTACAGATGACATAAGGGACGCTCCCGTACCCAGGCTATTGTGACCAGAGCCTTCATTGTGTGGTAGCTGATGACTGACTGAGCAAGTGTTCTGCTGACATGACTGAGACCTGCTGGGACTATGATTGGCACAGCTGAGCTTCCACAGGAGTTGAGTCCCTTCAAGTAAATGTATTGTTCCATGACATTACCTGGGCCAATGGTGTGTGTTGTGTGAGCATGTGTGTGTGTGTCCACATCCCTTTTCATACACAGGCAGTGTTCCCTTGATATGTTCCTGATGCTTGCTGAGTTGTACTGTGTTCATCCCACATCTTTGCCATGGGCTACCAGATGTGTGGGTGCATGACACACTACTGTGAATTGGTGTTTCATCATTGGGATTTGTCTGTTCTGAGTGGTGATGATGTGGTCAGACGCAGATGGGACACAGTCAGGGGTCCCCAATGCACTTCTTTGTTCGCAATATGATGTAGTTGTCCCTAGGTGGTACCTTTCAGTGATTGAGACATGTGTATGTGTGTCTGACTGCTCCCACTCGTCCGGTTCAGGGCTGCAATGTGGGCAGACGTCAGCATGTGTGCCTTGTGGTTCTCCTTGGCTTCTGCATTGTCCTGGGACTGTGGCAGGTATTCCAAAGGTTACGGGAGCTTTGACATCATGGCCATGTACCGCATACTGTGCAGTATGTCTTTCATTCATCAGGGTTGTAGACTGTCCTTGTGTGATGAGTCTGTGCACCTTATTTCCTCCCAACATTACTGTGGTTGTCATGGGTGCATGTGCAATGTCACCTGTCCATGTGGGCTTCACAGATGCACATTGGTGCAGTTCAGGGCGTGTGGTGTTGAGGGTGGACTGATTTAAATGTTTGCATGGATGGGCCCCTAGCTCCCATTTGTCCATGGATGATGGGCCATGCTGAGTGATTTGTGTTTGTGTAGGTGTGATGTACGTTTGTGGCACAGGACACATGTCTGGGTTTCACAGTTTGTACGACATCTACCTTTGTCATCACAGTGGAGGTGTCATGCATGCTTGTGTCACCCCAATGTCTGGTCCCTGGGGGTAGTACTGTTGTGTGTCAGTCTCTTGCTGTGTTAGTTGCTGTTCATTCCAGCTTGTGTCATATGTGTCTGTTGTGCTCCCTCGTATCTCACAATGCCTGATTGCCCACTAAGGGGGCCCAATGATGGGTTACATTTGTATGGCACTGTGTCCACATCTGTCCCACTGTGGTTCAGCCCCCCTCATGTGTTGTGTAGTTGCCTGGGGATACTGAGTAACCCTGGGTGTAGTGGGCATAGTGGGGCTACGCGGAGCATCACGGAGTGTGCCAAAATCTGCACGCACCCGCACACTCCGCGTAGCCCCACTACGCGCCACCCGCCTCCCTACAGCCCTCATTTTAAAATTACTTAGAACCTTACATGCGCATTTGTGAGGAAGAAGCTAGCCAGGAAGCAGGAAGATGGAGTCCCGGGAGGCGGCAGCTCAGGTAAGTAATTTTCTTTATTTGTAAGGTTCTAAGCAATTTGAAAATGAGGGCGGGATGGAGGTGGGTGGCGGGCAACTCTGCTCCGCCGTGGCATGTGCGTAGTCTGCCTGCTACGCCTACTTTGCGAAGCGCGAAGTAGGCAGCACAACGCACACTCCACGGGTGGAGCGGAGCACTGCGCCCACCCTTAATACTGAGACACACACAAACATGTTGTGTCAGATGTGCAGTGTGAGGTTGCCTGTTTGTGTTTGTGCATCTGCACCAGTGCATTGGTATTGCTGTTGTGGGCCATTGTCTGGATGTTGTTTTTGTGATTTTCCCTGCTGTCCCTGTGAGTCATATCACATCATTCTGCACATTCACCCTGGTTGCTAGGTCCCATTGCTGCCATGGAATGGGAGTTTGTGACCTGACACCTACAGTCTACACAGGATGTTTTGATTTGTGTGTCTATTTTCGACATGTGTGTATGCTTTGTGATGGTCACTTCTGCTTTTGTGTTATTGTACACTGTATGGAATGTCAGCCTCCATGGGTGGTGCTTGTCTGCACATGGCCGAGAGTATGTTAGGGTTTCACAGCACTGTTAGCCTCACCACATCTCTGTGGGTATAGGACACAACCACTACTTTGCCACAAAAGTGTTTCATGTGTTGGGACCAGGAATCATACATGCTGTTTGGCATTTGCAGCTTTGACCATGATGACACTTACCTTTTGGTCACTGTGATGAGGAGGGTTTTAGACTCCATCACCACAATGCTCAACATTTGCTGCAGTTTGGAACCCAACACTTAACTTTTGTTCTACACAGTGAGGGGGTGTTAGTTTTACATTGCCACAGTGCTATAGTGATGCTTGCCTTGTGAAGGCCACATTCAGTTTTTGGTCACACATGTGATGGTAGCTACATTGTATGTTTGAAGTCATAATCACCGTTGTGGGCATTTGTCACAGACTACACTGTTGTCATGATGTTAGGGCGGATGTATTTTGCTGACATACCTAATGTTGGTGTATGATGGATGTGTGGTGAATCACCCATCCTATGAGTGGGGGAGGGAGGGGTGATGGGCAACATAAACCCTATAAGTGGGGGTGGCAGTAGTGATGGGCAACATATCCCCTATGGATGTAGGGGGCAGTGGTGATGGGCAACAGGTCCCCTATGTGTGGGGGTGGCAGTAGTGATGGGCAACATAAGCCCTATGAGTGGGGGTGGCAGAAGTGATGGGCAACATAAGCCCTATAGGTGGGGGTGGCAGGAGTGATGGGCAACATAAGCCCTATGAGTGGGGGTGGCAGTAGTGATGGGCAACATAAGCCCTATGGGTGGGGGTGGCAGGAATGCTGGGCAACAGGTCCCCTATGGGTGGGGGTGGCAGTAGTGATGGGCAACATGAGCCCTAAGGGTGGGGTGGCAGTGGTGATGGGCAATAGGTCCCCTATGTGTGGGGGTGGCAGTAGTGATGGGCAACAGGTCTCCTATGTGTGGGGGTGGCAGTAGTGATGGGCAACATAAGCCCTATGAGTGGGTGTGGCAGTAGCGATGGGCAACATAAGTCCTATGGGTGGGGGTGGCAGTGGTGATGGGCAACAGGTCCCCTATGTGTTGGGGAGGCAGTAGTGATGGGCAACATGAGCCCTATGGGTGGGGGTGGCAGTGGTGATGGGCAACAGTTCCCCTATGTGTGGGGGTGGCAGTAGTGATGGGCAACATGAGCCCTATGAGTGGGGGTGGCAGTAGTGATGGGCAACAGGTCCCCTATGTGTGGGGGTGGCAGTAGTGATGGGCAACATAAGCCGTATGAGTGGGGGTGGCAGTAGTGATGGGCAACAGGTCCCCTATGTGTGGGGGTGGCAGTAATAATGGGCAACATAAGCCCTATGAGTGGGGGTGACAGTAGTGATAGGCAACATGAGCCCTATGGGTGGGGGAGGCAGTGGTGATGGGCAACTTAAGCCCTATGGGTGGTGGTGTCTGTGGTGATGGGCAACATAAGCCCTATGAGTGGGGGTGGCAGTGGTGATGGGCAACATAAGCCCTACGAGTGGGGGTGGTAGTGGTGCTAGCCATGCAACCCCTATGGTGGCCTGTTGCTAGTGGCCAGGATATGGATCCCCTGGGTGTGTGTGACATTTGGTGGGTACGTGTCGTTTGTTTGTGTGGTGGGTGTCTGACTTACAGTCTGCGACTTCCGCGTCTGTTCTTGATCCGGTCATAGATGTACAGTACTGGTATGACCTGCACGATGGGATTCATGATGTGTTCGTCTCGTACACGCTGCTTGTTGCTCCGTCTCGTACCAGTTGCTAGCTGGTCCATTTCGTAGCCGTGGATTGTGTTCTGGCACCAATCGTACCTGATATGCTTCTTTTCCGGATGCTGTGATGTGCTGTACGTAGCGACCCGTTCGGCACATATGATTTGCACATCGTACTTGTCCGGCCGGAAACTGCTGTGGATACTGCTTTCGGGGCGACTCGGTTCGGCGTTCGGCGGTACGTCTCGGATGGAGAATGAAGCTTGAATCACAGCCTACATGTCGGTCGGATTTGTGTCAGTTATGCGCATCGTACTTCATCGCAACGGACGGACCGTCTCTGGGTTCAAGTTGGTCGCATGATAAGGCTATGAACAGCTCACAGAGAGCTGTCTGACCCGGATCGGAATCAGCCCCTAAATGGGATGACAAACCATATACAGTCATAAGTTCAGATGCCCAATACAGTGTTCCATTCCCAGTGTTTATTTAATTGCTATCATGTCCCCTGCTAGTTGAGTGATTTGCATGTCACTGTTGTTTTGTTAACATGACTTTACATGATTATCCACCTTCTGAAGTCACAAACCAAGCATCTGATTCAAAAGCTGTGTGCTGTGTTTTTACCGAAACACATTTAGGTCCGTTTTCACACAAGAATTTAGTACAGCATACAATGTGTGTCTGATGCATCTCTGTAGCTGGGGCCATACAGTTTCAAACCATAATAAACAATGAAAGACAGCAGCTATGTGAATTCTGGGCCACTGGCCACTGGCAATAGTCAAAAAGATGCATGACACTTGTGGACTGGCTCCACTTGAGTGTGGAGGATGAAGATTAAAAGGATAGTACAGCCAGACTTATTTATGTATCGATACTGTGCCGGGAATGCTTCTAACACCAAGCACACCCAATCATTACACATTACCAAGTGACACTACCTAGCTAGCTCCCCCATGTGTAACTGGAATGACAAATAAGCACATGTCTTGCATCTTTAACACTGTGCATGGTTTATCTATCAATACTGCAATGATCTCACAATGCTATAGTTCCATAAACACATACCAATGACACATGTGTCAGCCATGAAAAAGCTGTCTAGGTATTTTCAATCAACATGTGTGTAGGACTACATATATGACAATGCAATGGCCAGAAAGTGTTGAAGTTACATGCACAACAACATGGTTGTGGCATGGTAATGAAGGTGACAAATTGGCTACATCCTCATCAAATGACACATACTCTGTGTTGATAACCCCAAAACAGTGAACAGACATACACATGAGTGAAGTGCAACAGGTAAACCAATAAGTACAGCCAAAACATGCACATAACATGTAAACAATTACATTAGGAATGGAAAATGTCTTTTTTTAGATAGACCTAAAAAATAGAAGCACGATGAAGTTGCACCACCTCTCTCTGGAAGGTCCCGTCAGGTAAAAAAATGTCAAATGCTTGATGTGTTTAATTCCGGGATTAACCACAACTCTACTAATCAAAATAGCTACACATCTGCAGGCTCAACTGAACACATATGCAAACATGCATCTGAAAATAGATGTCAATGTCACATATTGCTGCATCTCCCAAGGAATGTACAACATATTCCTGAAAACACTTTTATGTGCTGGATGGCCAGCTAACATGTATGGCATGGGTTGCAGTCCAGTGTGGCCAACCAGCCACTCAACTTCAGTCAGGCGTGTGTCAGACTAAAATCTCTGTCCATACAGCAACAAGGAAAATCCACCGTACACCCAAGAGCACAATAACATATGCAGAGGAAAAGCAGCACCACCCGGTTGCCTCCTGTATGCATGCTCAACATACCACCCATACATGTGGGATGTACAAGCAGTATGGTAATGACTTTTGGGCAGATACCAACCCTGGGCCTCATCCACCTCACAACTAACCATCTCACAACCTGGACAATAACACCAGGCCTCAAAACGCACCACCCTTTCCTAATAAGTGACTCAACCAGCTGAATTCTCTGTAGTCTGAATTGCACAAGCCTGGTGTTAGATTTGGGGTCTCTAGTTGGCAGAGGTAGTTACTTTTGTCCAAATAGGGGCCCTTGTGTCTAGTCAGGGTAAGGAGGTATACTCCTAAAATAACCCCTGCTCAGCCCCTTGGTAGCTTGGCATGAGCAGACAGGCTTATCTCAGAGGCAGTGTGTAGATCATTTGTGACCACATACAGTAACCCAGTGACAACACTACAGATGGACACCACACAAGTTGTATATTAAAAATAAGTATCCTTTATATAGATTTAACACAAGACAATAAATGACAAAAAATGACCAATACTGTACTTAAAATGGTAGAATTAGCTTAGTTCTCTTTAGATGTTGACATGCGACACTTTGAGTTCAATGTACCTTAGGATGCGTAACGCTATACAATGAAAATGTTGCAGGGAAGGTGATGCATCGGTTCCTTACATGCAAGAACGGTGATGTGTCAGGTCCCTACTGCTGCGTAGGGGATGCGTCGGTTCTTCTCTGCGAGGGGAGGTGATGCGTTGGTTTTTACTGCGCTTCCGTGGCGATGCGGCCCACAACGTTGTGATGCGATGAAGATCCGGTACAATGCAACAAAGATGGCGTCTTATTCTTGTCACGATGCGTGCACGCCCAACAGCCATGCGGCGACTGAACGATACTTCTGAGCCGCGACAGGCCCTGCCACACGGTCCTGGTGATGCGGCAGCATCTGATGCGACATCGATCCTCTTCTCTGGTGATGCGAGACGCTTCGGCACGATGCGACGGCCCGGCGGTGACTCAACGATTCTTCTGAGATGCGACAGGGCCTGCGACGCTTCCCGGTGATGCGGCGGCATCTGATTCGATGTCGATCGTCCTCTCCGGCGATGCGTGGCGCTTTGGTGGTCCTGTAATGACTCAACTATTCTTCTGAGCCACGACAGGCCCTGCGACATGCTTCCCGGTGATGCGGCTGCATCTGATGTGACGTCGATCCTCTTCTCGCTTTTGCGTTGGGAAGTGACAGCGGCAGTTCCGCGTCGCGCTTCTAGCTCTTTGTGACATGCAGTCACTTCCAAATCACTCTTGGGGAGCTGGTTAGTGAAGTCTGTTGTCCCTGAGACTTCAGCAGGAGGCAAGCTCCTTTCTCAAGCCCTTGGAGATCCTTCACAAGTTGAATAAAGTATACACAAAGTTCCTTTCTGCTCTCTTTGGCAGTCTGGCAACCACTGCAGGCCAATCCCTAAAGCTTAGGGATAGTCTCTACTCAGTCTCTCTGGTTCCTCTCCTCAGCAAAGGTTTCTTCTTATTTCTGAAAGTGATCTAAAGTTCTGGGGTCTGGGTTCCCCTTTGTATACACAGTTTCTATTTGTTCTTTGAAGGCAGAGAGGCCATTGCCTAGTCCAAACCAGTTTTGGTCAGTCCTGGAGCACTCTGTTTACATGACTCCTTCTTTCCGTTCCGAGTGCAGGCCAGGGACATCAGACGCACCACAGGAGGTGGAGCCGGCATTGTGGAGGAAAGGCACAGTCCTATTCAGGTCCCAGGTGCAACTCCTTCCACCCATCTAGATGCAGATCTCTCTATTCAGCCCTGTGCTGACTCACCCTGTCTCCTGGAATCCCCCAACCCCTGTTACTCAAAGTCCAGACAAGGAATACACAACCTAGCAGAGGCAGGCTTGGATGGATAGACAAGAAAATACCTACTTTCTAAAAGTGGTATTTTCAAATACAGAATGTTAAAACCAACTTCACTAAAAGATGCATTTTATCATTCTGAGTTCAGGCATATTAAACTTGAATTTCTACCTAGTTCCCTTAGACAGTTAGGATTACAAGATGTAATAATCAAACTGCCCATTCTGGCCTATGGGGAACAGATAGCCTTGCAAGAGTGAACAACGAAAATGGCTGTAATTCACTATTAAAACATGCCACACATATCAGGGCTTGTTCTACCTTATACTTACAATGCACCCTGCCCTTGGGCCTACCATAGGGGTGTCTGATATGAAGAAAAGGAAAGGTTTAGGGACTGGCAAGTGGGTGCACTGACTCAGTCATCATTGCAGTACCAGACTGCACACAGGCTCTGCAATGGCAAGCCTTAGACACACTTTAACAGGCTACTTCTGTAAGTGGCACAACCAGTGCTGCAAGCCCACTAGCACCATTTGTATTACCAGCCCTGGGCGCTCCTGATGCACTGTACTAGGGTCTGACAAGTAAACCAAATCAGCAAATCATGGAATCACTAATCCACACATCAATTTACAATAGGGAGCACTTGCACTGTGGCACCGGATGGAAGTGGCACAGTGCCCGAAGCATCTAACACCAGCAAAAACACATGAAGCAACAGCAAAAAATGGAAGGGAGACCCACGCCAAGGTGCCAGGTCTAACACCTGGGTATGGCAGAGTACTCTGAATATGCAGGGGAACCCACAGGTGCAGGAAATGCAAATGGTCCCTCCAAGTTCTCCAGTCACTGATCCTCTGCCACACAAGATGTGTTCAGATCAAGGACCTCACCCTCCACAGCTAACATACAGCACATATTCCTCCAACATTATGTTGTTGAAAGGTGCAGCACTATAAAGAATGTCTCCTCTGTCACTCCATTGTAGTGTTGGTGCCTATAATGCAATGCAGATTACCTCTTGTTCCTAATCAGGAGCACCTTGATTGTTCACTACTACAATGTGCAACATGCAGGCTTCTCATTTCAGCAATGTATCTACATCTGACATGCCAGACTTTGCCACCAGGTAAGCGTCATTGCAGATGCATCAATGTCTACAACCAGGGCACACATGCTTGCGCATGACGCAGGCGCTGACTTCAACATCAGTCTGCAGAAACTCTGCACTACTTGTGTTTACCACTACGGGTCTCATACAGAAGCACAGTGTGGTCTCAAGTCCATGGGGACTGTCTGCACTTACCGACATTCAACGCCATGCTGTTGCAAGGACAGCACATTGTAACATGCTGAATTGCTGTCTCCAGCCAACAGTGTCCTGTCCTTATGGGTCTTCCACATGTTTTTACATTGCTTTGTGTGGTTTGTGGACCTCTGCATATTTTGGTCATGGCTGCTCCCTTCCTCATTCTGGTGCAACATTTCTGAAAAATACATCAGAGAAACCTCCATAAGCTCCTGCACCTTACAGAGTCTATAAATAGATGACGTGCTTTCTCACATCAGATATTTTGTCTTCTATCTGTCCAGCTGTCCTATCATTTTCTTCCCTTGCTTCAAGATGTGTATCGTTGTCATGCTACACTGATGGGCAATTGTTTCTGACACAAGCTGTTCCTAACTCCATCTAACAACGTATTATATATATATTGCTAACATGACAATGGATCTGCTTGATAGACACTGTTTGTAGTGAGGATATGGACACACTTGCGGACATTGCTAAGTTAGCATGAGTTAGTATATGCTTGGCCGCCATTTTGCCGCTTTTGCTCATGTTACTACATGCCACAATTCTCGTAAACACTTTGTTTGCTCGCTTTCACATGAGAACTGCCTGCATTTCAAATATTTAGTTGAACACTCTGCTCCTCATCTTTACAGCGTGTTCAAGGTAAAAAAACAATGAGCTCTGTTGATTTGCTTTGGTCAGTCTCGCGTCTCTAGCCATAACATAGAACACAGCTGCAAACCTGGAAATCTGGTGCTTTTACTTTTGCCTTGCATGAATGTTAAGACAGTTGGAGAAACACTTTCCAGGATAGAAGAGCTGTGCTCCTCCGGTGATGTAAATTCCTGCATCTGAAGTCGGAGGTATGGGGTCCCCCTGACAAAGCCTGGAGGTCTTCTGTAATTATAATAAACTAGCTTCTAGCAAGGGGAGGGTGACAAGGCACTGTAGTCCTGTTTCCACCATCATTATAATATGATTTCCCCTTTTGTTCTATATGGAATTGTAACAATGCTTATTTGTTTAATCTTATGCATATTGCTGCTAGTATTGGATAGTGTACTGCATTAAAGAGCATGTTAGTTAAAATAAAAATTTTAAACTATTCCTTGGCTCTATTTACTCATGTTGTGGACAAGTATGAGAGTTTGAACGAAAGAGTGTTCTTGTTCACACGTATCCTGAGAGGGATGGAGTGGGATGTTGTAAGATGTCTAATCATTGGTAGCTTTGCTGTAGCATGGAGAATGAATGAGACACTATAGCTAGTTGGATTGGGGTTCTGGACAACATGGTGGGTATTTTGGTACACCACTACACACTGAGGCCCTGGTTTCCTGTGCATAGTTCTGTGTATGTGCAGAATCCCTGCAACATGTTAAAACATAATTTCAGTTTTGCAAACTCTCCACTGAGTTTCACAACCTGTACTAATCATGCACATTAGTGATCTTTCACAGCTATGTTAATGTGTTGTTTGCTGCATCTCAAATCTGTTCAAGTAGTGAATGTCTGATGTACATGTTCAAGCCCATTAAACAGGTACAAACATTACAGCAATGACTAATGTGACAGTCTTATATTTGGTTACACATTCCACCTATGCTAACCATAATGACTACCACTGATGCATGCAATTACAGTCACACATGACTATATGTGGATAGGCATCATTGTGTGGAACAAGCGCATGTTGACAGCTCAGGATTACTGATATCATGACATGTCAGAATGACTGAAGTCACCGGCACATCACAGATCACATCCCACAATCATATGGTGTCATCAGTCATGCAATTTCATGTAATATGGTACATCCGATGACCAACTTGCACTTAGCATAAAAAATATTGCCTCGTCAACATGTAAGTGATATTTTTTTCATAAGCGCCATTGAAAATAATCACAAAATACATGTTACAACCTTGAAAACTTCTGCTTAGCCCTTTAGTGGTTAAATGTGCTTGCCAAGTCCAATCCTGTGGTACAGTCTTTACGTGTTTGTTGTGTCTTGTTTGTTTATCTTGTCGGGTGTTTGGCCAAATGGGTACATTTGTGTTTCTAAAACCTTTAGGGTAATTTTCCTGGGTTTTATTTTTCTATAGTGTGGTTAGGTTTGTGTCAGGAGATGTTGGGTGTTGTTAGGCAGGGCAGGATGTCAAAGGGGCATCGAGGGCTTCCTCTGGTTGTAAAGTTTTACCTGCCACTGATGGTGGAGTGTGGGGGATGGATCCTGTGTGCATGTTCGGAAGGTGAGGTGGGAGCATCTCTGCAACCATATGATGTGGATCAATCAATCAATCAATCATAGTATTTATTAGGCCTGGGCTAAAATTCCGTTCTGCTTGCGGAAATTGCAATAATTTGACATTTTCGCGTTCCGCGGAGAGCGCGAAAATGTCAAAATTTCCACAATCCGCATTTTACCGGAAATTTTTTGCTTGCTCGCGCTGTAAAATAATACATTCTCACGTGTGCGCGATCGCTTTACCTGAATCCCCGCTTTCGCTGACAAGTTTTCCCGATCCGGTCGCGTTGTCCACGAGATGTTGAGTTGTTGGTAGCCATTTGCGCTGTCTCGCGACAGTTCGCGCCCGCAGTAACGTCATTCGTCGCGCGATCACGTCTTTCTTCTCGCGATCATGCACCGCAAGACAAGTGAAAACAAGATGGCCGCGCCCGCGAGCAACCGCATGGGTAAGTTGGCGAGCCGCGACCACGCAGAAAATACCGCGAACGGGCGGGAAAAAAACTTCCGCATCTTTGCGATATTTCCACATGTTTGCGGAGATTTTTAACATTTTCGCGATAATTTGCGAAAGCGAATTTCGCAAATTCCGCCCACCCCTAGTATTTATAAAGCGCACTACATACCCGTGAGGGTCTCAAGGTGCTGGAGGGGGGGTATGCTGCTACTGTTCGAAGAGCTAGGTCTTGAGAAGTCTCCTGAAGGTTAGGAGGTCTTCGGTCTGCCGCAGGCGGATGGGGAGGTTGTTCCATGTCTTGGTGGCGAGGTGGGAGAATGATCTGCCACTGGTGGTCACTCCTCGGATGCGGGGGACGGTTGCGAGGGCATGGTCTACGGAGAGGAGCTGGCGGCTTGGGGTGTAGAGGCTAAGTCGGCTGTTGAGGTATGCTTGTCCGGTGTTGTGGAGTGCCTTGTGTGCGTGGTTGAGGAGCTTGAAGGTTATCTTCTTTTTGATGGGGATCCAGTGCAGGTCTCTCAGGTAGGGTGTGATGTGGCTGCGGCGAGGTATGTCAAGGATCAGGTGGGCCGAGGCGTTCTGGATGCGTTGGAGCCGTTTCAGGAGTTTGGCTGAGGCTCCTGCATAGAGTGTGTTGTCGTAGTCTAGTCTACTGCTGACAAGGGCCTGGGTGACCGTCCTTCTAGTTTTGGTGGGGATCCATTTGAAGATCCTGCGAAGCATGCGGAGGGTGTTGAAGCAGGAGGAGGAGACGGCGTTGACCTGCTTCGTCATGGAGAGGGTGGAGTTGAGGATGACCCCTAGGTTGCGTGCGTGGTCGGCATCCAGGAGTCATCCCAGGCTGAGGGGGTGGGTCCAAGGATGAGGACCTCCATCTTGTACAAGTTCAGCTTCAGTCAGCTGTTTCTCATCCAGTCGGCGATGGCCTGCATTACTTCGTGGAGGTTGGTTTTGGCGGTGTGGAGGTCTTTGGTGAGGGAGAGGATCAGCTGGGTGTCGTCGGCGTAGGAGATGATGTTGAGGTCGTGTCGTCGTGCTACGTGAGCGAGTGGAGCCATGTAGACATTGAACAGTTTTGGGCTGAGGGATGAGCCTTGGGGGATGCCGCAGAGGATCTCGGTGGCTTCGGAGAGGAAAAGGGGGGAGGTGGACGCTCTGAGTTCTGCCGGAGAGGAAGGAGGTGGTCCAGTCCAAGGCCTTCTCTTGGATTCCAGCGCCGTGGAGGCATGTTCTTACTGTGCGGTGGCAGACCGTTTCGAAGGCGGCTGACAGGTCCAGGAGGATGAGGGCCGTGGTTTCTCCATTGTCAAGCAGGGTCCTGATGTCGTCGGTGGCGGCGATGAGGGCAGTTTCGGTGCTGTGGTTGCTGCGGAACTCGGACTGGGACTGGTCCAGGATGTTGTTTTCTTCGAGGAAGCTGGTCAGTTGTTTGTTGACGGCCTTTTCGATGACCTTCGCTGGGAACAGGAGTAGGAAGATGGGTCGGAAGTTCTTGAGGTCCTTGGGGTCTGCCTTGGGTTTTTTGAGTAAGGCGTTGATCTCTGCGTGCTTCCAGCTCTCCGGGAAAGTCGCTGTCTCGAAGGAGATGTTGATGGTTTTCTGGAGGTGGGGTGCGATGGTGCTGCTGGCTTTGTTGAAGATGTGGTGTTGGCAGGGGTCTTCCGGGGATCCGGAGTGGACGGTGTTCATGATCTTGATGGTGTCGTCGTCGTTGATGTTGGTCCAGGCCAGCAGGCGGTTGGTGCGGGTGGTTGTCATGGGAGTTGGGGTCTCAGCGGTTGCTGGGGTGGTGACGGCGTTGAAGCTGTCATGGATGTCTGCGATCTTGCAATGGACGAAGGTCGCCAGCGAGTCGCACAGGTCTTGAGATGGTGGGAAGTCATTGGTGTTGGAGCTGCGGTTGGAGAGTTCCTTCATTCTGCTGAAGAGCTCTTTGCTGTTGTGTGCGTTGTTGTCTAGGCGGTCTTTGAAGGAGGTCCTTTTGGCGGATCTGATGAGGTGGTGGTGTCTGCGGGTGGCGTTCTTGTGAGCTGTGTAGCTTTCCGGTGTTTGTTCATGGGTCCAGTTCTTTTTGAATTTTCGGCAGGTTTGCTTGGAGACCTGGAGGTCTTCAGTGAACCAGCTGGCTCTCTTGCTGGTGTGGGTGTTGGGGGGTTTCTTGAGCGGGGCGAGGGTGTTGGCGCAGTCATCGATCCACTGTCTGAGGCTGCGGGCTGCGGCTTGGGGTCGGTCGGGTCTGTGGGTGGGCTTCTGGCGAGGGAGGTGGTTAGCAGGTCCTTGGTGAACTTGCTCCAGTTGCAGCGAGGCATCTGTTGGGTGTGGTGGTGTGTGGTGGCTTTCCGGAAGGTGAAGTGGATGCAGAGGTGGTCGGTCCAGTGGAGTTCGATGGTGCGGTTGAAGGAGACGTGGGTGCTTGCTGAGATGATGGGGTCGAGCGTGTGGCCGGCGGAGTGGGTGGGTGTTGTGACGAGTTGTCTGAGTCCAAGGTTGGTGAGGTTGTCAATCAGGGTGAAAGAGTTGGGGTCGTTGTTATTCTAGAGGTGGAAGTTCAGGTCCCTGAGGAGGATGTAGTCTGTGGAGGCGAGGGCGTGTGTGCTGATGAAGTTGGCGATGGAGTAGCTGAACTGCGGTCGGGGTCCGGAGGGTCTGTAGATGAGGGTGCCTCCAAGGGTGATGTTGGGGACGGTGTGGATCTGGAAGTGCAGGTGTTCGGCATTGCTGAGGGTGTCGTCGGTGTTGGTTGAGACTTTGAGTGTGTTCCTGTGGATGATGGTGATTCCTCCTCCTACTCCGTCCGTGCGGTCCTTGCAGGTGATCTTGTAGCCTTCCGGGATGGCTATGGCGATGTCGGGTGCTGATGAGAGGTTCAGCCAGGTCTTCGTCAGGAAGGCGACATCTGGGGCATTGGGGTCGAGTAGGTCCCAGAGTTCGATGGCGTGTTTGCGGGCAGACCGGGTGTTGAGCAGGATGCATCTGAGGAAGTTGGGTTCTTTGGTGGGTGGGTTGGAGGGCCGGATGCTGGTGAAGCTGCAGTTCCGGCAGGAGAAGGGTCCTT
The DNA here is from genome assembly GCF_964204655.1 of Triturus cristatus. NCBI lineage: Eukaryota > Metazoa > Chordata > Amphibia > Caudata > Salamandridae > Triturus > Triturus cristatus. The sequence goes on along the minus strand of NC_140590.1, from coordinate 1,106,890,969 downwards.
GGGTGCGCTTCAGGGCGGCCAGGCAGCAGGTGCGTGATCGTCCGGCGTTGAGTGCGTGGAGGGTGTTGGAGTCGTAGCAGAGGCGGGCATCATGGTGTTCGCGGGGACCAGTGGTCCTGGCACTGGGCCAGTCCAGACGCGGACGGGTGCAGACGGACTTGCCTTAGGCGCACCTTTGGCACCCCAGCGGTGCGCCCGCTGCGGGTGTCTGCTGCGCGGGAGCTGCACAGCCTCCATATGTGGGGCCGAGGGAGGGAGGAGCAGCTGGGAGGGGGGAGCCATGCGGCAAATGAGAAGCAGGGGGGCAGAGCCGCAGGGGACACAGAGGTGGGAAATACGGAGGGGGGAGCGGGAGGGGGTCACAGAAGGCAAAAAGTGGACACTGGGCAAAATGGGGGCGCAAGGGGGAAGGGCAACAGAGCTGGAGACAATTAGGGGCACATAAGAAAACAGCAAAAAAACACAGTAATAATTACAACAGAACGGAATGCAGGCGATCGGGACGCGGGACACAACAAAATGTGAGCGGCAGCAGCGGCGGGCTCAGGGCACACAGGGGGGCTGTGCAGTGGTGAGGGGAGTGACCTGCCTGGTGACAGGGTCAAGGGTCGCTCTTTGGGGTGGACAGGACTGTCCACCAATGGAAGCACAGATGGCAGGATTGGATTATGTGGGACTTGAGGGAGACATTTTGCACCACCTGGGAATCATCATTGGTAGGCAAGGTGGTAAGTACCTCACAAACGTTTCATAAAACCGCAGTGTGTTTTCTCCATCAAAAATGTTGTCAGTGTCACAATGTAATAAACTTTACAGGATGATGTCATCCAGGTTTTAGTGAAGCTAAGCTGCCTATCTCTAAAACAAGCCCACTTGCACCATTGGGGAAGTGTAACAGTGTTGATGATGATGTTTGAACATGTCAAGGAATGTGTTCCCTCCTGTACATAAAAAATCATGACATGCTGTGTCACATCTCAATGTGTGCTGCGCAGTGCAGCATATTAATATAGTGTTTAAGGATATATGTGTGTGAGGACTTGCAACAAACATGAAGTACCCATATGAGCTGCACAATGCTGCACACATGACACAACACACTTCCTGATGGACTAATTTGTCTATCCCCTTTGTGCAAGGGTCTTAGCATTTGTTAACATTTCCCAATGTAGGAGCTGGATCACATGTTGCGACACTTGTAACTCAGATACGTTTTAATAAAGCATGGGTGTAGTTGTGTGAGGTCCATCGCAAAACCCATTCCCATTGGAACACTTGTCACTATTTTCAGTGTGTAGGTCTGCCTCATACATAATGTGGGATTAGGACATGGCAATTGTCTGAACACGCCCTTGTAAACTATGCTAAGTGCATATTGACTGCCCATCGTCTAGAGATTGACATTGGGGCTAGAAACGGGGCCTTATGACTGTGTCACTCAAGTAGTGTGTGCAAAATGATCACATATAAATGCAGGCATGTATTTTAGTCCACAAAGCTGCAATTGTAAGGTTGTGTGTCAGACAGGTAATGCAGATCCCTTCATGTATGCAACATGGACAGAGTCAGAACTGTTGCAGGCCATCAAATTGAATGTAAATTAATGTGATGATGAACATGATACAAGTGGAAAGTCGAACTCAGGGTTTTTCATAATTCACAGCAAGAAGACCATTGATCACTCAGGATGAGGTAGATGCCTTCATGGACCCACACACCACTGTGGTGAGTGCCTTTCTCATATATGGGTAGTGTTTTGTGCGATGTGAAGATTAGAAGGAAATACACCTGTATGCAATTGAACATTGTCTGGGTGTGTATCACATGGATCTCACCTCTAGTGTGATGAGGCAGACGTATATTGAGATGTATGCACAAATATATGATGTAATGATGGAGCACAGCATTTGACTTATTGAATTAAGGTTGCACATCCCCAGTTTGTCAAAGGCATCTCTGTACCGTATTAACAAATATCATGCTTTTCACTGGCCTTTCCCTTGTCTCTGAGTAATTTTCTCGGCATACCAAACATGTATGCCACAAAGGTGCAAGGGGGCCTGCTTTGATGCTAGCCATATCACATAGACACTGTTGTGTATGCAAAATAGTGTTGCTATGTTATCATCGCACCTTGTTGGCCTACATGCATTAGCAACATGTCAGACCTGAGATATTGTTATGTCATTAAAATACAACATCCATTTCCAAGGGTGCCCATCTGAGGTATGTTCCATCGGGTGTGTGATACTGTGGTATCCTTTGTTGCCAACATTGTCCTTTTTTTGTTTGCTCTGGCTGTGGGTGCTCACTTCCAGATAAATGTTGTATGGAACTTTTACACAATGTGCCAGCAAAATGGGTAATACTGTGATATCAGGTGTGAATGTACGTCTAAATCACTAAGTGTAGATGCCTTTTTGGTATTTCATCATGTGTATGTGGCAGCTTAGGCTCACGTTTCATGGCAACTGTTAGATGACATGTCATTTTGTCAGTGTGTGCTGACTGAATCAGTCATTGAAACCAGTGAACTCACACGGATACCTTCACTGATGCCTGAGATTCACAAGGGGTATGTCACTCCAGCCAATGCATGTGAATTCCACAGTGTACACACAGAAAAGGAAACGTGTGTGATGTTGATGAAGGGTATGACCAGACATTGAATCCATGTACAGACTGGACTAAGATAGCTGTCATCGATGATAAATTCATTGTTGCAACACTTGTCAGTTACGTCTATCAGTCAAGAGTCTGTCTCCTTCACAAGATGAAAGCTTGTGTACGTGAGAAATTAGTTTGAGTGTCATCAGACAGAGTAATACCTCCTTTGGAGGAGTCAACCTCACTGTAAGAGATTCTTAGCTGCCGAAATTTAATTCCTGGCTATAGTCACTGGACTGACTCTAACGCAGTGTATATTTGACATGATTGTGCACATTACAAGGACACCATTGCCTCCCCCACTTTAAAACATTGAGGTAGCAAGAGTGGCTTAGCCTTAGTTACAATACAGTGTTAAGCCAACCCTCTTGGATTAATGCACAATAGTGCTTTAAAGCACCTTTTACAACCATATTTTGGGTGCAAATTGTGGGCAATGTCTACATTCACAGCCAACATTTTTTAAATCTGGCCCCTATCCTCAAGCCCTGCGTGAATATGTTGGACTGGGTAATGTGTAACACCCTGGCAAATATATATTAATAAAGGCACAGAAATGAGAACAGTTTATTCATTCATCATCTCTGCTATTCAAATATCTGCTGTTTACGGCACACATGGACACAGCCAGAGACCATTGGTCGTTCATGTGCAGGAAGATGAGCCTTACAGCACATAATCATTTTTTTTTATTAACATTTTGTAACTTCAATATGTGCTGTATTAAGCAGCACACATAGAAGTGACAAAAAGTCATTAAAATATAGTTTATGTGCAGGAAGGAGCACCCCCTGGCATATACACAATCTTCCAATCAACGCAGACACCGTTGCACCCTGGTGCAAGGGTTCCTGCAAAGGCAGAAGGCTGCTAATTTTGGTAGCAGTGCAGCGGTAAACACAGGTCTGCGCCATACTTTTGTACATATGGCACGGACCAGCATTCAAGAAGTTGCAGGGTGTGGCATTGAGACAAGGAGGCCAATACCGTGCTCTGCCACTTCCTTGTCATGATTCCCTATGTCTTCTTCTTGACATGACATTGCTTGGCTCTGCAATGTGTCTTCAATCTGTCTCCTTGAAGTCATTCCCCTGGTAAACTCAGCCCGAGTCTGTGTCTGCACCATCATTTCTCTCTGCTAATCTGCTAATGTTGTTACTCTACTCTGAACTTGATATGTCCCATGCCATACATTGACATGTCGGTATCACTATCAGGTTGTAATTAGTCCTTTCATTCACATTGCATAGTTCAGGTCATGTAGGAAGTACCAAACATTTGAGGTGAGTGTACAGTCCTTGTTTTCATGCATTTGTGTTTCAAACTTACATGGTGGACATTGTCATTTCTCTTGGTTCTCACATATTGTCATATGTATCATTTTTCAGACAACATGTCACCTAAGGATGCCCATGAATTCCAAGTTAAGAAGGAATGGTACATGCATATCAGTCACGTGCCCAAGGGGTATCATGCTATGGCGAAGAGGTACGGAGAGGACTGGGCAGCAGGGCGCTGGAAATCACTGTCTGAATTTGCATGGAAATGTGGAGAAAGGGCCACAGAAGCAATGCCAAGCCCTTCAGATGTCAGACATGGGTCAATATGTCATCACCGAGCTGCTGGTCAAAGTCAGGCCCCACCTGTCAAAACTGCTGCACTTGCCTCATGCACGCAACCAGGTTCCCCCTCATGACCTCACCACCAAGTCACTACATCACTGCCAGCTGCACCCCAGACAACCATTATTTTTTACATGAACAGGGATGGTCATTGTCTAATGGACATCAATGTCAGACTGGCCCAAGTTGAGCGGGACATATCGGACATTCACACCCAACTACAGGACATCAAGGGTGCCCTGGAGTTCACCCTCTGAGACCCCAACATAGTGATTCTCCCCCTTTTACAGTCCCCCTATTCGTTGTTTAATACTGTATATACCCTGGCTATCATACATTAACTTGTGCCTTGGCAAATTGTTTAATTTGGCAATTTGGTCTGATCCCAATTCGGTTTACATCACTATCTAAGAATAGGACCAAAAGTATATTCTATCAAACCAGGCATAATAAACGAGAGTCAGAAAACAAGCTCAAATCATCATTTATAATCTATAAGTCCCTGAATAAGGAGAAGGGAGATAAAAACGACCTGATATATGTAGCTATCATGCAGCACTGATTTGCGCTGCCAAGGCTGAGATGTGGAATTTCACATCACCTTGTAGCCTTTCCCCACATGAGATTCTGCCCTCCAGATATATATTTTTATCCTTGTGATGGACCGAGCAAATAGAGCACTTTGAACTTTTTATTGTTCGGCAAACTGTACCGGCACCCTAGGGTATTGTATTTGAAAGCTTTGCTTGTTGCTCAGCATATCAGATCTTATAAAGTGGCATTAAATACTGTGTGACATTGGGCAATCCCTTTTGTGCTACAATATTGAACGTTTTATTTTGAATGCTATGAACATTAGAAAAGCTTATTATAACGGTTAAAGAGCAGGTATCTTTTTTTATTTTTTAAAACAAATCGTATCCATGAATTGTAGCAGATGACTGAATACCTTTTTACTGTGTTTTTCTGTACTAAATGACCTGGAATTGTTGATGATGTGATCAGGATTTTTATTTGCTTGTATTTTTACATTGGTATCAAATCAAGTACTGTTTATTATTTAAGACCATCTAATAATTGACAGTGAAACCCTGCAGCAGCTAGCACCTTTTCCTGAGCACAATCCGGAAGTAGACTCCCCCTTGCACTCATTTCTCAGAGGGTACCATGGTGCTGAGTACATGACTTTATCTGCCTTGGGCCACCTTAATTGCATGTGACCAGGCAGTTTTCTACTTTTGATGCACCGTAACATGCAAGCATCTGACACTAGCACACGCTGGACACAAACTTTGTAATTTGATATATTGTTCATATGGTGGTGCACCGACTTCTCTTTTATGTCAAACACTTTTTATTAATTAGTATAGGATTTAAGGTGTTTTAAGGGTAGTTTTAGAGCAGGCATAGTTAGTGTAAGGTTTGGGTAAGGTTTTAGATGTTTTATTCCATTTATATAGTGTTATGGGGTAAGTTTCCTTTTCCTTTGTGGGGGGGGGTTGATGTTTTTTACATGTATAATAAATATATATATATACGGACCATCTCATCGCAACGGGCTGGCGGAATCAAACAACCAACAAACACAGCTGTGTTTATCTGGAAACCCCGAAAAGGAGTATTCTTTCAAGCCAGCTCCCTGCAGCACGGCCAGAGGAGACGAGCGAAACCCAGCGATCCCTGGAAGCAGTCGACAACTTGAAGGAGGTCGGAGGACGCCGACGAGCAGTTGACTAACTCCGGTTGGGTAAGCGGGCATAGCTCTACCTCACAATTGCTAAAAATCACGCGGGTGAATGAGATAGTGTTCTCAAATGTAAACTTGCCCCAACAGTAATTTTACTAAAGCATCGGGCGCAAGTGTGCAACAACAAACATTTATTGTACTATCAAACAAACAAATAATACAAGCAAATGGCAACATCAGCAGACATGCTTCGGCCCAGAGAAGCCATAGCAGATGCTTTATTCCTAAATCTCCCAGTCACCAACACAGTACAAAGTGGAAGAAGGGATACATTGAGCCCCAATCTAGACGTTAAAATTTTGCTGAAAACTTTAGAAAAGCTCCAAAGAACAGAACTCATGAAATGGTTGGAGAAAAAAAGCCTAGAAAAATATAAAGAAGTGGGTCGAGTACCACGTGGCCTCAGAGTACTTATTGCGCCGTCTTTCGAAAAACCCAACCCGCTAATGCTCAAAGAATGGGCTAACAACAACCTTGAAGTATCCATGAATATGGTGTCGATCTTAATTAAATATGCTGAGATCAATAGGCAAGAAATTGTAAAGGAAATCGAGAATCTGAATGGTGTACTGGATGCCCATGAACCAAGGGAGCTCATTAAAAAAGGTTCTGAGGATATCAATTCAAGATTAATAAAACATGAGGAAATAATTAAGACACGCAAAATTTGGAAATTCACTCGGGATAAAACCGATTATGAAACTGGAAGAGTGTTCACTTTTTCGAAAAAATTTGATAATGCTAAAAGGCAAGCACTAACCACAAAAGTAACAATCACGAATGACACAGATCAGGACAGTATCGACCCGTCAAGTTCAGACACAAGCTCTGTAAGCAGTAGCTATGAATCGGATGACAGCGCTTCGAATAACCATCTGACTAAACTACCCACAGATTATACTCCATCAGAGGAGTTGGGGTTTGTCATAGAAGATCGCCGCCACACTCTGCGCTCACACAATCCAGTGAGGACAAACGTCGAAAAAACAACATCAGGAGAAAACAAAGGAAAAAAATCCAGAGGCAGAGGAAGAGGCAGAGGGGGCAGGGTCAAGAAATGGTTATAACAGCAAATAAAGAAGTACCCCCAGATAAAACGGTTATCAATCTATCCAACATTGAATTAACTGTTGCAGAACTCCAACTTTCATCACTAGGCTTATCTTTCTCTCCGGGCAGCAACTTCAAATATGCTCAAACACGAGTGGACGTTTTCAAATTCATTAGGAAACTAAAACTTTTGAAACATTTCAAACTCAACAAAGCGACTGAAAGAGTGAATATATCTGAATCCACCACTGCAATGAACGAATTCTTCCAAGTTTGTGACATTCCTTTACTCCTTTCCCTGCATGCTTTAGCTCAAGAAGAAACTGGTACAACCAATTCTACACAAGAGGATCTGCTAGATTTGGGTATGCAATGTAATCTCAGCAGTCCAACCCCCTTTCGACCACCTTCATCATTTATACCCATGATGCCTAAGAATGCAATTGACATTTTTAGTGAATGTGTCATAGAAGACCTCAAACAACTCAATAGAAAAGTATTGCAAAAAACCAAACAAAGAAAATACAAGGATAAGCAATACTCTATATTGATGCGTAAACTACAAACAAATGAGAATCTTGTGATCAACAAATCGGACAAAGGGGGCAACATAGTCCTGTGGCCTCGAGAGCTTTACATGCAGGAAGCACAAACACATCTAGGAGATGCTGAATGTTATAGAAAGGCAACATTCAATGATCTAAAACATATCAAGGAACTGGTATTTAAGGAATTATCAAAATGGAGAAGAATGGGATTATTAAGTAAAAATGAATTTGATTTTTAAAATAATGATTATCCCATCACACCAGCACTTTACTTCATGCCTACAGTACACAAGAAGATAGCTCCAGTACCAGGGAGGCCCATTATATCGGCACAAAAGAGAATCTATGTCTAAATATGTTGATTATTTTCTCTGTGACTATGTAGAGACATTACCTTCCTACATTCGTGACACAGGCCACTTCCTATCCAAGATACAATCTGTAGAATGGAAATATGAATATATCCTGTTGGTCATGGATATAAGTTCAATATACACTAGTATATGCCATACTGATGGAATAATGGCCAGCAGACACTTCTTATCTAAATGTTCCAGTGAATTACATCAACACAATGAAATGATTCTAGACATGATCAACATCTGTCTGACCAATAACTATTTTGTCTTTAACAAAGAGGTGTTTCAGCAGCTTCGCGGGGTGGTGATGGGGGCATGTTTTTCCCCCAGCTATGCGTGTCTCCACGTTGGCTGGTGGGAGGAGCATGTCCTCAGGGCCACTCACAAAGAGCTGTTTGAAACACATGTGAAACAGTGGTGGCGATTCATAGATGACGTATTCGTCATCTGGGAGGGCACTATAGAAACAGCATATGATTTTGTTAATACTATCAACAGCAATGATTTGAACATAAGTTTCACAGCAGAAGCTAGTGAGGAGAAAATACAGTGCTTGGATGTTGAGATCTACATCAAAGACAATCTTATTCACACTAAATTACACAGAAAAAGTACTGCAGGCAATGCAGTACTACACGCCAGTAGCTCTCACCCTAACCATTTGATTAAAAATATCCCCTATGGGGAATTCTTGAGGATTAAGCGTATCTGTAATTCAGATAATGACCTTAATAATTGCCAAATGCGGGCATTCCAAAGATTCATAAATTGGGGATACAAAGAGAATGACCTAATGGTAGCCATGAATAAAGCTAACACTTCAACTACAGGCGAGGAAACAACTATGAATACACGTAATGACAGGAACTCGACTAAACCTGACAACACTATAAGACTCATTACAGCGTACAGCCAACAAGAGAAACAACTTAGAAAGATCATTTATAAAAACTGGCCCATTATTAAAACAGATCTTACTATGTCTCAAATGGTGCCTGAATTACCCAATATTACCTTTAGACGTGCTCCCTCAATGAGGGATGCACTGGTTAGATCTAGTCCAGGGGTTATAAAGACATCTAATTGGCTGTCTAAGAAGATGGGTTTCTTTAAGTGTAGCTCTTGTAGAGCTTGCAAATGTGGTAAAAACACAAGTGAGTTAACTACAGCATTTGATCCAAATCCAATGAAGATTACCAAAATGCTAACATGTCGTACAGAATTTGCGGTTTACGTTTTAGAATGTAGCTGCAAATTGAGATATGTGGGAAGTACCAAATTGCAAGCTTTTAATCACATTTTGCAGCATCTGAGAGCTATAGTGAACTCGGATCCCAGTTACCCAGTAGCTAGACATTTTAAACATGTGCATAAAAACAACCTAAAAGAACTTGGTTACTATGTTATTGACACAGTACCTAAATCAATCAGAGGGGGTAACAGAGAAAAGAAACTTAGACAACTAGAGTCACATTACATACTAACTCTCGATACCAAAATGCCCAAGGGTTTAAACAATGGAGAGGAACTGCATCATTTTTTATAACTACACTATGTGTGAATAACCTGAACTGTAAATGTATTCAACCACTTTTTTAGATACTCCTTGTTTTATTCGACGGTCAACTCAAAACGCTCCATAGGGCGTGTTTGCACACGTCACCTCAGGCCCCGTCCCCTCCCTTCCCCAATGTGTAAACATGCCCTTGGCCGTTTTTAAAGTTGGGAGATAAAGTCCCCTTGAATCCTGAGGATCCCTAGGGGCAAAATAGCCCACTAGGTACGTCCAGTAAGCGCCATTGCAGAGAGGTGTAAAAAGGGACACGGCCTGCACCACCTCTCTGCAACGCAGAGCAGTGGCGCTTACTGGAAGCACCTGGTGGGCTAGTTGGCCCCCAGGGTCCCTCAGGATTGAAAGGGAATTATTTCCCCAACTTAAAACGCGCCACAGGGCGTGTTTGCACACGTCACCTCAGGCCCCGTCCCCTCCCTTCACCACTGTGTAAACACGCCCTGTGGCCGTTCTAACTTGAGAGATTAAGTCCCCTTGAATCCTAAGGGTCCCTAGGGTCAAACTTGCCCACTAGGTACCTCCAGTAAGCGCTACAGAGCTGCGTTGCATAGAGGTGTAAAAAGGGGCTTGGCCTCAGAACACCTGTCTGCAACGCAGCTCCCTGGCGCATACTGGAGATACCTGTTGGGCTAGTTGGCCCTCAGGGACCCTCAGTATTGAAGGGGAATTAATTCCCCAACTTACAACTGGCCAGGGGGCGCGTTTGCAGAGTACTGCAAGGAGGGGGAGTGGCCTCTGGCGCAATGCCAGTCTTTTATTTATTTCATTTTTTTAAGAAGGAGGGCTGTGTGGCCCCCCTTCTTTTTCTAATTTACTGGCCCTGGGTACCCCATCCCCCAGGGCCTGCACCCTAATTTTTTTTGTTGAAAAAATAAATTTGGCCCTCCCAAGGCCTTAATCGACCCCGGGGACCCCAACCCCCGGGTCATGGCCTTTTTAAAAAAAAATTCTTTAGGAGTGGGCTGTGTTGCCCCCCTCCTCAGGCCACTTATGGCCCTGGGGACCCCATCCCCCGGGGCCGGCCTTTGTTTTTTATTATTTTTTAAAAATATTTATTTATAGAAACACCTAGGACATGCTGGACAAACCGTATGTACCTATCACCATTACGATTTGCGTGATATTCATTAAAAGGCGACTATGCATAGAATGAATCCACATGGAATGTATTTACACCGCTAGTGAAGCTCTGACGTGTCTGACACCCTACCGTGCCTAATCCCGGCACCCCCGCCGGTGGGTACTCTCCAAGTAGACACCCTTGTCGTTTATTTATACAAACATGGGTAGCTATTGATGGGCACATTTAATATACACGCACACCAAGCCATTCAAAGGGGATTTGACAAAAATTCGACCAAACTATGCAAGAAACCCCCTCACGGTTAATATAATACACATCCACCGCCGGATGTGTAATACTTTTTATTTTACTCTCTGGAAAGGAGACAAACCTCACTTGAGAGTCACAGCGTGCTCCTGGCTGAGCCCAATGCTGTGTTATACCCACCAGTGCCGCCGAGTGCCTCACACCTCTGTGTTGTATTCCACCAGCTAGTGCGTATGCTATGACACTTTCTAGCCCATGTGCACTGTAACACCACCCCGTGAATATGTCATACCACACTTGCCTTCGCACGGATTATATTGCCCCATCTAACATGCCTTCCTCGATGCCTAAGTTATAATGCACAGAGCTATGCCATACATATTACAATCTGGGATCCATATCTTTGTCACAGTGCATATGCAACGTTACACTCCCCAGCACATATTTTATATTACAACTTTAGAGACTAGTTAGGTTACACAACACTGCCCTGTGCATATTATACTCCAAGGCGCATATCGCATAGCACGCGGTAGTGCCTGTGCTATCTCGCGCTCTCCAATGAATCTGTCATTGTGCACAATGTATTGCATATTATATTTCATGCCCTGGTTCATCTTATATCACACTTTTTGGTGCATAGTTTATACCATATACTATATCTAGTTTTCATTTTCAATCATGCTCTCAGGACTATGTTCTATATAACACTGCGTCCACCTACCCTTTTCACGAGCATTACATTTTGCGATGGGGGTGGAGGGTCAGGGGGTGTTTCTGCCAAGTGAGCCCGGAGTCACAGTCACAAACGTCCTCTTCTTCCTGAATAAAAGTGAAATTATGCTGCATACTTGTTCATATTTTAAGTAGTTCGCACAGACACACATTTTAAAAACAATAAAGTTCCTAATACCCGCCTTCTCTGAAGTTAGCTTGCTGCCCCATCCAACTCCTCCCTATCCTCTGTTGTCTGAATCCATGGACTAGCCTCCTCCCTCCTGCCATGCATGGTCTGATGTGCTGCCACTGCCCTCCATTTAGCATGATGTACCAGTCCACTCCTCCTGCCCTCCATTGCCCAATTCTATGGCCCATCATTGACCTCCTGCTTAGCCTCTGTGCTTAGCTTGCTGCCCCTATTCTCCTTCCCCCTGCCCTCCGATGTCTTAGTGCATGCCCCTGCTCCATCCTTTTTGCCCACCATGTTCCATGGACCTGCCACTCCTATCTTCTCTGAGTGTTCAGTTGAGCTGCCACTCCCCTCCCACCTGCCTAGCATTGTCAGATGACTATAACCTGTCCCTGCCACCTCCACCCTGCCTGTCCACATGCCATGCCCCTATCCCCTTCCTCCTGTCCTCCATGGTCCATTTTACTGCCACACTCTTCTGCCCTCCCTGGTCTGTTGTGCTGCAACTGCTCCTCCTGCCTGCCCCATGTGGTCTGTTGTGAGGCCTCTTCCCCTGAACTCTCTTGTCTGTGCCCAGGTCCTGACCCTCCCTTCTATCCTCCATGGTCCTTTGTGCATGCCCCTCCACCCTCCTTCTTGCCCATCATAGCCATTGTGCTGCCACTAACCCTCCCGCTTGCCATGCATGGTCTTCTGTGCTGCCATGGCCCCTCCCACCTTCTCTGTGTGGTCAGCTAGCTGCCCCTGACCACCTCCCACCTTCCCTCCATGGTCTGTGTGTAGGCCATCATAGTCTCATTGTTGCTCTCCATGGTGTGTCTTGTTTCTAGTGCCCTTCCTGCCTAACCTCCATGGTCTTCTTCCTGCTCCTGCCCTGACCCCTTGCCCCCAGCCCTCTGTTTCCATGTGCAGACCCCTATTCCTTCCCCCCTGGCTTGTCTGTTCCATTGTAATGCCCCTGATCCGTCCCTCCTGCCCTTTATGGTCTGTTATGCTGCAGCTTTCTCTCTTGTCTGTCCATTATGGTCAGCTAGCTACCATTGCCTCTTTCCCCTCTGTTCTCTGTTGTCCATGTGCATGGTCCTGTCCCGTCCCTATTGCTTTCTATGGATTGTTGTGCTGCACTCCCGTCCTGCATGCGCTGTGTGGTGTATTGTGCTGCTGTAAACCCTGATGCCTGCCCTGTAGGGTCAGTTTGGTGCACCTCTCCATGTCCCTCCTGTACTCTGTTATCCGAGTCCATGTCCCTACCCAAATTCCTCCTGCCTACCATGATCCAATGTACCATACTTGCGAACATTTTGAACTTGGTATGAGGGAGATTATGAAAAAAAACTGGGGTATTGATTTTCCCCTTTGAGTTACATTGAAAAAGAGGAGATTGTAGACAGGAGACAGATCAAATAAAGCCCATGTGAGCTTAAAAACATTGGACGTTTCCTGGCTGAAACGGGTCTGTTGGCATGTATGGTAGTACTACCACTGCCTCTTCCTTCTGCCCACAATGGTCTATTATATTGCCACAGCCTCTCTTGCCAGTCCTGTATTGTTGGTGTGTTGCCCCTGCCCCCCTTTCCACTGCCCTCCATAGTCTGTTGTGCTGCCACTGCCCTTCCTGCCTGCCCAGTGTGGTCAAATTGTTGCCTCTGCACTCTCCTACCTGCCTTCAATTTTCAGAGTCTGTGCCCCTGGCCTCTGCCTCTCAACAGTATCCCAATGAACAACTAGATTGCTAACATTCTATATTTATTACAAAAGTGTGGAACGCCTGACGTCATCTTGATGTAATAAAAACTGTAATACCTAGAGTATTTCCTTTAGAAATTACATATATGAGAGGGTCTTATTTGCATCAAAATTATGGTCAGGGCTCTAAAAAACTAAAATGAGGACATATTTTCTGAGTTTTCAAATAGCGACAAAAAACTTTTAAATTATTTGTAATCTTTATGTTTTTTTATCCAGTTGTCCACTTGATTAAATGTTGCACCTAGGGGAGAGGATGTGGTGTTACTTCCAGAGCTGCAGACTTTGCAACTGGGGAACCAGGTTGGAGTTTCTGCTTCAGCTCAACATTCTGTGATTCTTGTCAAATCACTTAATCTCCGAATGTCTACAACCAAAATGAATTTGATCTTGTGTGATGTAACCAATGCTCATGTAAAGCACTCCAATACCTGACAAGTCTGCACTATATAAAACTGCAAATACACAAAAATAAGTGTTTTGCACACTTCTGTCATTGGGCTACATGTGGGCTACATCTGGGTGATATTTGTGATGCATTTGGGTTATTTTGTCTCTGGTGGCCATCTTGGGAGATTTATTGGTTATGAAGTTTCCTAATTTCCTCATTTACTGCAGTCTCCTCAGTAGGAAATGCTTTCAGTTTTTTACTTTGATTCCATCAAGAAGGTATTTCAGATATGTCACACATTTGCCATACATTCTGAATGTTAGCACTCTAGTTGCTCATTAGATCACTGTAGTAAAGCTACTGCTCACCACGGAAGTCTGCTGCTGGTATTAAAAGTGCATGTTTCAGTCTGCATGTCAGAATTTTGTAATGAAATAGAAGAGGATTTGAGAAGTCACTCAAAATGTGCCCTCATTTTTCTTTCTTCAGCACTAATCATAATTTCTATGGCAAAATGAACCCCCTCATTGTGTTCCTTTTTAAATTAAATGTTTTAAGTGTTACCACTTTATTCCAATCAAGATGGCTTCAGGTGTGCCATACGTTTGTCATAAGTAAGATAGTACGCGCTCTAGTTGTTCTTAAGAACACTCTGGGACATTCTGTCATTGGGCTATACTTGTGCTACATCTGGGTGATATTTGGGCTACATTTGGGCTCTTTTGTCTCTGGTGGCCATCTTGGGAGATTTATTTGTTATGAAGTTTCCTAATTTCCTCATTTACTGCAGTCTCCTCAGTGGGAATACTTTCAGTTTTTTATTTTGGTTCCATCAAGAAGGCATTCAGATGTGTCACACGTTTGCCATAAATTCTGAATGTTAGCACTCTAGTTGCTCATTAGATCACTGTAGTAAAACTACTGCTCACCAGGGAAGTCTGCTGCTGGTATTCAAAGTGCATGTTTCAGTCTGCATGTCAGAATTTGTTTATGAAATAGAAGAGGATTTGAGAAGTCAAAATGTGCCCTAATTTTTCTTTCTGCAGAACTAATCATAATTTCTATGGCAAAATGAACCCCCTCATTTTGTTCCTTTGTAAATGAAATGTTTTAAGTGTTACCACTTTATTCCAATCAAGATGGCTTCAGGTGTGCCATACTTTTGTCATAAGTAAGACTGTTAGTGCTCTAGTTGTTCGTTAGAACACTCTGGGACATTCAGTCATTGGGCTATACTTGGGATACATCTGGGTGATATTTGGGCTACATTTGGGCTCTTTTGTCTCTGGTGGCCATCTTGGGAGATTTATTTGTTATGAAGTTTCCTAATTTCCTCATTTACTGCAGTCTCCTCAGTAGGAAATACTTTCAGTTTTTTACTTTGGTTCCATCAAGAAGCCATTCAGATGTGTCACACATTTGCCGTAAATTCTGAATGTTAGCACTCTAGTTGGTCATTAGATCACTGTAGTAAAGATACTGCTCACCAGGGAAGTCTGCTGCTGGTATTCAAAGTGAATGTTTCAGTCTGCATGTCAGAATTGTTTTATGAAATAGAAGAGGATTTGAGAAGTCAAAATGTGCCCTAATTTTTCTTTCTGCAGCACTAATCATAATTTCTATGGCAAAATGAACCCCCTCATTTTGTTCCTTTGTAAATTAAATGTTTTAAGTGTTACCACTTTATTCCAATCAAGATGGCTTCAGGTGTGCCATACTTTTGTCATAAGTAAGACTGTTAGCGCTCTAGTTGTTCGTTAGAACACTTTGGGACATTCTGTCATTGGGCTATACTTGGGCTACATCTGGGTGATATTTGGGCTGCATTTGGGCTCTTTTGTCTCTGGTGGCCATTTTGGGAGACTTATTTGTTATGATGTTTCCTAATTTCCTCATTTACTACAGTCTCCTCAGTAGGAAATACTTTTAGTGTTTTACTTTGATTCCATCAAGAAGGCATTCAGATGTGTCACACATTTGCCATAAATTCAGAATGTTAGCACTCTAGTTGCTTATTAGATCACTGTAGTAAAGCTACTGCTCACCAGGGAAGTCTGCTGTTGGTATTGAAAGTGCATGTTTCAGTCTGCATGTCAGAATTTTTTAATGAAATAGAAGAGGATTTGAGAAGTCACTTAAAATGTTCCCTAATTTTTCTTTCTGCAGCACTAATCATACTTTCTATGGCAAAATGAACCCCCTCATTTTGTTCCTTTTTAAATTAAATGTTTTAAGAGTTACCACTTTATTCCAACCAAGATGGCTTCAGGTGTGCCATACGTTTGTCATAAGTAGGACTGTTAGCGCTCTAGTTGTTCTTTAGAACACTCTGGGAAGCTGTAGTAGAACACAAAGGAATCAACTGACAGTCTCTGCCCTTGTTGGATGTACATGTTTTACTGAGAATGTCAGACTTCATTCTCACATGACTGAGAAAGATAATGTGAATTTACAGAAAATATGCTCTCAGTTTAGCTTATAGATCACCTTCCAAACCTCTGTGGGAAAAGCATGAGAAAATAGTTTTCTCTCAAACATGATTCATGATATCACAGCAGAAGGCTTTTTCACATGGTAAAATCACCTTAGAACACACCACAATTCCTAAAATGAGTATGGTACCATCAACACATGATTTATAATTTAACTAAAGTCTTAAAACCTTCTATTAACTTCAATGCTTTTTAATGAGGTGCTATCATGTATATTGGTCCCAAGATGGCTGCCAACACTTCTTGGATGAAGTGCTGACAGCCAATCAGATCTCACGATGAAATGTGTGGTTAGGCTCCGCCCAGATATATATGTGATTTTACTTTTGATTTTCTCAGGAACTACTGAACGGATTTACACCATTTAAGCAAAAGGCACGAGTCTGAGCTGAGGACTACCTCTTTGCTTAATTTTGTGTAATTCCGTTCAGCACTTCGGGCTGTAGCTGCGTCAACAGGTCCTATGGGGAAAATGCATAGGGAAAATGTGTTTTGGGACCCCCCTTTTTTCTCGGCCCCCGCTTGACGAATCATCGTGAAACTTTCAGGATAGGAGCGGACCGGAACTGGCCAAAAGTTTGGAAACTTTCGCGAAGATTCATCAATCGACGCCAACATTATTCCAAATAGAATGTTGCGGATTTCCTATGGAAAATAGGTCCTAACTATAACTACCTACTGGCGACTGCCAGTAGGTAATATATGTATGTATATATATATATATATATATATATATATATATATATATATATATATATATATATATATATATATATATATTATATATATATATATATATATTATCTACTTGCGGTCGCCAGTAGATAGTTATAGTTAGGAGCGTGTTTCCATAGGAAATCTGAAAATTCTATTTTGAATAACTTTGGCGCCGGTTGACGAATCCTCGCGAATTTTCAAAACTAATGGGCGCTCCGCTCAGCTCCTACCCTGAAAGTCTCGGGGTGATTCGTCAAGCGGGGGCTGAGAAAAAAGGGGGGTCCCAAAACGCGTTTTCCCCATGCATTTTCCCATAGGACCTTTAGTCGAAGGTACAGCCCGAACGGCTGAACAGAATTACTTGAAATTTGGCAAAGAGGTAGTCCTCAGGTCAAGGAAGTGCCTTTTGCATATATGGAGTCAATCTGTTTAGTATTTCCTGAGAAAATAGCATTTAAAAGCATATAAATATCTATAGCTGCGCACCGTGCGCGCACCGTGCGCGCACCCTAACGTGCGCGAGCGTAATTCTGATTGGTTGTTACATGTCAGTCAATGTTCGAATCGGTCGAAATCAGGAAGTGTCGGCCGCCATTTTTTTGTTTTGGGTGCGAGAGTGAAAAAGAGAGGTGGCAAACGTGAAAAGGGGGCATGGTAGAGAGTTCCTGACCCCCTAGCCTTTGTCATGGGGTCCCTAAAGGACCCCGAAGGGTGAAAAAACATTTAAATTTTTTTTAAAAAATATCGCGAGGTGCGCGCACAGTGCGCGCACGGTGAAAAAACTTTAAAAAAAAATAATACATACATAACTTAGCATTTATTCACTTAAAAAAACATAGGTTTCACACGTTATAGTTAGGAATTAGCATTTAAAAAACCTTGCAAATTCACTTAAAAAACCATAGGTTTCACACATGTTATTGTTAGGTGGACATTTCACTCGTAAAAAACCAATGAAATTCCACCGTTATAGTTAGTTCAGATAACTATAACTCGCGCGACCGCAACTCTATCACAAGTATGATGTCATCAGTGATGTCATGAGTGATGCCACTGACCATGTCATGAGTGATGTAATATGTGATGTCATGAGCAGTGGATTGCGGGTGCGCGAGTTATAGTTATCTGAACTAACTATAACGGTGGAATTTCATTGGTTTTTTACGAGTGAAATGTCCACCTAACTATAACATGTGTGAAACCTATGGTTTTTTAAGTGAATTTGCAAGGTTTTTTAAATGCTAATTCCTAACTATAACGTGTGTGAAACCTATGGTTTTTTAAGTGAATATATATATATTCAACACATGCTTCTTCCAGCAGCGTAATACAGGCCACACCAACAGCGCTGGTTAAAAATGCTTTAATCCATGACAAAACAGGCATTACGCGTTTCAACTCGATGAGTCTTAATCATATGCCACTCATTGTCTCTCATCGATGTGATCGTTTAGCTCCTGGAACGTAACTTTATAGACATTGAAAACGGACAGCTGTCCACTTAAAACTTTTGAAGAGGCAGTCTAATTTTCATTATTTGTACAGTTTTTTTCACAATTCTTTTTTATGTAGCGAAGGTAGTACTGTTCTTTCATATCAGGTTCAACATTTAACCCCCAAATGGTAACCAATAGAAGTTATCCTTTGTTTCTATTATGAAATTCTTTATAAACATACCGGGACTACATTTCCCATAATATCACATAACTGCCTGCTTATTTTACTTGTAGTGTTCAATGTCGATCTTGGCAGCACTTCAACTTGCTTCACTGTGTGCCTGGTGCAATACTTGCTTTAAAGGAAAATTTCCATACCTCGGTCACAGTGTATCACAGGTGAGTCTCGCTACCACCGAGTTGTTTTTATGTTCGTAATCCGCCTTTCAAGCAAATTCTGTCAAGCGCAAAGTGCTCGGGAAAAATTCCTTCAGCAAACCCTGGCTGTTTAAAAGTTCATTCTCTCAGTTTTGGTGGGCCTCTCAACGTGGCCCTTCCATCAAAACTTCAGTCATGTTCAGGGCCCTCCTAAAAAGCGTTAGCTCCAAAACATGATCCTGACAAAAGGAGGGCCGCTGTCTCTCGGGTCGGGGCCTGTTTCAGGTGTGTCAGACACCTCTCGTATTCCACATGAAACACAAGCTTCTTCCAGCAACATAATACAGGCCACACCAATAGCGCTGGTTAAAAATGCTTTAATCCATGACAAAACAGGCATTACGAGTTTCGACTCCACGAGTCTTAATCATATGCCACTCATTGTCTCTCATAGATGGGTTCGTTTAGCTCTTGGAATGTAACTTTATATATTTGTTTAGGCTATATGTATAGTTAGTTCATGTTTAGAGTAAGCTGTCTTTGTCCCGTCTGGAGAGGTGCTTTAAGGGGGAGGTGGTTTAATGTCTCATATATGTTGTTGAATGTATAGTATTAGATACAGTAGTTAGTTTAGGGAACAATTTCAATATTATATGTTAGTTTAGATTAGGTTAAGATAGGTAATTAGTAGTAGTTTATGTTCTGTTGTATTTTTATGATTAATACATTGTTAGTGCTTTGTGATTTGTGGTGTCACTTATGTTTGAAGCAATTTGATGGATTAGTGATTTTGAAGTTGAATACAACATATTAATTCCCAAAACAAGCATTTGGATGTCTAAGTGTGGTCATGACATCATGCTGTTGAACTGTGATCTGAAACAAGCATGGATTTTAGGCTGGCAAAGTTGAGTTCTGACCTTACATTGGGGTTGTCTGCAGATTTAGTTAAAATTTCATGAGTAATTGACGGAGTTGTAAAACACATTATGCTTAATCAACGTTGTGAATAGGGTGAGGGCCATGACGAAATACTACTAGGAAATAACCACCTGCCTACAAACTAAGAATATCTATGAGCCCAAAAGTGGGTCAGAGCAATATATGCAAAACAACACCAAAGCTGTCAATGGGGCAAGAAATCAAAGTTACAAACAAAATATAGATTACAAAATAATAATTTATTTGGATATAATAATCCCAAAAAGATACCTCAATTTATATCAGTTTTCTCATAACAGTGAGATAAATACATAATACAACAAAAGTGATATATAAGTCCCACACTAAACACTACACAAAGTCAGGCATACCGACATTCATACACCCGAACATACTCATTTATTCAGCATTTACTCAAAAATATCATACACAATAATTCATAAAAATGTCTAAAATCATCAAGATCAGAGAAGGTCAATGAGTCTTGTGTTTCCTCCCAATGGTCGAAAGAGGCAGAATTTCCAAATAAGCACGAAAAATTAAACGCCAACGCGCATTTTGGTGTCAAGCCCAGGAGGGGCTACACCTTCATCAGTGCCATAGATGTGTAAATTGTGTGGAACATATAAATGCACCTTAACTATGTATATAGCGTCCGTTTAAACCATTCGATGGAGCAATTATTAAGGACGCGTTCGGCTCAGAACCGACAACGGATCCAAATAGTTCAAGATACATTAAATTCCTATGAGGTTCTGAACATGGCAGACTGAGCTAAAGGCACTGAAGAGGGACGAAAATCTCCGGTGGCTGGATTTAGTAAGCGAGCACGAGGATCAAGCCTTGATAACTCAAGATATTCTTTGGTAAATACAGGTGTAGTTTTGCAAAGTTCATGCACAATGTCCCTGTGTTCCTCCCGTCCAGGCACCTTGCACGCGCACCAGCATATACTTAAACGTGCCCTCCAGATCTTTTTTCACCTCGCCCATACCACTGACTGAGCTCAAGATGAGCCTTTCACAAGGGTGAGGGCCATATCTTGAGATATGGCAAGGCATGATACCCATCACAACAGCCATTGGCCACACTGTTGACTATGAGTATATCTGCCAAGAATGACTTGATAGCAAGGCAAGCTGAAAGCATTTCTTGTGGCATGACACTGACTTGATTATTGAACCAAGTCCCTATACCTAGGGGTGGGCGGAATTTGCGAAATTCACTTTCGCAAACTATCGCGAAAATGTTGAAAATCTCCGCAAACACACCGGAAATATCGCGAAGACGCAGAAGTTTTTTTCCCGCCTGTTCGCGGTATTTTTTGTGTGATCGCGGCTCACCAAATTACCCATGCGGTTGCTCACGGGCGTGGCCATCTTGTTTTCACTTGTCCCGCCCTCCCGCGATGCTTACTTCCTGTTCCAGGTTGCGCAATGCATGCTCGCGCCCGTTCGCGGTACGTATTTCCTGTTCGCGAATGCTTTTACTTGTTCGCATTGCTTTTTGCGTGCTTGGGGAGAAAATATCGCGCAAACTTGCGCACGTGGTCGCAATGGGCACTGCCATCTTGTTTTTCACTCTATTGCATGGTTCTGGGGCCTGATTTTCAATCCTCCCTGCATCTTTTCAATCCTTTGTTTGAAGCCACTTTTTTTTAATCTTTTTTATTTATTATTTCTCTAACTATTTTCCTGCTTCTATATATATATATATTTATTATTTTGTTTGTTTTTTTAGCTGCTTTTTCACTCTTTCTATTGCCTGCTATTTATTTCCTTTACTTACTTTTTTAATTTTATTACCTTTTCTTTCCCGCCCCGTCCCAGAACCATGTCAAAGGGTAGGGCTCGTCGCAGCCAGAGCCGCGACCGCCTTCCTTGTGGAAGGCGGTGCCCACAAGGGGTGCAGGCACGGGCCCTATTTGGGGAGGTGGAGTTGGCTGCACTCATTTTCTTTGTGCAGCGCCACCTCCCCTCAACCCTGGCAGCAGGTGGCAGGCCTGGGTCCGGGTACGGCCTCCGGGAGCGTCGACAGCGGTGGGGAATTTGCGCCGGGCAGTGTTGCGCTGCTCTGGTGTCCGGCGCACCCAGGCGCAGTTGACGCACCGGTGTTCCGACATCCTGGACCGTGAACAGAACCTGCTGGACCTGCAAGGAGTGGAGGTCCCGGGTATTGGTGAGTAACTATTTAATTATTACTGCTTTGTGTCTGTTCTTCTGCTCTGTGTTATATATTGCGAATATCTTTTTTTTCTTCCAACCAGCTGGAATGTTGCTGCTTACATTCCAGGTTAATTACGTTTAAAAGTCTTCTGTGATTGTTATTACACAGGTGCTCCTCTGCGCTACTACTAATCTTACTTGTTTGCAACTTTGCGTTTGCGCTTGCTTAGCGTGATTCTGTAAGAGTTTATTTTAGAGAAATTAAGTTACGTAATGCTACACTGACTCTAGTCCTTCCTTTGTCCTGTCACTAAGAGATAGGGGCGGATTGATACTTCGGTTTAGGTACTTTGTATGAGTTTGTAATTTTTTAGTGGTATGCATGATGCCCTCTCAGTTACGTCATGTGCTGCTAGTACTCCAGTCTTTATTAGAACCTTTTCTAGTTTGTTCAATGAGTGGTGGTAATTGGCTTAGCACTATCAGAACATCAGCATCAGTCATCAACCCAAAATTTGGTGTATACAAAAAATAAAGTCATGTGTCCTCCATTTGACCATATGCATTGTTGAGGACTAAAAGAAGTGGAAATGCATACTTAGGTGTCGATTCCGATCAGGGTAAAAAAAATTGCGTACGACTCGTATCCGTATATTTTCACGTACGAATCGTACAAGTACCGTACAAACTGCGAAGTACGATTCGTACGTGAAAAATACATACGAATTGCGTCGGGAAAATGGTCCGAGAGGGAGCCGTAAATTTTTACGTCCGAATAGTGTCGGGAAAAGTGTCCGATAGGGAGCCGGACATTTTTACGAGCAAATCGTGAAACAGAAGTCCGAGCGCGCATGTATGATCTGTACCGCCCGTCCGAATACACAACCGCATGTAAAGGCCCCGTACGGAGCGAACGCTGTAGCACACATGTACACGGGTAAACTTGTGCCCGGATACGAGTCTTACAGCCCCCCCTCACCCCGCACATGTCAGCACCGTACCCCTGCATGTCAGCACCGTACCGCCTCCTCTGCACCATACCCCAACACCATAGCACAGCCCCGCACCTGTACGCGCCACACCCCAGGCCCGTCTCCCAGCCCCGCACCTGTACGCCCCGTACCCCAGGCCCGTCTCCCAACACCCCCCCTGTACGCACCGTACCCCAACACCATAGCCCAGCCCCGTACCTGTACACACCGTACCCCAACACCATAGCCCAGCCCCGTACCTGTACGCACCGTACCCCAACACTGTAGCACAGCCCCACACATGTACGCACCGTACCCCAACACCCTAGCACATCCCTGCACCTGCATGCACCGTACCCCAACACTGTAGCACAGCCCCGCACCTGTACGCACCGTACCCCAACACCCTAGCACATCCCCGCACCTGTACGCACCGTACCCCAACACCGTAGCACATCCCCGCACCAGTACACACCGTACCCCTGTGGTAAATAAAAATTCCTTTACCGGGACTGAATTTGATACAGGAACATAGTAAAATAGCTCAATAAAATGAGAGGCAGAATCCGTGGTATTAGAGGTTCGGAATGGGCTTTATTCCATTAATTCGATTATAATCGGTTGCTCCCAATGTTCCGTCACCACGAAGGTTCAGGAAGTGAAGCACACACTTTATTGACAAGAAGTAACTTTTATAGTACATACATTATAATGAAGTGAATACAGTAGGCGTAACAATTGATAAGGACATTGACGTTTGGTCTGCGTAACCGAAAATGGGTGTAATAATGAGTAAAAAGGAACATGATTGGTTATGATGTAATACATAGGTGGATCTATAAGATAATACTTGGCATAGATGCGCGCGCAGCAGTATGACGTGTAATTGACGTGTAACTAGGGGGTGAAGGGGACTTGACATTTAGCTCTACATGTGGAGACAAGAAGTCTGGGGGGTCAAGTCAACCTAATCCCAAATCATATCTAACATCCTATGTTTAAAGAACTATGTTATCCATAAAAGAAGGACTCTCGGACAGAATCTATTCTATACTGACTGTGCGTGCATGTACAAGCGTCTAAGTGTCTACACTAAATGCGAGGGGGTAGGAATATTCCATGGTAACAAGGCTATGAATTACTTGCATGAGGACAGAGAAGCCGGCCTTTTGCTCGGTAACTGGAAGAATGTTTACTTAAGCTACTAGGCAGGAATGCATCGGCTGAGGGGGAAGCAGATAATTCGAAGGTGAAATACAGTTCTTGGCAGGGAGTAGGCTGATGTCAGGCTTCGTGAGCCGCGCAGAGAATGAGACAAAGTTCATGGTCACAGATGCAGGCTCAGACTGGAGCTTTCAGAGGCAGAAGGCAAGAAGAGTTTGATGACAGAATCAGGGCCTACTTGCCTGGACTGTAAAATGGCATAAGTGAACCATATAAAGCCGGTGGCTTTTCATACTTAGGAATGGAATATCCGGCCTATTCATGGCGGATCTGACAGAGGACATGTTGACGGTGGACGCACATGTGTTTGCGTCTTTATAACTGGAACTGGAGGGAACACACAGGTACTTGTGACATGCACATAGAACTGTTGGGGTCCAAGATAGGGGACATAACTGACCAGAAAAATCCATATTTCCACATTCCCTCCTTGTCCCCTACTTGCCCTTCAAGAGATATCAATCTTCATCAATCCATTGATCTGTTCATATAGCATCATTTGTTCTTCTTTCTTCTTCCGGGATCTTGAATGAAAATCTTGATGTGGAATGCACGATGTGGCACACAAACCACAAATCGCTGGTCCACATTGTAGACATAGACAGCAACTGAATAGTATGAGAAGGCCAATACCTAGGAAGGATAAAACTCTCCATCCCCAGGCTGATACCGCATTCCAAAACCAACTGGACCAAGTCCAAGTGCCTGGGTTCTGGTGTATCTGGCTTACAATCTTATGAAGGCGAGTGATAGCTTTATATACAGATGGCGAATTTTCTGGTATGAATACGCAGCAGCTTGATCCGATGACCCTACAAGCTCCGCCTCTATCAGCCAGGATGACGTCAAGGACAAGACGATTTTGAAGCACAACAATCCGCATAGCAGACTGCTCTTCTGTTAAATTGCCTAAGGCGGAAATAGTTTCATTCACTACTGCTTCAAGGGTTCTAGTTAATCTACGTATCAGCTTACTATTGGTAACTGTACCTATATAGGGAAAGATGCCTTTATTGAAATCTACATACTTGTCCCATGCCGTCTCAGTATAATCGACAATTGGGAGATCTCTCCGCTCTCTATTGTGTACTAAATGAATATTTCTATAATAATCAGGAGGAGCTAGGAAAACAGGTGGCAAAAGGAATGCTATGTAGCAGGTACCATCCCAATCTAGAGGTAGACGCATATATGCAGTCTGACCACATATAAAGTAGGAGTGGCGATAAGCTCTGAATGAAGATTTGCCTTGATCACTGAATTCTACTGTAGTAGTGCATTGACTATGGCCCATATGTATGGAACCAACCTTTCTTACACACAATTCACCTTTTGCTGGGAATACTGACATGGTGGGTAAGACTAGCTCAACTTCGGATACGACATTTAGAATCATGAGATTAGGTGTAAAATTACCTAATCCATACACTTCATTTTCTAGATCAGTTCCTGTTCTTTTGGGGCGACCCTCCTTGTCAGGGTAGCAGACTTTGAGTAAAACTAGGTTCAGGTTTCCCCATATCCAATGATCTTGGTAAACTGCTGTGTCTGAGTCTATGGAATTGATTAAACTGAACCATGCTCCACAGGAGCCATTGTGTGTAAATGGGTGTGGAAAGAATGGCAGGACTCCTTCATAATTCTGATAGGGAGGGAGTCGGCCACACACCCAACAATTAGTAGCATTACTAGTCTGATGGGAATGATGTAACATACTAATGAAAGTGTTATTGCGCAGCGCAAGTCTATAGGACAATTCATGCGGGGGTAAGTCACTAAAAGAATGTTCTGCAATAACATTGTGAACATTTCTGGCAATAGGGTAATATATGTGCAACAACATACTGGTAATAATTATTAAAAGACTTAAGGAAAACAAAATTAATAATGTCCCTATACAATGGCTACGCAGTGATTTACAATACGCCTGTCGTTTCATCATTTTTCGCGACTGTTCATGATTCAGGTCTAGAGGATACATGTCAGAGACAGATTCAACCGCTTCACCTAGGAGAGGACTTAAACAATCAAACCGTCTGACGTCCTAGGCCTTAACTTAACTTTGTAAAGTTCGCTTTCAGTTTTTTCCACCAAAGGAAGTTTTGAATCAGTCTGTGAGGGAGTGCAGGGCACAATGTCTATATCCGAGGATTGTCCATGAAATTTTTTGATATGGCTTGAATGAATCCAGCCCTTGCGGCCCTCGATCTTCACGGCTGTTCTTGTGGTCAGCAGAACCAACTTGGGTGTCTTCCACCTGGGCTCCAGCTGAGTCTTTCGGTCGAAATTCCTCACAAAGACGAGATCCCCCGGAACTACGTCATGGGGTTTCACCTCAGTGTTGTCAGGAAAGGCTGCAGCTACCTGTGAACGACAAGATTGTAGTGCAGACATCAAGGAAGCCAAGTAATCTGTCAGCATATTACAGTCAATATCAGTTATTTTGCGTGGTATAGGCGTCCCCCACATATTTGGTGGTCTACCGAAGATCACCTCATACGGGGATAGCCCTGTTCGTGAATGTGCTACCATTCTCATGTAAAAGAGTGCAACGGGTAACGCTACTACCCAGTCGATACCTTTTTCTCTGCATATTTTGGACATTCTGATTTTCAGTATCTGGTTATGTCTTTCTACGAGACCTGCTGCTTCGGGGTGTCGGACACAGTGGAATTTCCACTGATAACCTAACAGAAGTGAAACGTGTTTCATTAATTCGGATGAGAACGGCTGGCCGTTATCTGAGTGAACAACACGTGGTAAACCGTATCGTGGGAAGAATTCTCGAACCAACTGTTTGGCAGTAGTCGGGGCAGTGTAATCTGAAACCGGGTACGCCTCTGTCCAACGGGACAGAGCGCAGACAACTACGAGAACATATTTGAATCCTCGACATCGTTCCATCTGGATATAATCCATCTGTAGGACTTCAAAAGGGTGATCAGGAGGATGAAATCCACCCTGTTCTACGGGAACACTTTTTCCTGGGTTGAACTGGCAACAGATCATACAGGTACGGACCTTTTGTTTGGCTGCTGCTCGTAAATGTTTATTAAACCAAATGTGTTGAATGCTGTCTAGCATAGCTTTTTCTCCTAGATGTGCCGGACTATGTATAGTGTTAATTATAACTTGGACCATTGAATCAGGAAGGAACCATACAGACTTTTCCTTCATCATCCATCCTTGGTCCGTTTGGATCCCTCCTAATTCAGTCCATTTCTTTATTTCGTCTGGTGTAGCATGTGTCTGTATGTCAATTACGTCAAGAGTAGGATCTTTAACTGTCATACAATGTGTCGGCATCGGGACTATTGTCTTTGTCATGTCGGGAGTTTGAGCAGTCTGTTTAGCCGTTCTGTCGGCTAGATCATTGCCTTGGGAAATGATATCAGTAACTTTCGTATGAGCTTTACATTTCATAATTGATATTGCAGTAGGTAGATGTATTGTATCTAATAAGGCATGAATGAGGGGTCCGTGCTGAATGTGGGCACCGTGGGAAGTTAAATAACCTCTATCTCGCCACAGCACGCCGAAGTCATGTACAACTCCGAATGCATAACGTGAATCAGTGTATATGTTGACTTTTTTATTCGTGGCTTGAATACAGGCTTGTGTCAGAGCGATAAGTTCTGCGGCTTGAGCTGACAAAGTATTTATACGATTAGTTTCAATGACCTCAGTATCTGTTGTGACTGCGTAGGCGGCTACTAACTCTCCTGTACTTGTTCTCATGCATGAACCATCTACATACAAGGTCAGGTCTGGATCTGACAATGGAACATCGGTCAAGTCTTGTCTGGGTTTTGTCGTTACAGTAATAACTTCAATACAGTCATGGGCTAGTGGGTCTGTTCCGGTTACTGGCAAAAGTGTGGCAGGATTCAATGTGTTACAGCGTCTTATTTCTATATGTGGCTGAAACAATGTAAGTTCATACCCTGTAAGTCGTGCTATGGTCAAGTGTTGTGTTTGTGTTCTATTTATAAGAACTTCTACTGCGTGTGGTACTTGAACTGTCAATGGATGTCCTAACACTATGGCATCGCTTTGTCTGATTGCTAAAGCTGTCGCTGCCACTGATTTCAGACATGCAGGCAAAGCCTGAGCTACGGGATCTAATGTACTAGAAAAATAAGCACATGGTTTGTGTGCTCCTGCTTGATCCTGTGTGAGTACTGACAAAGCAGTACCTTCGCGTTCTGTAACAAAGAGTGTAAACTGTTTTCTGTAACATGGTGTTGCTAAAACAGGTGCTTGACATAAAGTTTTCTTTAGGCTTTCAAAAGCTTGTGTATGTTCTTGAGTCCAAGGGAGAACAGTCGATGTGGCTGCCTCCTGGGTTGTCAACTGAATGAGTGGTTTTGCTAGAAATGCATATTGCGGGATCCACTGTCTACAGTATGAAGTGAGGCCTATGAAAGCCCGCACCTCCTTTTGTGTCTTGGGTATTGGCATGTTAGCTATTAACTGAATGCGGTCTGGTGTAAGCTGCCTTCCCTCCTTGTCCAGCGAGTGTCCAAGATAAATAACTCGCTGGACACAGAATTGCAGCTTAGAAGGGGACACCTTGTGCCCTTTTTCGGCTAGAAATTGTAAAACTGTCAGTGATGCTTTTTCACATTCAGGTTCGCTTCGGGCGGTGATCAGCAGATCATCGACGTATTGAAGCAGAGCAGTGTTAACTGGCATGTGGATACTGTCAAGTTCTCGTTTCAGTGCTTGGCTATAGATGCTGGGGCTTTCTGTAAATCCTTGAGGTGCGCGTGAGAATTTAAAGCTACGTCCATTTAAACTAAATCCGAACAAATATTGGCTTTCCGGATCTATTGGGACGCTGAAAAAGGCATTCTTGAGATCGATTACAGTGAAGAATGTCGCTTCGGAATCAATAGCTGTCAGTAATGACGAGATATCTGGGACCACAGGGAATTGTGGCACAATGCATTTGTTTAACTCGCGCAGATCAATAACCAATCGATATACTGGCGGGGCCTTCGGATCTGTTCGTTTAAGAATCGGTATTATCGGTGAATTACATATATTGGAGTCTGTTTCCACAACTACTCCTTGGGCAATGAGCTCGTCAATGATTTGTAGTAAAGCCACTACAGCATCTGGTGGTAACTTGTATTGTCGCATTCGTGGTAGCACCACTCCTGCCTTTAATGTGACTCGATATGGTGTAATATTCATGCATCCAACATCAGTAGGGCCTTGTGCCCATAGACGTGTAGGTAAAATCTGTAATCGGGGATCCATGTCTCTAGACACATAGTGACCTTTAAAATCACGTAAAAACAATCTTACTCCTTCCGGAGAACAACATATTATAGCTCCTAGAGCTTTTAACGTTTGTATTCCTAATAGATTTTCTGGACATGATTTAGTAAGCAATAAATCTGTAGTTCGGGTCAAAGGTCCTATCGTAAGTGGCAGAGGTTGTGACACTTCATTAACAATAGGTTTTCCTGAAAAACCAAGGGAAATATTCTGTGAGCCTGAGAGGGGTGCCCCTGGAACTTCACTACGTTTTATGGTCGTTCGACTTGCCCCTGTATCGAGTAGAAATTTTCTATCTTGGCCTAATAATTCACTATGTACATAAGGTCCTTCTTGGTCTACTGGGATTTCAATAAGGGGTAAGTCAACTTCCCTCTCTAGGCTTGTTCATGCGTAACGCTGATACTCGGGATATTCATACTGTGCGGTCTGATACATTTGTCCTGTTGTTGTTTGTGTGGCAGCAACAGGCAATGGGGGTGCAGCTGGCACAAACTGTATTGGCTGTTGTGCGGCTGGCATGGCCTGGGCATGCTGCATAGCTCCTTGTTCATTCTGATCTTGTCTGAGTGGCCGTGATCTTTCTTGTGTTTTACCTATGGCAATATTATGTTTTAAAACTGGACAATCGTGTACGTAATGGCCTGGCTTTTTACAATAATTGCATGTCCCTTTTACAGGTCCTGCTGAATCGGAATGTGTCATACCCCTTTTATGCCCTTCAGCTGGAACTGTCTGGGAAACTAACATTTTCATTTTCGTGTCTTTCATGCGTCTGTGTTCATGTTCTTGTTCCTCTCTAATTCTATTGTGATGGTACTGTAACATTTGTAACATTTGTGATGGAGTGTTACCTTGCCAGGTGCTCTCGAATTTTAATACTCTATTCTTTACTGGGGGCAGAGCATTTTCTACTAATTTTGTTACAAACAGATGTGGGTATGATTCGCTACTTGCTTTTATGCCACTATTTATACCAAAACATTTTTCAAATCGGGCATAGTAATCACTAGTGTCTTCATCTTGCTTCTGCTTACAGGCTGAAATTGTACCCCAATCTTCCTTTTTCGTAGTTAATAAACGCGGCAGTACCTGTACTAGTAATCCTGGTAATGCCTTAGTTTTGTCCCCAAGCCCCGAACCTGGACCTCGGGCCCTTTCTTCTGCTTCTAATGCTGACCATTCTATCTTTTGATCACCTACCTCCCACTCTTTTTCCTTGAGTTTCTCATAAATGCCAGCAGGCATCAACACCTTTAATATTGTCATGATGTCGGGGTAGGTATACTCTCCCATGAGTAACATGTCTTTAATTTCTCAGTGAAAACCCGCTGGGTCCTTGTCATGACTGGGTACTACTTTCTTCATTTCTAACAATTCTATTTTCGATATGGGCGTATATACAAATACGCGTTTAAACTGATTGTCCTCACCCTTTATTGGGTGCACTTCTCGTAAGGGATTCTGTCTATCTATGTGATACGTAGTTCTTTCCTTGACGGACAATGGAACATGTTCTGAACATACAAAAAGAATATACTGCTTTCTTGATTCTAGAATTTCTTTAATTAATTCAGTACCTGGACCTCTCCATTTATTCATAAGTAATTCAGTCAGTATGTCAGGCAAGGGACCAGGGTCCGAATGCTGACTCCGATATAGTATAATGAGTTGTTGAATCATATAAATCCCAGCTAACCTTTGTTCATCTGGGGTAAGATTCAAAAATGTGCGTACTACTGTATCATCACTATATTTTCCGGGACTGTCCACCCAATGGACAGCTGCCCTGGCTAAATCTTGTTCATCCATAGAATCGAGGAAATGATAACCCCTTCGTTCTCGGAGTAGTTTGTCGGCGGTTTGGAACGAATGCTCGTTAGACCTTATATTAAATATAGGTATTTGAAAATTCCTGTTATTATCTGGACATATCGGATGTATTGAGTCAGTATGATATCTAGTCTGATTCCTATTACAAGATCTTCCTCTACCTACATAGGCTATGGTGTCCGACTGTCCTGTGGGCAGTCCTGACCCTTCTTCCTTGTTTTGTTCGAACTCGTCTACCTCTAATCGCTCTTCGTGTAGGCGTTCTATTTCTTTACGGATTTTTCGGCACATGGCTATTATACAATTTTGTTTATCATGTCTCCCTTCTGATATATTCTGGCTCCATCTTGTAAGAATTTTCATTGCTTCCGGGTCTACCCCCGGTCGGTCTTGATTTCTGATCACACAGTTTATGAGGAAACGTAACAGTTCCCCCTGTATCTCTACTTTCTGGTATTCCATAGCTCTGTAAATACATTCTGGATCTCGCCCTGTTTGGACAAAATGATATATATTATCTAGATGCGCAGTTATTCCTGGTAACTTCGCTAAATACACTGCGGCTCGTCTGATACGCAATGATGCTAGGGTCATTTCGTCCTCCTTTCCAGGCACCGGGTCATATCTACAATCTATAAGAAGTTCCTTAAGCGCACGGGCACTAAGGAGTTTGGGTGTACGTGAATGCGCTGACTCTTGAAAAGTAAGTTTATTTATTCTGGGTGGCGTAGAAAAGATATTGGTAGCTCCTCCCGCGGCCCCATCTGGGGCGTCGGGTGTAAAAGGATTCGTCGAACGTGACACAGCAACTACAGGTGTGGACACAGCCATAGAAGTAGCTGTAGGAGCGGATACAGAAACAGATGTGCTTGCCGGAACTTGTGACTCGATTTGTTGCTGTAGGGATACGGGCATGGGATCTTGGCGTTGAACCTCCCTGGTATGCGGTCTATGTGGGGCGGAATTAGCATACTCGGGAGCTGCGTCATCTAAATATGAGGAAAGAAAAACATCTTCTGCGGTTCTAGGATGCCCCTTAGGATGTACCTTTATTGGGAACAATGGGGTTGGCAAGTCTTTTGGTGTTTCTGGAGTAGCCTTAGGTAATCCTTCGGCCAGAAGGGGATACATACCATTCATAAGGGCATTTCTTTGTCTGTCTACTTGTTCTGATTTCACTCGGATACCTTCCTCAATTAATAGATTCTCTCGAACTTTATTGGAATTCTCTTTACTCTTCTCTTCCTGTCTACGTGCTTTTTCTGTTCGTCTATGTGATTCTTTACGCCATAATTCAACGGCGTCTTTCTGTGACTGTCTGACTTTCCTTTTCCATAACTCTTCCTCGACTTTCATGATGCACTCTGCATCCCAGGTCCCCGCTGTGGGCCACCTCTGACTTTCTGGTAATCCCTTGGTATAGTCTACCCATAAATCAAGAAATAATATAGCGTCTAAGCCATGTTTGTGATACATAAAGTGCCCTGGAGTGTCCCTAGGAGGAATAGGGACGGCTTCTTCGAGAACCCCTTTTCTGGTAGTGATCTGTCTTAATTTCGAAAAGAGCGGCATATTGAGAACTGACCTTATACTTGATTTTGACCTGATACTTGAATTTGAACAGACTTAATACAATAAACACGATAATGAACAGTCATTCATACCACGATATACAGAACATACTTAAACACTTTAAACATTAAACATTAAACCTTTAACTGAAACAACAATGATGATCGTCTGCATAACTAATCACCAAGCTTAATTCTCGACAATAACTAGACAATAACTAGACACTTCGGAATACTTCGGAATACTTGATATACTGCTAAACAGTACAGATACACTGCTAAAACAGTGCAGACCGGATTTGTGTACCCAAACCCGTCTTGACCGGCACAACCTATGTGCACGTCAGAAATGCCTCCCCAGCAATGGTACTCACCGGGTAGCTT
Organism: Triturus cristatus; assembly: GCF_964204655.1. NCBI lineage: Eukaryota > Metazoa > Chordata > Amphibia > Caudata > Salamandridae > Triturus > Triturus cristatus. Next base: position 1,106,857,627 of record NC_140590.1, on the reverse strand, counting down.
CGGAAACGGAAGGCCTCAGTAACTTGAACTTGAACCGGACTGGACTCGACTCGACTCGACTCGTCGGACACTGGGCTTGACTTCGGACTGGTGGGTCTCTGTATACCTCGGATCTTGCTCTCTCAGCTAGGCTCTGGTCGGGATACTTCGCACTTCTCACCGCCTCGTCTGGGTGTTGATCGCAGTCTCAGTCGCCCCCGCTTGACCGGAGGGAGATACAGGAAATCCTGCTGGTACGCGTTATTGTCCGTCCAGCTGTGGCAGGAGACCGGGCCTGCAACGCACCGCCGGCGCGTGAGATGAGAAAGTGTCCCTGTTCGGGCGCCATCATGTGGTAAATAAAAATTCCTTTACCGGGACTGAATTTGATACAGGAACATAGTAAAATAGCTCAATAAAATGAGAGGCAGAATCCGTGGTATTAGAGGTTCGGAATGGGCTTTATTCCATTAATTCGATTATAATCGGTTGCTCCCAATGTTCCGTCACCACGAAGGTTCAGGAAGTGAAGCACACACTTTATTGACAAGAAGTAACTTTTATAGTACATACATTATAATGAAGTGAATACAGTAGGCGTAACAATTGATAAGGACATTGACGTTTGGTCTGCGTAACCGAAAATGGGTGTAATAATGAGTAAAAAGGAACATGATTGGTTATGATGTAATACATAGGTGGATCTATAAGATAATACTTGGCATAGATGCGCGCGCAGCAGTATGACGTGTAATTGACGTGTAACTAGGGGGTGAAGGGGACTTGACATTTAGCTCTACATGTGGAGACAAGAAGTCTGGGGGGTCAAGTCAACCTAATCCCAAATCATATCTAACATCCTATGTTTAAAGAACTATGTTATCCATAAAAGAAGGACTCTCGGACAGAATCTATTCTATACTGACTGTGCGTGCATGTACAAGCGTCTAAGTGTCTACACTAAATGCGAGGGGGTAGGTATATTCCATGGTAACAAGGCTATGAATTACTTGCATGAGGACAGAGAAGCCGGCCTTTTGCTCGGTAAATGGAAGAATGTTTACTTAAGCTACTAGGCAGGAATGCATCGGCTGAGGGGGAAGCAGATAATTCGAAGGTGAAATACAGTTCTTGGCAGGGAGTAGGCTGATGTCAGGCTTCGTGAGCCGCGCAGAGAATGAGACAAAGTTCATGGTCACAGATGCAGGCTCAGACTGGAGCTTTCAGAGGCAGAAGGCAAGAAGAGTTTGATGACAGAATCAGGGCCTACTTGCCTGGACTGTAAAATGGCATAAGTGAACCATATAAAGCCGGTGGCTTTTCATACTTAGGAATGGAATATCCGGCCTATTCATGGCGGATCTGACAGAGGACATGTTGACGGTGGACGCACATGTGTTTGCGTCTTTATAACTGGAACTGGAGGGAACACACAGGTACTTGTGACATGCACATAGAACTGTTGGGGTCCAAGATAGGGGACATAACTGACCAGAAAAATCCATATTTCCACACCCCAACACAGTAGCATAGCCCCGCACCTGTATGCACCATACCCCAACACCGTAGCACAGCCCCGCACATGTACGCACCGTACCCAACACCGTAGCACAGCCCCCCATCTGTAGGTGACGCACCCCAGGCTCGTACCCCAGCCCCGTACCTGTACGCCCCATACCCCAACACCGTACCCCAGCACCCTCACCCAGCATCGCGTATGTACGGACCTTACCTACGCGAAAAATACTCGTAGAGAACCAGGACACTGTAAAACAGCACAAGGAGGGTCAATTCGACTCACACAACACCACAAAACACGTCAACATGACAAAATACATCTCTATGACTGACCTGGCACATCCAAACAGGCAAACAGAGGCCCTAAATCACAACCACCTCTTATAACACACCCACCACAAATTCAAACCCAGCCACACCCACAAATGGACCAATAAAAAGGGCCCACACACACAACCCATGAGCCTTTGCAACAGACCCACTGCTGACAGACCCCACAGACAAACAACTGCACCTTACTTACACATTAACTACACCTTAATGTACACACCTTCACACAACCTCATTCACAAACACCCCCTCTTCACATTCACACACACACTGTCAAATTCACAGCCACACACCCACAACCATCCACACCCACACCCCACACCATGCCCACAGACAAGAATCCAAAGTTCACAAGGGCGGAGCTGGACCTCCTCGTCAACGAAGTCATCAGAGTCGAGCCACAGCTGTTTGGAACATTGGTCAGACAGACCAGCATAGCCCAAAAAACAAGCCTGTGGCAGAGGATTGTCGATAAGGTGAATGCTGTTGCGCCCATCCGAAGGACCAGGCATGAATGCCAAGCCAGGTGGTACGATCTGCGCAGGGCAGTCAAGAGGAAAATGAACGAGGAATATGCCCATCACTGTAGGCGGGCTGCCCTGCAGACCCGTACATTACCATCCCTGGGAGGAGAAGGTGATGGCCATGCTTCCGCCGGTGGGAGTACACGGAGTCAAAGGAGTCGCAGAGCCTGGTGAGTACACAAGCAACTCACGTAACATGGGGGGAATGGCATCCACACCACAAATACACAAAATGCACGCAACTAACCCCAAGCCCTCACCGCACACAACCACACTCAAAAACCACGCTCATGCCACTAACGTCTCCATGCCCCATTCACAAAAAAAGGCAATGCCATGTCCCAGGCCACACCAACCACAAACCCAAGACTGGATGTCCGGGATGCTGGGAGGGTGGGGCTCACACAACACATTGTGCAACTCCGAAGCAGACACCAATGCCCGGTAGAGCACCTTAGTACATCTACCAAAATACTTACCCCACTAAAAATAAAAAATAAATTTTTTCATGAGATGTTGCTGTCAATTGGCATTAGTCCACAACATATGTGTGTGTAAATGTTAAACTATGCCTGAGTGTTGAACTAACTCCAGCCATCCATACCCTGTGATCTGAGTCTGGTACAGGACACACATGGGTCACAATTTATCAGTCAATGCAGACATGGAGGACAATACTCACCTGTGATGGCCTCAAGCTGCTGAGGGGTTGCTTGCAATGCTGTGCGGACAGATCTATTTGGAAGAGTATCATTAAGGCGTAGAGGTCATGCCTCATTTGGAGGTTCCCGGGGAGGGAGTCCCAGGTATGTGTTCCCAGGTGGGAGAACTATGTCCTGCATGCTGGAGTACGGTGGATCTGAAGAAAGGTGGCCAGGTCAAGGTTGGATGCACGGAGATGGCACTACGGGTTCTCGGATGACAGTGGTACAAGGTTGGTGTTGGGTCGGGGTTGTGGCCTGCCTCCTGAGTGTTGGTGGGGAGTCTGAAGGTCATCCTGCAGCACACAGTGATCCATTGCAGCTATCTCTGCTGGACGGTGATGTGGCTGGGGCGCGGGATGTTGCAGCTGAGGTGTGCAGATGCAGCCTAGATGTGGACAAGTGTCCTGGGAGTTTGGATGTGGCTGCCACGTAGAGGGCAGGGCAGTATTTGACACGGATGTTGTCGTGGACCTGGGGGATGGTCCGTCTTTCCTTGGAGTGGATCTATCGGGAGATCATGTGCATAATGCAGAGGGTGTTGCAGTCTGAGGCACAGATGCTGGTGATTACCATGGCAAATGTGAGCAAGCAATCCATGATGCACACCATCTTGTGTGCATGGACACTGGGTGCTTGTGCGGGGCTTCTGCGGGTGGGACACAAGCAGTTGACCCAGCTGTAAGGGGACAATCCTCAGATGTTGACCTCAGTCCTGTACAAGTCCAGCCTCAGGTGGCTGCTGTTCTGCCATTCATCAATGGATCTCATGCAATCTAGAATATTGGAACTGGCAATGTCTGCGTCCTTGGTGAGGGTGAGGAGCACCTGGCTGTCAATGGCATACGAGTTGATGATGAGGCTGTGTGCGCATGTGATGGTGGACACATTGTAGATTGACACGCTGAGAGATGATACCTGTGCCATGTGCCTCACAACGACAGCATACTACATGCAGAAGCCTTGAGCCCCACTCCCATGGCCTTGCTGGGGTACAGAGCCGGTGGGGAGTAGGAGGGACATGACCTGGTGGGTGTGACAGGGCCTGGAAAGCATGGCAGCGCTGTGTAGGCGGTCGGAGTTGCACACTCATCATGCAAAGGTGTTGTGTGTGCGCTTACTGTATGCCTGAGAGCTGGCGGCAGATGTGTGGATGGACATTGCTTGGAGGGTGGCTGCAACATCAGACTGTAGTGTGATGTGGGTCATGAAAGGACATGAGGCTCGTGCAATGAGCTCGTGCAATGATGCAATTGATGGAAGAAGAGAGGAGCATCTTTGATGTGTGTGTGTTGCCAAATCAGGAAACTTTGTGTGCCCTTGCTGCAGTGGCTGCAACAGCAGGCGGCATGTCCTGGGAACTATGCCACAATTTCCACACAAAGACTAGGATGTCAGAAAGGACTACTGCAGCAGGTGAATGTCAAGGAAGGAGTGACCGGTTTTCAATGGCACACCCAGAGACAAAGGATGCACAATCCCCGAAGATGACTGACACCGGATCATGAAACTGAAGGCCAAGCTGCGCACAGGAAACACACCCCAGAAAGTGTTGACGGCCCGTTGTGGGGACCAACATACCAAAACACATACACAGCCATGGACTTCATGCACAATAGAGAATCAAATACATGTAGAACAGCATGCAGGTTGCTAATCTACACATAGACTCATATGCACAATCCTTGACAACCATGCCAGAGATGGTGCATGCACAGTGGCAAGAGACCTGCATTGACAGAGATGAGGCACCCACCTTGGAGGCTGAGGAACACCTTTATTACTCAGGCTCACACCCATGAGTCATGCTACATGTCATGTGCCCCATGGTGAGTCGACATGTATGCATAGTAACAAAACCTGCACAGGAGCAGTGCCCACACATTACAAACAACTACCACACCCAAAAAGCCTTGCTGCAATCCTTACCCACAGGAGACTTTTCACCATGTCCGTGCATGTACTGCTGATTCAGCACACGTTGCATTACTAATGAGGAATAGCAGGAGCACAACGATGCCACGAGCAGACAGCATGCGCAACTACCTGGGGATGAGAGACACACAAGAAGTCAGGAAAAACATAGTCATCCGCATGCATGGTCATGTACTCTACATGAATAAGGTTGACACCATGCTAGTTGTCAATTGAGTGTGTCAGCTAAAATGTGTGGAATGACATCAGCACTCGAGTGACACATCAGCACACACCTCAAAGTCACTTAGCATACAGTCAGCTGGACACACACATTGCAACACATGCCACACAAGGCTCCAAGTGTGCACACTCAGTCCCAGGGACTCACCATTATGAGAAGAAGTTGCGTATGAGCTGACTCCTGATGTCCTCCTCCTCCTCCTCCTTCTCCTCCTCCTCCTCACTTGCCCCGTGACCAAGGCCGTCATCCTCCACGGGTCGATGTTCCTGCTCATCGGGATCCAGGATGAGTGGCACAGCTTTCTCCACTGCCATGTTGTGCAGCATGCAGCACACGAGGAAGATTTTGCAGACCTTCACCGGTGCATATGAGAGGGACCCGCCGGTCTTGTGGAGGCAACGGAATCGGCTCTTCAGGAGGCCAAACGTCCTCTCAATCACTCGCCTGGTCTGCCCATGGGCGTTGTTGTAACGGTGATCTGCAGCTGTTCTCGGGTTGCGGAGAGGTGTCACCAGCCATGGCATGTTGGGATAGCCAGAGTCCCCTACATGGAAACATAATGTAAAGAAGTGGGCCAGGAGAGCCGTCACATACTAAGATACCGCTGAATACTGGACAAACAGAGTCTACCCACCAACAAGACATGCTCGTTCCTTTGTGCAGCTGCAGCATCATTTCTGGTACCCTGCTACGCCTCATGATGTAGGCATCGTGTGCTGACCCTGGAAAACGTGCACAGACATGGGAAATCAGCATGTTAGCAAGACACACCACAAGGGCATTAATGGAGTGAGAATGTTTACGGTTTTGATAGGCTACCTCCTGTGCCTGTGGTGGTACCAAAGCCACATGTGTCCCATCAATGGACCCAATTACATGGGGCATCCCTCCCAGGGCATAGAACTCACGCTTGATACCTGTCTACTGCTCAGGAGTTGCAAAATGCATGAACTCATCCAGGTGCTCCAACATGGCTTCTAAAACATCATGCAGGACACGGCTGAACATGGTCTGGGACATGCCACCCACATCAGCTATGGTGAATTGAAACGTACCGGTGGCAAAGAAATGTAGGGCTGACATCACCTTCATCTTGGGGGTCATCGCAGTCGGATAACTGTGTCGCGGTTGGAGGTGTGGTGCCAGCCTGTTTGTCAGGTCCTCAATTAACTGTTTGGGGAATCTGTAGCGGCGTATGCAGTCACGTTCCCTCATGGCAGCCAAGTCTGGCATTGGTCGGGGGAGAGGCGGTGCCCTGCAGAAATTTGGAAGGAATAACCAAGATTGAGTACATTACTACACCAATGTCAATGAACTGAGCACATGTTCAACAGCTAATACACATATGCTACATACAGAGTCTGGTCTGTGCAATACATCCTGCACACGTATGCCAGCCAGGTGATACTCCTACCAAGAGCCAGCTACAAACGTGGATTGTCAAGGTCTACATGACATGCCATGAAAGTAGCTGTGGGCCAGTGTGAGTGAACAGCCAAACACATTACAGGAGTGACATGCATCCACATATGAGCATTTGAAGGATGTTATCTCATACAGGCAGCTGCCGGCAAGCTAGACACACAGGTCACATGTCATGGAAAAAGGACAGACCACACACCTTGCCATGAAGGGGTACATGTCAAAAATGATCACACAGACATTGAGACTACGCAGATATGTCCTAAGCTCGCAAGTCCCTGTTCGATGCATACAGACACATGTTACGTGTTATTCCACATGTGTCCTGGTGTGCGTAATAGTGTGACATGGGCATACACATATAGACACACGTTGGATGCAGCTACAGCAGATGCCGTTGACGGAACACCAGCAGCAAGATCATGGGAACACATGACACACACATGACATAGTCACATCGTGGCACACTGGTAGTGAGATGTCAGGTGTCATCATCCTTGTACCTGGCCTCAGGGGACAGTTGCGGGTGTTGGTGACTGTGCCATGCCAGTGATGCAGTGCTTGACAAGTTTGAACTACATGCACACATGTAAAAGGTGTGAAGGGGAAGTGCGCCACATAGTGCCCCATCACACATGACATGTGTACACAGGTCATCACACAACTATTGGGTTAAAACATGAGGAGACATGTGCCACTTCACTGCCTGACACACCTAGGCCCTACATATGAAGGACTGCACTGACAATGACTTGATGTCCATCCTTGTGCGAGTCAGACACCTCCATTCCTTTCCTGTGCGCCTCCTATCACCAGTGTAAGCTGTGAAACGCACCGTACACACGCTCTGAGGGCATGTGTACGGTCGTATCACTATATGGGGTTTGGGTAGGAGTACGCTTGTGTGTACGGACCGTACACACATACGTGTACACACTGGTCCTATCCCTATGGGAGTGTCGCCGTAGGTGCACGCCATAAAGATCCGGCCCATACACGTGTTTGTAGGGCCCGTAGCACTATGGTAGTGTTGGCGTACGCGTACGCCATAGTGCTACGGGCCGTACCCGCATGGGTACGGCCCGTAGCACTATGGCGTACGCCTACGCCAACACTACCATAGTGCTACGGGCCGTACACACGTGGGTACGGCCCGTAGCATTATGGTAGTGTTGGCGTAGGCGTACGCCATAGTGCTACGGGCCATACCCGCGTGTGTACGGCCCATAGCACTATGGTAGTGTTGGCGTAGGCATACGCCATAGTGCTACGGGCCGTACACACGCGGGTACGGGCCGTATCACTAGAGTAGTGGTGCCCTAGGGGTACGTGTGAAACGCACCGTACCTGTGTGGGGATTTGAAAATTACAATGGGGACACATAATGGACAAGTATCAGGGCCTACATGCATGCTGGTTGTCATGGATACCCAGTTTAAAGATCAAATTTTTCCATCATCTGGCCTGGAAAAAGCAGTTGGCCACATTATACATTGTTGCAAAGTGGTTGTTGACTTGACATGATGCTGCAAATTTGAAAAAATGCTAATGCTGTCACTGGTGTATGTTTAAAGGGATTGGAGGAAACGTAGGATGCAAATGAGTCTGACCAATCACTCTGTACTCCGGTTACTGAAATAGCCCAGCAAGGCAGATATAAGTCAGCCAGAACCCATGAGAGGGCACTTGCCTGCACAACCTTTGATTCGACACCACTGCTGCTGCTTGCGATTCCTCTGGCACCATGTCGCGGACTGTGGAGAGGGCCCAGCCATTCACACAGGAAGAGAATGAGGCGTTGCTGGACGTCATCCTCCCACAGTTCCCCAGCCAGTGGTGCAGGTGAGTGCTGACTCCGCTACCTTTGACTATGCCCCTTCTTTTTGTGGCTGGCACTTCTGGCATTGTGTCCAGGTGTGACAGACATGAAATGTGGTTTAGAGTGGGTCCCAGGGGGGGGGGGATGGCTCATGTCTGTCATGCAGAGTATGATGTGGTTCATGTGTGCACTCCTCACTTGCATTGTGCTTACTGTGACATTCAATGCATGCTGCATGGCACATTCAGCATAGCTAATTCTCTTGACCCTTCTTGTTCTATAGTCCTGAGGTGATTCAGTGTTCCCCCCGTGTGACAGGTGACTGTACCCACAGATGTGTGTGACTTGAGTGGAGCTGTGGTGAGAGTGTCCAAATGATCTAGACATTGATGTGTGTGAATGTTCCTTGTCATGTGGGTGAGTGTCTATGTGGAGTGTTGCACCACAGCTGCATGGAGGAGGCAACAGCTCTACCCATCTGATGTGAGAAGTGATCCGTGCTGTGTGTCTGACTTGCTGGGCTAGCCCCACGCCTGTGACACCCCCCAGGCAAGTGGCACATGTGCAGAGTGAGGTTTGTATCGGCTGTTGCCACTGGCAGGTGAATGATCTGTGCCTGTGTGTGTCTGTGTAGTCTGCTGATGTTGGGTCAGTGGCCTGGGGCATGTGACTGCTTGGAGGTGTTGGCCATCAGCTTTGTGTTGCTTGTGATGTACAGTGTGTGCCATGATCAGGGAGTGTGTCGCACCCCTCATGCCACCTGTGTACTTCCAATGCCATGTAGTGCATTGGGCCTTACATAGAGGCCAATGTTCCTATGACAAAGGTGCTATTATTTTGCAGCATACTATGCCATGTTCAACAAATCAAAGATGTTCTAATGTGTGTCTCTGTGACATGGAGCAGGTGTAGTGATCTATTCTCACTTTGGCATCCTCACGGGTAACCGCCTACGAGAAGGGGAAGATATGGAAGCGGGCCGTCAGGGCCGTAATCTCCGTGGAGGGTTGCAGTCGGCGCCTGGCACAGGTGAGGAAACGCTGGCAGGACATCCGGTGCTGGACCAGGAGGATTGCCCGGGTCCTGCTGGGGGACTCACCAGAAGGCAAGAACCGTGGGCGCCGGACCCACCAAATGAAGCGTGTCCTGGCGGTGATCTTCCCTGGATAGGCGGTTACAGGTGAAGCAGCAGCAGCAAGGGGGTAGGTACATGTGTGTTTGTTGTGTGTCAACAGCTTTGGGAAGTGCTCAAGCTCATGGATACACTGCCAGGGTTAATATGTGCATTGCATTTTCTGTTCCCCAAAGTCATCCGCTGCTGTTCTTCCTCCTTTCCCCTCCTTGACATGTGTTCCCTGGTCTGTGTGTAATCACTATTGCACATGGTCATCTAGGCTGGCAGTTAATCCAAGTGCACATTGCTGTCTGCATCATGTGGGGGTGGGGTCAGAGACATGTGTTGTTACCTTGCCTGTGCCCTGTCCTGTTCAGTCATTTGGGGGTCCATATCAGTTGGCACTGATGCTGAGTCTCAACATAGGAGTGTGAGTGTTCAAATGAACAGACTTGCAGCATGCATGACCGATGTTGTGGCCTCAGACATGATGTGCATGAGTGGGAGATATGCATAGTGCCGGGACGGTAGCTCATGTTACAGTCAGATAATTCCAGGACCGTGGAGCAGTGTGCCCACTACAGTACCCTAAGACACCCTTGCCTCGGTATCATGTGTGTCATCCAACACTGTGCCCATTCTCAATGTGTTCAGCATAGTTTTGCCTCTGTCGCATTGTTCCCTGGCCTCATTTGTATTTATCTAAAGTGTGCTACATGTGCCCTTTGTACAGGCTGACCCCATTTTGCTTCTGCATCCTCACACTGGCCAGTGCCTGTGTGTCTATGTACAACAATCTGTTGAGGTTTTTAGTCACAAATATGTGTTGGCAGCCTCACGAGGTGATGTGGAGTACATTTAGGAGTTCCTGATGCACTTTTTAGTAAACCCAGATTGAGAGGTGTCACTTCTTGAACTGTCTCAATCACATTGTCTCAGGTATGGGGTGTTTTTGCGGGCAAGGACTACATGTCCAAACCTTATGTCTCCTTGCCAGGTCTGACCAGTGTGTGATGATTGTCTGGACAGGCACTCAACGTGCAGTGACCCAGGCATGTTGTGCAGGGTGTCATGTTTGTGCTTTGCAGCATGTGTCACAAGTTAAAAAACATGTTTCCTGCTCATCCATTATTGGCACAGGTGTGTGCTCCAGATGCTATGTGGTTTGGTCTGTGTGTGCTGACATCTGTGTGGACATTCTTCGTTCACATCAGGGTGTCTCCTCAGTGCAGGTGCTCCTTATTCCAACAAAATTTCAGGGCCATTTGCTAATGCATTGTCCTGTGTCTGGACATGTGTGCCACTCCACATGACAGGTAGTGTGTCAGATGTGTTGCCAACGGTGTCATCATGGTATGGATGGCCATGTGACAGGTGGCATGTTTTAAGTTGTTATTCAAGAAGTCATGTGCCCTGGCACTCACTACACTTGTCAACATGTCCCAATAGTTTATATGCTTTACTTTGATTTTTGTGAAGGACAATGATGTGTCTGCATGACAGATGTCTCCCAAGGGAGTGCACAAGTACCACTTTTACACTTTTGTGGAACACGCTGGCACAATTAGAACATGGGCACATTTCTGCCCAAAATTTGTTTAGGAATTATACATATCCATGTTCCCACAGTGTGTTAGCATTTGGGTTAGTCCTTGGTTGTTGCTGATGCCAACTTACCGGTGTCAAGTCATCCCGACCACCGTGGTGCCATGTATATGTACTTCCTGATACCACATGTCTTCTTAACATTGGCTTCATAGCATTAGGTGGGCAGCTCATGCAATGACTGTGTAAATGTAGTTTTGTGTGCACCTCCTTGTGTGACTTCTGATATTCATGCACATGTGTGTTCTGTTCCACAGGTGGGACATTCACACATTCCAAATATGTCAATTGTGTAAAGTTTTGTGCTTCCCAATGGATCAGATAGTATTACTTTTGCTTTTCTACAGTACTCACAGGTCTATGAGTGTGGGGACCCCTTCAGCATTGGCGTCTGTTATTTGGCATTGGGTGCACCAATACTATTTCGTTCACAGTGACCAGGAGGTGGCATGCCGTTATGGTCTGCCTGTGCTCCATTGTTCACAGACACTAGCTTCTCTGTATAATTGGATATCCAGTTATTTGCTGTGGTGTCCTGATTTTCATTATTTCAGGGGGCATGTTGGGTGAACCAACTGGGGAGTGCAGGGCTTACATATGTGCTAGGTATTCTAGATGTTCCTCATGATGCTTTTCATGATATGCACTGTGACCTATTTAGTTTTGACTCATGTGTCAGATGTACAAGGTGACTGATTATTTCCTGTCTCTTCAACTTGCCCACAGCATCATCGGGGGACACCGAGGGAGACACCTGCACGGACGTGGAGGAGGGATCCAGCACCAGTGCCATCACTCCTGGCGAATCAGCAGCATCAAGTGGCACGGAGGGCGAGGGGAGTGCGGCGGAGGACCTGGGTAGTACCACCACCGACTACGACGCAGATGGGTCCGAGGCTGAACTCCCTGAGGGGGCGGAGGCTGCTCCAACAGCTGGCAGCAGCACTACAACTGTCACCGCCCCCTCCATTCCCATCACCGCCCTCCCAGTTGCTCCGGTCCCTTCTGTCCGTGTAGGGCAACAACGTGTCTCCTTCGTGCCAGGCACCGCACCCCCTGCCCCTGTCTCCCCTGCTGCCCTCACTGCCGAGTCTGTGGACATTCAGCTGCAGTTGCAGGTTGGGCAGACATCGATCCTGACTGTCCTCCATGTCCACACCAGACTGCTGACACAGATGGTGTCGTACATGGATGGCATGTCATCAGTGATGTCTGACCATCGGATGTTGCTGAGGTCCATGGACTCGTCACTGACAGCAGCAGTGGGTCTCCTGCAGCGCTCCGTCCCCCCTACCCCTGCACCATCCACACTTCCCACTCCCATGCCTGTCCCACGCACACCCAGACGTCCCCTTGCACGCACCCACCAGACACAGACAGCACACCACCAGGGAAGGCCAAGCGCACACCTCCTGTCACGCACACACAGGGGGAAGTAGGCACACCCATTGGGTCTGGGGGCAAACGGCAGGCACGCAGCCACAGTCGGAGTCCGCATGCCTCACTCCCCAGTCCCTCCAATGTCACTCCCCTCGGCTCCCCTGCCCCACAGTCTGAGAAGGAGACCTACTTGGCTGTGCTGGGCCTCAGCCCCACTGTTTCACGCAAACGGGCAAGACACTCCACGGGTAGGGGAGTTGATTCCCCCCCCTGTCCACCACCTCCCCCAGTAGCGCTGCAACCCATCCCTCTGACCCCCCCCTCCTTGGGGCCTGTGGTTCCTTCGGGTGCTGGGGAGACGCTGCAAGAGCTTGAGGACATGTGCAGCGCAATACTGATCTCCACCTTTGGCGCTGCCCCACCCCCTGTGGTGGAGTCATCCGTCCCTGCACCCCCAAAACCTGCCCTACCCCCTCCTGTCCCTGTGGTGCCTGGTCCTTCCCCACATGATTCCCCCACCCAGGTCGATCAACCAGAGGTATCTAATGTGCAGGCAAGCTAGGGGAGACGCGTGGCCATGTGTCCCCCCCCAGGACTTCGTGTCTGGACTGGCCTATGGCCTTTGTAAATAGTGTCCTTTTCTACTTTTTGTTTTCATGCTGAATAAAGCATTTTGTTTTTACTTTGCACACGATTGCTTTTCAGGTATTGATGTTGGTGCTGATGCTCCATGAGTTGGGGTGGTGATCATGTGTTGGGTATCTGGGAAAATGTAGTAGTCTGCTGCTCATGGGGTGGACCCTGGTATCTGCGTGGCATAACAAGGTCTCTGCAATGACGCTCTGAGGGCGTGGGTATGGCGCGTACCCCTCCATCACCACAACAATGGTGGTACGGTCCGTACCCACGCCCCCACAGCATGGGTACGGCGCGTACACCTCCATCACCACTCCAATGGTGGTACGGGCCGTACCCACGCCCCCACAGCATGGGTACGGTCCGTACCACCATTGTCGTGGTGACGGGTACGCGTCCACGTCCAATTCCGTTGTGACGGTACGTAGGGAGTGGTGGACACGCCCCCCCCGAAGTGACCAGAGCCAGGAGGTCATGTATGTACAGGACATATTTACAATTTAACTTGGGTGGGGGTTATGTTTCCTGCCCCTGCCCCCCCCTTTGCCCCTGGGTGTTGTTCTGACCTTCTGCGGCGTCTGCGTGGGTTTCTGTGCACCAGGTCGGAGGCTAGGAGGGCCGGGATGACACGTAGGATGAGGTCCATGGCTGTCCATCGTGTACCGGTGCTCCTTCTTTGCTTCGTCCTCAATTTCCCGGCAGTTTTTGGCTGCCGTAAAAAATGGTCCGTGCTGAGTGACGTCGGTACGAATCGTACTTGCTGGTCCGTAAAACGCTGCCTGACTCCGTCCGAATTGTGGGTATTTTTTCGCCGCACGTACTTATGTACGAATCGTATGGAAATGGTATTTCTGAACGATTTGTACTTGCTGGTTTGTAAGGAGGATTTCCCGGGTACGAGTCGTACGGAGAAAACGCTCCGTACAACCATTCGTACCCGGGTTTTACAGGATCGGAATCGGCACCTTAATATACAATTGGCACGCATGGAATAGGTGGGCTAGGTCGGGTGGTACGTCGTACTTAGGCTTAGTTGTAACTTAATATTCTGGAATCAGAATGGAAGACTGGATTACTGTTGATAAATAGTAACTTAAGTAGTCGATCCGCGAATCCCCCGATACTACTTGTTGACCAGATGAGATCGGTCAATTTAGTTCTTGCAATTGTTGTTTACATATGTGTTTTTTTACCGTTCTTTAAAAATATTGTATTTGTTTGACACCATCCATCACTGTTTGTCTCTTTCTTATATCTTTCCTGTTCATCAGCACCCAGGGGGAGGCAGACAGGGAGTGGGAGAATACCACCACCAGGAGGACACCAACGAGGGCTCCTCTGCTGGCCCTAGTAAGTCTTCTTGTTTTTAATAATATTTCTTATTCCATAACTTTTACTGCACCATATTTTTCACGAACTATTTTTTCAATTTCCCAATGCTATTTTTTTACCAGCAATTATCCTTCGATCTGTACGGTTTCCAAAATCTTGTTATCCCTTCCTCTGCTATGATGACTCTCTGTACTACTACTACTATCAGTCTGTCTGTACTGTAGTAGCTAAGCTTTCCCAGTTGGTCACTCTTTATTTGAAAGGTTGTAAATAAAACTCAGATTCACCAGTAGCTCTAGCCATTGAGTCCAGTCCTTTGGGTCGTCCTCTTGTACTACTTCGAGTCTTATTGATCTTGAGTCTTTGTTAATCTTGAGGCTTTGACAATTCACACCAACAAATGCCCAACCAGATTTATTACTATTTTGATATGATAGCCTATAGGACATACTACTACTGTTGTAGGGATCTTGCACATACAGACCTTTGAAAATAGTATGTTGATGATGGTAGGTTGGACCTTCCTCACACACCTCAATCAGAAATTCAGAACCCACCACAATCCCCTGCCCGACTATAGTAGTGTCTTGTCATAACTATTAGGTCTCCGAACCCTCCCCCAAGATACCCAACAAGCAGACAACCCAGAACATAAGACACCCAACCTCTCAGTCGTGGAAGCAATGCACATGCACACCCTTCCTTTAATTTGCGCACTCGTGTAAGTCCACACCAAATACCACCAAGTCTATGTAAGTTCAAAATGTTTATTTTGAATTGAGAAGCTCTGTACATTGTTCTAATATATAATGCAACACCAACAGGAAAATCAATAACATTAAAACAATAAACATTGTTACACTTGCTGGAGTGGGGTTTTCTTTAAAAATTGTATACCCTCTCCATTTTGCATGTTTACATTAAAAAGAATAATTAATTAATAGTAATCTTACTAATTGTTTGCTGTGTTAATTGACCAACCTTACTAATATAAAAAGTACACGTGGGAACTGCATTTGCACGGCCTAAATAATACGTAAACTAAATTTCGTACGCATACTAATAATAGATAAGTAGATTTTACATATTATATGTTGCTTCCGTGATGTATTTGTGATTCGTGCTTTATAAAATGAGTTTAACCTGCATTAAGTGTTGCTTTCTGCTAGATAAATACACACACATAGAGGGTTTAGAGAGGGAATAACATTTTATGTATTAATTACGTTTCTTGTGTTTCTTTGCTTAAGTTGACCATTTGGAGTGGCCACAAAATGGCCGACGTCCCTATTTGACGAGTTGATTCCATTGTGAAAGTCTCTGGGTGAAGTGCGCATGCGTCACCATCAGCAGCAGTGGCCTCTACGCGACCCTAACTCAACTGTGCCACTCAAGTACGCTCTGGGCTATCAGCCAGCTGCCCTGAAAGAAACAATAAAAGATACTTTTCCGAAGAAATTATGAACTATATCTAAAGACACATTTTCCGCATGGGAAACTGGTGGAACAGATCTCACCAACCAATCAGAGACATACAAAAATATTACTCGTTACTTTTGGAATATAATTTTACTATAAATTACCATAGATTAGAGAGGTTAGGAGCGAGACCCTTCAGAAGATTTCAATTTCCTGACGTTATGCTGACGGAGAGGACGGTGACACTGCAGGACAGCTGTTTCCAAAGACTCTGACAGTTTGAACTGATGACCAAGATTTTGACTTAGAGGACGACTTTTAGCCAGAATAGGTAAATATGATGGTCTACTGCTTGATTAAACAAATTATTCGATTTTCAATTATTTAGATAAAAATTTAAGTTTTATTACAAGAACTGTGTTGGGTCGTTATTATGAAAAGTGTATTTATGTAAATAAATTATAGATTAGTTATCACTTCAACCAGCAGCTAGCTGATTCATGGCCTATCCATGGAAGGAGTACTAAAAGGTGAAGCTTAGGCCTTAATAAATAGAGAAAGGTAGGGAAACCGATTGTTCATTAGGGATAAGTGGGTACTTCCTCTCATTACAGCGAATGGAACAATCACCTCCTTGGAAACAGGTTAATAGAAGATGAATGTTGGTGTTATGGGCCCCACCAGCGAATGTAGTGATTGAGTGTGTCTGTGCGATCTATGATCTGTGACGAAGGGAGGGATTTTGCATTGCGCGCTGCATCGGTTTTCTTGGTAGCAGAGATATGGTTAGCTACTGTTTTGGTTTAGCGATCATTGCTTGTAAATAGCTTATTGATTATTGAGTGGTATTGATTTATGTACTAACAATATATGTTGAGTTACGTTGAGTTATATGTTGTTAGCACGGCTTCTGGGATGTAGTAATTCGGAAGTTTGTAACAGTTTCGTAGCAGGGCAGAGGTAAGCGCTAATCTCGGGAAAGACGAAAATGTGGTTGCCCGTAGATAAACGGGAGAAAGTGTGACAAGTGAAGTTGCACGGCGCATTGTCTGGGTTCGATTCGGCAGCATCGTCGTGTGTTGCCATTAGAAATATTCTCTGTGTAAGAGAAGTGTGTATGATAGCGAAGGCTACCTGTGAAATTTTGGTCTTTAAGTACCAGGAAACCAAATGGCATACCGATAACACTTATCACTGAAAAGGCAGCAGGTGTTCTCTGAGCTTGTTAGAAGGACAAAGTAGAGGCAAGCGCTGCTTTGTTAAAGAATGTCATAATTCTGTAGTAGGGCAGAGGTAAGCGCTGCTCTCGGAAAAGACAGAAGTCTGTGAAAATGGTCTACATTTTTCCCTGTATGACAGTGTGTGTATGAAAAAGACATTCTGATTAATGGCGAAACTCTAGTGTTATTTCTCAGGAGCATTGGGTCTCTAATTAGGTGTCTTAATTCTAGAGAAGCGATTAGTTGATGCTTGTTAGAAGGGTAAGGTAGAGGGATGTGCTACTTTATCAACGAAAGTAACGATTCCGTAGTAGGGCAGAGGTAAGCGCTGCTCTTGGGAAAGACGGAATTCTCGTGAGAAAGGTCTATTATTATTCTTTGGTTAGCAAAGCGGACAATGGAGATGTTTCAGTGTTGTTACTAATAGAATTGTAAAGTTGCAATAAAAGTTCACGGAGCGGACTTGTAAAGGAGGGGTAGACAGGAGCAGAGCTGCCGCAGCGGCTGCTGACGTCAAAACGACCGCGCTGGGATTGGACAGTCGGTCAGAAGTGTAAAACGCCCCAGATTGGTGCATTAGTGTAAAGCCGCGCTAGGATTGGAGAAGTACAGGGTGACGTATATGCTCCTCATTGGTGCGTTAGTGTAAGTCGCGCTGGGATTAGAGGACTGTGACAGTGACGTAGTCACTCTTGATTGGTGCGTTAGCGTGAAGTCGCGCTGAGAGTGGACAGAATAGCGGTACAGCTGTAAAAAGACTAGCGATACACAGAAACCAAGAAAATTTATTACCAGCCACCAGATATGGAAAAAAAGTCCTGGTTTGGTAAAATTAAGAAGTGGTTTAAGAAAGATAAACAGGTCAAAACTAGGGAAGGACAGTTACTTCCTCCACCGAAAACTCCTGCATCTTTAATGATTGCGAAATATGGATATCATACCTGTATTTGGTTAGATAATTGGGTAAAATATACCAAAGACGATGGAGTCCTGGCATTTCCAGAACATGGTTCCTTTAATTTGGGACCAACCTTCAATTGACCATCCTGTGGCCTGGTGACCTGTGTGCTGACTCTCTGCCCCTCAGCGGTGTCCTTTGCTTTATCAGCCTGGTTTGCTTGAGTCTCCCTCCCGCCGCCGCGCTTGTCAACCTCGCAGCCGCAGTCTGGAGGGAGACTACATTTCCCAGGTACACCTGCCTCTGAGGCCGGAAGCCCCCTCCCACCATCCGCACCTGGAGGCGACTACAAAAACCACCTGACTCTCGGCGGAGCGGGGACCAACCTTCAATTGACCGTCCTGTGGCGTGGTGACCTGTGTGCTGACTCTCTGTCCCTCAGCGGTGTCCTTTGCTTTATCAGCCTGGTTTGCTTGTGTCTCCCTCCCGCTGCTGCGCTTGTCAACCTCGCGGCCGTGGTCTGGAGGGAGACTACATTTCCCAGGTACACCTGCTTCTGAGGCCGGAAGCCCCCGCCCACCACCCGCACCTGGAGGCGACTACAAAAATCACCTGACCCTCGGCGGAGCGGGGACCAACCTTCAATTGACCGTCCTGTGGCGTGGTGACCTGTGTGCTGACTCTCTGTCCCTCAGCGGTGTCCTTTGCTTTATCAGCCTGGTTTGCTTGTGTCTCCCTCCCGCCGCTGCGCTTGTCAACCTCGCGGCAGCGGTCTGGAGGGAGACAACATTTCCCAGGTACACCTGCCTCTGAGGTGACTACAAAAACCACCTGACCCTCCGCGTCGCGGGAGAGCGCCTGCGGGAGGCGCCGGGCGAAGCCCGGGCAAAGGGCGGGCCGTCTGAGGCCGTCTAAGGTCGGAGGAGGCCGGGCCGTGCCACCCCTCTAACGCGCACACATTGACATTAATCAATCAACCAAGAGACAAGATACTGTGTTCCGGTTAAAGGACTATTATGTAGTGCGTGAGGGACCTGGGACATTGTCGCATAACCATGAGCTGGTTTTCTTAAATTGTTTGTGTGCTATCACTCAGCTTGGGTCTATCCCCTTCGGTGTAAGGCTACTATCATGGGTAAAAGGAAGACAGTAGAGGGAGGTCCAATGAACAGCAGCAAAAAGGGGAAAAAACCTAAGAAAAGTATCCACGCTGCTATGAATAGCGCTTTGACCAGAATAGAGGAGATCGTTAACGACTGTGAGGATTCGCTGGCTGACGAGCAGGTGGGGGGCCAGATAGTTAAAACTGCCCTAAATTCCAACAGCACAATTCCATCTATGTTTCACTCCCAGCGCTTGACCAAACAACAAAGGTCCACCCCCACCCCCATTATCACTATTCCTGATCTTCAACCCATCCCTATACAGCCTGCGGTCACTATGAATGTTACAGAAGTGGTCTTAGTTACTCCCGATTCTGCCACTCAACCTATTCTATGCTCTAATAGGTTTGCCCCCCTTGACCCTGATTTACTGCATCCTATTAGCCCTGCTGCTAAGCCTATAGCGGATCCTGAGATTCCTAGCAGGTCTGATGTTGATAACTTGGCAGTGCTCTATGGTAAAATTGAGAAATTAGAGGAGCTGGTGGCGGATCTTAGCAAGAGGGTGGAGAGCCTTACTATGAGCAGGGCTCCTTCCCCAACCTTTCCTGCTCTTCTACCATCTTCTGGAGCCGCCCTCCCTATGAAGAAGTCTGTTCTACCTAAGCTAATCCCCCCGAAAACTAATGTTGACCATGTATATGAGGGAGCTTACAACGAGGATAATAACACTAGAGCAAAAGGCCATACCAAGCCACATGTAGATACGATAAGATGCTCTGAGCCAGTAAGCGTATCTAATGTAAATTTTCCCTCTAGGTGCATCTCTAGTTTTCTTCTACCTCGTAGACAGGGTAATAACAATCTACTACCCCACACTCCAACTCACCCGGCCATCTCCTACCCCGCGTATGTTAACCCCCCTGTTTTCATGACTCACGCCCCGAAATTGCCACCACGGTGCGCTGTTGAAAACAGTGCATCTTTACATAACAAAGTTATACATTGGTTGAGACATGTAAGAGGATGTAGATCGATCATCAGAGAGGACATCACAAGGGTAAGGAGGCTTTCATGGGTGGATGCTAGCACTGACTGTGTAGAGATTGTTTTTAGGGACCCTACCTTAGCAGAAAATTTACTTTTGCTTGAGTATAGGACTTCACCTCCCGCTCATTCCTCAATCCAGATTCGTAGGTTTCCTGCTTGGATTCATCAGAGGGAGGGAGAGGACTCTGGCTTAAGACAAGTGGACTGACTACCCAATCTACACATAGGTCTACCCCTACATTTACCTAAATTTCACTCTGATGAGGGGTCAGTTCCGAACACCACCCCTGGTCCTAACTTGCCTTTAAATGACTTGGGTGAAACTGATGATAGTTTGGCAGCAGACGAGGGGTGTCAAGCTAGCATGTTGATGGATATGGGGTCCCCCTTAATGCCCATCCCCTCGGGTGTCATCAAGTTTCTATCGTGGAATATCGTGGGGCTAAGGAGGAACCTCACAGATCCTGTCTGGAGTGATTTTATCGATAAGTTTGATCTCATCCTCTTTCAGGAAACCTGGAGTCTGGTCCCCCTGCATAGATCAGGGTTTACCACCCTCTTCGTTCCAGCAATTAGGTCCATACGAGGACGACCCTCTGGGGGTCTTTCAATTTGGGTTAATATTAGCTTGAACTGGGCAGTTAAGAGGCAAGTAACTATTTCTGACGACCTCTTGCATATATCTATTAAAGAGGCTGACCATCAACTCCCCCTTGAAATATTCAACATCTATGCTAGAGGAACCCCAGGCGCACAAGTAAGCCCCACTGTATCAGCTCTCGAGTCCGAACTTTCAGCAATCACCTTTAAGGCGAATGTCATAGTCGCCGGGGACCTAAACTGTACCTTTGAGCCCCTGAGCAGCGATGACATCCTGGGTATTGGCGACGCTGATTCTAAGCAAGGTATACCCCAACTTACTCTTCAGCCATTAAAGAAATGGTCTAAGAGAGTTGTACAAATTAATGCTCTCAATCTGGAGTTCAATCTGAGGGCTACAAATGGACGAACCCAATCGGATAGCTTGGGAGCCCCCACATTCACGAGAACTGGTGCCCCCTCATGCATTGATTATATCTTGTTGGGCACAGAGCTCTGGCCGGATCTTATTGACATGGAAGTTGTCTACCGGCCTGAGAGCGATCATAGTCCTCTGTTCATGCAACTTAGGCGAGGGCTGGTCACTACTTCCATTGAGCCCTCAATTGAACAGAGGCCTGGGGCAAGAGAGGTCGCCCCTACTAACTCTAACAGATGCCTTAAGTGGCCAAGGGTGGTAAAGCGAGAGATGGACCTGCACAAAATTAGAAGGTTAGTTGAAGAAGGCATTGCAGCTTTGGACATGCCCACGGGCTGTCTCTCGCAGGCTCTCCCTCCTAAAGACTTCTCAGAAGCTTACCACCAGACTATAGCAAGGGTTGGGAACTTCTTTGTGATACAGGAAAAGGGGGATCAAAAGCGCCCCCCCCCAAAACAGAAAACCCTTGGTTCTCACAGGACTGTAGGGAAAAGAGACAGACTCTATCTCGAGCCATACAATCTAAGGAACAGCTTGCCATAGTCAATGCCCGGAAAACCTATTACAAGGCCATAAGGAAGGCAAAGCGTCTGTGGGACGAAACCCATTGGCAGGACTTAAAGGCCGCAGCCCTAATGAAAGACTCATCCTCCTTTTGTCCTTTTGGAGCCTTATTAACATCAGCACTAGGGGTGGGGCCGATCCAATCCCGAACCACATAACGGGGAGCCAATGGCATTTACACTTTTCAAATCTTTACTCACTTGGGGAAAGAGTGGGCCCCGAGGAGCAGATCCCGGCAGCAGAGCACCCGGTACCCTTGGAGCTGGAGGCCGACTTTGGTTTATTAGAGGTCCTCTCCGCAATCAATACAATTGCTCCGGGAAAGGCAGCTGGACCCGATGGTCTTCCCGGCGACCTTTTGCTCCACGAAAAAGATCTCTGGGCAGAATTTATTCTTCGGATTTTAAAAAATCTTGCCCTAGGATGCCCAATCCCAGATTCCTGGAAGGGGGCAGAGGTGGTAGCTATTTACATGAAAGGGGACAGGGGGGACCCTGCCAACTACAGACCGATTAGTTTAATCGATGTAATACAAAAAGTGGTTGGCAGAGTCCTCTTGACTAGGATTAAGGCCTGGATAGATGAGGAGGGAATTCTGAGTCACTTCCAAGCAGGTTTTAGGGAAGGAGTTGGTACTATTGACCAGGTCTTCAGATTCTGTACCATATATTGGAAATCTGTGGTCATTGAAAAAGGCAGCCTGTATTTGGCTTTCATTGACTTAAAAACAGCCTTTGACCTGGTCCCACGATTACAGCTGTGGCAGGTGCTGTACGATATGGGCATCCCTCCCCTAATCCTGGACCTCCTTAAACGCCTCCATGAAGGCAATTTTGTCAAAGTTAGGTGGGGACATCAGGGTCAGCTTACAGAGAGGATATCTGTCGAGAAAGGGGTGCGCCAGGGTTGTGTTCTGGCCCCGACCCTGTTCTCTCTTTTTATAAATGGAGTGGCAGACCATTTAAGAGATGACATGGTCGACGCCCCAACCCTGTGCGGGGAAAAAATACCCACTTTGCTTTTTGCTGACGACACTCTGTTGATCTCAAAAAGCCCTATGGGCTTACAAAGATTGCTGTCCCGTTTTTCCCAGTTTTGTGACACCAGGGGTTTGAAAATAACCACATCAAAAACCAAGCTGATGGCGCTATCACCTTAAAAAAACTGAAGGAATAACATCAAGCTTAATGGTACCACACTTGAGCTAGTGGAGGCTTTTGACTATCTTGGAGTGAGGGTCAACAACAAACTTAAATGGGCCCCCCATCTCTCGAAAATGCTCCTTGTCCATAAAAGAGCCTCAGGGGCAATATCAAAACATCAGAGGCTCTCATACAGCAGGCCAATAGCGGCGGCAGTTAAGGTCTACGAGGGGAAGGCAATGTCAGCGGCCCTCTACGGGGCGGAACTGTGGGGATTTGAAAACCTAACAGAGCTACTTAGATCGGAGAATAAGTTCTTTAGAGACTTAGTCTCCCTCCCCCTGTCCACCCCGCTAGTTCCACTCTGCAGTGATCTTGGCAGACAAAACATCAGTAACATGGCCAGGCTGCGCCCTATATTATATTGGTCTAGGCTTAGAAGGTCCCCTGAACTTCACCATTAAGCTTCTGCCCTGGACGAGCTCCTAAAACTCGGAGCAGAACACAAGATCCCCTGGGTATCGAATTCGAAAAAACAGCTGCAGAAGATAGGTCTGGAAGAGGCTTAGATGAGCCAGGTCCCTCCACTCAAATTAACGTTAAAAAAGATCTATTGGGATAGGGTCACGGTCGATACTTTAAGAAATCAGGTGGGTGCGCTTACTATGAATTTTCTGGACATGAAACTTGCTCCTAGTATGGAGTCCTTTATGGACCTGATTGAATCCCCTATAGATAGATCACTATATCTCAAATTGAGACATGGCACCCTTCCACTTCATGAGTTCTAATCTAGCTGGAGTAAGGAATCCGTGAGCCCATAAGGCTGCCCAGGCTGTGCCTCGCCCATAGAGTCCATCGGCCATTTTATGTTTGCCTGTCAGGCGTACAGGCAACCAAGATCAAGATGGCTGAAACCGGTTTGTAAAAATCTGGGCATTAGGTGTGCCAGGGTGGCACTGCGTATTTTGACCTATGAAACATCAGTCCCTAGTGTAATCTGTGGGACCGCCAAATATTTGGGCTGGGCTTGGAGGATAAGACGCAGGCTACTTAAGACGCATCAATCACAAGCCAACCATCCATCTCCTTGACCCTGTATGATTATTACTGTTTATTACACTACCCAATGGGGGTATGTGAAAATGTTGTGTGTGTATACATGCTGTTTTTTATCCCTTTTTAATTATATAGGGAACAAAGCCATCTGTTGTATGGGGTTTTAAACTGTTTTTATATGTATTGTGCTATACTTTTATGATATTTTTTTATATGTCGAATAAAGTAACTACAACAACAATTTGTCCGTTTTAAGGAATCTAAGGGAGAAGATCATGTATTTAGAACCAAGACCTAGACCGACGCAGTTTGAAGCATTGACGGAGTGGGAAGACGAAATGCATGAGCGAGAAAAGCAAAGAAATGGTAGAAGTTACAGAAATCTGTTTGGCAGGTCATATGGATATGAAACACATGCTGATCGAATGAAAAGATGGCGGAATGCAAGTATGACTGAGGGTATGTTTCCTGTAAGAGAGGTAGGAGAGAATGAAGGAAGAAAATGTGTGGAAAAAAGGAATAATGTGGAATCAAGAGGTTACGGAGCAAATGAATCAGATGATGATGTGCTGGATGATGTGTTTTATAAAAATCCACCACCGTACCGACCAGAACCAGAAATGTTGGCACCAAACGCCCCAATGAGAGAAACATTACGAATTATCAAGACTGAGACTATGTTGCCAGATTTAGAAAAGAGAAACTCCACTAGAGAAGTAGAAAAGAAGTCGGAGAATAGAATAAATAGTGAAAATTGAGCAGAATTGGCCAAAACAACTCTAGAATTAACAGAGAAAATAAGAGAATTAACTAAGAATCTAGAAGCTGTACCAGTTCCAGTGACCATAGGTCCAGTAATGCCCGTTTTTGAGAAGCAAAAGGATAGCGAACATTGCTTGACAGTACCATACCGGAATCATAATTTGATTGAGAGTTCAGAACGGAGTCAAGTTGAGAATCCATGGGGACCGACAATAAATATGTTTGAACCAAATGTTTCAAATAATCCACTCATAAATCAAAATTATGCTGAAAAGAGTAGAACGACAGTAGAAACTTTGTTGGAACCCCAGAGAAATCCAGAACAGGGTAGCATAGAAAACCCGGTAGGACCTTCTGTGGAAGAACTAAGTGAATGGTTAAGAGTGTTACAGAAACAAGATAAAGAATCCCAGTCACTAGATGTGGCGAAATTACGAATAGTATTGGAAGAATTAATTGTAGGGACTATTCCCGTAGAAAAATTGAAAAATTATCAGGATGAGGAGTTGTTATTCCTATGCAAAAGCGTGACATGGAGAGCGAAAAATCTGCATGAAAGACTAGAAGAAGTTGCGAATGAAATGGGTATAGATTAGGGGTGGGCGGAATTTGCGGAATTAACCTTCGCAAATTATCGCGAGAATGTTTAAAATTATCGCAAACAAGCAGAAATATCGCGAAGATGCGGAAGTTTTTTTCCGACATGTTCGCGAGATTTTCTGCATGGTTGCGGGTCGCCAACTTACCCATGTGGTTGCTTGCGGGCGCGGCCATCTTGTTTTGAGTTGTTCTCGCGGTGCATGATCGCGAGAAGAAAGACGTGATCGCGCGACGCATGACGTCACTGCGGGCGCGAACTGTCGCGAGACAGCGCAAATGGCTAAAAACAATACAACATCTCATGGAGAACGCGACCGGATCAAGAAAACTTGTCGGCGAACGCAGGGATTCAGGTAAGGCGATCGCGCGCGCGCGAGAATGTATCATTTTACAGCGCGAGCAAGAAACAAATTATCGCCAAGCTGCGCAAACCGGAATTTTTGACATTTTCGCGCTCTCCGCGGAACGCAAAAATGTCAAATTATCGCAATTTCCGCGAACGGAACTAAATTTTTGCCCAGGCCTAGTATAGATATTGATAAGGTAAAAGCCTTACAGAAATCGAGTTGATTTTACTGAAAAGGACATTGAAATTCTGAATACCACAGGACAGATAGGTCAGATAAAGGACATAATCATTTTATTGAGAAAATGGGGAGACGTGGATAAATGGAGAACTAAATGGAATAGAAACGTAATGATGCCTTAGAAAAGACAGTTTCGACATTCCCTGTTAGAGAGAAAGAAAAGGCAGTAACTGAATACCCCATGAGGGAGATTCCAGGAGGAGGATATGTACACGTCCCATGGACAAGACAGGACATTTTGTCATTTACGAATGATTTTCCTCGACTACGCGAAAAGCCCGTCGAGTGGTACCGGCAGGTAGACAGATTTGTAAAATTGCCAAAAGTATTATGGATAGATTTGAATAGTCTGTTTGATATAATAGTACTGGCAGATTTGTGGACAGAGTGCAAGTTGATGATCAACTGGTCAACTCAAGAGTACCCTTGGGATCCTAAGACGGAGCTCCGGATCCTGAGGTAATGAAGAAGTATGAACAGGTTATGGTATTTTTGAAAAACAAAGTGCCCTCTAAAGAGACAGATTGGGTAAAAATTGATCGAACACATCAGGAAGGATCAGTACATGCATACTATGAGAGGCTAATTCAAGCTTTTAAGCAGTTCAGTGGAGATGAGAACCTGAGTGATAAGGATTTGAGTCATTTTGTATACAGATTTGTATATGGTTATGCCCAGAAATTGGTGACATGATAAAACAGCATACGGTTGATTGGCAGAATAAGAAAATAGATGAAGTATTGAGACATGCAAAATATTTCAGTCACGAAATTGAGGCCAAACAGCGAAAATTAAAAGAAAAGGCAATGTGGGCACAAGTAAAGGTAGCTGAAAGTCAGGAAGCTCAGTTGGTCGAACAAGCAAATAACCCAGGAACTAGACCGAGATTTGGCCCAGGAAAAGGGAAAGGTAATATAGAAGAAGCTAAAAAGAAGTTCCCATGCCATAATTGCGGTAGGTTAGGGAATTGGAAATCCGAGTGAAAATTTCCTCCAAGTACTAATAATGAAAATGCATCATTGAATCCGCAGGTGCAGAATGAGGTGAGTGGTCAACTGCAGCAACAGCAGCAGGTGGTTACCTCACAGAATCAGGTGCCAAAACCACCTTTCCCGCAGAGCAGAAACACTCAGAAGTATAGTAATGAATAGGGATTCTACAATGAAGAACAGGTAAATAAACCGCCAAGCGCTCGCGCTGTTTCACAGTATTGGCTGCAACGTGATGAGAGTGACTCAGAAGAAAGCTATTGACGGTGCCGAAAGGAGGAAGAAGAGTGCGTACTTGGCGCAACTCTAGAAGTAGACCAGACAGTACCATTTGTAGATGGAAAGGTTAATGATGAAAATATTACTTTCCTAGTGGACACTGGTGCTACTCGATCAACTTTTAGATCAGCTGATGTTAAGAATCTTCCTCTTTCGGATGAAACAATCCAAGTAGTTGGTGTGTCCAACAGACAGATAAAGACATTTCTGACAGAACCAGTGAAAGTTAGTATAGGGAAATTTTCAGAGATGCACCGCTTTGTTGTGTGCGACACCAGTCCAGTGAATTTATTAGGTAGGGACCTGTTGTGCAAAATGAATTGCACTATATTCTGTACTCCAGATGGAATAGCATTTGAAAAACCAGATGAGGATGTGCTGTATAAAATTACCATAGCTAACAGAGAAAATGAGGTTACTGAGACTAATGCAATATTCAACCCTGATGAATTACCTAAAGAACTGAAGCAGTCTGTGAAAGCAGAAGTGTGGGATTTTACTGGAGAAGATGTAGGACTAATGAGAAATATAGATCCAGTAAAGATAACTATGAAGGAAGGAAGCTATCCAAATGTCCCGCAATATAAATTGACACCTGAGATAATTGAAGGAGTAACTCCAATAATTGAGAAAATGATCAAGCATGGGATTCTAAGGGAAATAATGAGTAGTCCATGTAATTCACCCATAATGGGACTGAAAAAGCCTAATGGGAAATTCAGAATAGTGCAAGACCTGAGAAAAGTGAATAAAATTGTTGTGTCATGCTGTCCCATTGTGCCAAACCCATCAGTAATTCTGTACCAGATTCCCAATGATGCGGAGTGGTATACAGTGATTGATGTATGCCATGCTTTCTTTTCTATCCCATTGCATCATGACAGTCAGCAAATTTTTGCATTTCGTTTTGGAGAGCGGATTTTGGCATGGTGCCGAATCCCACAGGGGTATACAGAAAGCCCCTCAATATTCAATAAATTGTTAAAGAAATCTTTGGAAAGTCTGCAAATGCCTGAAAGTTCAGTACTAGTGCAATATATCGATGACCTTTTGGTGGCGTCGAAAACACGTGAAGCTTGCGAGGTAGACACAATAGCACTACTGAATCATTTGGCAGACGGAGGATTGAAAGTGTCACCAGCAAAATTGCAGTATTGTAAGAAGGAAGTACAGTATTTGGGACATAACATCGAGAAAGGACTGAGAAAAATAACAATAGACAGAATCAGAATTATAAAAGGAATGAGAGCCCCCATGACCCAAAGAGAGGTGAGAATGTTTCTGGGAATGGTGGGGTATTGCCGTCAGTGGATAAGTAATTTTTCCCTGATCGCAAAACCTTTGGTACATTTGACTAGAAGTGATGTAAAAGATCCCCTTGAATTGAACAAAGAAGAATTGGCAGCATTCAAACGATTGAAAGAGGGTTTGTGTGAAGCACCAGCACTAGGCATGCCTGATTACGAGAAAGAGTTTGAGTTGTATTGCAGTGAGAGAAATGGATGTGCACTCTCTGTATTGATCCAGAAACATGGAAGGTTTAGGAGACCAATTGCATATTTTTAATCAATGCTTGACCCAGTGGCTGCAGCTTTACCTGGGTGTTTGAAGGCAGTGGCTGCAACATGTCGAAGTTTGGAGCAGAGTGAAGGTATTGTGTTGGGATATCCGTTGAAAGTGTTTGTACCTCATGATGTGGCGATCCTCTTGACAAGGAGTCGTACTCAGTATATGACACATAGTCGGCTGACTAAGTATGAAAAGGTCATATTAGGTGCAACAAATGTGAGCCTTGCGAGATGTTTGAATGTGAATCCTGCAACATTGTTACCAGATGCTGAAAATGTGGAAGTGAGAGATGAAGCAGATCATGATTGTTTGGACGTGCTTCAGTATTGCACAAAGCCACGACCAGATATAAAAGATGTACCTTTGCCAGAAAGTGATTTTGTGTTGTTCGTTGATGGGTCATGTTGGAGAACAGATGAAGGAGTGCTAAGCGCAGCATATGCAGTATGCACGGTTGCAGCAGTGATGGAAGCATCTTACTTGAAAGGAGTGAGGTCAGCCCAAGTAGCTGAACTTGTTGCTTTGACCAGAGCATGCAAAATCGGGAAAAGTGTGAGAGTGACTGTGATAACTGACAGCCAGTATGGCTTCGGGGTTGTCCAGGATTTTGGCCAGCTTTGGCTACAAAGAGGTTTCCTGACCTCAAGTGGTACCCCTATTAAGAATGCTGAAGTGGTTGGAAAATTGATAGAGGCGATACAGCTGCCTAGACAATTGGCTGTGGTGAAATGTGCTGCCCGTAGTCAAGGTAGTGATTACATCACTACCGGAAACAGGTATGGGAACGATATGGCACAGTATTGTGCACGAAATCAAAATTCGGTCAATCGGGCCAAGGAAAGAGAAATGTCTTCTTGCTCAGTAATGTTTACTAACGTTTTGGGAACTTGGGAAGAAAAGAGACAATTGCAGGAAGAGTCAGGAGATGAGGAAATGAAACATTGGATAAAAGCAGGGTGTGCACCAAGAGAAAAGGACCATGTGTGGGTTTATCGAGATGGAAGACCAGTGATGCCTGATAGCATGATGTCTACCATGGCATGGATGTATCATGGCCAGGGACACATAGGGAGAGACGCCATGATTAGGTCCTTTAAGCAGACCTGGTACGATCCAAAATTCAGACTTGTAGCAGAAAGTCTATGTCAGAGATGTCTAATATGTCAGCAATACAATCCCGGGAGAAAGACAGTGGTGAGTCTAGGAACCATAGGCCGAGAAGGAGGGCCTTTTACCAGAATGCAGATTGACTTCATTGAAATGCCTCCATGTAACAGACTGAGGTATGTTCTGGTTATAGTCTGCCTATTTTCCAGGTGGGTGGAAGCATTCCCAACAAGAAGAAATGATGGGATGACAGTGGCTAAGCTACTTTTGAGAGAATTCATCCCCAGGTTTGGGTTTCCAGTGACTCTTGAATCAGACAGAGGAGGGCATTTTCATAACGAGATTGTAAAATTGAGTAGTGAAGCATTGAATGTACAACCGAAACTACATTGTGCCTACCGACCAGAGGCTTCTGGTGTGGTTGAACAGATGAATGGTACAATCAAAAACAGGATTGGGAAAATGTGTTTAGCCACTGGTATGAAATGGCCTGCTGTCTTGCCTCTAGTATTAATGACAATTCGAGCAATACCAGACAGAACCACAGGGTTAAGTCCTCATGAAATAGTCATGGGACGAGCGATGAGGCATGTGTTCATTCCAGTCAACAAGCTGATGACAATAACTGATGACATGGTGTTGGAATACTGTAAAGGCCTGGCTGATGCAGTTCATTCTGTGTTTCATCAGGTTGGAGCGGATGCCACCACTCTTGAAAGGAAGCCAGCCCATGATCTGAGCCCAGGAGACTGAGTAAGGATAAAAGTCCACAGAAGAAGAAATTGTTTGGTTCCAAGGTGGGAAAAACCAAGACAAGTCATTCTGACCACAACAACAGCTGTGAAGTGTGCTGGAGTGAAAAACTAGATCCATGCCAGCCATACTTTGAGGATACCAAATCCAGTTGACAGCAAAGGAAAAGAGTACTATTACGAATCAGAGTCAAGTACTGAATCAGATAACGAAGAGCCAAAAACACAAGAAAATCCTGAAAGGGGGGAAAAAGAATCTGATCAAATATTAGTCCCCAGAAGTATCTCTCTGAGAAGACGATTGCAGATTTCTGATACCAGTTCAGATTCTGAAGACGAACAAGGGAGACAAGGTCCCAGAAAAGAACACAGAAAGAAAAAAGGAAAAGACAACGAAGAAGCAGTAAAAGAAATTTGAGAGAAGGAAGTTTCAGATGAAAGACCAAGAGAAATTCCACCTGAAATAATAGATCAAAGTGAAAAAGGGACAGGTACAGAGAGAGAGGGACAGATTGCGGAAGACCCCCAAGGAGGTGTAGGGAACTGCAACGTCCAGCTAGGTGAAGGGACAAGTAGCCTGCAGGAAGATTGCGTGTCGGAGACCCGAGGAGGGACAGAAGTAGGGAAAACAAAACAAGTGGTGGAAAAAGAAGTAGTTGAAAAGAAAAAGCAAGTTGAAACAGAATCTGAAGAGAGTGAACATGAAATACCAGAAGGTCGAGTTCTAAGAAAAAGGGCTTGGAGAGAAGAAAAGAATAATAAAGAAGGTAAACAGAAAAGAGTTAAGAAGGACGAAGTGTGGCCAAACAAAATAAAGAGATTAAGATATCGGCTGACATGAGTGAAATCGCCAAGGGCAGATCAGGTGAATGAAGTGACAAGCCAGGAAAAATCGAAAGAAGAAGAGACTAATCAAAATAAGGAAGAGGGAAAAAGAACAAGGAAACCTAACCAGAAGTATAAGTCACCGGAATGGACGTACGTGGCTCTGCCTGAAAAAGAAGAAGAGGCAGATAGTCAAGGAAATCCAGAGGAGGCTGTACTGAAAGTGGTTGAAGAGGAAGAAGATGCAGGAATCCTGAGAGTTATCTTATCCAACATCGGAGAAGAAGAAACGGAAGATCAGGAAATTCTGTACTTGGATGAACAGAAAGAAGTGAAAAATGATGAAATGCCAAACTGAGAAAATCTAGAAAACTACTGGTGAAGGAATAAAAATTGAGTCAAACGATAGATACTGGTAGAACCAAGTAGGGTATTAGAGCCTAAGGTTAGAAAACTAGTTGTGAAGTAAAAGAGGCTAAATCAAAAGACACAGTCCAAATTAACAAAGATGGCTAACAAAGATGGTAGCAAAAGTAGATGTACATTCATGAAGAGATGGTGTAAAATGTGTTGTTGTTGTACAGGATTATTAATGCTTCTATGGAGCATACTTGCTCTTCTGATTTCTTTTAAGGTTAGTATAGATACACTAGAAGGACACACTGAAAACATTACTAACATAAAGAAGATTCAAAAGGTAGTTCCGACTAGAATAGATAATAATTATTTACATAAAGATAGGTCTATTAATGATTTTTTCAAATAATGTGTTTTCTAAATTATTGTATGAATATGTAAAGACTATGGACGTAAGGGACTGCTATGTATGCATGCAGTTACCTGTATCTGTGTCAGAGGGAGTGACTTATCATCACCTTCCAGCAACGTATGGAATAGCATGTAGTGTGATAGCTAGCTTATTTGATGAGACAGGTAAATTAGAATATTATTTTTCAGATGTAGATAACATTTTTGCACAAGTTCCTGCTAATAACAAACTAAACAAAGTAAGACCTGCTAAGGTATTAGGTGAATTTTTCTTAGAAACTAAGGAGTTAACATTAGAGTATATATTTTAAAATAATTTGACTTGTAGTTTAAAGAAAGAAGAAAAGACATTCCTAGACATGGTCGAGGAAAGGAGATTGAAAATGCAAAGAAAGGCATCTGAAGGAAAAGGGGAGATGTAGAGATGGAAAAACATATGAAGGGAGAGCCTAATCCAACTTTGGCTTTAGATTGGCCTCAGAAAGGGAAACTGTGTATAAGAAGGAATCAAACGGCATATAACAATCATTTTCTAGGGAATAGTGAGTGCCATGATACATACCCAATCATGGGTGGATGGGGATTTAAAGGTGGAAGAGATCCAGTTTTCCCTGGACTTTATTTTATCTGTGGGAACAAGGCATATTATCGTTTGCCAGACCATTGGTATGGCACATGTTACGTAGGCCTGGTTTTTCCAAAAATCTTTCACATGGACAGAGGTAAAGATTGTGTGTTGGACCCGGCCTCGTAGCATGGCTCCACTGGTCCCCGCACCACCTCACCTGGTACCTGCAGCCCCCAGCTCACGGCCTAACCGATCCTTTCCACCAGAACACACGCACCCGACCCGGACATCCGCGTCCATGGCCTCTCCCCCTTCGGCCACCCCGGGCCCGCGTGCCCACTTCATGCCCCAAGATGGCCGCCCGGCCCCAGCACGACCCGGGCCTAGAGGCGCCACTCCGGCTGGAGGACATCACGCTTCCAGAGGATGAGAGAGGGAGGAGCAGTTTCTGTCGCACCTCTGAACTCCCCTGGGACGATGGGTTTCGATCGGCCCTCCGGCCTCCCTGAGGGCTGGCTCCACACCTGCTGGGTGTCTGGGACTCCTCCCGACCCGGCCCTGAAAAGATCACAAGACAATGGCAGGAAACCCCGACAAGCGACCCCCAGGTGACAAGACCCCTGCCTGCACAGACTCCGGACATCAAAGAGGGGTCGACCTATAACAAGGGGTGCTCTAGGACTGTCCGGCAGATTCGACGCTGGAACAACGAGAGCCTGCTGACGCGGTCGCAGCTCCTGGAACTTAGAACCACCTGAGCCCTGCTGAGTGACTCGCGGCTCCCTGAAGATCGTAAGACCTCCGAACTGTACCTGAGCCCTGCCGAGTGACTCGCGGCTCCCTGAAGATCGTAAGACCTCCGAACTTGTACCTGAGCCCTGCTGAGTGAGTCGCGGCTCCCTGAAGATCGTAAGACCTCTGAACTAGTACCTGAGCCCGCTGAGTGACTCGCGGCTTCCACAGACTCCACCGGTCCCGCCGGACCCCCCGACAACCAGCCTACCCCCCAGCTCGAGGATTGTGAGCTGTGCGCCGGGTACGTCCTTGCCTTGAACCTTTTTTTACCAGAGACTGTCCCGCTACCCCCTATCCCTTCTGAGACTCATTGAGCCCGTGCTCTCCTTGTACATATTTGCAGTGCTAACCTGTTTGATAAAGATTGATTCCTAAGGACACACGGTGTGGTGTTTCTGTGTCGTGGGGTGCCAGAAGTACGATCCTCGATACGAGATTTCTCCTCCTGAGGAGTCTCCCGCCAGTGCCCGGCTACGATACTTTGAGGGTGGGTCTCAGGGTAGTCAGGACCCCCTTTCCGGGCTCCTCTGAGGTCGCCGTCTAACATTGGTGGCAAGCAACGGGATTCGGGCCCATCACCGAGAGATCGTACCGTGAACGACGGACGCACTACCGACAAAGATGGCAGAAGGAAACACCATGATCCCCGCAGAAACCAGCGCCAGCAGGGTGTTCCAGGTGGAACAACTAGAAGAATACACACACAAAGAACTAAAGCAATTCTGCAAAGAACTTAGAATCGCTACCACCGGTCTCAACACCAAGGAAGATTTGCAGAAAGCACTGAAAGCCTGGGTGGATGCCGAGGCCTCCCGCCCGGAAGACACGGGGGAGCGCCCCGACGAGGCCGAACCCCCCCAAGGCGAAAGTAGCAGCAATCAGGTGCGAGGCATCGTACCAGACGGGGGCCTATCCCCGGAAGAACTCGCGGACAGAGAGAGAAGCCGCAATCACGAACTCGAGTTAGCTAAACTCAAAATCGAAGGCGAATTAAAGTTAGCGGAGAAAAAGCTAGCAGTAGAGCAAATGCGCGTGCAAGGCGAGCTAGAAGAGAAGAAGCTCCAACGGGAACACGAAGGAAGGAAGCTCCAACTAGAGCACGAACGCAGCTTGAAAGAAATCGAGCTCAAGGCCAGAAGCGAGGAAGGGAGGCCCCCGGGAAACCGAGAGGCGACCTCCCCAGCGGAGCAGAAGGTCCACATCCCCAAGGACGTGGTCAAGGAATATTATAAAAACGATGACATTCAACAATGGTTCAGGGCCTACGAGGTCGCCATGACCTCCCATCGGGTCCCGCAGAAGGACTGGGGGGCAGGGTTGTGGGGACGGTTTCTGAGCGAAGGAAGAGACACCCTGCTCGACCTACCCCTCCCTCTGCAGACCTCCTACAGCCACATGAAAGAGGCTCTACTCACAAGGTACGGTCTCACCCCCGAGATGTACCGTCAGCAATTCCGGGACTGCAGGAAAATCCCGGGCACCACCTGGGTGAAATATGTAAACTTTTTCAGTCGGGCCTTCGATGGGTGGGTAAAGGGCAGCAAAGTCACCACCCTTGAGGAACTCACCGACCTCCTGAAGTGGGAACACCTGGCGGCGAACTGCTTTGTGGAACTACGCCAGCATCTGCTTGACAGCAAACTCACCGATCCCAGGAAGCTGGCGGTGGAAGCAGACCGCTGGACCAACACCCGGGTCACCCGGGGCATGGTAGGAGAATAACCCCGAGCCAGTCAGGGACCCCCCCGCCAGAGAGGAGGGGGGAACCAGGGAGGCCAGAGAGAGTCCCAGCCTAGCCCCCCAAAGACCCAACCTCCACCTTTCCCAGCGCCCCCCCCCACCAGTAACCGGACCCCCCGGGAGACGGGGACACAGGGTAACCGTCACTTGTTTCCGTTGCCAGAAGCCCGGGCACTACGCCAATGACCCAGAATGCCCCATGGCAACCCAAAACACACCTGCAAGACAGATAGCCAACATAGCTCTGGGGGAGGAGGTTGAGGAAACCGGGGAGTGGGAACCCGCAGCCATGGCCCTAGTATCCCTGGGAGATAGGGAGATGGTCCCTGGTAGCCTCCTGCCCTCCAACACGAAGAAATACGGGCAGCTCGTCAAGATCAATGACCACCAAATAGAGGCCCTGCGGGACACCGGGGCCAGCATCACCGGTGTCCTCAGGCACTTAGTCCCCGAGGAGCAGATCCTCCCCAAAGTCTTTTGCCCGGTAATTTCCACAGATAATAGAGAGAGTATGTGTCAGGTAGCTCTGGTGCCGTTTGAGTGGGGTGGAGTGATAGGTAAACTGAGGGTGGCCGTAAGAACCTCCCAGCCGGTCGACTGCCTCTTAGGGAACGACCCGGAGAGTTCTCCCTGGAAGCACGTCGAGCGCAAGGCCCACCTAGAGATGATGGGGCTCCCCGAGTGGGTGTGCGCCACCACCCGATCTATGTCAGCTCGACTTCCCCCCCTGAGAGAAGTCGAAGACGCCCCGACCGAAGAAGTCAGAGCAGTAACCACAGAGGGTCCTCCCGTCCCCCCATCGGAAGGGCCCGTCGCCAGCGACGAACCCTCCCTGTCCGACACCGCCCCGGTCCCCGAGTTGGGCGATCTACCCGAGTTAGCCCAATGGCGCCACGAGGGCAGGCCCACCCGGGAGGAGTTTTGCCGGGAGCAAGCCACTTGTCCTTCCCTGGTCGGACTACGGCGCCAGGCCGAGGGCCAAGCCGCAGGCGACCCAACTGGAACGCACCGAATTTATTGGGAGAATAACATTTTATACAGTGAGCAGAAGTCGGTGGACCTGGGATCCGGACGGGTGCTGGTGGTACCCCTCCGCTTCCGAGACTTCCTCCTGGGCTTAGCCTACGACGTCCCCCTCGCCGGCCACCTGGGTCAAGACAAGACCTACAGCCGTCTTGTGACCCATTTTTACTGGCCTAGAATGAGAGCAGCTGTAGAGGCCCACTGCAAGTCCTGTCCCACGTGCCAAGCTAGTGGGAAGAGTGGGGGGAAGCGCAAGGCTCCCCTCCAACCCTTCCCGGTCGTCAGTACCCCCTTCGAACGAGTCGAGATCGACATCGTGGGGCCACTGGACCCCCCCACCTCCCAAGGTCACCGTTTCATCCTGGTCCTGGTTGATCACGCCACCCGATACCCTGAGGCGATCCCCCTACGCACCGTCACGGCCCCCGTAGTGGGCCGGGCCCTGATGGGGATCTTTTCCCGGGTAGGTTGTCCCCGCGAGGTCGTGAGCGATCGCGGCACTAATTTTATCTCGAAGTACATGACGTCCCTGTGGCAACAATGTGGAGTGTCCTACAAATTCACCACCCCGTACCATCCCCAAGGGAACGGCCTAGTAGAGAGGTTTAACGGGACTCTGAAAGGGATGATCACCGGCCTAGAAGAGCCCCTCCGGCGTAAGTGGGACGTCCTGCTCCCCTGCCTCTTGTTCGCTTACCGAGAGGTCCCCCAGAAGTCCCTAGAGTTCAGCCCGTTTGAGTTGCTCTATGGACACCCCGTCCGAGGTCCCCTCAGCTTGGTTAAGGAAGGGTGGGAGGCGACACCCCAGACCACCCCACGAGATGTGTTCCACTATGTTCTGACCCTCCGGAACCAGACCAGGAAGTTCCGAGCACTGGCCGAGGCCAACCTAGAGACAAGCCAAGAAGAGATGAAGCGCTGGTACGACCAGAATGCCACTCTGGTTGAGTTCCAGCCGGGCCAACAAGTATGGGTCATGGCCCCGGTGAAGCCAGGCGCCCTCCAGGACAGGTGAACCGGGCCCTACAAAGTGATTGAGCGAAAGAGTCAAGTCACATACTTGGTGGACGTCCAGTCGCCTCGGGATCCCCTTCGGGTCCTTCACGTGAACCGCCTCAAACCTCACTTCGTGCGGACAGAACTAAGCCTCCTGCTGGCCACCGATGACGGGGCCAAAGATGAGTCCGATCCCCTCCCGGACCTCCTGTGTGTCAAGGAGCAGGATGGCTCCGTGGAGGGAGTGAACCTCTCCCCAGCTCTCACTGCCCAGCAGCAAGAGGACTGCCGCCAGCTACTAGGACAATTTGCCGACCTCTTCTCCCTGATCCCCCGAGTCACCGACTGGTGTGTCCATGACGTGGACACCGGGGACAGCCCACCGGTGAGACACCGAGCATACCGGGTCCCAGACCGGGTCCGGTCCTGCATTCAAGCTGAAGTCTCAAAGATGTTGACCATGGGGGTGATCGAGCCATCTGACAGTCCCTGGGCCAGCCCCGTGGTCCTGGTCCCGAAGGCAGCGGCCCCCGGTGTCGCCCCCGAGCTCCGGTTCTGTGTGGACTACCGGGGGCTCAATGACGTCACCCGAGCCGATGCCCACCCCATTCCACGAGCCGACGAGCTCATTGACCGACTCGGGGCAGCCCGGTTCCTCAGCACCTTCGACCTCACCTGCGGATACTGGCAGATTGCGCTCACCGAGGGAGCCAAGGAGCGGTCCGCCTTCTCCACCCCAGACGGCAATTACCGCTTCCGCGTAATGCCCTTCGGAATGAAAAATGCCCCGGCCACCTTCCAGCGACTGGTGAATAGAGTCCTGGCCGGGCTCTAACAGTTCAGCGCGGCCTATCTAGACGACATCGCCGTTTTCAGTTCCGAATGGAGTGAGCACCTCCAGCACCTCCGGAGGGTGCTAACCGCCCTGCGCCAGGCAGGCCTCACCATAAAAGCCAGCAAGTGCCAAATTGGGCAAGGTTCAGTAGTCTACCTGGGGCACCAGGTCGGGAGTGACCAGGTCGCCCCTCTACAGCCGAAGATCGATGCCATCGTGGCCTGGGAACCCCCACCACCCAAACGGAGGTCCGAGCCTTTCTGGGCCTCACTGGCTACTACCGAAGATTCATCAAGGGGTATGGCAGCCTTGTCGGCCCCCTCACAGAACTCACATCCAAAAAACAGCCAAAGAAGGTGCAGTGGACGACCGCCTGCCAGGAGGCGTTCGATGCCCTAAAGAAGGCCATGTGCACGGCCCCCGTCCTCCAGGCTCCCGACTACTCCAGGGAGTTTGTAGTCCAAACCGATGCCTCCGAGCATGGCATTGGGGCCGCCCTGTCCCAGGTGAATGACCAAGGCCTAGACCAGCCCGTCGCCTTCCTCAGCCGGCGGCTATTGCCCAGAGAACAGCGATGGAGCACCATTGAGCGTGAAGCCTTTGCCGTGGTCTGGGCACTCAAGAAACTACGCCCCTACCTGTTCGGCACCCATTTCAAAGTCCAAACCGACCATCGGCCCTTGC
Source organism: Triturus cristatus (assembly GCF_964204655.1). Classification (NCBI taxonomy): domain Eukaryota; kingdom Metazoa; phylum Chordata; class Amphibia; order Caudata; family Salamandridae; genus Triturus; species Triturus cristatus. Next base: position 1,106,818,757 of record NC_140590.1, on the reverse strand, counting down.
GATGGCTCATGCAGATGCGGGGAGAAAACCCCAAGCTACTGCGGTGGTCAATCTCCCTCCAGGGGATGGATTTCACCGTAGAACATCGCCCTGGTACGGACCACGCCAACGCTGACGGCCTCTCCCGGTTCTTCCGCCTCAGCGAAGAGAACCCCCCAAGATGATGGGCAGTTCTCTCCGGCTTTCAGCTGGGGGGGACGCGTGTTGGACCCGGCCTCGTAGCATGGCTCCACTGGTCCCCACACCACCTCATCTGGTACCTGCAGCCCCGAGCTCACGGCCTAACCGATCCTTTCCACCAGAACACACGCACCCGACCCGGACATCCGCGTCCATGGCCTCTCCCCCTTTGGCCACCCCGGGCCCGCGTGCCCCCTTCATGCCCCAAGATGGCCGCCCGGCCCCAGCGCGACCCGGGTCTAGAGGCGCCACTCCGGCTGGAGGACATCACGCTTCCAGAGGATGAGAGAGGGAGGAGCAGTTTCTGTCGCACCTCTGAACTCCCCTGGGACGATGGGTTTTGATCGGCCCTCCGGCCTCCCTGAGGGCTGGCTCCACGCCTGCTGGGTGTCTGGGACTCCTCCCGACCCGGCCCTGAAAAGATCACAAGACAATGGCAGGAAACCCCGACAAGCGACCCCCAGGTGACAAGACCCCTGCCTGCACAGACTCCGGACATCAAAGAGGGGTCGACCTATAACAAGGGGTGCTCTAGGACTGTCCGGCAGATTCGACGCTGGAACAATGAGAGCCTGCTGACGCTGTCGCGGCTCCTGGAACTTAGAACCACCTGAGCCCTGCTGAGTGACTCGCGGCTCCCTGAAGATCGTAAGACCTCCGAACTGTACCTGAGCCCTGCCGAGTGACTCGCGGCTCCCTGAAGATCGTAAGACCTCCGAACTTGTACCTGAGCCCTGCTGAGTGACTCGCGGCTCCCTGAAGATCGTTAGACCTCCGAACTAGTACCTGAGCCCGCTGAGTGACTCGCGGCTTCCACAGACTCCACCGGTCCCGCCGGACCCCCCGACAACCAGCCTACCCCCCAGCTCGAGGATTGTGAGCTGTGCGCCGGGTACGTCCTTGCCTTGAACCTTTTTTTACCAGAGACTGTCCCGCTACCCCCCTATCCCTTCCGAGACTCATTGAGCCCGTGCTCTCCTTGTACATATTTGCAGTGCTAACCTGTTTGATAAAGATTGATTCCTAAGGACACACGGTGTGGTGTTTCTGTGTCGTGGGGTGCCAGAAGTACGATCCTCGATACGAGATTTCTCCTCCTGAGGAGTCTCCCGCCAGTGCCCGGCTACGATACTTTGAGGGTGGGTCTCAGGGTAGTCAGGACCCCCTTTCCGGGCTCCTCTGAGGTCGCCGTCTAACATTGTGTACATAATTTAGGTAATCATTTAGTACGTAGTAAAAGAGAATCTTGGGCAGAGATTGTAGGTGACATTTTTGGAGCATTGATACCAGCAGTGGGAATATCTGTGAATGTGAACAATATTAGAAAACTATCAACAGTAGTGGATCGCTTGTCAACAAGCACCGCTGGAGGATTCTTATTGGTTAATACTGAAATGGTTGCCATGCGTGCTATGGTAATGCAAAATTGACTTGCTCTTGATATATTATTGGCAAAAGAGGGTGGAGTCTGTGGAATGCTGAAAGTTCAACATTATTGCACTTACATTCCAGATGAAAGCAAAAATCTGAAAGTTTACATTAAAAATATTACTGAATTGCATGACAAAATTGTACCACTGGAGGTTGAAGGTGTTTGGGAAAAGATTGGGAAGAAAATAGCTGCTATTAAAAACTTTTTAGTAAAATTAGGTAGTACATTTATTAACATGTGTAATTTTAGTGTTATTATTATTAAGATTAGGTTGCATGTGCTGTAAAAACAAGAAAACAAAGAATAAAATAAAAAGAGAAAAACCAAAAAGAAAAGAAAAGGATCCAGACAGAGATTGAGAAGAGATAACATTAGAAGAGTGGAAAGAGAGTATTGTTAAAAAGGCAAAAAGAGATGATTTTGAAGCAACTGAATTACGAATAAAGAGCAAGAACGCATTTCAATATTTCCCGTAAAAAGGGTGAAGAAATTTAGTGATGTGGTGGTGTTAAAATCACCAAAGGGGGGATTGCCGGAGTGGGGTTTTCTTTAAAAATTGTATACCCTCTCCATTTTGCATGTTTACATTAAAAAGAATAATTAATTAATAGTAATCGTACTAATTGTTTGCTGTGTTAATTGACCAACCTTACTAATATAAAAAGTACACGTGGGAACTGCATTTGCACGGCCTAATTAATACGTAAACTAAATTTCGTACGCATACTAATAATAGATAAGTGGATTTTACATATTATATGTTGCTTCCGTGATGTATTTGTGATTCGTGCTTTATAAAATGAGTTTAACCTGCATTAAGTGTTGCTTTCTGCTAGATAAATACACACACATAGAGGGTTTAGAGAGGGAATAACATTTTATGTATTAATTACGTTTCTTGTGTTTCTTTGCTTAAGTTGACCATTTGGAGTGGCCACAAAATGGCCGACGTCCCTATTTGACGAGTTGATTCCATTGTGAAAGTCTCTGGGTGAAGTGCGCATGCGTCACCATCAGCAGCAGTGGCCTCTACGCTACCTTAACTCAACTGTGCCACTCAAGGACGCTCTGGGCTATCAGCCAGCTGCCCTGAAAGAAACAATAAAATATACTTTTCCGAAGAAATTATGAACTATATCTAAAGACACATTTTCCGCATGGGAAACTGGTGGAACAGATCTCACCAACCAATCAGAGACATACAAAAATATTACTCGTTACTTTTGGAATGTAATTTTACTATAAATTACCATAGATTAGAGAGGTTAGGAGCGAGACCCTTCAGAAGATTTCAATTTCCTGACGTTATGCTGACGGAGAGGACGGTGACACTGCAGGACAGCTGTTTCCAAAGACTCTGCCAGTTTGAACTGATGACCAAGATTTTGACTTAGAGGACGACTTTTAGCCAGAATAGGTAAATATGATGGTCTACTGCTTGATTAAACAAATTATTCGATTTTCAATTATTTAGATAAAGATTTAAGATTTATTACAAGAACTGTGATGGGTCATTATTATGAAAAGTGTATTTATGTAAATAAATTATAGATTAGTTATCACTTCAACCAGCAGCTAGCTGATTCATGGCCTATCCATGAAAGGAGTACTAAAAGGTGAAGCTTAGGCCTTAATAAAGAGAGAAAGGTAGGGAAACCTATTGTTCATTAGGGATAAGTGGGTACTTCCTTTCATTACAGCGAATCGAACAATCACCTCCTTGGAAACAGGTTAATAGAGGATAAATGTTGGTGTTATGGGCGCCACCAGCGAATGTAGTAATTGAGTGTGTCTGTGCGATCTATGATCTGTGACGAAGGGAGGGATTTTGCATTCCGCGCTGCATCACACTTACTTAAAGTTGGGAATTAAATCATGGTAACTGAACAGTGGTAGAAGGCAGCACCACCATCCCCTTGGAATTTAGTTTATATACATTTATAAATGAAGATCTCTGAGTGAAGGACCCCTCACCTTAGAAGAACCTAGTACTGGTAGTGCTTGCATCATAAGCTCTGCAAAGCTCTGGTTCGTAGAAGGGAATCTCCTGTCTGTAATGCGAAAAATGAAATGGTGCGCATTAGTATATTGCAACTTGCAAGCATTTCTCAGCCGTGCCAAAAAGTGTAGCATTTATGGATAAGCAATATGGACCAACAGTACACCAGTACTTCATAAAAAAGTGGCTTGTTAATGTTTTTGTTGACCGCTTGTACGCAGCGCGTAGACAGTAGCAGTGTGAGGCAGGTCATGTGGGCTCAAAGGTGTCTTATACAACAAGCTGCAAGGTAACGTCACATGTGCAAAAATAAAAGACACAAAGGTAAAATGGTTGCATGGCTCGGGCTAACTAAGCAAAAGCTAGAATGACCCTAGGGGGGACCATATATAACTATTTGTGTCTACTCTACTACTACCCGATTTGTACTAGTGATGTATGTTATATAGTATTAACTCATTTTTCAATCTTGCTACTGACCAATAGGGGGAGGTTATATTACGCCTAATAAATGTGTAATGTTTTCTAGGCGCACTACCGACCACCATTGCCGGGGCCAGCGAGGGCGACACGGAGGGAGAGGATGCGGCAGTTGCTGCTGATACCGACGATGGAGCGATAGGGGGAGTGCCAGCACCAGTGGCGGGTGGTGGTAAGTTAGAGTCATAATCCTTAACTATTGTTGACACTACACTCACTGCAAGGGTGTACTGTATGTATACTGTACTGTTGAGACTTAGGGCCCCATTAGGATGGCGGGCGGGTTGCCCCCGCCGGGCCGGCGGTAGTCACCCCCGACCCCACAGAGAAGACTAAATGTCAGATCAGATCACCTGGTGCACTGTTCAACTAAAAAGTGAAAGACTGGTGGAAGGAAGAAGGATGGGCGAGATTTAAAATGTTATGTACTGTGCTTTATAGTGCTACTCTACCATGCCACTATGTGTATAATTAACTTGTCTTACTGTTTTTCTAAGAGTATATTTTACAATTGTCTGTCTTTTTCAATCCAGCAGGAATATCGGCGGCTGGTGGTCTTGGTAGAGGAGGAGGAGGAGACCGCAGCAGCACTTCAAGCCTCCTCCAGTGCCCCGGGCCCCAGCCACCACCCTCCAGCCGTTCGGCGCCACCGTCTGGCGGCTGCCCGCCGCCACCGCAATAACATCTCTGGTGCCCCCCCACTGTGGCTGCAACTGCCGCGCCCTCAGACGCCGCGTAGCCCCTCTAGCGGAGCAGATGCGTGTCCTCCTGCAATCCCGCCCCATACCTTAGTCCCTGTCTTCTGCTCCTTTTTTAATTCTTGTTTGGGTTGGTGGGAATTGGTTTGGGCATTGGGTTTTTGGACTATTTTCTGGACTTTCTTACAGACATTGGTTGGGGTTAGGGAGGGGGTGGGTCAACTTTTGTGGGTTTTTAGTTTATTTTTGTTAGAGTCAATTAAATCTATTTTTCTACGTTACATGCAATGTTGTTAATGTTTTGTAGGTGGGGGTACTGTTTTACATCACACTGTTTCCTTGCTGCTGCAGGCCCGCCCATAGCCAGTGTTTGATTTAAATAATTGGCTGACTGTGTAAGACACGAACAGATAGATGCGACACCCCTCACTGATTGACTTGTCCTACTAGTACTTTCAGTCTCTCCTCTAGTCTATGCATTCTTTATCTGGGGTGTGTGAAATTGAATTCATTGAAAACATGTCCAGTATTAATTCTGCCTCCCCCAAACTTCTCTTACTGTCAGGGTCCAACCTCCGAGTTGGAGGTATCCAAATCCTCGGGAGCGAAGAATTATCTCTACTCTCTCCCCAGGGCACCACCGAACTCGAATTGCACTCAAAAGTCTGTCAACTACCCTGATGGGCGAGAAGAGACTGCGTAGGACCACCAGGCGTAGACGAGACATGGAGCTTGTACAGGACTTTCAGGGTGTGAGAGGATCCTATAAGAAAAGAAGAGGGACACCAGGTAAGTAAGGTCACCCTAATGACAAGTATGTGAACCCCACTTATTGATGTATTTGACTCAGCCCTACAGTACTCCCCCTATGCCGCTACCACTCCCCCGTTGTGTGCTCTCCCAGACTCACCGTCGGATTCTTTACGATGTGGCCAGAAAGTAGAACAGGGAGAGAGTCAGGAATTCGAGAGTGGACCACAAATGAAGTCTTTTGATGAATCAAAGTTCGCTGAGGCTTGATTTACTGGCAGCCTTAGGTGAACAGAGATTAATCCTGAAGTGAGTCCTGGTAGAGTCTCAACTCGTATTCTCAAGGGGGAATGCCACCTGAAAGTGAGGACAATTGAAGATGCTCTGCAGGAGCAAAGGGAGCCAGGCAGCCCACTGTACGGAGTTTAGTCCAAGAACAAGAAAAGAAAAACGAGCGAGGATCAGGGAATAGCGATCCGGCATCACACCAAAGACCAAGAATGCTGGAACAAGGAAGCAAGGGAGCAACAAGCTCCTCGTAGTTTTCCCCAAATGCAGCCAATCAATGATTTCGTACTCAGGGAGGCGTGGTCCATCCAGAAGGAAGGTTGTCAAGCACCTGTGCTTGATCGTGTGAAGCTTATATGCTCCTCCCAAGACACGTGATCACTGTGAGCACACACAACCACCTCCCCTTACTGCTGCATTCTGGGTAATGTAGTGTACACGCGAAATGGGACCTAACTCTGAAGTGTAACAGTTCTCCCCCCTAAAGGCCGTCCCACAGACCTGGGTTTGTTGGGATTCAAAGCATGAAATCTTCTTACTAGGGCAGGGGCATGTACATGTGCAGCGGGTTCCCATGTTCTGTCCTCCGGACCATATCCTACCCAATCGACTAGGTATTGTAATTTCCCTCTATATCGCCTAGAATCTAGAATACGCCTTACTTCGTATTCTTCTTCTCCGTTAATGAGGATAGGAGGGGGTGGAGGCTCGGAACAAGAAGGGGCTACATAGGGTTTAAGCAAAGATGTATGAAACACTGGATGTACTCTCATTTCAGACGGAAGGTTTAACTTCATAGCTACAGGGTTGATTACTTGTTGGACCGCATAAGGTCCCACATATCTGGGTTGAAGCTTTCGGGGTCCAGGCAACCTCAGGTTTCTTGTAGCCAGCCAGACCTGGTCGCCCTTTTGATACTCAGGAGTGGGTTTTCTATGTGTGTCTGCATGTCTTTTCATTCGGTCTTTAGCTTCTGTGAGCTCATGTATGGTTTGTTTCCAGATCTGTGTAAGAAGGGTGTGGTGTTCCTCAACTGCGGGGAATTGTGAGACAGAAGAGGGTAGATACAAGGGTAAAAATCGGGGGTGGTATCCATAGGAAAAAAAGAAAGGTGAAATCTTCGAAGCAGAGTGATTAGTGTTATTGTAGGTGAATTCTACCAAAGAGAGTGCTTGCAGCCAGTCTCCTGTGATAGTGCTAAGGAGGCATCTAAGGAATTGTTCTAAATTCTGGTTAGTGCGTTCTGTTTGCCCGTCAGTTTGCGGGTGGTATGCAGATGAGAGACGATGATCTATGTGAAGGGCTGTGCAAAGCCCCAGCCAAAACTTGGTTATGAATTGTGGGTCTCTATCGGAAACTATAATAGAGGGCAATCCATGCAGGCATATGACATGTGATACAAACGTGTCTACCATATCTTTAGCTGAAGGCAGTTTCTTGAGTGGTATAAAATGCGCCATCTTTGTAAGCATGTCTACTATCACTAGGATGGCAGTGAACCCATGAGACCGTGGTAAGTCAGTAATAAAATCCATACTAATGGAAGACCAAGGGACCTGGGGAATGGGTTTTGGGGTGTAATAGCCCTGCGGGGGCACCATGAAGAGATTTCTGTCTAGCGCACACAGGACAAGCCTTTACGTATTCATGTATGTCTGGTGACATGGTCTGTCACCAAAACCACCGCTTGCATAGCTGTAAAGTTTTTTCTCCCCCATGGTGTCCTGAAAGGGGAAGCGCATGACACCACTCGATTATGTCCATCTGCAACTCCTTAGTCGGAACATCCAGTGCCTCACCGTGGAAAAATAGGTTGTTTTCTATCCTATTCCTAGGATCTGCCAACCATTCTTGGGTACTAAGTGAGGTGTATGTTATAAGTAGTTTGTGAAGGAAAGGGTGGTCTGCTTCTTTCCGCCCTAGCCCAACAGCCACTATCTTGTTAGCAGGGATTATCGGCAATGGTGTCTCAATCGTGTGTTTACTCTCTTTTCCTATTCATGATAGGGCATCTGCTCTGCCATGTTTAGCCGCTGGTCTGAAGTTAATGACAAAGTCGTATTCACAAAAAGAAGGATACCCATCTCATCTGACGTGGAGTGAGAGCCTTTGCAGATCTAAAAAACGGAAGATTCCTGTGATCCGAATATATGACATGAGGGGACCCCAGCAAGTAGTGTCTCCATTCTTGAAAGGTCAACTTTATAGCTAGAAGTTCCCTCTCCCCTATCGCATAATTTTGTTCAGCAGGGGCAAGGGTTTTTGAGAAGTAGGCCACTGGATGGAGTGTTCCCGACACGAGGTCTCTTTGCAACAGAACTCCTCCTACCGCATACTGAGAAGCATTGGCTTCAACATAATAAGGTTGTGTTTCGTCTGCGTGTTTTAGAATAGGAGCGGAAATGAATTTGTCTTTAAAGGCCTGAAAGGCACCTTCCGCTGTGTCATTCCATTCGAAAGGCACTCCCTTTTTTAACAGTCAGGTAATGGGTGTAATGAGGTCCGAAAAATGATCAATAAAGCGCCTGTAAAAGTTGGCAAATCCCTGGAAGGATTGTACCTCCTTAAAAAAAGCAGGACTAGCCCATTGGGTAATAGCTGATGTTTTAGCAGGGTCCATATGTATGCCTTCGGGGGAAATCACAAACCCCAAAAAGTCTACTTTTAATGCATGAAAGAGACATTTCTCTAATTTGGCAAAGAGATGATTGTCATGGAGCTTCTGGAGTACTCTTTTAACATTAGTCATGTGCTCCTGTTCGTCTCGTGAATACACTAAGATATCGTCAATGTAGATGATGACGAACACGTCCAGGTATTCCCTCAGGATTTCGTTAAAAAAAATTGGAACGCCGCCGGGGCATTGCAGAGCCCAAACGGCATTACACAAGACTCATAGAGTCCCAATTTCATGCGGAATGCCGTCTTCCTTTCATCTCCTTCTTTCACCCGAATGAGATGATATGCTCCTCTTAAATCAAGCTTGGTGAAGATTCGTGCCTTGCGGACTTGGTCCAAGAGACCGGAAATTAGAGGGAGAGGATACTTGTTCTTGATTGTTACCTTATTGAGGGCTCTATAGTTCAAGCACGCTCTCAAACCCCCTTCACGTTTTGGTATAAAGAAAAGCGGGGAGGATACAGGAGAAGTCGAGTGATGTATGAAGCCTTTCTGCAACATATCCTGCAAATAGTCTTGTAGATACTGGCTTTCTGGTTCTGTTAACGCATAGACTCTACTCACTGGTAAGTCGGCACCAGGGATTAGGTCAATGCGACAGTCAAATGGTCTATGCGGAGAAAGGGCTACTGCTTTGACCTCATCAAATACCGCAGCAAATTCCTGATATTCTATAGGTAAAGCGTTGTGACCAGAATCCGCGAGGGCACAACTAACAGAAGGAGTTGTGGAGTGACTTCAGCATAACAGTGCTGCATACAATAGGAAGACCAAAGATTAACTCTTCTTGTAACCCAATCGATGTGAGGGTTATGTTTCTGGAGCCAAGGTATACCTACAATAGCACCGAAATTGGGTGCTGCTATTAAATCGAACTTTACATTCTCTGTATGTCCATTGGCGCACACCATGGCAAGCACAGGGGTTTGATAAGCTATTCTACCCGACGACAAATCTGTTCCATCCACAGCCTTTACTGTCTCGGGATGTGTCTTGGGAACGAATTCTATTCCCAGAGTCTTAGCTAGGGTAATGTCCAAGAAGTTCCCAGTGGCCCCTTAATCCAACATAAGGGACAGAGTGGTTTTATCATGGGGGGACAGGATCAAAGTCACTGACATGGTCAAGTGTCTGGGCGTTAAAACGGACGTGTTGGCCAAAAACATGGAGACCTGAGAAGTCTTAAGACTTGAAGAACTGGTCTCTTTTTTCTTCAAGTCTGTCAGTTTTCCGACTGAACCGACGAGCTCATCTTGCCCTCAACAGGTCTAGGGCTACTTTTAGGTTTGGCCAGGCACTCTTTGGCATAATGTCCCCCTTTTCCACAATAAAAGCAAAGATCAAGTCTCCTGCGCTTATCCTTTTCCACCTTGCTTAGCGGGCCTCGCATTCCCCCAATCTGCATAGGTTCTACCCCTTCTTTCCCCTCCTTCCTGTCGCTATGAGTCACCAGAAGGCGAGGAAAGACCCCTTTTATGCGTTCTCCCTTCCTCTCACTGAGTCGGTGCTTTACTTTGACTACGAGGTCTATGAAAGAAGGGCAGTCCTCAGGGGGGTCCACTATCTGTGAGATGATGTCTTTCAGGTCATCCCGTAACCCTCTATAAAATAGGGAAGTTCGCTTCTCTTCTGGCCATTGCGTTTCGGCTACCAGATGATTAAATGCAGTGATATATGTTACCAGGTCTTTGGTTCCTTGTTTTAGCCCTAATAACTCATTATCACTTGCCTGCATATAGGCATGATGTGCAAATAGATTCTTCATGCAGTCCTTAAAGCGTGAAAGATCGTATAGGATAGGATCGTCATTTTCAACTAAAGGGACCGCCCATAAAGCCGCATTGCCTGACAGATAAGATATAATAAAAGCCACTTTTGCCGCATCATCGGGAAAAGAAGCGGCTCGGCATAAGAACTGTAATTGGCATTGATTCATGAATACCGCATATCTGTGGCTTTCTCCATTGAACCTCTCGGGCATGGCCAGAGGGGTTTGAGGAGGGGTAATAACCGTGACGTTCACCGGTGCTGCAGACATGCCCGTAGTGGGGTCAGGGGAAAGAGAGGGTATGTGGAACCAGGCAGGCTGAATATACGTCTTCTTTTGTTTAATCGTGCTATCAGGGATGCTGCTGGTTGGCTGTCTTAGTTCTCTAAGGGTGTTCAGTTCTAATGTTAATCGCAAATTCTCGTTTTTTACTGCCTGAAGCTCATGTTGCAAACTGGTGACTACAGCTGCCAACTCATTCATAGTGCCGCCTGGAGTTTGGTCTGCCATAGCCCCGCTCAGGAGCGTGTCTAATGCCCCGTCCTTATCCATCTTCGCTCAGGGGATAGGGAAAAATGCTAGCTTGACAATCTGTCAGGGTCCAACCTCCGAGTCAGAGGTATCCAAATGCTCGGTAGCGAAGAATTATCTCTAATCTCCCCCAGGGCACCACCGAACTCGAATTGCACTCGAAATTCTGTCAACCACCCTGATGAGAGAGAAGAGACTGAGTAGGACCACCAGGCGCAGACGAGATACAGAGCTTCTACAGGACTTTCAGGGTGTGAGAGGATCCTATAAGAAAAGATGAGGGACACCAGGTAAGTAAGGTCACCCTAATGACAAGTAAGTGAACCCCAATTATTGATGTATCTGACTCAGCCCTATAGTATTCCCCCTATGCCGCTACCACTCCCCGGTTGTGTGCTCTCCCAGAATCACCGTTGGATTCTTTACGATGTGGCCAGAGAGTAGAACAGGGAGAGAGTCAGGAATTTGAGAGTGCACCACAAATGAAGTCTTTTGATTAATCAAAGTTAGCTGAGGCTTGAGTTACTGGCAGCCTTAGGTGAGCAGAGATTAATCCTGAAGTAAGTCCTGGTAGAGTCTCAACTCGTATTCTCAAGGGGGAATGCCGCCTGAAAGTGAGGACAATTGAAGATGCTCTGCAGGAGCAAAGGGAGCCAGGCAGCCCAATGTACGGAGTTTAGTCCAAGAACAAGAAAAGAAAAACAAGTGTCTGAGATTTCAGACGTTCTACTTCTCAGCTCTAGGAAAGGAAAAGGTGTGGGGGTGCCAGCTGCTGGGCGTGAGAGGGAGAGTCTGCAGCACAACACTATCACAAGCCAAGAATCTGCAGGAATGCGGTAAGCGCGAAAATCTGTGCATCTAGACGCAAATCAAACCAGGAAGCCGCTGGCGCGCGACAAACGCGAACTCCTCGTGCTTTGATGCAGGCAAATCCAGGAACCCGCGTGGTAGCGGCATGAAGGATCAGGGAAGAGCGATCTGGCGTCACACCAAAGACCAAGAATTCTGGAACAAGGTAGCAAGGGAGCAACAAGCTCCTCGTAGTTTTCCCCAAATGCAGGCAATCAATGATTTCGTACTCAGGGAGGCGTGGTCCATCCAGAAGGAAGGTTGTCTAGCACCTGTGCTTGGTCGTGTGAAGCTTATATGCTCCTCCCAAGACACGTGATCACTGTGAGCGCACACAACCACCTCCCCTTATGCTGCATTCTGGGTAATGTAGTGTACATGCGAAACGGGACCTTACTCTGAAGTGTAACACTTACCTTTGTTTGATGTTTAACTTAGGCACAGCAATGGCTGCATGGTGAAGATGGTTTCCTTTTTCTAACATGCCATGATTGGGGTGGTGGTGGTAGTATAGTAGTAGTAGTAGTAGACACTGGCAGGGCAGCAGCATTTGCAAAAAAAAAAAATGAGACAGTCAGTCACCTTTAAGAGACTCTTCGAGGAGTAGTAGAATGAAGTACAGTACAGAACTTACAGAGCAACAATAATATGCAAAAATATTTTACAACAAATCATAATGGTGGTTGGGCTAGCCTACTAGACAGAGCTACAAACTATAGTTGTGTCGAGTCACTTGACTAGGCCTACTGCGTAACAGTTAGAGCTGTGTATGAGGAATGATAACAAATCCAATCAATGCTGGCAATTAATGCTGAGGTATATGTTCCTTTGTTAAATAAAATCACCTCTAAAATATTCTACTCATGGGTGGGCAAGCAGAAGAAGATCATCTCTCTGCCTTGAAATTGAAGTACTGTTGCTTTAGCCACATCCGCCCCAGCAAGCGTGTGATTAAGTATTGGTGTACATTTAATTTAGTCACACCTCGACAATAAGTCACACAGCCCGGGGAAGAGGGTTAGGGTTGTTGAATGGACGGGAAGGGGGTTTGGGGAAAGGTTTAACAGTGAAAAACAGTATGCATGGACAAACAAACAACAATCTTTGAAGACTACCATATCTATATGTTAAGGGAGAAAAAGGAGATGCATGCATGATGATGATTGATAAGGTGACCCGGATTACATACACTTCTTGTTCTGTTGTTCCGGCCTTAATACCTTTACAGATAGCAAATAGAAATTTTAAATATTGGTAGGGATGAATCGTAAACAGAGAGCAAACCTAATGATTACAACAAGAACACACTGTTGTAAAGATTGTAGACAAAAAAATGAATCAAATTATTTAAAAGAAGATGAAAGTTGATACTGTTACTGTGTTATCCTGGTCAAAAATGAGGACTGGATTTGCATCTCGGCATTCCTCTTGGTCCTCTCGTCCATCAATCTTGGGTGTCGTGACTCGCCACTACCCGGCTGGAAAAAAATGTTGATTTATTGGTAAGGTAAGTGTGCATTGTAATGTTTTCCCAAATATAGGGCAAGGCCGGCCGGCAATTGTAGATGGAAAAACAAAGGGGATATTGAGAAACAAAGTTGAAACAAATGCACAAGTTATGGTGTAATGCAACAAGAACACTTTCCGAGGCGGCATGTATGCATCATCTCTACTCTAGTCTGTTTCCAGCATTGACCTTCAACAACAACAGGAGAGAGCAGGCCCACAGTGACAGGCCTGACGGCACGTTGCTTAGCACATCCTACGTTTAGAGTACTTTTTTTTTTTTTTAAAGAGTTGGACAAAGGCAAAGCACATATCCATTCCAAACATAGCATTTTACAATTTAAGTTACTAAATCAATGCACCGCAGTCATCCCACCGCTACACTGGACTCCACTTCTACACAGACATTTGGGTCTGCTGTGGTTGTTGTTGAAGTGTTTACCTTTAGGCGTTTATGCCACTCATGAAACGTCCTCCTGACTTGTTATTATTCCATCAATCATCTCCGATACTTGTACTGACTGACTGTGAAGATCGGTCTGCAGTAGAAGTAAAATTTTGTTATCACACAACAAGAGTAGAAATATTATTGACTTGAGTCACTCTTTAGTGTGTACAGTAAGACTACTAGAACACTTTGACTTCACTTCGTGCACAACAAATAAACAATGAAAACACAAACACCGATCGCTCAGAGTCAGGTGTCCAATGCATGCCTTTAATTGTCATTACCTGTTCCTTCTCATCTTAAGTTAACGGGCCGTCTTTTTCGCCATCATCATCATGGACGGTGCTGTTGTCAATCATACTCAGTGTGCAGATTGAGTCCCCTTCCTGTATTCAATTAAAAGCAATGTATCAAGCTGCAGGAGAAGTACAAATTTCTTCTTTGCAAGTAGGGCACCTTGAGTTGCATTTAGTGAGTACTGTAGAAAGATGATTAGTGCACAATGACATAACTTCATGCACAACAAACAACAACAAAATCACTCAGTCTGCGACTCTGTGTCCAATGCTTGGCATCAATCATTACCTGTTCCATCTAATTTTCAGTTAATGGACAGTCTCTCTCGGCTCTGAAAGGAGGATAGCTATAGTAGTCATCTGCCACTTCTTTTGGCGGGACTAGTAACGTTTTTATTTTTTCTTCTATTTTCCATCATCCAATCATCATTCATGAGGGCAATAGATTTAGGCAGAAGATTCAGTATGATGGAGCGGAGGAGCTGGATTCGGAGGGCTGTACTGTCAAATTGCAGACACCTGAAACTTGTATATTAAATAAGAAGAGTAGAAGACGGTAGTAATGGATTTGTTGCAATTCACAAGTTTGTAACCGGAACGACAGACACACAAATAAAGGGGAAAAAAAGGGAGGAAGACAGTAAGTGCAAGCCTAATTGTCAGGGAAGTATAGCCCGTCCTCAAACTCTGGGAGTTCAGCCAGTAGTAGGTAATCATGTGACACACTACTTCCGTCACCTGAGCCGCTGTCCTCATCTTCCTCCATTGCTTCATGGATTGTGTAATTCGGTGGTATGAAGTGCTGATTAATTTTGATCATTGTTAACCTCTCCACGTTTTTGGGCGAGAGACTGGTCCTTCTCACTGTTACAATGGAACCAGCAGCACTGAAAACACGTTCGGAAGAGACACTTGCGACAGGGCAAGCCAGATAGCTTATCGCCAGCCTGCTGAGCAGTGGTCATTCAGACCTTTTCCTATACCAATACTGCAATGGGTTTTGATCAATGTACACCTCTGTTGGGTCGTCCAGATAGGCCTGGACCATCCGCTCAATGTTCAGAGGTGCTGCTGGTAAGCTTTCGGGCTCTTTTCTCTGTGCATCAGCACTGTGCTTATTAATACCTAACTGTACATACCAATCGTCTAACGATTCTACTGGGCCTAATGATCCAGTTATTGTTGCTGTTGTCGATAGTAATGGTGAGTGTTGTGATCCAAACGCACTGCCCTCAGCCGACGAAGTTGCACTTGATGCTGCATGCCCTGCTGCAGTACTTCTTGTGGGGTGATCTTGCGGGCTTTGCCTTTTAATTAGCAGCCATTCGTTTTCCAACTTTCTGGCTGCCTCAGCTATACAAGTTTTGTAGCGGGCAACATCAATCTCTGAAAAAGCAAAGAATGTCTTCAGTCCAAATTTTGCACGTGGATCCAGAATTGTGGCACAAATGTAATGTTCTTGTGACAAGATTTTATTTTCTATCCTTTTATTTTCAGCTAAGCGGCGGGCTAAGCTCTCCACCAAGTCATAGGCTTCCCTTTTATCCTCTACACCTTTGTATGATTCAGACACCTTCTTCAGCTGATGCTCTAGCATTTGCAATAATGGGATAGCTTGGCCCATTGTACAGTCCTCCTTGCTGACTTCACGTGTGAAGACCTCAAAAGGACGAAGCATCTCAGTCATGCATTTAATTAGGCTCCATTGCTCCATCTGAAGGTTTATGCCTTTAACATTAGCATCCCCTCTTTTCCAGACATATTCATTGAGTGGCCTGTACTGCTCAAACAGACGATCAAGCATGTAATACGTTGAGTTCCAACGTGTTGCCACCTCCTGGATGAGTGCTTTAACAGGCATCCTATAATTACGTTGAATGATCCTCAGCTGCTTACGAGCTTTAAAAGAATGGCTGAAATGGGTGCATATTCTTTGGCAGATGGCCAGTAAGTTGCTGACTATGGGTTATTTTTTCAGAAAGTCTTGAACTATAATGTTTATGCAGTGCACCAAACACGGAACCCTGAAAAAGGAACCAAGATCCATGGCCTTAAGTACATTACTGCCATTGTCTGTGGCAACAAAACTAATACTAAGCCCTCTTGGGCGCAGCCATTCAAAAACCTTGCTGCAAAACTCTTGCAAAATGTTTACAGCCGTATGAGATTTCTCCATGGCGAACATAACTACAGTTGCATGTTTCCGAGTTCCTTTAAAAATCGCAGCTGTGTCAACCGCACCTCATGCAAATAGCTTATCTCTAACCCCCACAAAAGAGACCCAGTGTGCAGTGATGCACATGTAATCTGTGGCTTGGCAACTGGTCCACATGTCTGTTGTCAGGTGGATATTGTGAACAGCACTCTGTTGCAAAGCTTGTCCAACCAATTCCAGCACATCATGATGTAGTGCCGGAACAGCAATTATTGCGAAATAGGACCGGTGGGAACCTTCCATTCAGGGCAGATGGCTGACACAAATTCAAGGAAACCCACCCCTTCCACAAATGAAAAGGGGAGAAGGTCCAGCGCTAACATTTTAGCCAGCTTCGCATTGTACAACCATGCCATTGGGTGGTTGCGTTGGAACTGCCCCTCCAATCTAAGCATGCTCTCAATGGTAGGCTGGATTACTTTCCTTTGTGGTGCTGTTGTTTTCATTAACCCACTTAGGCTCAACGACACAGTTTGTCTCATTGCGGTACTCGGTCGCCTTGGTGTCTCAGCCTGACTCTGAGTATGGCTCTTACTGCGGTGCCACTCAGATGTTACTGAGGAGGATGTGGGAGGTACCACTACACTACTGGGGACAGGGCTAGAAATGACTCACTCTTCTTCACCTTCCACCGCAATAATATCGCCCCCTGATTCTTCCTGACCAACTTCAATGGGTTGAGTTTTTCTACTTTCTTTTAACTGAAGTAGGTGATTCTCCCACACGATAGTGTGGTGTATTCTGAGATGACTTGCTTGGCCTCCGGTACCATTGTTTGTACCAAGCTTACCCCACCGAACACCTTGTCGACAAATTGAGCATATAGCAACGTTCTCCTCCTTGGTGCTAACAGAAAAGAAGTCCCAAACTGGGGAGGAGAACTTTCTGGCACTGCTGGATGTGCCACTTTCAATACCAGATGAACTTGAGGGCGTGCTTGGAATGTGACCCTGTGCAGCTACACTGTGACTTTTACTACCACTACCTACTGAGATAGTTGAGCTGGATGTAGGTCCCTGACAGGCCTTGGAAAATATGGCAGCTGGAGGTAGTGGTGGTGTAACCTGTGTTGGTGACATCCGTGCTACATCCCGCTCAGTAGCAGCCTTTCTGGATAGGGTGAGAATTTTGGTCTCCAATCCCTTTGGGGCGGGAGTGATGAGCGTGATGACTGGCTCGTCTTCATCAACCCCCTCTTCTACATCTATCTCCATAACTCTAAGTTTTTCTGGGACCTTCCTTTTCAGAAGCATTGTCTTGTGGCGTGCATCACTCTCAGACTGAGCTGGTGGATGCCAAGTGGCATCACCATCATCAGAAGCGGGGCTTGAAGAAGAAGATGATGGACTAAGCCTCCTTTTCCTTGCTGGTGGTCTGGAAGACAATAGATCTTCCGAAACAGTGGTTTGCTCCACTTTGTCTGCAGGAAGCTAGATTTCCTGAAATGCACCTACGTCAGGAGCAACAACTACTATGGTGGGCTGTTGTTGCGGCTGCTGCTGTCCTTGTTGCGGCTGCTGCTGTTCTTGTTGCGGCTGCACACTTATCTGCTGAGTTTCTGCCTGCGTTGATTGTGTACTACTTTGCGATAATGACATTTCAACATCGCTGCTCGTTAGTAGACTGGCTACCTCTGCGACACTAAAGCCCTTGGGCCTAGGTTGGTGGGGTTGGACCGCTGGTGCTGAGGTGCTGCTCCCAGCTTGGTGCCCGGACAACGCTGCTGCAGCCGTAACTTTTTGGGGCCAAAAAAAACATTGGCCGGCACACCAGTCGTGGTAAATGGCACTTCCTTTTTCTGTTCCTTCTTCTCACCGGCAACTTTCTTGGTACTGAACCTGGTACCTTTCTTTGAGGCCATCTTCTTCAGAAGTCAGGCAGGATGCAGATGCACAAGTTCTGGTCACACGTAGACATGATGCGCAGCAGGACTTCTGTTTGGCTGGCAGTACAACGGGTAGCCGGGTGATGAGGATGACACCTCCTCCTCTGGCTTTTGTGCACCTAAAAGCAAATAAGCCAGGAGAAGAACATCAGTGAAATGTTGCATTTGTTGTTGTGGTTCAGTTACTTACTACTGTACTAGTGCAAACAAAAGATATAGTCTAGCCATGTATGACTTTTTTTTAACAAGGGCTATGTTATACTACTGTGTGCACACTACACTCTCAGGAAAGATAGGAAAGTTAATAAAAACCACCAAAATAAAAATGTAATGGAAGTGGGGTGGACCCTATTTGCCATTAAATTATTTGAGCATCTCATCATCCATCGAGCTGCTGCTGGCAAAGGAGGTGGATGGAAGGAAGCAGTAAGCCAATAGAAAAACCATGCAGACCTATATGGCAAAAGCAGGACACTAATAACTCCCAACACAAAAAAAGGCCACCAGCCACATGGACACTCACAAATCACAAACATCAGGAGCTGACAAAAGGCCTGTAAAAGCCAGGTAAAGGATGCATGCTAAAGCACACTGCTCTGCCTTTTTAATGCAACAAAATGGAAATATGAACATTCACAGCCCCCAAAAGGTCTGCAGGGTGCATGCATTGCACACCAACACACACCAGACACACACAACACAAGCATGTCTTTAAGACAACCAACATCAGAAAGCCCACCCCAAACACACTTGTCAACTCACTCCAATGCCATCCATGCCCTAAATGATGTCTAAATTCAACACACCACACAGAAACACTTGATTAATACAGCTGTGGCTACCTCTGCAGCCTCTGAGCCTACTGGATGAAAGCAGGCCTGTTGTTGGCAGACAAGGCCAGGTACGCTTGCAGGCCTAGGCTTCAAAATGGCCACCAGCCACATGGCAAGGCCCAACAACAGAAAGCCCACCCCAAAAAATCACATTTCCCAACTAAATCCAATGCCATCCAGGCCCTAAATGATGCTTGAAAATTAAATACATTAAAAAAACACCAAAGGAACAGTTGTTTCATCATGCACACACCCATGAGGCCATGACTAGCTCGAGCCTACTACTGACTACTACTACCCACAACATTTAAAAAAAAAGAAATGATGATAGTTACCAAAAATAAATTGTAGTTACAACAACTGCAATGCCCCCAATCAAACAGACACAACAACCACTTACTTGTAAAATATCCAATTAAAAAATCCTCAAATCCAATTGCAATGATGCAGCAGACAAAAAGAGTGATCTTTCCAGCTCAAAATCCAAAGGCAGAATGAGCAGGAGATGGACAAAGCACTGGCAGGAGCCTGCTGGACAGGAACAGGAAGTTGGAGATTCTGTGGCACTGCCTCCCTCTCCCCACCTTTTTAAAAAAGGACTCCTTGCACAAAAAAGGACAGCCAAAAGTCAATCTGAGGAGTTGTTTTCATCCAAAATCATCATTTGCAGAAGGTTTCATGCTGCTAGAGCTGATATTCTTCTCCAAATTGAAAATTTTACATGTTCGAGTTCTCGAGCTTCACATTACTTCCGCCAGAAGTCGATGGCGTGTCCAAAATGACTTGATTGCGGTCTCTTGCTCCCTGTCGCGTTGGATATGATGATATGATGATTTTCATGTTCGATATGACGTGCCCGCGTCTTCACGCTCTCGCTCGCGGTGTTGAATGACGTGTTCGAGATCTCAATCTTCTCATACTCTCGCGGTGCATGATCGCGAGAAGAAAGACGTGATCGGGCGACAAATGACGTGATCGCGTGACAAATGACGTTAATGCGGCACGAACTGTCGCGAGACAGCACAAAATGGCTACCAACAATCCAACATCTCGTGGAGAACACGACCGGGTCGGGAAAACTTGTCGGCGAACGCGGGGATTCAGGTAAGGCGATCGTGCGCATGCGAGAATGTATTTTTTCACAGCGCGAGCAAGAAAAAAATTACCGGTAAGATGCGGGTTGCAGAAATTTTGACATTTTCGCGCTTTCCACGGAACGCGAAAATGCAAAATTATCGCAATTTCCGTGAGCGGACCGGAATTTTGGCCCAGGCCTACCTATATCCATACTGAAAGTAGGGAAATGTGAATATCCTGAGAAAATGTAGTCATTGGGATATGAAGTATTGGCTAATTTACACATATCCTGTCATCTCACTGCCTATCAGGAACACAGACTCAGCGGTACCCCTTTCCCAAATTACCCTGTGTATTTGTTGTGCATCCTAAAATGACCAGGAATTGTTGACACGTTGAATCTTGAATGGTCACAAGCAACACACATCTTTTTGACTTTAGTGCTTTTATTTACATGTGATTTCAAGGAGTTAGCTGACTGGCCCAGTTCTTTTGACAACATCGCCCACAATGTGTACATGGCCGGTGGAGGTCCACACAGAGTCCTTGGGGGGAACATGTCCAGAAACATGCTGAGGAAGAAGAAAACTTCAGTTAGGTATCTGATTGTATTGTGAAAGGGAATCAATGGCCACATTGGCAGCCCCTTAAAAGTTCAAGGTGATTGTAGCAGAGTCAGTCTAAGGACAATGACAGATGATGCTCCAAAGCCTGATGGTAAGCACAAGGCTAAGCAGAAACTGTCCATTTGACAGATGAATGCTAGCACTGACGTCTCCTTCTGAATGTTGTTTCATCCACATCTTCCTTCTCTGATGTGTCATGTGCCTCTTGTGAGGGTGATGGTGCATTGGTCGAAGCACTGGGAGGCAGTGACACATTAGGGGGTAAGAGGTGGATGATGAAGTTGCTGCAGAATTCATCTATGTCAAATGATGAGGCATCACTGCAGTGATGATGATCTGCAGGGCTTGCAAGCCTCCAGCAGCGTCTCTGTGGTAGGCAGCCATGCCAGCCATGTGGGAATAATATTTCTGCTCCATGTTCTCCATGATCTTGTGCTTTTCATGCAACTCCTTGGCAACATCGCTGGTGCCACTTTGACTGGATAGTTGTTCTTGTCTCTGAGTGAGGACATCAGCGATGTCATCCATGGAATGCTGGAGAGCATGGGGCGGACTGTGGGTACCTTAAATAGCTTCTAGGTGGTTCTTAATGGGACTGAGGCACCCATGGATCCCATTCAGTTTGACCACTGGGATTTCCAACCCCACCCAGCCAGCCATCTCATGCAGAATTTGAATCGCAACAGTGGGTCATCAAGGTCCTGGCAAACAGCTGTGGTGGTAGGTAGTGGATGGTGTGTGTTTTGCGCTGCTGGTAGAGCAACCACTTGGAGGGTGTCCTGGCGATGGTTGAGAGGTCTTCTTCCTCTTCCTAAAGAGTGGGACAGGCAGCTAACCAGGAGGTGATGTTTCTTTCACTGCAATGTAAAGGGCAGATACAGTTGTATGTGTTTGTTCACTTTGATCAGGCATTTAAGCAGTTGACAATCAAAGTGCATGACATTATCCATTCTCTATTTTTACATGCAACACCTATTAGATGCGGCTATGTAAATATTTGTACAACAACATGGATGTAACAATTAGGTTGATCACGGATTTTGACAGTTTCCATGTTTGCCAACAGAGAGGGGCATATTTCTACGCCCATGCTGCACCTGTTACATCATTTGCTCAAAACTGAAAGTGGTGCTGGTTGTTTCACATTCTTAACAATGCGTAAATAATCTTGTTCATGTGTCTTTACACTGCAGTGTGGATGAGTCACCCTTTCTCAATCAAGCTTACATATTGGTTTTAGTCACTAGGTTTTATGGTGTAGATTAGACAGCTCCACACCTTGATGTTGGCACTGCCACCTAATTAGTAGTGTGGCATAGGGAGTGCAATCATGCACTTGAGATCAGGGATAGAGTGAAGTACACAATTAGATGACAACTAGATGTGCTTGATTTCACATACTGTCTATGTGTTTGGAGGTGGACCATTCACATTGACTCATGTCATTCATTGTTGGATGTTGATGTGCAGGGAGGGACACTATCTTGTTCATTGCCAGTCATTCCCTCTATCCAGTCCCCCTTGCACTTTGGTACATTTGCAAAGGTAATATGATGCGCAAGCCAGAGGACATTGGACTTTGAGGCATGCTTCTGAAATTTGTGCTTTGTTGCACAGCAGATGTTTTAGTGCCTCACAGGGATGGACACATGGATGATAATACTGTTCTGCTCTGTGTAATTGGATGCCATTGTTAGTGGAAGGATGTTTACAGACATCAATAGCTATGCATTTGTTCACTGCCATGGTTAACTTTACCTAAGGGCCAGTTTCCATGCATGTCATGGACATTCAAAACCAGGACCATGATGACAATGATATAATGAATGTGCCCCCTCCTGCACTAAACAAGATTTAAATCCATTTTGAAACTTCTATGTGTGCTGATTGATGCAGCACACATATAAGTTGCAAAACAGCATATTTTATTATGATTGCTTATGTGAAGGAAGGGGGACCTTTCTACACATAGACATTCTTCCCCTCGATGCAAACACCATTGCACCATGATGCGATGGTGCCTGCATTGGTGGAAGGCTGCTAACTTTTCCACATCACTCGGTGGAATGCAGGGCTGCATCATAATATTGTCAATGAGGTGCAGCCCTGTGTTGCCGAATTGACAGAGCGTGGTGTTGAGTCAAAGAGCCTAATGCAACGCTCCACCACTGCTCTAGTCAATTGCCCCTTTGCTTGTTGATGTAGCCCAGACGTAGGAGACACATTTGTGGTCAATTACCTATTTATTTACATATTTATGTGTGCATGTGTGCTGGTTTATAAGTCACTCACACCGTCATTATGTGTCTTTATTTATATTCAAAAGCTAAAGTAACATGTACATATACACCCAAGTACCTATGTATCTGGCGTTTGGTCTTCACACAGTGTGGGTGGTCACTGAGACATATTTATGTGGACAGACACAACATTACTCCCCCACCCAACCCCATGTCCCTGGTTGTTATTTCATATAGCTTTATTTCAACATCCATTGCCATTGAAGCAATAAAAAGAAAACACTTTTAAAAACAAATACACAGTTGTTTTATCATTTCGACAATGTGCTAAATGGTGATATGATCCTAGACCCTCCAAATTTGAGCTGCCCCCTCAGAATAGACTACAGTTACCTAATTCCACCATTTTATTCCACCATTTGAAGAGTTGAAATGACCATAACAATAAAAACATACAAAAAATACAATAGGAAGGATAAAAGAGAAACATTGTGACAATTCATCTTAGGTGGAGTCAGACAACGGGATACCACCACCCCCGGGCCTTGTAAAAAGATCCAACCCTCCAAGAAGAAAAACATGTGGGGTTAAAAAAAAGGGGAGGAAAAAAGTGCATGTGCATAGCATATATTTGTGGGGCTAAAAGAGAAAGCCGTACGACCCTATACTATTTTAGTAAAAGCTTGTTCCAGAGGTAGTAAGTGCAATGCGCTACAGAAGTAATATACATCCGGGTGCTCTTTTATGTCTTTGTTTGGGCTGCGATTACCTGATTCCACCTTTCTTTAAAAAAAAATATATATTTGCGTTGTTAACAATAAAAACATACTTACCCTGTTGCTGATGTGGCTGGTCATATTCAGCACTATTCTGTTCCATGACTCCAACCACCAACTCCTCACAGATGACTGTGGACACCTGTTCCTCCAAGGCATCAAGCTCCTAATGTGGTGCTGGACTCACACCTCCGGTCTGCAATGCTGCCTGATGATTGCTGTCCAGTTTCTGCTTAGTCTTGCTCTTGGCATCATGCCAGAACTTCTTACAGTCGGTCACTGTCATCTTGACTTCTGCTACTTCGTTTACTTTGCTGACAATGGCCTGCAAAATGGCATTTTTGGTCCCCAATGACACCTTGGAGCTGACAAAGAGCTGGTGTTCATTCTCCGTCATCTCCGCAATCAGGATCTCATTTTCATGCTGACTGAATCTGTTATTTTTCCTTTTTCTTCCCCTGGGACTCTGGCTGGTTATCATGGCTGTTAGGGTGGTTAGGGGAGTTGTTTTCTTCTGCTGAACTGGATCCAGCCTGCCCCATTTTGCTTCCCGGTATTTATTGTGGTGCTTCGCGGGCTTTTGTGGTTTATTTTCCCCACTAAGCATAAAAAAAGTGATGTGACGCTGACTAACGTGAGTTTTCTGGCTGCTGACTTGTCGGCCGTCACTTTTTAGCAGCATGATTTTTACCGTCATGGTATTCGTGTTATCAACAACATTTGCCGCCGCCAGAAGATCTGATTGCTCTGTAGTGACATATTGTAAATGCGTCGGTACCATGGCGATAGTTTTCGCCGATACGCCCCTATAAGAAAATTGCCACTACCTAACATTAACACTAGTTAGCTGCAATTCTTGTAAATGTACCCTGAGTGTTTAGTGCCCCTTGTTGAGTAGTGAGGTCCAATAGGATTGTGCCTTGTGTAGGAAGTTTGTGATTTTCCGCTGAAACTACAATCATGTTTGTTTGTGGTATGATTGCTAGTGAGGTTGATGCAAATATATAAGAGTTAAACGGATTGCATGAGGCTTGGTTTATGTTAGAGTTCTTGTAAAATCTTTCTACCATTGATAGCAGAATAACTGGAATGTTTTCAAGCGTAGTAAATATTTGTAAACATGACATAGTGCAGTGACACATTTAGCCTCTTCTTGCATTAGGAATATACATGTATTCAATTTTTGTAGTTCTCCATTAATGGCTGTCAATAATGTTTTCATTTTTAGTGTAGTGTTTAGTAGTTTGTCAAAAACAAGGGTTTGCATGGAATGTGCATATATCATCACGTTTAATACCAGAGAGAGTTCTTATGAATTTGCTGATTCATTTTAATTTGTTTTCTTCTAATGGTTCTAGAAAATCAAGATTACTAGATTATAGTATGCCCTTTTCTCGGGGTCCCCTTGAACGTCCTCATTTATTATGCTTCAGAGGTACTGGAAATATAATCTAGGGTACCTTGAGCCTTT
This sequence comes from Triturus cristatus, assembly GCF_964204655.1. Classification (NCBI taxonomy): domain Eukaryota; kingdom Metazoa; phylum Chordata; class Amphibia; order Caudata; family Salamandridae; genus Triturus; species Triturus cristatus. The sequence continues at coordinate 1,106,793,730 of NC_140590.1, read as the reverse complement.
TAGTTCGAATTAAGGTGGCAGCAACACATAACCTTGCATTTTAAGTACATCTCACTCATGTGACTTTGCTTGTTGTTTTGGTCACTATTTTGTCTTGTCTTTTTATTAAATATGGACTGTGCCCCCATAAGTGTTAGAGACATGAGAAAAAATATATATCCTGCTCTTCCTCCTGTTGGCCATTTTGAAGATGTCTACATTTTATATGATGGCCCTTTATTGCAAGCAATTTTAGATTTATTTGAGAGGGTCCACTTTGATTATGAATAATGTGCTTGTACAGGTGGTGGCAGACAGTCAACTAATTGTATATGTTACTTGTGGATTAGCATGGCTAGTGATTCATTCCCAACTACTTGGGTCAGTAATTACACAGAAGCTCGTGCTAGTCTCCTTATGTTGCTAGCTCATGTTCTCACTGGTTCACAAGATCATATACTATTGCTCTCATGGGCACTTGTAACACATGACATCTAACTAAGGCCTCAATTTAAAATCAATGGTGTGATTAGAGAGCCAATTGCAAATACATGCTTAACCAGACCAGCACTGCCATCTTGCTGCTGCAGTACATTGTCACAATATAACACTTCACAGCACAATCCAGGTTCTCACTTACCACTGTAAGCTAGCCATACTCCTCTCATGGGCTCCACAGTGGGCAGGAACCCACTGGATCTCATAGCGAAGTTAAAAGTGTAATGGTCCACACATGTGCCGGAAGCCATGGTTAGCCACAGTGAGCAAGGTGGCCTGAGGGGCAGCAATAGATTAAGCTGACTATGTACATCTCAGAAGCTCCAATTGCTTTCACAATACCATCCCTCTTAGCCTGAGCATTGGATATCATGATGCAAAAAACAAATTATGTTATTCAAAGATAATCTAAGGTAATGTAGTATGCATTTGTTTCATAATCTGTGCCTCAGAGAGGATGAGAGGCTCAAGCTTCCATAGTAACTTCTTCCTTACTTCCACATGGATTTATATTAACATCCTTAATTTTCAATTCAGCAGGTTACTTTATGCATAATACATTATTGATTTATGATGATCTCTATCCTGGATTTTCCACTCACTCTTTCTTCATTTAGTTTCATATTGAAGCATAATTTTGCTGGTACAGCTGCACCTCACAAAATAGGACTGTATCAGATGCTGCTGGATGAACTACACTCTTTCTCTCCCTGGAAATCACTGTGAGAAAAATGGAAGGATCGACTGGGCAAGCAGTCCTCAGACACAGAGTGGCCTGATCTCCTGGACCCACAAAACAAGGGCATCCACAAAGACTGACTAAAGTCTAGTTTCTTCAAATTGCTACATGATTGGCATTGGTCTCCAAATCGGCTCAAGGCAGCTAACCTGAATTTCACAGTAGAATGTTGGTGTTGTGATCACAAGCATGGCAACATATTACATTTGATATACTTCTGTCCCTATCTACAGACATTTTTGCACAGGTATTAGGAACAATAAATGCTTGCATTAGACTCACTCTGTGGCCCTTGCACTGATCTTTCTTCACAACACATTGAAAGTGGCCGACTTTTACAATTACAGGAAGGAGTCAATTGACACTTGCAGCAACTATAATGGCTATCCTTTGCCATTGGAAGCAGGCAACAACACCCTCTCGAATAGACTGGATGCAAAACATGGCAATGGCTTCCTCCCATGAGCAGGATGTCTACCTTCTTTTGGATCAAACCCACTTTTTTGAAAGAATTATGTCTCCTTTGATCTCAAGGGTGTCCCTCCCTCTTAATCTCCCAGATAAGTTTACCACTTGGTAATTTCTTCTTTCTTCTTTTTCCTGTTTCTTGTTCTCTTCTTTTCACCCTTTCCTTTTCTTTTTCCATGTGTCTATCTTTATTTGCCACCTGGGGACTTAGCTCAATTTGGATATATGATTTGATTTGTTTAATTATATGTCTTTTTTACACTGTGGACTCATTTTATGGAGGTTATTTGTTACAGATTAGTCTGATATTTTTGCTTTTTGTTTTCTGCTGCACTGACTCTACTGCACACTTGCGAATGTTGGGACAGTACATTTTGTATAACAATTTCTAAAAAAAAAGGAAATATTATTTTAAGAAGTTATCTATGTTCAGAAAGTTTCACTGAGAGATGACATTAATCCTGTGGACTGCAGACAATTTTCACTAATACATTTTTTATGATTCAGAAAAGTACCATTCCCCTTTGCAAATCAGTTTCCACCTCAACATGGTGGTCTGTTACTTTTCAATATTTTGGAACTAGATTAAACATACCCTGTCCAAATACCAATTTGGAAACCATATTAGACACATGTAGCATATCAGAAAACTTTTTCTGAATTGCTAAATGAGTTAGTACATTTGGAAACGGGTTTTAGCATTTGAAAACTTTCCTATTTAGGGAATAAAAGGGTTTGAAAGTGCTAAACATCTTTGTACACAAGGCCTTTGGCATTTAAATACCACCTTGGATTAGGCATTAACCGGCTACATTTACAAGAAGACCGGGATTTAATTTACTGAATTCCATAAACCTGGTCTTCAAACCTCCCTGTATCCCACAATTTAAAAAATACTCAAAATTGATTGATTGACCAATGTGGTTCCACAAACTTGGATTCCGAATTATGTAACCAAAGCCTCCTGATTGAGTGGCAATAACAGCTTAAACAAATGTTGACGCTAACATTATGAGATATGGTGACTTGGTTAGTGCATCCTGAAAAAAGCCTTATAAGTGGTAAAGGTGAGCACACTCTGACCGTCCATTTATCATAAAGGAACACCCTCCATATTTAGATTATAAAAAATGCTGATTTTGTAACTGGCTTCATGGAAACTAATGACAGACTTGTGGTGCCCAGTTTTCCAAGTTCTGGAGCTGGTGCAAGCTTCAAGGGCATGGAACCAAGAACACAGAACAAACAAAAAAGACAGAGCCGGACCTAAAGCAATGCTCTCCAGGCAACCATGCTTCCATCGTAAATGCAAAGCAGCATTTTGCACTAAGAATGTAGAGCTAAATGTAGAATTACTTATCTTACATAATTATATGTGATCCGTGGAATATTTAGTGAATTTTGCTTAACTACGCTACACGGAAGTATGCAAGTTACACCCAGCCCTAGTTATCACACATTGCATCCTATGAATGAGTGATTTAACTGAAATTGGGCATACCTCCCTTATGATGTCCCCAATAATGGACGATAGAGCTCTGAGGCCAGTCCTTGATCACTGTCCCTGCATGGTCTTAACTCGGGTTTTGTGTGAACTTATTTCTCATGGTGGGGTAATGCTACCATTCAACTGAACCCATTATCATTTAGGCTCCAACAATGGAAACATTGTCTACTCTACCTCTTTCCACTGCAGAACGTATGGCTTGTGCTCTGTGATGAGCTAATGTGACATGCACCGATTTCTAATGACTCCAACTTTATTTTTCAAAGCTCAATTATTACTGTGGATTGATTCCTGCTATTCCCTTTGTTTGACTTTGTAGCCCAGTATTGTAGTTAACAATGACATACAAACCCATTCCTTCTAGATCAGACATACAGGATCCATCCTTCTCCTTATCCTTTGAATTGGTTTTGAGTGCTTTCTCACCTGCAATGCCCATGGTTATATGCTCTTTTGTTGTTTTTATCGTCTAGTTCTCTGTCATCTCTTAATTTTGGCCCTTTGATATTGGCATTACCTGCTGGTTCATGCTATTTTTGAAAATGGCATGGTAGCACCGATACTATGGGGCCTATTCGTATGGCGGGCGGTGGCACCACCGCTGTGCTGGCAGAAAATGCTTATTTCCACACGCCAGCAGCGGTCCTCACGGCCTCCATATTAGCATGGCCAAATATAGCCCATTTCCTGTTGCCACGTTGCGACGTGAACCACCATCAAAGTGCACCCGCCACCGCGGCGGTGGGAGCCAATGGAGATTCACCGCCGTGCGGAATGACATCCGCTCTGCTGTACAAAGCAGGATGCCTTAAATAGCCAGTTGCACCGCAGCGGAGAAACCGCCCAACCAGAATCGGTGGAAGGTCAACAGCCGAGCTCGATACCAGAGACCCAGTCCCTTATACCCGGTCCTGACCGCCATGGATCCAGCTCTACACGTCTGTCAGTTGCAGTACCTGATACATCACCAGCAAATCATGGACCATCATGGTCGCTGCCATAGGTACGCAATAACACAATACCGCACACAACCACAACACACAACTCATGGGCTGATACAGGGGCCCTGTCCACACCAGACACACTGGTGGGGACAGGAATACATCCACAAGTGTACCCACACATGTCCTACCTGGCACCAAATCACCCCTCCTTATCCAGGTCACCAATCTACCACGATCATGAAGTAATATCCCGGTCACATCACCACAGCGGTGAAGACGCGGGAAAACATGCACACAATGCAGAAGGCAGGGCCAGCGCCAGGCATGCTCACTGCACAAAGACCACAGGGCCACACCTCCACCCTTCATACACTAGGCCGCCCCAACATGAAGGGACATGCCATGTGCACCTCCTGTGCAGTTAGGTGAATCCACACTCTGCACCACAAACAAACAACTAGGGAGACAGCCACAGCAGTAGTGGCTGCAGAGGAACACACAGTACAGAAGCACAGGCCCAGGGCAACACACACACACCACCACAACACCACACACATTGCAAGAAAACTGAAACTAAGCACAACATGAACACACACAGATAATGAACAACCACTCCACTAGACACACAGCCTGACAAGTCACACAGACATACCCCACACTGACACACAGCCACATACACAGACCACATGCCAGCAGCAATGGAGCACAACATATAGGGAAGCCAAAGTGATGTGCACACAAATGGAAGGCCAAGGAAATAACCACCAAGCATGTGTACATCACTTGCAAGACAAGGAACAGAAAACAACACCCTCAGACCATCAAAGCACACATGGCTGGCGAGTGAGTGAAGTAAAACCACAGTCACCTCAGTCCAAATACTGAGGGAGACAGCAAGGCAACCCATGTATACGCACAGGGATAAAAGGAAAGCCCTGAAGTCAAAGTGTGAACAGCCATACATATGTATACAACTACTTCACAGAAATATGCCAGCAGCACAACCCACAGGGCCCATTGACACACTCCATGACTGTCAAACACAAGTAGGAATCTCCACACATCCCCCCTCACCCCTGAAGCACACAACCCCAGTGTCAGACACACAGAAGGATGTCAATAATTGTCCAGTCAAAACACAGACAAACAATCACACTCCCTTGGGGTATCCACAAGCATCACACACACATAGGGATGTCAGAACCAATGTGTGCACAAAACAACAGCCAAACACATAACTCAACAGAAACACACACAGAACTACAACAAGACCAGACATGACCTGTGCAGCAAAACTGTGGAAATGCAATGGGAGCACAGACAGAACAGGAGTGCACAACCTCAGCAGTCAGGAACAATGCACAGACAACATACCACAACACAGACAAGACGTGCACCATCACAGAACAACACAGCCACATCAAACACACAATAGATGCACAGGCCAAAACATCACATAGCAAATATAGCAGGACTTCAGGGGATGTACACCAGGCAAGGACAAGGCAACATATACCCACATCACTGCTTGCACAACAAGCAGTGTGTGCACACAAAACATAACAGTCCCACACGGATATGAGTGACACACCATGAACACCCACAACAACAGTCAAAACAGCATACTGACAACATCACACTCAGGTAGTCAAGCAGTACCTCAGCATACACACATACACCTAACACAGCACCCACTGATTCACAAGTCTGGGACACAAAAGTGGAAACAACTTGACCAGAGGACAGGGCAGCACAAACAGTTGAACTGCATATGGCAACCATGACTGCTAAGAAGTACAAGACCATCACATATAACCAATTGGGAAAATTTCCTGAGTGGCACATTGCACCTGGGCAAAGATCTGTACTACAAAACACAGTGCAGGCAAACAAAGGGAACAGCTGACATCAAAGTGAAGTGTTGTGCACATCAGTAGTGGACATGGCAGGAGTGTACCATACACAAATAGAGGGAGTGCAGACTAACAATGGGTAGGCATCTGAAGCACAGATAGGGGATGGTATGACTAGGGGTGGGCGGAATTTGCAAAAGCGACTTTCGCAAATTATCGCGAAAATGTTTAAAATCTCCGCAAACACGCGGAAATATCGCGAAGATGCGGAAGTTTTTTTCCCACCCGTTCGCGGTATTTTCTGCATGTTCGCGGCTCGCCAACTTACCCATGCGGTTGCTTGCGGGCGCGGCCATCTTGTTTTCACTCTTCTCGCGGTGCATGATCGCGAGAAGAAAGACGTGATCGCGCGACGCATGACGTCACCGAGGCGCGAACTGTCGCGAGACAGCGCAAATGACTAAAACAATACAACATCTCATGGAGAACGCGACCGGATCAAGAAAACTTGTCGGCGAACGCAGGGATTCAGGTAAGGCGATCGCGCGCGCGCGAGAATGTATTATTTTACAGCGCGAGCAAGAAACAAATTATCGCCAAACTGCGGAAACCGGAAATTTTGACATTTTCGTGCTCTCCGCGGAACGCGAAAATGTCAAATTATCGCAATTTCCGCGAACGGAACTAAATTTTCGCCAAGGCCTAGGTATGACACCACACACAACATGCCATACTGGAGGCAAGAAAGCACCATGTGACAGCAATGCATGAGAAAGCACACCCACAATGTCAGTGTGGATCAGCAGGTCTGCACAGTGAGTACAAACAGTATCAAGACAAATGGCTGATCAACAAAACACAACACTGAATTGCCAGTCGCACACTCTGCATACTCACAAAATTGCCAAATCAACAAGTAGGAGTCAGCCAGAACTGCAAGGACACACCAACACACTGCACAGTGCACAACATACAACGCACACAATCACAATCACAGGGCTGAACAATCCAAACAACAGGCAACCAACTCATGGGTGACATGTGTGTAGTTGACATTGCAGGGGCACACACACATCAACACTCCCAACAAAGTCACCCCTTTACACTGCACACTTCTTGACCATCCAAGTGTACACATTGAAAGCAACCCATGTGACTAGGATGACTGACCATCACAAGATTAGCAGACACCTACACTGCTGGGCACACATGAAAGCAAGAACACACATACATGATGACCCTGAACAGCCTGCCTGCAATCCTGTGCATAGAATCCCACAATGTGCTGGCAGTGCCCCCAAACCTGACAAGTGTACAATATAGCCAACATGAACAAAGAATGGAAATGATAACGGTATGTCATCTAAAAATAACATAATTGTACCCACAAGTATCAGAGTCAGGAAGACCTGAAGTCCCTGTCACCCCTGTAAAACATAGAATAAGTGAGACAAGCCATTGACAATGTTGAAGTGGCACACAGAGCATGTGGCACAATAAACCATATACACACAGAAAAAAAACTTTATTTAGTAAGGACACTTACAAAACTGACAACAGGAGCAACTGTCGTTATTCACATATTGCACAGATAGGCACCAAGATTAGAGAATAGCAAGGCACAAAGTGCACAATATGTCCATGAGAAGCAGCACAGGCAAGGGGAAAACAGCAAGGCCAGTGGCCAGTCCAAGGTGCAGAGTATATCCATGAGGAGCTGCACAGGCAAGGGGAAAACAGCAAGGCCAGTGGCCAGTCCAAGGTGCTGAGTATGTCCATGAGAAGCTGCACTGGCAAGGGTTAAACAGCAAGGCCAGTGGCCAGTCCAAGGTGCAGAGTGCGACCATGAGAAGCTGCACAGGCAAGGGGAAAACAGCAGTGAACGACAAGGCCAGTGGGCAGGCAAAAGTGCAGAGTGAGACCATGAGAAGCTGCACAGGCAAGGGGCACACAGCAGTCAACGTCAAGGTCAGTGGGCAGGACAATGTGCAGAGTGAGACCATGGGAAGCTCCACAGGCAAGGGGCACACAGCAGTGAACAACAAGGCCAGTGGGCAGGACAAAGTGCAGAGTGAGTCCATGAGAAGCTGCACAGACAATGGTCAAACAGCAGTGAACAACAAGGCCAGTGGGCAGGACAAAGTGCAAAGTGAGTCCATGAGAAGCTGCACAGGCAAAGGGCACACAGTAGTGAACGACAAGGCCAGTAGGCAGGACAAAGTGCAGAGTGAGACCATGCGAGACTGCACAGGCAAGGGGCACACAGCAGTGAACGAAAAGGCCAGTGGGCAGGACAAAGTGCAGAGTGAGTCCATGAGAAGCTGCACAGGCAATGGTCAAACAGCAGTGAACAACAAGGCCAGTGGGCAGGACAAAGTGCAGAGTGAGTCCATGAGAAGCTGCTTAGGCTAAGGGCACACAGCAGTGAACAACAAGACCAGTAGGCAGGACAAAGTGCAGAGTGAGACCATGAGAGACTGCACAGGCAAGGGGCACACAGCAGTGAACGAAAAGGCCAGTGGGCAGGACAAAGTGCAGAGTGAGTCCATGAGAAGCTGCACAGGCAAGGGGCACACAGCAGTGAACGTCAAGGTCAGTGGGCAGGACAATGTGCAGAGTGAGACCATGGGAAGCTCCACAGGCAAGGGGCACACAGCAGTGAACAACAAGGCCAGTGGGCAGGACAAAGTGCAGAGTGAGTCCATGAGAAGCTGCACAGACAATGGTCAAACAGCAGTGAACAACAAGGCCAGTGGGCAGGACAAAGTGCAAAGTGAGTCCATGAGAAGCTGCACAGGCAAAGGACACAGTAGTGAACGACAAGGCCAGTAGGCAGGACAAAGTGCAGAGTGAGACCATGCGAGACTGCACAGGCAAGGGGCACACAGCAGTGAACGAAAAGGCCAGTGGGCAGGACAAAGTGCAGAGTGAGTCCATGAGAAGCTGCACAGGCAATGGTCAAACAGCAGTGAACAACAAGGCCAGTGGGCAGGACAAAGTGCAGAGTGAGTCCATGAGAAGCTGCTTAGGCTAAGGGCACACAGCAGTGAACGACAAGACCAGTAGGCAGGACAAAGTGCAGAGTGAGACCATGAGAGACTGCACAGGCAAGGGGCACACAGCAGTGAACGAAAAGGCCAGTGGGCAGGACAAAGTGCAGAGTGAGTCCATGAGAAGCTGCACAGGCAAGGGGCACACAGCAGTGGACGACAAAGCCAGTGGGCAGGACGAAGTGCAGAGTGAGACCATGAGAAGCTGCACAGGCAAGGGGCACACTGCAGTGAACGACAAGGCCAGTGGGCAGGACAAAGTGCAGAGTGAGACCATGGTGAGCAATACAGTCAGAGGGGTAGCAATGGACAATACTGGCACCACTGTGGGAGAGACAGGTGTGTGAGGATGAATACCACTCGGACTTGGCTGTCAGTTAGACTGGGAGCTGGCTGTGTGTCGGGGACAGTTGGAGCACTTTACCGGGGAGAGAGAGGCCCTGATGAGGTAGAGCTATTAGTGGCTTGGGAAGCCAGAGGGCTTCTTGGATCAGGTGGTGTAGTGTCACACGGAGGTGGAGTCATACAGACGTGAGACACAGTGTGGGTACGAGATTGTGGAGGGGTGCCTTTCCACTTCTTGGTGATTTTAAATGGAGTGCCTGACTTGGGATCAATGAGAAGTGGTGTGGACACAACAGGCACCCTCACCACCAAAGCTGCATCAGGTGCAGACACTGGCCCTCCCTCTGGGGATGTGCTGGATCCAGTGGTATGCTTCGCCTGGCCTTGCCTTTGCCCCTCCAACCCCTGTTTACCAAGTGTTCCCCCTACAGTGCCCTCCTTTCCCTGCTTCACTGAGCTTGGAACGGGAGTCGAGGTAGTGGGTGAATCTGCCTTTGAGCCCTTCTTATTTGCACCCTTGGCAGGAACCACCTTCTTAGTGGGCATGGAAACTCTCTGCTTGTCTTTGCGAGACGCTTTTGGGATAGGAGAGTCCTTGACTGGGGATGCCTCTGCTTCTTTGCTTTTTGGGCCTTGGTGTCCCATGACAGGCTTTTGTCTTTGCACTCTGGGGTGCCTTTAGTTTTCTGTGGGGATCATGTCTGTGCCCTGGACCACTTGGGCTGCTGCTGCTGCTGGGTGCTTCATGTGCTGTATCATGACCTTGAGGTCTGTGGAGCGTGGTCACTATCGTGAGACGTGACTACTGGCAGGGGGGGTGGACAAAGGGAGTGGAGCTGGACTACCAGATTGTGACAGTTGAAGGGTTGCCATCACTGCATAGGATAAAGCCTGGACAGTCCGGTGCAGCCCACCCACATCTGAATGAATGCCCTCCATGAAAGCAACCACCTGTGCCAATTTTTTGTCGTGGTCCATGAAGGCATTGAGGAGAGCTGTCTGGCCCACACACAGCTGGCATAAAGTGTCCATAGACTCAGTACTGCTGGCAGCATGGGGGAAAGGTGCAGGGGCAGCGGTGCCTGGGGTGAAAGACACTTTTCCCTTCTTACTGGGGTGAACACGGTCAGCACAAGAGGAAGTGGCTGGGAGGGTGGGCACAGTTCGCTGTGTGGTGGAAGATGAAGCAGAGTCCCCATCGCCTGTGCCCACCAACATGGAAGCATCACTGCTGGCATCAGATGAAGTCGAGCTTTGCGCCTCTGGCTGTGATTCCTGCAGCAGACTCCTGTCCCCCTCTGAGGCGCTGGTCACATCTGTGTCACTGTGCTCGTGTCCAGCTGTTGTGCTTGATTCGCCACCACTGGTGTCCATTCCTGGTCCCTCCGTGACCAGAGGAGATGCTCCATGAGAGATAGAAGTAGGGTCAGTTCAGTGTCAGCAACATTACAAACATATGCAAGGAAAGTATCACTGAAGATGCCTAAATCTACATGTTGCACACCACCCTGTGCAATGACATTGTGCTAACTCACTTTATTGACTCAAACAGTGCGTGTAAACAAGAAAACCAGGCATACGTGAGCCATGTAATTGCCACACAGCACAACAGCCTGCTGTTGGCTCCTTTCAACCAGACACACAAATAGCTCAGAGCACACCTAGGGCCATGATGGGAGCAAGGATTAAGCCTACAACATGTTGCAACTGTCAGATCTAGATGGAGCAGGAGGGGACAACACAGATACAGACTACAACATGACATTCCAAAATGGACTTGAGCCCATGCCATTCACCATGTTGTCCTCTGAGGCACAACTACTGTTGCACATTGGCATCAGATGTCTACCCCTCACAAATCTGAGGTCAGGCAATGCACGCATTGATGAAAGCACATTCAGAACAGGCCCACTGCCATTCACTTCCATGTGATTTTCCAGACTAGCCCAATGCAGACGATACTGAAGCCCATGACTCAATACGCAATGGAAATGCCCAGTACTCAAATTACATTAGGATGTACAGGTAGGACAAAAGCATGACAGCTGTACCCAGCACAGAGGCCACTCACAATCCACTGCATCACGCTACCAACATCACATAGGCCAGCACTGGCCCAGGCTGTTTACACATGCAGCCACTCACAGCCAAAGTCACCCTTCCCAGAATACTCACCCCTAGCTTGCTGCTGATGCTCCTTCAAATGTGCATCCACCTCAGGCTGTGTCATGGCCAAGATGCGGCCCATCAGGGGTGTCATGCTGCGCCGTGCCAACCTGCAAGTGCGAGGGAGCAGCCCCAGTGTCATTTCCGCCACGTTCTTTGCCAGCCAGTAGATGTCATCCCACCTCTTGTGGCAGTGGGTGCGCCATCGGTTTGAGACACCCAGACCTGCACATTGGTCGCAATGGCCCTCCACATGGCCTTACGCTGGTGTACTTTGAGCTGCAGACATGGGAGACAAGAGTGGGAAAACATCAGCGACAGAGTGTTATGTGACACATTCCCTCAGGACATCAGCATGATAATGACTCATCCCAAATCCACAGATCTGTTTTTCTGAGACAAAAATGCATCTCACATTCTACATCTGCATGGGACAAGCACACGTAAATGCATGTAGGTGTGAGGGGGGACACAGTACCTGCACATCTCATACACATGCAGGATGCCATCACAGAAAGCCATGTGTAGTCTGCCCACATGTACTGTCCATATCTAGCTTGAGCAAGACATACATCACATATCAACATGTGTTTGGGGGTAAACTCACTGTGTCCAACACTGTGCAACCCTCAATGTCCTTGCCCTGTGAATAGCTCACTGTGTCATGGATGTCACATTGAGGGACATGATATCACAAACCCACACTCTTCTCACAAGGCCTGACATGTACAATCTATAGGGCTGAGATGGCTCATTGCTGGAGTGCAGTGAGATAAGACACATGTAAAACTCTGTAAGTTCTGTGATCTGTCCTTGTCATTTTGGGCGGAGACTGTGCAGGCCATGTGGGCTCACACTGAGATGGAAAACAGAGACCCACACAGCCATTCACACAAGCAATCACTGTCCTGACTACTGCATTACCAACTTGCAGCGTCACTATATGGCTGACAAGACAAAACATGTCCCTCAAATCTTGATGTGCAAGCAGGGAAACAAGTGGAATAGGGTACACCCCCCTTCCCCCTCGAGAAAGCATGTTAGGCAGTGCATGATACAACCCCCACCCTCAGGCACATACTGCATCAGACCAACTACATGTGTGCTCCCCCTGCACTCTCACCCCCACTGTTGAAGACTTACCACAACATTAGGGGCACCATATAGCCTTGGGTACTGTGTGAGCACCTTGTCCAACAGGACCTCCAGCTCCTTGCTGGTGAAGAGACTGGCACGGATCTTCTCAGCCCTTGCCATCACTGTGGACATGAGGCAGCAGCAGCGGCAGTGGGTGGTAAAGGCTCTCAGGCAGCAGTCCCTGGAGACAGCAGCAGGTGAGGGGTCTCAGGCAGCAGTCACTGGCGGCAGCAGCAGGTGAGGGGTCTCAGGCAGCAGGCTTTGTGAGCATTGGAAATGTGGGGCTCTCTCCCACACATATATAGCCCCATGGTGTCATTTCAGTGGTTCTAAGCTGCTGCAATTGAACTTACTGATCAGCCTTTTTCAAATGCATCCAATGACCGGCTCTGACGCACCGCAGAGGCCAGGCGAGCACTACCGCGGTGGTGCATCTTTCAATTGCATCCAATGACCGTCCCCCGGTGGCGAAGCACGCCTATCGCAATTTTCAAAATTGCATCATGCTACCACCATTGTGTATCCCATTGGCTGTAAGGGCATGGTCCATGCCGGTGACTCATCGCAGGTGCCAGACGGTAGCTACTGAGATTTGGGTGCCATACATTGATATGGGTGACTGGGTTTTGGGTGGCCGAACATGCCAACCACCATTTAGTTATACATATGTACCTATCACTACCGCAATTGTGTCATGGTCCATGGCGGTGACACACCGCAGGTGCCAGGCAGTAGCTATCGGGATTTGGGTGTCATACATTGATATGGGTGACTGGGATTTGGGTGGCCGAGCAAGCCAACCACCATTTAGCAATACATATGTTCCTATCACTTCCACGATTGTGTCATGGTCCATGGCGGTGACACAGCGCAGGTTCCAGGCGGTAGCTACCGGGATTTGGGTGTCATACATTGATATGGGTGACCGGGATTTGGGTGGCGGAGCATGCCAACCGCCATTTAGCAATACATATGTACCTATCTCTACAGCGATTGTGTCATGGTGAATGGCGGTGACACACCACAGGTGGCAGGTGGTAGCTATCGGGACTTGGGTGCCATACATTGATATGGGTGATCGGGATTTGGTTGGTGGAGCATGTCAACCGCCATTTAGTGATACATATGTTCCTATCACTTCCACGATTGTGTTATGGTCCATGGCGGTGACACACCGCAGGTACCAGGCAGTAGCTACCGGGATTTGTGTGCCATACACTGATATGGGTGGCCGAGATTTGGGTGGCGGATTACTTTGAGAGCACCAATGGACACATCATGCTGTATCAATGGCCATCTGGCAGTCATCAACAGTGCACAGTGGCCACATGGTTAATGGCACATCATTGTGCACACAATGCCAATGTTTACTCCACTGCTGACTACACATGCCATGTTTGTGTATGTGATTTTGTAGATTGACATGTACTCCCTCACATGTCACTTGTGATATTGAGGGGCCTGTACACAGGACAATGTTGTTATGGACTCTCCAATGTGTACACATGTCAATGTGTTGAAGTGCAGTGAATATCACAGCGATGTTTGTCTCAATGAAGAATGTTCAGATTTGCCTGTCCTCTAATGTTTGATCATGCACACACTTGTCATTTACGCTCAGCCTTTGGTCATTGTGTTGTTGATGTGTGCCAGGTTCAACTGATGCCTGAAGGTGTGTCACGTGCAGCAGCTAGGTATGAGACAGTGGTGTTGCATTTTTACACATATCCTGGATGATTTACTCAAAGGCGTGCCCATGGTAAATGTGGCCATATCCCTTTGTACAATCTCATAGACCGAGGTTGATTTGGAGGTACTTGTTGTGTGTAAGTTGACAAGTGTACTATTAGTGCAGCTGAAGTTGTTCCTACATGTAAGCTAGTCTGCAACTCAATTTTGATGACAGTCATTGATGGCATTGTGTCAGCCAAAACTTGAAATGCTGTGCCCATCTCATTATGTATTGCATTGACATGTGTCCACTTTCATCTCAATTAGGAGGAGACCGAATCTGCATCGTCCCTTCACAGTGCTGGCAGACATGGAGGATGAGGTGATCATAAGGATAGAGCCACCCTACAGACCCTTACTGCTATGTTGGAGCCCCACCTACAGCCTGAATGAACATATCCAACAGCTTTCACACATCCCCCATGTTGTTGGTGCCATTGATTGCACCCATGTTGGGCTTGTACCACCACAGGCACGTGAACACATCTACTGGAATCGTAAACATTACCACTCCCTAAATGTGCAAAGGGTGTGACAGGCAGATATGATCATCTCGCACGTGTGGGCCTAATTTCCAGGCTCGGCCCATGACTCATACATCCTGTGTAACAGCATTGTACCACAGCTGATGGCTAGTCTGCTTCCCGACTGTGCATGGATTGTGGGTGAGTATGCCTAGTCAAATAGCGTGCTGTGTGTGTAACCTGCTGTCCTCTGCCACAGCAACATTGCAATGTTTATCTGTGTTTGTCACACCTAGGTGACTCTGCATATCCCAACCGTCCTTGTTTGCTGAGCCCACTGCAGAATCCGGGGACACCAGCTGAAGTCCGCTACAATGATGCCCATGGCAGGACACATTGCGTAGTGGTGCGTACTTTTGTTCTGCTGAAGTCAGGTTTCCGCTGCCTGGAGGTGCACTGATGTACTCACCCAGGAAGGTGTGTCAGATTGTAGTGGCATGCTGCATGCTCCACAACCTAGCCATTTGCAAGGAGATCCCCCTCATCCAGGATGATGATGATGAGCAGCCAAGGCCCCCGCCTGCAAACCAACATGTGTCCAGTGATTAGGACAGTGGAGAGGAGGAAGGTGTTGACCTGCGTCAACAGCTCATCAGCCGCTACTTCACTTGAAGGTGAGTGACAATGTACAATGGACCCATTGTCTGGTGATGTTACTGTTGTTGTGAAGGTGTATGCGAGATCCATGACTGCAGCCGGTTGTTGAGTCAGTGGTGGCTGACACTATTTTTCTGGGATAGGTTATGTAGGGACATATACAGGATGTGTATGTTGGCACTTATTGCCCATTGTGATATGTGCATGTTGGATTATCTTGATGGTAAGTGCTGTGTGATGTCTGTGATGCCACACCCAGACTAGTGAATGTTGTTCTGTTGTGTTTTCCTAGGTGCCTTCAACCTCTCCTTGCCTACATACTTTCCATACTCCTTGTACATTGTAATCATGGTGAAGACTGCACACCCTGGAATAAAGACGGAGCAGAAACAACAACATGTGTGTAAGGAGTATTTATTTACAATGGTGACATGTGAGGGTGGGTGAACATTTACATTGGTGAAGAGGTTTGCTATCAGGGCTGGTTCCGTGTCTGCCGTTTGGCACGTGCTTTGCCATGGGTTACTCCCAGGGATTTCTTGGGATGGCCCCTTCATCGCTAGGCAGTGGGGGTCTCTGCTGTGGGGCCAGTGAGGTCTGAGGACTCACCCCTCTCTCTGGCCGCAGGGGAGATGGTGAACTGTCATCCTGCAGGACAGGAAGGGGAAGTGGAGGTGTTGTCTTTGGCACTGGCCTGTCCCTAAGTGCAGCCACTTGCTGGCCCAAGAGGTCCACAATTTGGCCCATGCGGGTGTCGATGAACCTCATCAGCAGGATGAGCTCGCAGGACACTTCTTCAGTCTGGCCTGTTTGTCCCTGGGCCTGTTCAAAGGCCCTAATTACTCTGTTGATGTGGTCCAGGGATTGGGTCCCAGCCTCTGGTTGTCTGTGAGTGACCCTGCCCCTCCCACCTGCTCTGCTGCCATGGACCTGTTGCCTCACCACTGTAGGCACCTGCATCCTCTCCCTGCCCGCCTCAGTTGTTGGGGTGGGGTGGTCATCCTCTGGGACAGGGGGAGTGTTGCAGGCAGCACTGGTGGTGGTGATGTTGGTGGTGATGGTGGTGGTGGAGGATGCACAGGCTGTACCAGTAGGGGTCTGCAGAGATGTTGATATTGCAGCAGATGTGGTGGGGGGTATGATGGGGTCCTGGGACCTGTTGCGCCCTGACACACGAGATGGGCCAGATTCGAGCTCCTCGTCCAATGAATCCCGGAAGTCAACTTCCGAGAGTCCATGTTCCGGGTGGAGACTGGCTCTGCAGGATGCTGGTGTTGTCCTCTGCAGTCAGTTCTTGGTCACCTGTGGGTCAGATCGGAATGGTAATTGTAGTGCACCCCACAAGCTTTGTGTTGGCTGTGTATCATTAACTGTTTGTACACCACACAGTTGACTAATCTTCACATTGTTTTCTATGTGCACTAATGTACATCTTGACATGATGCTGTGGTACATGCATTACTTGTCCATGGTGTGAGGTGTCAATACATACCATGCACCACGTGCATCATTTGTGATTACATGGACATGTTGCCATCTAGGGACTAGAGCAACAAAGATTTCCTGTGAGGACCCTTTGTTGATTACTCTGCCCTGGCAGACGTTACATCTGGGCATGAACTGGCCATTGTCAGCTCATGCATACCTTTGACTTGTCATGTGCATATCTTGATTTGTACCACCAACCATGTTTTCTTTGTTTTCATATGGTCCTTATTGCTCTGGCCCCATGGCACTTTCACCTGTCATTCAGTGCCGTGCATGACTGTGCACAGACTTTCTTCTACATGTGCCTTGGTGTGTCACACTTTGGTTACTGTGACAGTTTCATTTGCTCAGCTGTTTGCACACTGTGAGTGGCAATAGGATCTGTGTGTATGTTTGGGCAATGAGAGTGCTGGTGTTGTCATACAGGGAAAAAAGGGGGTGGTGATGGACAGAGTTTCTGAATGATGCAGAATACTCTTACCAAGTCAAGAGATCATGGTTTTAATCCATCACCGTTTTTTAGCTCACTGCACCATCCCAGCTCAGAACCTGGCTACATGCAAATTAGTCTGTACCTGTCCCAGTGCATGATGGGAACAGGGCAAACCAAACTACCAAGCCAATTCTTATACTGGGAAGGAAACAAGCTTCCGGGGACCGGTTTCTGGCATCACAGCCTTCGTCGGCCCGGCTTGCCTGAATCCTGATGGTGCAATGAGCAAGGGACTCATGTCTGAGCATACCCTCCCACACTGAGTGTGGATGAAATCGATTAGGGAAAAAGGGGGTGGTGATGGACAGAGTTTCTGAATGATGCAGAATACTCTTACCAAGTCAAGAGATCATGGTTTTAATCCATCACCGTGTTTTAGCTCACTGCACCATCCCAGCTGAGAACCTGGCTACATGCAAATTAGTCTGTACCAGTCCCAGTGCATGATGGGAACAGGGCAAACCAAACTACCAAGCCAATTCTTATACTGGGAAGGAAACAAGCATCCGGGGACCGGTTTCTGGCAACACAGCCTTCGTCGGCCCGGCTTGCCTGAATCCTGATGGTGCAATGAGCAAGGGACTCACGTCTGAGCATACCCTCCCACACTGAGTGTGGATAAAATCGATTAGGGAAAAAGGGGGTGGTGATGGACAGAGTTTCTGAATGATGCAGAATTCTCTTACCAAGTCAAGAGATCATGGTTTTAATCCATCACCGTTTTTTAGCTCACTGCACCATCCCAGCTCAGAACCTGGCTACATGCAAATTAGTCTGTACCAGTCCCAGTGCATGATGGGAACAGGGCAAACCAAACTACCAAGCCAATTCTTATACTGGGAAGGAAACAAGCTTCCGGGGACCGGTTTCTGGCATCACAGCCTTCGTCGGCCCGGCTTGCCTGAATCCTGATGGTGCAATGAGCAAGGGACTCACGTCTGAGCATACCCTCCCACACAGTTCCCATCATGCACTGGGTGGTACAGACTAATTTGCATGTAGCCAGGTTGTGAGCTGGGATGGTGCAGTGAGCTAAAAAACGGTGATGGATTAAAACCATGATCTCTTGACTTGGTAAGAGTATTCTGCATCATTCAGAAACTCTGTCCATCACCACCCCCTTTTCCCAAATCAATTTTAACCGCACTTAGTGTGGGAGGGTATGCTCAGACGTGAGTCCCTTGCTCATTGCACCATCAGGATTCAAGAAAGCCGGGCCGACGAAGGCTGTGATGCCAGAAACCGGTCCCCGGAAGCTTGTTTCCTTCCCAGTATAAGAATTGGTTTGGTAGTTTGGTTTGCTCTGTTCCCATCATGCACTGGGACAGGTACAAACTAATTTGCATGTAGCCAGGTTCTGAGCTGGGATGGTGCAGTGAGCTAACAAACGGTGATGGATTAAAACCATGATCTCTTGACTTGGTAAGAGTATTCTGCATCATTCAGAAACTCTGTCCATCACCACCCCCTTTTCCCAAATCGATTTTAACCGCACTTAGTGTGGGAGGGTATGCTCAGACGTGAGTCTCTTGCTCATTGCACCATCAGGATTCAAGCAAGCCGGGCCGACGAAGGCTGTGATGCCAGAAACCGGTCCCCGGAAGCTTGTTTCCTTCCCAGTATAAGAATTGGCTTGGTAGTTTGGTTTGCTCTGTTCCCATCATGCACTGCGACAGGTACAGACTAATTTGCATGTAGCCAGGTTCTGAGCTGGGATGGTGCAGTGAGCTAAAAAACGGTAATGGATTAAAACCTTGATCTCTTGACTTGGTAAGAGGATTCTACATCATTCAGAAACTCTGTCCATCACCACCCCCTTTTCCCAAATCGATTTTAACCGCACTTAGTGTGGGAGGGTATGCTCAGACGTGAGTCCCTTGCTCATTGCACCATCAGGATTCAAGCAAGCCGGGCCGATGAAGGCTGTGATGCCAGAAACCGGTCCCCGGAAGCTTGTTTCCTTCCCAGTATAAGAATTGGCTTGGTAGTTTGGTTTGCTCTGTTCCCATCATGCACTGGGACAGGTACAGACTAATTTGCATGTAGCCAGGTTCTGAGCTGGGATGGTGCAGTGAGCTAAAAAACGGTGATGGATTAAAACCATGATCTCTTGACTTGGTAAGAGTATTCTGCATCATTCAGAAACTCTGTCCATCACCACCCCCTTTTCCCAAATCGATTTTAACCGCACTTAGTGTGGGAGGGTATGCTCAGACGTGAGTCCCTTGCTCATTGCACCATCAGGATTCAAGCAAGCTGGGCCGACGAAGGCTGTGATGCCAGAAACCGGTCCCCGGAAGCTTGTTTCCTTCCCAGTATAAGAATTGGCTTGGTAGTTTGGTTTGCTCTGTTCCCATCATGCACTGGGACAGGTACAGACTAATTTGCATGTAGCCAGGTTCTGAGCTGGGATGGTGCAGTGAGCTAAAAAACGGTGATGGATTAAAACCATGATCTCTTGACTTGGTAAGAGTATTCTGCATCATTCAGAAACTCTGTCCATCACCACCCCCTTTTCCCAAATCGATTTTAACCGCACTTAGTGTGGGAGGGTATGCTCAGACGTGAGTCCCTTGCTCATTGCACCATCAGGATTCAATCAAGCCGGGCCGACGAAGGCTGTGATGCCAGAAACCGGTCCCCGGAAGCTTGTTTCCTTCCCAGTATAAGAATTGGCTTGGTAGTTTGGTTTGCTCTGTTCCCGTCATGCACTGGGACAGGTACAGACTAATTTGCATGTAGCCAGGTTCTGAGCTGGGATGGTGCAGTGAGCTAAAAAACGGTGATGGATTAAAACCATGATCTCTTGACTTGGTAAGAGTATTCTGCATCATTCAGAAACTCTGTCCATCACCACCCCCTTTTCCCAAATCGATTTTAACCGCACTTAGTGTGGGAGGGTATGTTCAGACGTGAGTCCCTTGCTCATTGCACCATCAGGATTCAAGCAAGCCGGGCCAACGAAGGCTGTGATGCCAGAAACCGGTCCCCGGAAGCTTGTTTCCTTCCCAGTATAAGAATTGGCTTGGTAGTTTGGTTCGCTCTGTTCCCATCATGCACTGGGACAGGTACAGACTAATTTGCATGTAGCCAGGTTCTGAGCTGGGATGGTGCAGTGAGCTAAAAAACGGTGATGGATTAAAACCATGATCTCTTGACTTGGTAAGAGTATTCTGCATCATTCAGAAACTCTGTCCATCACCACCCCCATTTCCCAAATCGATTTTAACCGCACTTAGTGTGGGAGGGTATGCTCAGACGTGAGTCCCTTGCTCATTGCACCATCAGGATTCAAGCAAGCCGGGCCGACGAAGGCTGTGATGCCAGAAACCGGTCCCCGGAAGCTTGTTTCCTTCCCAGTATAAGAATTGGCTTGGTAGTTTGGTTTGCTCTGTTCCCATCATGCACTGGGACAGGTACAGACTAATTTGCATGTAGCCAGGTTCTGAGCTGGGATGGTGCAGTGAGCTAAAAAACGGTGATGGATTCAAACCATGATCTCTTGAATTGGTAAGAGTATTCTGCATCATTCAGAAACTCTGTCCATCACCACCCCCTTTTCCCAAATCGATTTTAACCGCACTTAGTGTGGGGGGGTATGCTCAGACGTGAGTCCCTTGCTCATTGCACCATCAGGATTCAAGCAAGCCGGGCCGACGAAGGCTGTGATGCCAGAAACCGGTCCCCGGAAGCTTGTTTCCTTCCCAGTATAAGAATTGGCTTGGTAGTTTGGTTTGCTCTGTTCCCATCATGCACTGGGACAGGTACAGACTAATTTGCATGTAGCCAGGTTCTGAGCTGGGATGGTGCAGTGAGCTAAAAAACAGTGATGGATTAAAACCATGATCTTTTGACTTGGTAAGAGTATTCTGCATCATTCAGAAACTCTGTCCATCACCACCCCCTTTTCCCAAATCGATTTTAACCGCACTTAGTGTGGCAGGGTATGCTCAGACGTGAGTCCCTTGCTCATTGCACCATCAGGATTCAAGCAAGCCGGGCCGACGAAGGCTGTGATGCCAGAAACCGGTCCCCGGAAGCTTGTTTCCTTCCCAGTATAAGAATTGGCTTGGTAGTTTGGTTTGCTCTGTTCCCATCATGCACTGGGACAGGAACAGACTAATTTGCATGTAGCCAGGTTCTGAGCTGGGATGGTGCAGTGAGCTAAAAAACGGTGATGGATTAAAACCATGATCTCTTGACTTGGTAAGAGTATTCTGCATCATTCAGAAACTCAGTCCATCACCACCCCCTTTTCCCAAATCGATTTTAACCGCACTTAGTGTGGGAGGGTATGCTCAGACGTGAGTCCCTTGCTCATTGCACCATCAGGATTCAAGCAATCCGGGCCGAAGAAGGCTGTGATGCCAGAAACCGGTCCCCGGAAGCTTGTTTCCTTCCCAGTATAAGAATTGGCTTGGTAGTTTGGTTTGCTCTGTTCCCATCATGCACTGGGACAGCTACAGACTAATTTGCATGTAGCCAGGTTCTGAGCTGGGATTGTGCAGTGAGCTAAAAAACGGTGATGGATTAAAACCATGATCTCTTGACTTGGTAAGAGTATTCTGCATCATTCAGAAACTCTGTCCATCACCACCCCCTTTTCCCAAATCGATTTTAACCGCACTTAGTGTGGGAGGGTATGCTCAGACGTGAGTCCCTTGCTCATTGCACCATCAGGATTCAAGCAAGCCGGGCCAACGAAGGCTGTGATGCCAGAAACCGGTCCCCGGAAGCTTGTTTCCTTCCCAGTATAAGAATTGGCTTGGTAGTTTGGTTTGCTCTGTTCCCATCATGCACTGGGACAGGTACAGACTAATTTGCATGTAGCCAGGTTCTGAGCTGGGATGGTGCAGTGAGCTAAAAAACGGTGATGGATTAAAACCATGATCTCTTGACTTGGTAAGAGTATTCTGCATCATTCATAAACTCTGTCCATCACCACCCCCTTTTCCCAAATCGATTTTAACCGCACTTAGTGTGGGAGGGTATGCTCAGACGTGAGTCCCTTGCTCATTGCACCATCAGGATTCAAGCAAGCCGGGCCGATGAAGGCTGTGATGCCAGAAACCAGTCCCCGGAAGCTTGTTTCCTTCCCAGTAGAAGAATTGGCTTGGTAGTTTGGTTTGCTCTGTTCCCATCATGCACTGGGACAGGTACAGACTAATTTGCATGTAGCCAGGTTCTGAGCTGGGATGGTGCAGTGAGCTAAAAAACGGTGATGGATTAAAACCATGATCTCTTGACTTGGTAAGAGTATTCTGCATCATTCAGAAACTCTGTCCATCACCACCCCCTTTTCCCAAATCGATTTTAACCGCACTTAGTGTGGGAGGGTATGCTCAGACGTGAGTCCCTTGCTCATTGCACCATCAGGATTCAAGCAAGCCGGGCCGATGAAGGCTGTGATGCCAGAAACCGGTCCCCGGAAGCTTGTTTCCTTCCCAGTATAAGAATTGGCTTGGTAGTTTGGTTTGCTCTGTTCCCATCATGCACTGGGACAGGTACAGACTAATTTGCATGTAGCCAGGTTCTGAGCTGGGATGGTGCAGTGAGCTAAAAAACGGTGATGGATTAAAACCATGATCTCTTGACTTGGTAAGAGTATTCTGCATCATTCAGAAACTCTGTCCATCACCACCCCCTTTTCCCAAATCGATTTTAACCGCACTTAGTGTGGGAGGGTATGCTCAGACGTGAGTCCCTTGCTCATTGCACCATCAGGATTCAAGCAAGCTGGGCCGACGAAGGCTGTGATGCCAGAAACCGGTCCCCGGAAGCTTGTTTCCTTCCCAGTATAAGAATTGGCTTGGTAGTTTGGTTTGCTCTGTTCCCATCATGCACTGGGACAGGTACAGACTAATTTGCATGTAGCCAGGTTCTGAGCTGGGATGGTGCAGTGAGCTAAAAAACGGTGATGGATTAAAACCATGATCTCTTGACTTGGTAAGAGTATTCTGCATCATTCAGAAACTCTGTCCATCACCACCCCCTTTTCCCAAATCGATTTTAACCGCACTTAGTGTGGGAGGGTATGCTCAGACGTGAGTCCCTTGCTCATTGCACCATCAGGATTCAATCAAGCCGGGCCGACGAAGGCTGTGATGCCAGAAACCGGTCCCCGGAAGCTTGTTTCCTTCCCAGTATAAGAATTGGCTTGGTAGTTTGGTTTGCTCTGTTCCCGTCATGCACTGGGACAGGTACAGACTAATTTGCATGTAGCCAGGTTCTGAGCTGGGATGGTGCAGTGAGCTAAAAAACGGTGATGGATTAAAACCATGATCTCTTGACTTGGTAAGAGTATTCTGCATCATTCAGAAACTCTGTCCATCACCACCCCCTTTTCCCAAATCGATTTTAACCGCACTTAGTGTGGGAGGGTATGTTCAGACGTGAGTCCCTTGCTCATTGCACCATCAGGATTCAAGCAAGCCGGGCCAACGAAGGCTGTGATGCCAGAAACCGGTCCCCGGAAGCTTGTTTCCTTCCCAGTATAAGAATTGGCTTGGTAGTTTGGTTCGCTCTGTTCCCATCATGCACTGGGACAGGTACAGACTAATTTGCATGTAGCCAGGTTCTGAGCTGGGATGGTGCAGTGAGCTAAAAAACGGTGATGGATTAAAACCATGATCTCTTGACTTGGTAAGAGTATTCTGCATCATTCAGAAACTCTGTCCATCACCACCCCCATTTCCCAAATCGATTTTAACCGCACTTAGTGTGGGAGGGTATGCTCAGACGTGAGTCCCTTGCTCATTGCACCATCAGGATTCAAGCAAGCCGGGCCGACGAAGGCTGTGATGCCAGAAACCGGTCCCCGGAAGCTTGTTTCCTTCCCAGTATAAGAATTGGCTTGGTAGTTTGGTTTGCTCTGTTCCCATCATGCACTGGGACAGGTACAGACTAATTTGCATGTAGCCAGGTTCTGAGCTGGGATGGTGCAGTGAGCTAAAAAACGGTGATGGATTCAAACCATGATCTCTTGAATTGGTAAGAGTATTCTGCATCATTCAGAAACTCTGTCCATCACCACCCCCTTTTCCCAAATCGATTTTAACCGCACTTAGTGTGGGGGGGTATGCTCAGACGTGAGTCCCTTGCTCATTGCACCATCAGGATTCAAGCAAGCCGGGCCGACGAAGGCTGTGATGCCAGAAACCGGTCCCCGGAAGCTTGTTTCCTTCCCAGTATAAGAATTGGCTTGGTAGTTTGGTTTGCTCTGTTCCCATCATGCACTGGGACAGGTACAGACTAATTTGCATGTAGCCAGGTTCTGAGCTGGGATGGTGCAGTGAGCTAAAAAACAGTGATGGATTAAAACCATGATCTTTTGACTTGGTAAGAGTATTCTGCATCATTCAGAAACTCTGTCCATCACCACCCCCTTTTCCCAAATCGATTTTAACCGCACTTAGTGTGGCAGGGTATGCTCAGACGTGAGTCCCTTGCTCATTGCACCATCAGGATTCAAGCAAGCCGGGCCGACGAAGGCTGTGATGCCAGAAACCGGTCCCCGGAAGCTTGTTTCCTTCCCAGTATAAGAATTGGCTTGGTAGTTTGGTTTGCTCTGTTCCCATCATGCACTGGGACAGGAACAGACTAATTTGCATGTAGCCAGGTTCTGAGCTGGGATGGTGCAGTGAGCTAAAAAACGGTGATGGATTAAAACCATGATCTCTTGACTTGGTAAGAGTATTCTGCATCATTCAGAAACTCAGTCCATCACCACCCCCTTTTCCCAAATCGATTTTAACCGCACTTAGTGTGGGAGGGTATGCTCAGACGTGAGTCCCTTGCTCATTGCACCATCAGGATTCAAGCAATCCGGGCCGAAGAAGGCTGTGATGCCAGAAACCGGTCCCCGGAAGCTTGTTTCCTTCCCAGTATAAGAATTGGCTTGGTAGTTTGGTTTGCTCTGTTCCCATCATGCACTGGGACAGCTACAGACTAATTTGCATGTAGCCAGGTTCTGAGCTGGGATTGTGCAGTGAGCTAAAAAACGGTGATGGATTAAAACCATGATCTCTTGACTTGGTAAGAGTATTCTGCATCATTCAGAAACTCTGTCCATCACCACCCCCTTTTCCCAAATCGATTTTAACCGCACTTAGTGTGGGAGGGTATGCTCAGACGTGAGTCCCTTGCTCATTGCACCATCAGGATTCAAGCAAGCCGGGCCAACGAAGGCTGTGATGCCAGAAACCGGTCCCCGGAAGCTTGTTTCCTTCCCAGTATAAGAATTGGCTTGGTAGTTTGGTTTGCTCTGTTCCCATCATGCACTGGGACAGGTACAGACTAATTTGCATGTAGCCAGGTTCTGAGCTGGGATGGTGCAGTGAGCTAAAAAACGGTGATGGATTAAAACCATGATCTCTTGACTTGGTAAGAGTATTCTGCATCATTCATAAACTCTGTCCATCACCACCCCCTTTTCCCAAATCGATTTTAACCGCACTTAGTGTGGGAGGGTATGCTCAGACGTGAGTCCCTTGCTCATTGCACCATCAGGATTCAAGCAAGCCGGGCCGATGAAGGCTGTGATGCCAGAAACCAGTCCCCGGAAGCTTGTTTCCTTCCCAGTATAAGAATTGGCTTGGTAGTTTGGTTTGCTCTGTTCCCATCATGCACTGGGACAGGTACAGACTAATTTGCATGTAGCCAGGTTCTGAGCTGGGATGGTGCAGTGAGCTAAAAAACGGTGATGGATTAAAACCATGATCTCTTGACTTGGTAAGAGTATTCTGCATCATTCAGAAACTCTGTCCATCACCACCCCCTTTTCCCAAATCGATTTTAACCGCACTTAGTGTGGGAGGGTATGCTCAGACGTGAGTCCCTTGCTTATTGCACCATCAGGATTCAAGCAAGCCGGGCCGACGAAGGCTGTGATGCCAGAAACCGGTCCCCGGAAGCTTGTTTCCTTCCCAGTATAAGAATTGGCTTGGTAGTTTGGTTTGCTCTGTTCCCATCATGCACTGGGACAGGTACAGACTAATTTGCATGTAGCCAGGTTCTGAGCTGGGATGGTGCAGTGAGCTAAAAAACGGTGATGGATTAAAACCATGATCTCTTGACTTGGTAAGAGTATTCTGCATAATTCAGAAACTCTGTCCATCACCACCCCCTTTTCCCAAATCGATTTTAACTGCACTTAGTGTGGGAGGGTATGCTCAGACGTGAGTCCCTTGCTCATTGCACCATCAGGATTCAAGCAAGCCGGGCCGACGAAGGATGTGATGCCAGAAACCGGTCCCCGGAAGCTTGTTTCCTTCCCAGTATAAGAATTGGCTTGGTAGTTTGGTTTGCTCTGTTCCCATCATGCACTGGGACAGGTACAGACTAATTTGCATGTAGCCAGGTTCTGAGCTGGGATGGTGCAGTGAGCTAAAAAACGGTGATGGATTAAAACCATGATCTCTTGACTTGGTAAGAGTATTCTGCATCATTCAGAAACTCTGTCCATCACCACCCCCTTTTCCCAAATCGGTGTTGTCATACGGCACCATGCTTTTTGAGAGGACTGGTTGTGTGCACATACTGGCTACGTGCCTGTTATATTTTCACATTTGGCTTTGTTTTGTGACACATCTGTGTGTGTGTGTGTTTTGAAGGTTTACATCCTGCTCAGGGGTGGGACAAGAAAGCATAATATATCGACCTACCTGTTAGTTTGTTTGTAGTGATTGTATGGCTGCCACATGCATCTGGGTGGGAGGAAGTGCTCCATCTTGATGAGCTGTGGGACAAGGGGGCATGTTGGGAGTTGTAGTGCAGCTCTCCCACCCCCAAATACCCTCCGTGGCAAGATGGCTACCTACCTGTTAGTCTGTTTGTAGTGATAGTATGGCTGCCACATGCATTTGGTTGGGAGAAAGTGCTCCATCTTGATGAGCAGGGGGACAAGGGGGCCTGGTGGGAGTTGTAGTGCAGCCCTCCCACCCCCAAACACCCTCCATGGCAAGACGTCTACCCACCTGTTAGTCTGTTTGTAATGATCGTATGGCTGCCACATGCATCTGGGTGGGAGGAAGTGTGCCATCTTGATGAGCTGGGGGACAAGGGGTCCTGGTGGGAGTTGTACTGCAGGCCTCCCACCCCCAAACAACTTCCATGGCAAGATGACTACCTACCTGTTAGTCTGTTTGTGGTGAAAGTATGGCTGCCACATGCAGCTGGGTGGGAGGAAGTGCTCTATCTTGATGTGCTGGGGACAAGGGGGCATGATGGGAGTTGTAGTGCTGCCCTCGCACCCCCACACACCCTCCATGGCAAGATGGTTACCTACCTGTTAGTCTGTTTGTAGTGATGGTATGGCTGCCACATGCATCTGAGTGGGAGGAAGTGCTCCATCCTGATGATCTGGGGGACAAGGGAGCATGGTGGGAGTTGTAGTGCAGCCCTCCTACTCCCAAACACCCTCCATGGCAAGATAGCTACCTACCTGTTACATGGAGGTGAACAATGCAATGGCTGCCACATGCTTCTGGGTGGGGGTGGTGCTCCATCCCGCTCAGGGGCGGGACAGGGCTACCTGGTAGGAGTTGTAGTGCAGTCTCCCCACCCACAAACACCCTCCCTGTGAAGATGTCTACCTACCTGTCAGTTTGAAGAGAACAATGCTATGGCTGCCACATGCTTCTGGGTGGAGTGTGGGGAGTGCTCCATCTTGCTGAGCTGTGGGACAAGGGGGCCTGGTGGGAGTTGTAGTGCTGGCTGCCTGTGCACATGCCCCCATGGTAATGTTGCTAGCTACGTTTGGGGTGCATGTGAGGGAGTGAATGTTTGATCTATGAGACATGTGTTGGGGATTGTGTGGTGCAGATGAATGTACTTGGGCCTAGGAGGTGAAGCTTTGTAGTTGTCCAAGACAGTGCATAGCAGTATGGTGGTAGTCATGTGTTTGTACTTACCAGCCTCCACTCCCCCGGCTACTCCTGTGAGACTCTCCTCCCATGCATTGCATGTTTTTTGTGGAATGGGAGGGCAACCGCCAGTCCTCTGAGCCAGCTCATGGTTCTTGCTCCTCTTCTCTTTCACAACCCCCCTCAAGTCATGCCATCACTTCATGATTTCCTTTTTTGACCACGGGGTGGCCCCTACTGCATTGCCCTTTTCAACTATCCTTGCCCACATTTGTGCTCTTGTGGTTAATGGTGTCTGTTGGACCAGGATACCAAACAGTTGTGGTTCCACTATCTCATCTAACATAACCTCCAACTCACTCACTGTGAGTTTGGGCATTTTCTGTGTTGCCATGCTGTGTGATGTGCAAAGGGTTATGGGTGCAGAGACGTGAGTGGTGGGGTGGTGGTGATGTGTATGGTGTGTGATGTGCAGGGGGTTAGAGGTGCAGAAGTGGAGGTGGTGGTGGTGTTGTGTGTGGTGTGAGTAGTGTTGGTGTGTTGATTTGACTCTCCTTTGTGCTCTGGTGTTGTGCCCTTCAGTTGTGGAGTTTTGCAAAGGATTTTGGTCAGGGAAGGGGCTGGTTTTATACTCAGCTATGCGGGTGTGTCCAAAAGGGGTATTGCTGTCAGGTGTGTTGTGTGGGTTGTCCTGGGATTTATATTTTTGTATTTCCCATGTGGTTGTGTTAATAGGGTGTGTTCTGTGTTTTTGGGTGGCATGGCTAGTTTGCTGTGTGCGCTTTGTGGCCTTGTTGTGAGTTTTTACTGTCGACTGCCATATTTGTCACAGAGCGTCCGCAGCAGCTCTTCCGCCGGCTCTCCCATTATTCATTATTCACTGTTTGTAACCCAGGCGGGCGGAGACAGCGGTACGTACCGCGGGACCATCGGGGATATCCTAATTTTCTGTGCGGTGTCTCCGCTGTCCTGGTGGCGGTTTGATTGTTTTACGCTGCGAAACTGACCACCGCGGACGGGATTTGGCCATATCTGCCCGCTACGGGCGTTTTCTCTTTGCCTCGTTCAACTACGGTCGACGTTTTTGGGCGGTTGTTCCTAATTTGGCCACTGGTTTTTCCCCGGTACTGGCGGGCGGTTGATTTCTGCTTCCATGGTGGTCGGGGAGGTTTTCCGACCGCCATGCTAATAGACCCCTATGTTTGAACTTTGTCCAGCACACACTGGGTTCCGCATTTTTGAAATTCTCTCATACACCTATTGCTTGTACTGTTATCGGTGTTTAAATTACAATAAAGAAGTCTTGCAAAATTATGATATTAATAGATCTCCTGGAGCTGAATTACATAAGGAGCACTGGGAGCTCAAAGGGCGTTAAGGGAGTGTGCGCCTGCTTTGTGTGCCCTCAGGACACTTTGTATTATAGAAGGGGGCGCAGACGCTTGTGCATCCCCTTCTATAATATCAGCGCTATCAACAGAGGGTGTTCCCTCATTTGCATTGAAGTGTGCCCAATGCACATGAGGCAATTCCTCTGACTCTGCGCCCGTGCCATATTACAGATGCAGGAGTCAAAGAAGCCCTCAGGAGGCGCACTGCTAGTGCGTCATTTTTAAAGGAGTCGCACTGTCAGCGCGCCCCCTGAAAGCAGCCCTCTGCATGCGTAAAGGGGTCATATGGCCTCCCCAGATTTCCCCTTGCAGGCGGGTGCAATCACTGACTGCACCTGCCTGCAAGGGGATCTTTAATCCCCTTTGAAAGTGCAGGTGGGTGCCACCTGCACTGTGAAAACATGGAGCAGCTGCTCTGTGTTCTCACATGAATACGCTGCCCTGGGGGCAGCGTGAGTTCGCAGCTGCCCCCAGGGCTGCCCATTCACCATAATGGGGCACATTGGCATTGTTTGCGCACGATGCACCTTTTCAAAAATGCGCTGGGCGCAAAGAATACTAATACGTAGTTTGGCCCCTGGATGTTAACAGAGGACCAAATTACATAGCTAGCCCTTATGTATTCTCTACCAATATTTATTTCTATGTTAGTTTCAGAGATGTCCATATCGATTTACACTAATAGTTTTATTTAAAAAACAAATAATTCCATTATTGAACCTTTTCCGCTTTGGAAGGAGGATTATCAGTGGCAGTACCAATAAAAAAGAAAAGAAAAAAACAGTATTGGGACTATATAAGAGATTGCATTTTTGATGTCAAGTAAAGCTAGATGGCCATAGATGAGGAAACTAAACCAAATTAGCATAAAGATACCATATTAATTATGAAATATTGTTTTGAGCTGGAATAGAGGATGGAATATTGCATCCTTGACCAACTTTTTAAATAATATTATGTTTACAAGTATGGCAATTCTGAATACAAACAAGAAAATAATGTAGCCCTTTATGTTGTTAATGAAAGATATATGAAAAGTGCGATCAACTACCAAAAATACAAGCATGTTACAAACGACAATATAATTGTGCTTCTGCAAGCTCTTTTAAATGTATTTCTACTGAATACTACCATTCCGTATGATTCAATAGAATTGAAGCAAAATAATTTGATTGTCAGGAGGTGATCTCCAACTAAAACCGATGCATGTTTCTATCATTTAACAGACCATCATGTTTATAAAGCAGGGCAGATATATACATTTGTAAGTTGTTAGGACTGGGCATAAAATGTATGCAGATTAGTTATAAACATGTGACAAATGAAGCTATGGCTAGAAGACAATCTTGAGATCCGATGCGTGCAAGGGTTGATTGATTATAATATAACTTTACAAACAAGGTTGCTTAATTCAGCATTTAATGTGGCAGATTTTACCAGTGCTGGGAGTGGAGATCCCCCTGCTAAATTTCTTACATCCCTGCATGAGAATATGGGGGCCATGATACGAATCGGCCGTGAAGGGGAAACCATTGAGGATGTTTTCTCTAACCAGCCGGCTAAGCCAGGGGGGTATGTAAGCCCCTTTACTCTTTATCATTTATATGAATTAGCTAAGCAGCCATTTGTCTGTAGCAACCAGTGACATGCAGAAAATAGTGAATCTTTTTGTCACAGCTTTGCTATATGCAGACGACACTTTAGACATGTCATCCAATTTTCGGAAGTACTATATCATGGCTTTGGGCCCAGGGAAAATGAACATAGGTTCCCCGCAGATTGCAGACCAGTCTTTGAGCTCAGTGCAGAACTTTAGCTACCTCGAGGTTACTTTTAGTGCATCAGGCTCCTGGCAGCAGCAGGTAAACGCCACACATTTGAAACTGAGCCGGGTCAGCAGCGTGTTCTTTATTTAATCTTGTGCGGAAAAGACGGCCATTGTCATATCCTTCCCTATTTCAAGATATAGAAATTGCAGTGTGTCCCCACAGCTACGTATGTAGCCGGGTGCGGGGGTTTCATATTCCCTGCCCTATTCAGGTTGAGGAAAATCGGATATGCAGACGGATCCCGAATCTCCCACTTACTAGCTCCAATTCTATTCTGCATTTGGAGCTTAGTTTGCAATATGTTTTGGGCTCAACTAAGTTGGCACTACTTTTGTTGTGGGTTAGGATATGGACCAGTGATAGCTTAACTTTTAACAGGGAGGTTGTACTGGATTGCCTTTGCCTTGACTAGGATCTGTCAGTTCCTTGGCTGAGGTATATTAATAAGGTTTTCAACGATATTGGCTTCCCAAAAATGCTCACTGCTCCGGCCAATATAAAGAAGTCTGATATGGGGCTGGTGAAATCTTGCCATACAGAATTTGGTTGATTGGGAGGGGATTTTAGTCAGTGCCTTCAGCGTGATTGTTTTATGTTGTTTGCCTCAGGAGAGATGGCGTAGTATCTGCAGTTGGAGCTCTCACGAAGGGAAAGGATGCTACTCTTTAGATTCAGGGCAGGCACAATCTGAGGTTTATTGTATTTCCCTAATAATTCTGTGGTCTGGAGTAATCATCTACCAGTCTGGCCTTGCGATGGGGCTGTATTGCAATCGCTCATGCATTCTTTTTTGTTGTTGTGCATTTCACCAAACTCTCTTCATAAT
The DNA here is from genome assembly GCF_964204655.1 of Triturus cristatus. Taxonomy (NCBI): domain Eukaryota; kingdom Metazoa; phylum Chordata; class Amphibia; order Caudata; family Salamandridae; genus Triturus; species Triturus cristatus. The sequence continues at coordinate 1,106,761,303 of NC_140590.1, read as the reverse complement.
CTGTCTTCAAAACATCCTGAAACCACCGGCGTTCCAGCACTGTCATGTTTCTCTATTGTATTTGTAGTCGTTAGGCAGCTTGAACGTTGTTCTAGTGTATGCTGCTTTTTTAAAATGGCTGTTAGTCACACGAAATCTATAGCAGGTTAGGGAGCGTTTTCATGTTTTCCTTCTACATTGTAACACTCGTTGCATTTTCTGTGGTTGCTTTTAGCTTTTACAAATGCACTCCATCTTTTCACGTGCTGCACTTTACATTGATCGAGCTCCTCTGGATACTATTGTGCTACCATGTTATCGTTAATTTTATTTTTTTGTTTTAAGGTCATCACTTCTTTGATGTAAGATATAAGTTTTGTATTCTATTTTATTTTTAAAATCGAATAAAGAAATTGTATGAGGATGAATTTAGCAACTCGAAATTCACTGAAGTTGGAAGCATAGTGCTTACTTTTGGATTATTATTTCTTCCATTCCAAGACATACATGTAATAGATGTCAATATAGATTTATCTAAATTGGTCCTTAAACTAAAATATAAAATGTTTAATGAAGTGAAATAAACTGCGACTCCTCCCTTCGGGGTCTATTAGAATATTGGGCGGATCGCTACAGCCCGCATTGGGGTGGTGATCGGCCCGACATTCTCCTCTGCCTGCATGCCATTTCTCCCCTGCCATATTAGTATGGCGGGGGGGACCCAGGCGGACGGAAAGACCGTCCGCCGGTTTTCCGCCGGTTACACAGGTGACCGGGGCAGAAAAGGGGCCTGATATGGTGGCAGTGTCTGCAAGACACCGCCATCCATAATATGATGGCAGTGGGAAGCATCCTTTCCGTGGTGCCGTTGCCACCACAAAAAGGCATGCGGTTTCCTCAGTTGGAGGTTAATTGCGGGCCCCCAGGATATTGGGGGGGTAGGGGGGCTCATGGGGGGTACATTTGCCAGGACGACGTTGCAGGCCCTGCACGGTGCCTGCTACGTTGTGCATGCAAATGCGCACATGCCTTTTTTTTATGCAGCCGGTGCTGCTGACAGCACCGCCCGCCGCAATGTAAAACATGCGGGATGCGCCCACCAGTGTGGCGGGCGCATCCTAATTGCCCATGCGGGACCACCACACCCTTAGAGGTTGGTCCCATTTCCCGGGGCTTTGTCCGCCCGCCATCATAATAGACCCCTTGGCGTCTGTTCAATTTTATTCTACACGAGGTTCCCCAGTTTTCAGAGTTGAAGATTTAGGTTGATGAGGAATTTGTGAGGAAATCCGCAGCCTGAATCATGATGGGCTACTTTGTTTGAATTTGTTTGTTTTGTTAGGCAAGGCTAGAACTCTTGGCATGTATGATTTCTTTTTTTAGGGCAGTGTAGCAATTGATTACTCTTGAATGAATGGCTTCTGTTGAAGTACCACCCTAAAGGACCTGAAGGCAATGGCCCAGGTATAACACGTAGACTGAGCTACTGGTGGATATATTCCAAGACCAGACATGTCATCCCCATAGCACTGAGATGGACTCTCTTAATCTAATCATGGGCAAGAAGATGTAAACTGATGGGCCTTGTGTCATATAAGTGACAGAGGTCAACAATTGTATTGAGCTGCAAGAGGTCGGCATGACAACGGCTAAGGCATTGATGGTTTGTTGCTTACAAGGCAAGAGGTTATAACCTGTTTCACCTGAAGTGTGACAGTTTGCGAGCTTTGTAGCATTTCCATTTCTCAACAATACATTAAAGCCCTTCCATGAGTAGAAGAAAATTATCAATGCAGTTGAATATTGGAACCAGCTTCACCTGTTGAGTGCAAGGAGTAGTACCCCTGTGAATGTGTGTGAATGGACATTATGACAGCTTTACTTTATGTTTTTAGGCCTTTAGGGACTCAGTGTTCATGTTGGTCCTTGGAGCCAAAACAATTTGCAAACCTTAGGGATTAGTTCTTTATTAGAGACAGATAATAGCGAAGTAGAGCAACTGTGTATTGTGGTAGATATGTATAAACAATTTGAAAACTGTGATGTGACCCTCTAATGACCCTAAACAATGATGCAATATCCTGAAGGGTTTTTCCGGATTGGCTACAAAGGAGAACGTGAGTACCTTAGAAGTAGGGAAGCAAGTGTTCAGGAGCCAGGAATGGATAAGGAGATCCAGTTAGATGAGGTTCCTATAATAGGGGACTATTGGGAGAGTGGTATCTGGCAGCCTTTAGCACTGATTCTCTCTTCAGCTTATATTTCAGACCACTGATCTTTCAGGATGAGACCCTTAGCAAATGTTCTTCCAGTGGTCATTTAGTTAGTCACCAAAACTTACCAGCAGTCTCAGCCTAAAAGAAAATATTGGGTGAAGGATTGCCACTGAAACTCAAGAAGTTCACTGAAGGTGGGGAGGAAGTGGAGTAGATCATCCAAAAGGGGGATCTCATTGCCAAGTTGCAGCTTAATTATACAAGGTTGCCTCATCTATCCTGATGGTGCTTTTGTAGGCCGATTCTCACCACGATTCAGACCTCTACTCCTTGAGACATTACGTACCACTCTAGAGTAAGAATATTGAAGATCTGTTCATCTCATGTAGGTGGCATGCAATTGGGGTGCTCTTCTTGTGAATCCTGATAGCAGAGTTGCTTGAGTCCATCCTCCATGTTAGTGTCCTTTTTGCTCTGTGATACAGGGAAAGAGAAACAACTGTGTCTTTAGTACTTCCTTAACTTGGGTCTGGTCTCCCTTCTTTCTTCTGTTTTTTCCGAAGTGGCCTCAGAAGTATCCCCTGAAGGCTGGGCAGCCATCGTTGACTGGCCTTGGAAGCAGGGCCCGTGCACACAGAACAAGTTTTCCCTCGGGGTGGGACTCAGCAGCAGCCACACTGCCTTTAGCAGTGGTAATGAATTGCTCTCCATGCTTTTCACTGGAAGAATCCACTGCCATAAGCCCCACAGCCTCAGTCTCACAGCACTCACCACAAGCCTCACTCATAGGAGAGCACTTGGATTACAAATGTCCAGGAAAGCAGGCATGCAGGTGAACACAATGAGGGCAGATAAAAGGTGGCAGTGTATTCTGCAACCCAGTAATCAGTCGGCAGCAGACCAGCACAAAAAGCAAGTCAGTCCAATAGCGGACCTTCCTGGCAGAATAACAGTTCCTTCTGGCACTGTGAAGCCTGCAGAGCCAGTGGTGTTTGGTTAAAATTCCATACAGTGTCTATAAACATGGGTCAGGGAACTTGTACTTACACTCAAATTGTCTTTGATGTGGAGGCGACTTCACAAGAGCTTTGGAAGTGTACAACACCCTCTTTCAGTCAAACTCCAGATGTACAGTAGGAGGTAACTAAGCCACTCATGTGAGGTTAGGACACAGCCTATAGAGGGAAAGAGATGCATTTACATTTGCATAGGCTGCATTCTAACCTCACACAAGGGGCTCATTTCCCCCTCCTGCATGTGGCATTCCAGAGAGAGTCCTTCACAGAGGCCCCTACACCTTTGAGTAAGGAATCATAAAATTACCGTATTGAGGTTCTGGACTTTTAAGAGTCCAGAGGTGCCAGGGGAACAACACCCAAAGACCCCTGAGTTCCTTCCCGTCTTGGTGCACAAATCAACAGAGACACGGGCTTCTCTATGGTGGCGTCAGAGACCAAGATTTATTCACTGCAGGGACACAGAAATCATAGGAACCACACAAAGGCAGAATCTACGAGACTGTTCGATTTGCAAGAAGTGGGTTGCTCCTTAAATACACGAAATTTGTCTTTAGGCAACATTACACAAATATTTCTCATGCCCAACCCGGTATCCCAAACAGACAATAAACATACATCAAACAATAATTAGTCGTAGGTTTTCGGTATTCGATCATGTCTCCTTGTCAGTTTTCCATTCTTTGCCCGATCCTCCCCATCATAAAAATCGTAACCTCCCCATTGTAAAAGCCCAGAAGGAGAGGAGCAGAACCAGGTGCAAGGGATAGAAAAATAGGATAAGAGGTGTTTATGGATCGTAAACGGGCATGGCTACCGTCTTCGGCCTCTCAATCTGGACAATGGACACGAGAACCAGTATAGCAGGATTGGCCTCAGGCAGGGGAAGCAGCTTGATTCTGCCTAGTCACGCAGCGTCAGCTTTCTCGGGGTTTGAGCTTACGTGTCCTTAACAAGGTGATTCTGCCGGGGTCATCGCTCGTCCATTGACTATGTGAGGGCAAGAAACAAAATGGATGCCGCATCTAAAATGGATGCCATGATTCAGCAACAGAATGCCCTATTTCTCAGTGAATTCATGCTCGTTGCGCAGCGAAAACACTGTCATGTATATAATGGATCATTTGCGGTTCATTGGTACCAAAATCGTGTCAGTACTACGATACCGAATACACGGGTTCGGATCGCAACAGAACCTCAGACCGTCCTTTTGCCCTTACATAGGCAATAACTCACTCTATATCAGAGTCCATCTCTATGTTCATCAGGTCACTGATATGCTGCTGGAGCATTATTCTATCTCGTGGCGTATCTCCAAAAACACGTGGTCTTCTTACGCATGTCGAAACACAAAGGCCACATAATGCAGGACCACACTGAACAATGAGACAGCATGAGAATAGAAATACCAACGCAACACCAGTGATTATCAGAACCTTCCATCCCCATGCAGATAACAGACTCCAGAACCATCCCATTAGTGACCAGTTACCTTCCTCTACATGAATAGAGTCAGAGATTTTGTGTAACTTAGAGATAGCCTTATATACCGTTGGTGCATTATCTGGGATAAAAACGCAGCAACTCGATTGGATTATCTTACATACCCCACCTCGATCTGCAAGTAATACATCAAGAACCATACGGTTCTGTAACGTCATGAGGCGATCCGCTAGGAGCTCAGCTGTCAGATTACTAAGGGCACCCGCAGTTTCTGTAATAGTGGATTCAACTACCCGTGTTAATTGACGTAAGTTTCTACTGTTGGCCATAGGCCCCCAGAACGGAAGGAAACCTTTGAAGAAGTCTCCTGCTTCTTGGCCAGCAGTGTCTTCCTTACTGAAAACACCTCTCACAACTCTAGTTTTGTGGTAATCCGGTGCAGCAGTGTATGTCGGAGGCAACAGTTGAGCGATATAACATGAACCTGAAAAATCAGCAGGCAGCCATGTATATGCTCTGTCTTTGCACACAAAATAGGTGCCCTTAGCAGCTAAGAATGCAGGGGAAGACTGTGACGGGAAAACGTATGTTTCGGTACAGTCACTCTTCCCTAGTCGAGCTTTCGGATTCCTCCCATTTCCTTGCAAACAGACCTGACCTTGGTGGGGTACGACCCAGATCGGAGTCGAGCTTTTACGTTTGTTCTCACCCAAAGTAATGCCATATTTCGTAACATTCCAACCCATGTAAACTCGTAATTCATCCTTGGGAATAAACGGAGTGTTATTGACATCTCTAACCATGTCAGTAATTCCTTTTACCAAGGCTCTATTAGCGGAGTTATACCTAGTGGAACGCGGAGGTCGTGGGGGATAGGTCTCTAGGGCATAGGGGAACATGGTCTGAAATGCCCAGAATGATCCATTATAACTAAAGGGCAGAACCAGATAAGGGATACCCTTGTCCATGGTATGTGGTATCAAGCCACACACCCAGCAGTTTGTTGTGTTAACCACTAGTTGATGTTGGTGCAAAAGCTGAATGAAAGTGTTATTTATAAACTCGGAGCGTCGAGCTTGCTCATGTGCAGGAAAAGGATGGAAAGAATGAAGAGAAACAACAGTCGGAGAAACAGAAACATGGGGAGATACTGTAGATGTAACGGGTGCAAAGATCAATTGAATACCAAAAATAATTCCGCCTGCCAGAGTTATAAAAACAATCAGTAGTATCAGAGCACATTGCGTTAGAAAACATTTGCTATACAATATTTCATACAGTCTCATCTTGCGAGCATTTATGACGTTAGCCCGTCGCAGTTCAGAAAGCTCCATCTTCTACAACCGTTCATAACGGATGGTTTGTACCTGTTAAAAAATTGCCTCTGTCTACCCTGGTAGTTCCCAAAATAAACAGAAGAAACCGACCTTGTGTCAGGTTCCCTGCAAGCTAAAACAAGGCACACGTTACGACCCTACGGTAAACCAGATGGCAAGGTGAAAGAACAACAAAAACCAAAAAAAGGTAAAAATTATAGAGCGAACTTCCTGACTGAATGGAAAGCGATGAGATCAAAACAGTTTTCAGAAAGAAAGATAATTATGCAATGTTATTGGCTCATAGAATGAGAACGTAGGTTATATCTGTACTTTCCAGGTCTTGTTTGATCTTGAAACAATTTTTCTACAGGTACAGCAATGTTCGAGTCCACAGGTAACAAATGTTCGCCTTGTATAACACTCTGTTCAGGGTTCGAAGGCACAGTTCCTGGTGGGATATCAGAGTTCTGTGTTTTAGTTCGTTTGTCCGTTATGTACTCTGCATCACTGAAGGGAATGAGCCTAGGAACAGGTTCTGTCTCGGATTCACCAAATCCCTGTCTAACCCAGTTGTCGTAGGGGAGTGGGAGAGGGACACGCTTCGTATGGCTAGCGTGCACCCAATTCTTTCTTCCAGCTAGGCGTACAGCAGTTCTTGTTGCCAGGAGCACCTGGAACGGGCCCACGAATCTTGGTTGGAGGTTCCGGGTTCGTTCAAAATTTCGCACCACAACTTGATCACCGGGTTTCAATGTGTGGCCTGGACTCTCTGGCAGCTTAGGCAAGGATTCGAATACCTGTTGATGAATAAGGCTCAATTTAGCAGTCAGATCAAAAAGGTAATCAATCAACATTGGATATTCGATCTGTTTGAATTCCTTTGGCCTAGGGACTCCCCAAACATTAGCAGGACGACCGAACACAATCTCATATGGGCTAAGCCCTACTCGAGAGTGTACAGTCACTCTGGTGGACAGTAAAGCTAAAGGCAGTGCGTCTGGCCAAGAGAGACCAGTGGAAGCTTGAATTTTAGCGAGTTTTAGCTTCAAGGTACCATTGTACCCTTCAACCAAACCTGCTGACTGTGGGTGATTCGCGCTGTGGAATTTCTGGGTGATTCCCAGACCCGCACACACACTCTTCATAACTTTCCCTACAAACTCACTTCCATTGTCCGACCAAACAATCCGTGGCATACCATATCTGGGGAAGTACTCCTTGAGGAGGATTTTGGCAGTAGACACAGCAGTGTTATCCTTTAACGGATACGCCTCAATCCATCTTGAAAAAGCACAGACTACCACTAGGACATATTTGAGATTATTACACCTGTCCATGTGGATAAAATCCAACTGAATCGCTCCAAAGGGATAAGAAGGGGGAGCAAAATGACCAGTTGGGGTTGGGGTTCCCTTGCCAGGGTTATGCATCAGGCATATCATGCAATTTTTCACCACTCTTTCCGCACACTTAGTAATTCCGTCGTTCTTCCATACTGGAGCTAACATTTTACAGATCCCTTTCGAACAAATGTGCGCCGCTCCATGCGCCATCGTGACTACCGCAAGTACATACGCATCAGGTAACATCCAACGCTGCTGTTCAGACAAATCAACCCAACATCCACTTGAATCCATTTTACCCGTTTTCTCCTTCCATTCATTCTTCTCATTTTCAGTTGCTTCATTCTGGATTGACTTCACACTTTCAATCATATTCTCACACATTCCTGATTCAGCAATCCATCTTGCAGACGTTGCAACGTACATTCGGCTCATCATGTTCTTGGCCGTCTCTTTGGCGACCTCATCAGCAAACGCATTCCCAGGGCCAACATCATCCGTAATCTTTCGATGTGCACTGCACTTCACAATCGCAACTTCATTCGGTAGGGTCAGAGATTCCAACAGGTCGTTGACTAACTGTCCATGTTGGATCTTAGTCCCATGGGACGTGAGAAAACCTCTTTCTTTCCACAGCCGTCAAAAACTATGTGCTACGCCAAAGGCGTATTGGCTATCAGTAAACACATTCACTCTCTTTCCCTCAGCTAAAACACACGCTCTTGTTAATGCAATTAATTCTGCAGCTTGGGCAGAATTCTGACTTACTCTTGCTGTCTCAACAATCGTACTCAAAGTCGTAACTGCATACGCGGCCGTCACATCACCATTCTGTAGTTTAAAACATGATCCATCGACGTACAAAGTGCCATCTGGATCTAGTAACGGAGTATCTTTTAAATCAATCCTACCTTTTGTCTCTTCCTCAGTTCTAAAACAACAATCATGGGGCTCTGAATCACTCGACTCTTGAGTAGTCGGCAACAGCGTTGCTGGATTCAATATGTTGCATCGCTTGATCTGAATGTGACTTGCTAAAAGCGTCAGCTCATAGCCTGATAGTCTAGCACTGGTGAGGTGCTAAGTTTTCGTTCGATTCATGAGTGTATCCACAGCATGTTGAACCATGACTACTAACATGTTGTTCATGACTAGTCCAGCAGACTGTCGAAAAGACACTGCAGCTGCTGCTGTAGCTCTCAAACAGCTTGGCAATGCTCTGGCTACCGGATCTAATGTGGATGAGAAATATGCACAAGGCTGCTGTTTGTCGCCAAATTGTTGCGTTAAAACACTCAACACACAACCTTCTCTTTCATGGACATATAAAGTAAACGGTTTACTGTAGTCAGGAGTACCCAACACAGGGGCTGAACACAGCGCATCACGTAAGTCGGAGAAGCTCTGTTGACATTCATCAGACCATGGCAAAGGACTCGGAACACCTTTTCCAGTCAGAGCCACCAATGGTTTTGCCATGAGAGAAAAATTTGGGATCCATTGTCTGCAGTATGACGTAATACCCAAAAACGCACGCACTTCTCTCTGTGTGCTTGGTACAGTCATCTGTGAAATTGCTTTGATTCTTTCTGGGGTCAACCTTCTTCCCTCCTTTGACAAAAGATGACGTAAGTAGGTCACTTCTTGGCAACAATATTGCAGTTTAGAAGGTGAAACCTTGTGATGTAAGTCTGATAAATGACGTAATAAAGAAATTGTAGCTGTTTTGCAAGTTTCCTTGTCATCAGCAGCCAGTAAAAGATCATCTACGTATTGGATCAGAGCAACACCAGGAGGAAGTACAAGAGCATCTAGTTGACCTTTTAACGCTTGGCTGTAAATTGAAGGGCTCTCACAATAACCTTGTGGAGCGCGCTTGAACCTGAAACTGCGACCTCCTAAGGAGAAACCAAAAATGTCTCTACTTTCCTCGGCTATCGGAATGCTGAAAAAGGCATTCTTCAAGTCGATCACTGTAAACCATGTAGCTGAGGCAGGAATCAACGTCAATAATGCAGTGATATCTGGAACCACAGGAAACTGCGGAATCACTATTTTGTTAACCTCTCTGAGGTCAATCACAAATCTGTAGATTGGAGGTTTGGAAGGGTCCGTGCATTTCAAAATCGGCAGAACGGGACTATTACAGACATTTCCTCTGGTTTCTTCTATCACATCTTTCTGTATTAAGTCTTTCACGATCAGTAAAAGTGCACGTTCACCTTCATTCGAAATCCGATACTGTGGGATTCGTGGGAATCTAACATTCGCTTTCAGACTTACCACATAAGGGGGAATTTCCAAGAGACCTACATCATTAGGACCAGTCGCCCAAAGAGTATCAGGGAGAGAACGTAGCTCCGGTGGGAGCTTATCCATTGACATGTACATTGGAGAAATGACTCTCTTACCCAATGTCAGCTGTACTCCCGAAGGAGAACAGTACAGTGTCGCATGTAGGCGTTTCAACAGATCTAAACCAAGCAGATTCTCATTACAACCGGTTGTTAGAATGAGGGGTGCTTCTAGTTCGCATGGCCCAACAGAAATTGACAAAGGACTAGAAACAGGATTGTGAACAGGGGCGCCTGAGAAACCTACTGAAGTGTTTGTTAAGCCAGACAAAGGTGCGCCAGGGAGTTTTGCATGCATAATTGAACTTTTTGACGCACCAGTATCCAACAGAAACGGTTCGACCATGCCTGATGTAACTACTGCGATATAAGGTCCACTCTGATCAACTGGAACTGATACTACTCCCTCTCTTTGCCTGTGGCTGTCCTAGTACTCGTTTTTCTGAATCTCTTCATTATTCTCATAGTAATCCTCAACATGATACTGTGAAGATCTACCGAGTTGCGTAGATTGTACATTTCGCTGATCGAAATAATTTGATGAGCGATCAGCCTGTGGAGTCATTGTACCACGTCCTTTACCTCTAGGAGCTTGCATAAACCCACCACTATTTCTCTGAGCTGGTACACCACTGGTCTGTGCGTGCAGTACTGGACACTCGTTCTTATAATGGCCCTCCTTTTTACAATAGGCACACTGATTCCATGCTAACTGTTGTCGGGGAAAACCATAATTAAATCTTTGGGACGTCCCTTGCTGGAATTGTGGCTGTTGCTGAAACTGGGGTCGCTGCTGTGAATCTGACTGATTCGAACGAGGCGGGTACGCCTGTTGCAAAAGAACTTTAGTTTTTAAATCTTTTGTCTTCTTTTCTGACTTTTCCTTCTCTTCTTTCTCTCTATTCTCGTAATACTGAGCAGTTGCAAGTATTTGTGCTGTCGTCGACACTGCCCATGCACTCTCAGAATCCTTTAACTTGTTACTAAGCTCAGGCAGTAAATTAAACACAAACTTGTCGACAAACAACCTCTGACCTCCCTCAGTACTCATATCTTGCCCGCTGTGGTCTACGAAGGTCTCTTCAAATCTAGTGAAGAAATCAGAGACGCTTTCGTCCTTCTTTTGCTTGCATGCTGACAGTTTATCCCAATTGACCCGTAACGCCGGCATCAGCGTTTTCATCAAATTAATTATTCTGCCAGGTAAAGCAGCAATCAGAGGCTCAGGTTTAGCACCACCAACTTGTTGCGCATCTGCCGCTATATTAGCTGGCCAATCACCTCCTAAGGCGACTGGGTGGTTCTCTTGCCGGATCTTGGCCCATATGGGTTGTGGCACTACATTACCAAATAGCATTTCGATGTCTGCTAAATTCATGATACACGCTTGGACCGTCTGCATTAACTCTTTATAATAACCAGCAGGATTTTTACGCAGGTCCGGCAATGCCTGTTTTACTGCTAATACTTCGGCCCGCTTCCAAGGGATGTGTATCCACACTCTATGTAAATGCGCCGGGGCAGCTGCAATACCATTAACCGCATCAGCTTGGACTAAATCGCGCCATATGGGTGGATCTTCCCTCATCGGATATTGACCTCGTCTTTTCCTAGTAATCAGTGAACCCTCAGGGTCACTTGGTGCTCGAAAAGGAGAATCATCCCTATAAGCTAAAATCAGTTCTATTGCTTCTCTTACGTCTGAACCTATCACCATTCCTGCGGCGAATTTTTGCTGAACATTTATCAAATCAGAGGGGACGGAATCTAAATCATCATCGTCCCATTCCTCACGCACAAGAGAACACATCACGTCAAAAACATAACGTTGAGTTGGTTCATTCCATTGCATAAAGGTATCTAACACTCTTCGTGCATCATACTTCGCGGCTTTCGACATCCACCTAAGAGCTGTCGAATCTAACATTTCTCGTTCCTGGGGACCAGGAAGCTGGCTACGTCTCTGTGTAGAGTCAGAAACGGGGGTCCCAATTAAAGACCTGTAGAGAGGAGTTAAGATGTTAGTTACAGAGTCGGTTATTTTCCGACGAACAGAAAGCGGAGTCAGAATGTTTGCAGAGTTCGGGAACAGGGAAGCTGGGGCAGATGAAATGGTAAGGGTGGGAGTGGCAGGTAAAACAGTTTGCGAAACGACAGGCAAAGGCGGAGTAGGCGACCCAGGAAGGGGGGGTGCCGAGGGAACATTAACTACAGGAAGGACAGGAGCTTGAATCAAAGGAAGTGGAGCACCTATTCCAGGCTGACCAGCAGCTGGCTGCACAACAGGTGGTAACTGTGGTGCTGTAATACCCTGTGCATACGGTGGGGGTGATCTCAACAGATAAGACAACAGCGGATCTTTTTCAGGGTCCTCTATCGGCTTAGCAGGACAAGATGGCAAGACAGGGTAGCATTTATCAATCGCCAAATTATGTTTTCTATTTGCCATCTCTATTGTCTTCTCAGTCTCGTTGACATGCAACTGCCTAGCAGATTCCATTAATGTCAACCCTTTCTCTTTCTGTTCCTTCTTCGTCTTCCTAATTTCTCTCTGTTTGGCTTCTTTACGCCACACACGAAAAGAATCAAACATTGCCGGCCGGGCTTTCTTTTTAAACAACTTCATTTCTAGATTGTCTAGAATTTCAATTTCAAAACTACCATGCGGTGGCCAACTAAGGACACCATCTTTCCTGGTGTAACGGACCCATACTTCATTATAAGCGATAGGACCTACACCGTGTTTACAATAGAGCTCATATGTAGGAGTTCCAATCTGAGGAACCGAACACGGATCCTCCAACCGGGAATCCCTGTTGCAACTTAAGCAGGACAGGAAACAATTACTACCATTAGTCATTATGAACTAAGAACAGATTCCGACCAAAATGCGCAAAGAACTTAGGCCTACCAAATGAAACAATACCAAAACAAAGATTATCTTAACAAGAGCAACCAATGACAATCTACGAATTCAAAAACAAACGTATCCAGAGGGCAAAACGAGAGCAACAAAGCACAACCAGACTGAGCGCAACCCACTTAATACTTAACTGAAATGTGGAAGACGTCACCAAGGAGAACCCGTCTACGTCTCGCCGTACTAAGGTCTGCACCTCGGTCCAAGACAGGGCGACAGTCAAGGCAGCGGTCCTCTGTAGCCGTCTAGGAACGGGAACCCTCGTGGAAGAGATCGTCGGGCCACTTTTACGACATACAGGGATCGATGAAGCGGGGTACCTCCCTCCGGAATCTTCACACGAAGCTCCTCGAAATCTTCAGGCTTTGGACCGGTACCGGATAACGTCGCCCCACATTGGGCGCCAATTTGAGGTCTGGACTTTTAAGAGTCCAGAGGTGCCAGGGGAACAACACCCAAAGACCCCTGAGTTCCTTCCCGTCTTGGTGCACAAATCAACAGAGACACGGGCTTCTCTATGGTGGCGTCAGAGACCAAGATTTATTCACTGCAGGGACACAGAAATCATAGGAACAACACAAAGGCAGAATCTACGAGACTGTTCGATTTGCAAGAAGTGGGTTGCTCCTTAAATACACGAAATATGTCTTTAGGCAACATTACACAAGTATTTCTCATGCCCAACCCGGTATCCCAAACAGACAATAAGCATACATCAAAAAATAATTAGTCGTAGGTTTTCGGTATTCGATCATGTCTCCTTGTCAGTTTTCCATTCTTTGCCCGATCCTCCCCATCATAAAAATCGTAACCTCCCCATTGTAAAAGCCCAGAAGGAGAGGAGCAGAACCAGGTGCAAGGGATAGAAAAATAGGATAAAAGGTGTTTATGGATCGTAAACGGGCATGGCTACCGTCTTCGGCCTCTCAATCTGGACAATGGACACGAGAACCAGTATAGCAGGATTGGCCTCAGGCAGGGGAGGCAGCTTGATTCTGCCTAGTCATGCAGCATCAGCTTTCTCGGGGTTTGAGCTTACGTGTCCTTAACAAGGTGATTCTGCCGGGGTCATCGCTCGTCCATTGACTATGTGAGGGCAAGAAACAAAATGGATGCCGCATCTAAAATGGATGCCATGATTCAGCAACAGAATGCCCTATTTCTCAGTGAATTCATGCTCGTTGCGCAGCGAAAACACTGTCATGTATATAATGGATCATTTGCGGTTCATTGGTACCAAAATCGTGTCAGTACTACGATACCGAATACACGGGTTCAGATCGCTACAGAACCTCAGTATTCCCCGTAATGGGCATGCAGGTGCTGTTATTCTCTAAGTTTGAAGCCTAATTACCGCATAAAAATGAATAGGAGGGCAGGGACGCAATATCAAATTTGCAGAATGCGACCGCCAGGGTGGTGGTAGCTTCCTGATCAGCAGTGTGGGACAGCCGCACGTCTGGCGGCTGGTCCCAGCACCAGGAGGATGGATGGGGCCCTTAGTGTTTCTCGTGGAATTTAGTGGTCCATATAGTGGTCCATGTACCTATATTTTTCGTAGTAATTCATGCGCTTTTTTTGTGTTCTTGCACTCATGTGACTAGTCATGTTTTCCTTAGTTCATAACCTGTTGCATTTCATGCCCAGATGGAGTCATGTATGTTATTTTGATTCTTGCGTTATCAAGATAACCAGTGTTGCTTCAGTTTCGCATAGGGTGCACAGTATTTATGATTGATGTAATTTTGGTCTATGATTGATTTACAATTATTATTATTATTATGGAATTTTGTAAAGCGCATGGTTATGCACCCCGGCGTGTCCCCGCGCTGGGATAAGCCTGATTACTTGTGTACAGCTACCAAGGGGGTAGGCAGGGCTTATTTTGGGTGTTTAACTCACTTGCCTGAATTAACATGGTGGGTATGCCTGGCTTAGTTGCATACGCTAACCAAATAGAAACTCAATTTCTCACATCGGTGATCAGCAGTGAGGATAGGATTTGCATTGGCATGATACCACAGTGACTCATTGTTGCACTACAAACTCTACACTAAGACCATTACGTGTTTTGTTTTTCTCCTGATTTTCTCATTGGTCATTTCTTAATGTTCCTTCTGCTTCCCTGAGAGGGAGGATTTCCTATCAACACCACATGAGGGCAGTGACCCTGTTGATTCTGAGGAGGAGGGAGAGAATGACCTTACAAGGACGTCAGTAGACAGAGAGAACCCCATGGATAGGAAGTCCTTTGCTAATTCCAGTGCCAGGAGCAGTGTCAGCTCCCCTTCCCTATCCCCTGAAGAGCTCAGAGATAAACACTAGTAGATGTACCTGAGGTTGCAGTTAACGCAGATGGGCTGACTGTGGAGGAGAGAAATGCTGCGGTTAAGGGAGCTTTAGTTCAGCATAGGATGGCGGAGGCTGAAAGAGCCTTCGTCCGGTAAAAACTCGCCCTTGAGCATAGTTTGACAGAATATCGTGTTGGAAATGTCGACTTACACAAATATCAAGTTGGCCATATCGTGATTCAGAAATATCGACAGCAAGAATATCGTGGTCAAGAATATCAAATTTAAGGTAAGAAATATCATTTTTTTAAATATAGAAGCCATTAATATTGTTTGCAAGACTATAGATGTTCAAAATATCGATTTTTTATTGTTTAATGTATTTTAGTTTATATTTTAAATGTATGTGATGTATGTTTTTGTATAAGTATTGTTATTAATATATGTGTTACATTTTTAATAGTTATGATTTTTTTTAAATGAAATTTTTATTTTTTTAGTTCCGTAGCGGGTTGTGGATTTATAGGGGTAAAGGGTGGGAAGTAATTTATTTATAATACATTCATAAATATTTTTAATTTATTTATTCTAGATTTGACAGCGTTAATTGTGGGAAGTAATTTATTAATAATTAATTAATATTTGGTTGTGAAATAATATTTAATTAATTAATAATTAATTCTGGTAATTGTGTAATTTTTTATGTGTGGGTTGTGGTGTTTATTGGGGTAAAGGGTGGGAAGTAACTTATTTTTGATTAGTTAATAATTAGTTGTTAATTTATATTAACTAATTGATAGAAAATTAATTATAGAAGTTGTGTTATTAATTTTAGGTGTGGGCTGAGGGGTTTATAGGGGTAAAGGGTGGGAAGTAATTTATTATTAATTCATTCATAATTAGTTGTTAATTTATATTAACTAATTGATTGAAAATTAAATATAGAATCAGTCTAATTAATTTTAGATGTAGGTTGTGTGGGTAATCGTTAAAGGCTGGGAAGTAATCTGTGCTTAATTAATTAATAATTAGTTGTTAATTATTATTAATTATTAATTGAAAATAAAATATGGAATTTGTGTAATTAATTTTAGGTGTAGGTTTTTGGAGTTTATTGGGGTAAAGGATAGGAAGTAATTTTTTTTAATTATTCAAAAGTTAGTTGGTCATTATTGTTAATTAATTTATATTTAATTAGGGCTTTTGTTTATATTTTTTTGTGTGTGGGCTTTATTGTTATAGGGGTATAGAGTGGGGAGCAAAATAATTGTACTTACTTTATAATTAGTTGTTAAATACTATTAGTTTTTTTATTGAAAAATTGTGTTAATTGTTTAATTAATATTTTTATAGTTTAATTTTAAATGTGGGTTGTGGGGATTATAGGGGTAAAATGTGGGAAGTCAAATACTTTTTAAGAGTTTTTTTATTAATAATATTTCTTTAATTAGTAATTAATTATGTTAGTTGAGGAAATGGATGTTTTTATTTGGATGTGTGCTATGAATAATTGTAATGAAAAATCTTAATTTTGGGGAAATTGTTTTATTTTATATAATGTAATATTTGTTGGTATTTCTAATATATATTTAACATTGTAATATTTTTTGTTATTTGTTTTAATATTAAATATATTCATTTTTGAATTTGTAACATATTCATTATATTTTTTAATTTATTTTGTATTTAAAATATTTGTATTGTTGTATTGTTGTTAAAATTGTGTTTGTTTTTAAGTGTGAACTAACTGGAAGAGAATATAAATGTTTACCCCTCCGCTATCCAGCACTTATCCTACTGTTGCACTCACTGGAGTGGGAATAGTCATTTTTACCAATCTGCTATCAAACACTTTCCCAACTTTTACAATTATTGAAGTGGGAATAGTACATTTTATCCCACCACTATCCTACACTTTCCCTACTGTTTCTCCCACTGGAGTGGGAATAGTAATTTTTAACGAATCCGCTATCCAACACTTTCCCTACAGTTACACTCACTGGAGTGGGAATAGGAAGGTATACCCCTACGCTATCCAACACTTTCTCTACTGTTGCACTCACTGGAGTGGGAATAGTAATTTTTACCCATCCGCTATCCAACACTTTCCCTACTGTTGCACTCACTGGAGTGGGAATAGTAATATTTTATCCCTCCGCTATCCAACACTTTCTCTACTGTTGCACTCACTGGAGTGGGACTAGTAATTTTTAACCCTCCACTATCCAACACTTTCCCTACTGTTGCACTCACTGGAGTAGGAAATCTAAGTTTGACGTTTTTTAAATATTTTAATGTTTTAATTTATAATAGAATGCTTTTTTCCTAGATTTTATGTTATTGTTATTTATATGTGTCAATTTTTAAATTTTCATATGATTTTAAACTTATAAAATACATTTTATTTAGGTGCCTATTCCGATCCGTGAAAAAAATTCCCCGTACGACTCGTATCCGGATGTTTTTCCGTACGAATCATACAAGTAGCGTACAAACTGCCAAGTACGATCCGTATGGGAAAAAGTCCATACGAATCGCATCAGGAAAATTTCCCCACACGTCCTCGGGTCGGGAAATGTGTCCGACACATCCTCGGCCGATTTACCCTACGAATCGGAAAAATGAAGTCCGACCGCGCAAGTACGATCCGTCCCGTCCTTCCAATTTTACAACCGTATGGAAAATACACCTTACGGACCGAACTCCCATAGCAAGCATCGAGACATGTGCCCGCATACGCGCCGAACACCCCCCCCAGCCCCCGTATGTACGCGCCAAATGCCCCCCCGCCGCGGATGTACGCGCCGCACCCCCACCCGTGTATGTACGGCGCGTACCAACACCCCACCCGCGTATGTACGCGCTGAACCCCCACCCGTGTATGTACGGCGCGAACCAACACCCCACCAGTGCATGTACGGTGCGGACCAACACCCCACCAGTGCATGTACGCGCCCAACCCCCACCCGTGTATGTACGGTGCGAACCAACACCCCACCAGTGTATGTACGGCGCATACCAACACCCCACCCGTGCATGTATGCACCGAACCCCCACCCGTGTATGTATGGCGCAAACCAACACCCCACTGGTGTATGTACGGCGCATACCAACACCCCACCCGTGCATGTACGCGCTGAACCCCCACCCGTGTATGTATGGCACGAACCAACACCCCACCAGTGTATGTACGGTGTGTACCAACACCCCACCAGTCCATGTACGAGCCAAACCCCCACCCGTGTATGTATGGTGCATACCAACACCCCACCCATGTATGTACGCGCCAAACCCCCACCCGTGTATGTACGGCGTGAACCAACACCCCACCAGTGTATGTACGGCGCGTACCAACACCCCACCAGTGCATGTACGAGCCGAACCCCCACCCGTGTATGTACGGCGCGTACCAACACCCCACCCGTGTATGTACGCGCCGAACCCCCACCCGTGTATGTACGGCGCGAACCAACACCCCACCAGTGTATGTACGGCACGTACCAACACCCCACCAGTGCATGTACGGCGCGTACCAACACCCCACCAGTGCATGTATGAGCTGAACCCCCACCCGTGTATGTACGGCGCGTACCAACACCCCACCCGTGTATGTACGCGCCGAACCCCCACCCGTGTATGTACGGCACGAACCAACACCCCACCAGTGTATGTACGGCACGTATCAACACCCCACCAGTGCATGTACACGCCGAACCCCCACCCGTGTATGTAGGGCGCGAACCAACACCCACCAGTGTATGTACGGCACGTACCAACACCCCACCAGTGCATGTATGTACCGTACAGATGCCAAAAACACACATACTGAACCAGGACAACCCCAAACAACACAAGGAGAGTCAATTTGATTCACACAACACCACAACACATGTCCAACAAGTTCAAATACACCCCATACACTCACCTGCAACTGCCAAACAGCTAAACAGAGGCCCAAAACACAACCACTCCTTATAACACACCCACCCAAAGTTCAAACATAGCCACACCCACAAATGGACCAATAAAAAGGCACAACACACACAAACCATGATCCTTTGCAACAGATCCACTACTGCCAGACCACAGAGACAACGCACTGCACCATACTACAGCCATCAAAACACCTTACACTTGCACTCCTTCACACAACCACCATCACAGAAACCCCCTCATCACATTCACACACACACACCTTCACAACCACACTCACACACCCACAACCATCCACACCCACACCCCACACCATGCCCACTAACAAGAATCCAAAGTTCACAAAGGAGGAGCTGGAGGTCCTTGTCGACAAAATCATCAGAGTCGAGCCACAGCTCTTTGGAACATTGGTCAGACGGACCAGCATATCCGAAAAAACAGCCATGTGGCAGAGGATTGTCGATGCTGTGAATGCTGTTGGGGCCACCAGAAGGACCAGGCATGAGTGCCAAGCCAGGTGGTACGATCTGCGGAGGACGGTCTGCCGCAAAATGACGGACGATCACAACCAGGGGAACATCACTGGAGGAGGGCCGCCCCGCAGACTGGCACAGTACCATCCCTGGGAGGAGAAGGTGATGGCCACGCTGCCGCCGGTGGGAGTAGACAGAGTACAAGGAGTCCCAGACCCTGGTGAGTACACAAACAACTCACCTCACATGGGGGAACGCCATACACAACCAAAATCACAATCATGCATGCAACCCCTCCAAAGCCAGCACCGAACACAACCACACTCCAAAAACACACACATGCCACTAGCGCCTCCATGCCCCATGCACCAGGCAAGGCCAGGCCAAGTCACAGGCCACACAAAACACCAACACAAGAAAGGATGTCCCCGATGCCGGGAGGGTGGGTCCCAAAACTAACACATAGCAACTCTGAAGCACACAACAATGCCCTCAGCTCATATGGCCTAGGGCACATCCATACAAACAGTCTGTCCCCACACAGTACTGTATTGCCTGCAAATGGTGGCCGCGTAGCAGGATGACATGGGTATGAAGCACAATTTGCACATAACAGCAGCTAATCAAGACGCATCACTCTGGAAGAGTGTCAGCACACACCGCCACAGCAGCAGCGCAGACTCAGACACTCTGCTCAATGGGTGCCCGAAGATAAGAAACAAACCCACATGAACAAGCCAATGGACTGTGAAAGACCTGCAAACTGTGTGTGCCCAGGAAGCTGGGCTGAGGTGACAGAGGGTGACACACAGAGAGAGGGAGGAGGCTGCCAGAGGGAGGGAGAAAGGGAGACAGAGGGAGACGGACAGAGGGAGGAGGGTGACAGAGGGAGACGGACAGAGGGAGGAGGCTGACAGAGGGAGGGAGAAAGGGAGACAGAGGGAGACCAAATCACCCTTGGGTGGTGTGGCCATGTCCGCTCATCAGCAGGTGGACTGTGTGCATGTAGACAAGGTTTGCCAGTGCCTTAACCCCCCCTTTTTCCTGTGACAAACACTGGGCCATGTGTCAATCTGTGCACGAGCACATCCGTGCTGCAGGCACAAACCTAAGCTTACACACAGTAAACCTACCCACTGTGTTTGTTAGAACCCTGTCACAAATGCTCAAGTTACCAACCTGCATTCTCAAATAGCATGGTGAACAGACCATTTGGCAAAGTACAGTGCAACACGTAAGGCGGCTCTGCATGGCTTGCTACGCCCGCTCCCTACACTGCTGACTGCGTTCCAAAAAGATGCATCAACTATGATTGTGTCACACATAGGTAAAGTGTCGAAAGCTGTGGCCAAGGGACATACCCATGCACAAGTGCACTGTGAGAGGAATGCAAGCCATATCCAACCACCCAGAGGAACTGTGCCAAATAGAAAATGAATGAAACATGGATGTCGCATGTAACACAATTAACATTGTCTCTCTCACACACAGGTCAATGTCGTCGATCTCCCCCCAACACTGGGGGGGAAGACTCACAGGACCAGGCTCTGCGTGAAGAGGACCCGACTGGCAGCGACGACTCTCACCACTCCATGGACGACCTCTGGTGTCCAACCACCTGCAGCACCTGCGTCAGGTACAACTATGCCAACCACCACCCCCATTCCTGCCTCATCCCAGGAAACACCCAGGAGCCCTGCCCGCACACAACAACACAGTCTGTCCAGGAGGGACAAGGTTCTCCGGGCACCCAGGAGGAGGCAGGCGACAACGCAAATGCCATCCCTCAGGGGTCCCGGAAACTCGATGTGCCCACAATGGCAGGCCAGGTGCAAGTGGGTAGGGGTGGTGGGAGTGGAGGACGGCGGAGGTGCGAACCTGACCAGTTGGCTCAGGAACCGGTAATGTCACACGTCAGCAACATCCTGGACACATACCGGCGTGACACCAGGGGCCTCAGCCAGATAGTGGAGACCCTCAATGAGATCAAGAACATGCAGGCCGAGCAATATGCCAGTCAACAGCGACACCAAGGACGGATGGAGGCAAGACAGGCTGAGCTCGTGGCGGTGCAAACGGAAATGACCCGTGTACTCCGTCGGATTGCCGACAACATGGGCAACCCTCCCTGTGCCACCAGGCGAAGAACATCACCACCCACAGGGAGGGATCAGGAGGAGGAGGATTCATCCGACGGAGCATCCCAAGCATCGTCACGGCCTGCATCTGAGGGTCCCCGCAGGAAGGTGGGTCGTCCACGCAAAAGACCGTGAGAGTCAGCGGAACATCACCATCTCCCAGGTCACCTGGCCTGGCACCTGGCCCTCTGGCCCAACAGCAGCACTACAGCAAATTACATTCTCTACCACATGGACTTGCTGGTCAATGTCTGACCAATCTTGACAAAGACTGTGGCAAAGACTCTGATGACTTCCATTGGCAAGGATACCAACTCCCCCTGTGAACTTTGGATTCTACACTCCCGCCAAGCACCTCTTGTCATCCCTTTAAACACGTACCCCACCACAAATAAATATCTGCACAATCACAAGATGATGCCGTCATTTAGCATTATTCCACTACATGTGTGTGTTGTAAAGTCAAACCATGCCTGAGTTTTGAAGTAACTCCAACCATGCATACCCTGGGGTGTGGGTCTGGCATAGGACACACATGGGTCACAATGTATCATCCAATACAGACATGGATCACCATACTCACCCGTGATAGGCCCAACCGGCTGAGGGGGTGCCCGCACAACTGTGCCCACAGACCTATTTAGAATAGCAACAGTCATGCGCAGAGGTCAGGGATCATGTGGAGTGTCCTGGGGTGCTACTCCCAGGTATGTGTAGACAGGTGGCAGAACTATGGCCTGCATGCTTGAGTCAGATGGATGTGGAGAATGGTGGGCCGGACAAGGTTGGATGCATGGAGATGGCACAATGGGGTCTTGGATCACAGTGCCACAAGGTTGTGTTGTGGTTGTGGGCTGCATCCTGAGTGTGTGCATGGATTGAGAAGGTCATCCTGCAGCTGCCAGTGATCCATTCCCCCCATCGCTGTTGGACGTTGATGTGGCCTGGCCGCCCGATGTAGAAGCAGAGCTGTGCAGATGAACCCTGGATGTGGACAAGCATCATGGGAGTTGTAACGCACATGTCCGTAGAGTGCAGGGTAGGATTAGACACGGATGTCGTAGTTGACCTGGGGGATGGTCTCTCTTGCCTTGAGGTGGATGGAACTGGGGAACTTGTGCTTAATGCAGAGTGTGCTGCAGCATGAGGCACAGATGCCGCTGACCAGCATAGCACATGTCAGCAAGCAATCCATGATGAACACCAGCACGTTTCCGTTGACACTGGGTACCCTTGCTGCAGGCCCTGCAGCAGCATGCGCCATGTCAAGAAAACAATGCCCCAAGTTGCACACAAAGACAAGGATCTCATAAAGGAACTATGCAAAAGGGGTATGTCAAGGAAGGAATGTCTAGTTCAACATGCCACACACACACACAATGGATGCACATCCAGCACAGTGGCCGTCGTGGAGACTGACATGCCACTATACCTATACAGCCATGGACATCATGCACAATACAGATTCTAATCCCTGACAAACAGCTGGCATCTTGCTACTCTACACATAGACCCATATGCACCATCTCTGATAACTATGCCAGACATGCCGCATGCACTGTGGCAACTGACCACCATTGACAGAGATGAGGCACCTTGGAGGCAGAGGGACACCTTTATTAGTCATGTGTGTCGGAATGCTATTGCAACTCTGTCAACACATACACAGGTCATGTGGATGAACATGTGGGACCGACACTGGCACCCCCCTTTGCACCACAGATGCTGGAAATCCATAGGACTGGCACACAAGTGACGGGTTACAGCTGAACACCCCCTGCTGCTCACGGAGAGGCTGCCATACACGAATGAGCCTCCAATGGGGAATTCACACACCATGTCAACCCGGTGCAACCCGTATGTTTTCAAAGGGCAGTGTTAGACACATTGATGGCTCCATCACAATCCACAATCCCATTACAGAGGACTGTCAGCAAGTCTGACCATCAATTCAGGTGAATTCAGCTCCATGTCATGTGCCCCATGGTGAATCTACATGTATGCTAAGTATCCAAACATGAACAGGAGCAGTGCACACACAATCAAAACAAATACCACACCCAAAAAGCCGTGCTGCATCCCTTACCCTAAGGCGATTTCCAAACGTGTCCGTGCATGTAACTAGGCCTGGGCCAAAATTCCGTTACGTTCGCGGAAATTGCGATATTTTGACATTTTCGCGTTCCGCGGAAAGCGCGAAAATGTCAAAATTTCCGCATTCCGCAGCTTAGCGATAATTTTTTTCTTGCTCGCGCTGTAAAACAATACATTCTCGCGCGCACGCGATCGCCTTACCTGAATCCCTGCGTTCTCCGACAAGTTTTCTTGACCCGGTCGCGTTCTCCACGAGATGTTGGATTTTGGTAGCCATTTTGCGCTGTCTCGCGGCCGCATTCAAGTCATTTTTCACGCGATCACGTCATTTGTCGCGCGATCACGTCTTTCTTCTCGCTATCATGCACCGCGCGAGTATGAGAAGATTGAGATCTCGAACATGTCATTCTACATCGCGAGCCAGAGAATGAGAACGCGGGCACATGAAATCGAACGCGAACAGGAGAAAGAGACCGCGAACACGTCATATCCAACGCGACAGGGACAAAGAAGAGAACGCGATCATATCGTTTTCGACACGCCGGCGGAAGTAATGTGAAGCTCGAGAACTCAACAACGTAAAATTTACAATTTGGAGAGGAATATCGGCTCTAGCAGCATGAAACCATCTGCAAATACTGATTTTGGATGAAAAGAACTCCTTACATTCACATTTGGCTTTCCTTTTTTGTGCAAGGAGTCATTTTTTTACAAGGTGGAGAGAGGGAGGAAGTGACACAGATTCTCCAACTTCCTGTTCCTGTCCAGCAGGCTCCTCCCAGTGCGTTGTCCATCTCCTGCTCATTCTGCCTTTGGATTTGAAGCTGGAAAGATCACTCTTTTTGTCTGCTGCATCATTGCAATTGGATTTCAGGATTTTTGGAATAGGATATTTTACAAGTAAGTGGTTGTTGTGTTTGATTGTGGGCATTGCAGTTGTTGTGTAACTACAATTTATTTTTGATAATTAATTATCATCATTCCTTTTTTTTTTTAATTTTTTTTTAATTTTGTGGGTTGTAGTAGTAGGCCCGAGCTAGCCATGGGCATGGCCTCATGGGTGTGTGTGTGCATGATGAAGCAACTGTTCCTTTTGTTTTTTGAATATATTTCATTTTCAATCACATTTAGGGCATGGATGGCATTGGATTGAGTTGGGGAAGTGTGTTTTTTGGGGTGGCCTTGCTGATGTTGTTGGGCCTGGCCATGTGGCTGGTGGCCATTTTGAGGCCTAGGCCTGCAAGCTTGCCTGGCCTTGTCTGCCAACAGGCCTGCTTTCATCCACTGCTACCAGAGCAGGTAGCCACAGCTTTAGTAATCTACTGTTTTCTGTTTGCTCTGTTGAATTTAGACATCATTTTGGGCATGGATGGCATTGGATTGAGTTGGGGAAGTGTGTTTTTTGGGGTGGTCTTGCTGATGTTGTTGGGCCTGGCCATGTGGCTGGTGGCCATTTTGAGGCCTAGGCCTGCAAGCTTGCCTGGCCTTGTCTGCCAACAGGCCTGCTTTCATCCACTGCTACCAGAGCAGGTAGCCACAGCTTTAGTAATCTACTGTTTTCTGTTTGCTCTGTTGAATTTAGACATCATTTAGGGCATGGATGGCATTGGATTGAGTTGGTGAAGTGTGTTTTTTGGGGTGGCCTTGCTGATGTTGTTGGGCCTGGCCATGTGGCTGGTGGCCATTTTGAGGCCTAGGCCTGCAAGCTTGCCTGGCCTTGTCTGCCAACAGGCCTGCTTTCATCCACTGCTACCAGAGCAGGTAGCCACAGCTTTAGTAATCTACTGTTTTCTGTTTGCTCTGTTGAATTTAGACATTATTTAGGGCATGGATGGCATTGGATTGAGTTGGGGAAGTGTGTTTTTTGGGGTGGCCTTGCTGATGTTGTTGGGCCTGGCCATGTGGCTGGTGGCCATTTTGAGGCCTAGGCCTGCAAGCTTGCCTGGCCTTGTCTGCCAACAGGCCTGCTTTCATCCACTGCTACCAGAGCAGGTAGCCACAGCTTTAGTAATCTACTGTTTTCTGTTTGCTCTGGTGAATTTAGACATCATTTAGGGCATGGATGGCATTGGATTGAGTTGGGGAAGTGTGTTTTTTTGGGTGGCCTTGCTGATGTTGTTGGGCCTGGCCAAGTGGCTGGTGGCCATTTTGAGGCCTAGGCCTGCAAGCTTGCCTGGCCTTGTCTGCCAACAGGCCTGCTTTCATCCACTGCTACCAGAGCAGGTAGCCACAGCTTTAGTAATATACTGTTTTCTGTTTGCTCTGGTGAATTTAGACATCATTTAGGGCATGGATGGCATTGGATTGAGTTGGGGAAGTGTGTTTTTTGGGCTGGCCTTGCTGATGTTGTTGGGCCTGGCCATGTGGCTGGTGGCCATTTTGAGGCCTAGGCCTGCAAGCTTGCCTGGCCTTGTCTGCCAACAGGCCTGCTTTTTCATCCACTAGGATCAGAGCAGGTAGCCACAGCTTTATTGATCAAGTGTTTCCTATGTGATCTGTTGAATTTTTAGACATCACCTTCCTGAGAGTGTAGTGTGTGGCTGTACACAGTACTAGTAGTATAACATAGCTCTAGTTAAAAAAAAGTCATAAATGGCTAGACTATCTTTTGTTTGCACTAGTACAGTACTAAGAAACTGAACCACAAAAACAAATGCAACATTTCACTGATGTTCTTCTCCTGTCTTCTTTGCTTTTAGGTGCACAAAAGACAGAGTAGGAGGTGTCATCGGCATCACCTGGCTACCCGTTGTACTGCCAGCCAGCCAGAAGTCCTGCTGCGCATCACGCCCACGTGTGACCAGAACTTGTTGTGCATCTGCCTCCTGCCTGACATCGGAATAAGATGGCCCCAAAGAAAGGTACCAGGTCCAGTACCAAGAAAGTTGCTGGTGAGAAGAAGGAACAGAAAAAGGAAGTGCCATTAACCACGACTGGTGGTGTGCCGGCCAAGGTTTTTTTTGGCACCAAAGCTTTGTCCGGGAACCAAGCTGGGAGCAGCACAGCGGTCCAGCAACCCCACCAACCTAGGCCCAAGGGCTTTACTGTCGCAGAGGTAGCCAGTCTACTAACGGGCAGCGATGTTGAAGAAATGTCATTACCGCAAAGTAGTACACAATCAAGTTCAACGCAGGCGCAAACTCAGCAGATCAGTGTGCAGCCGCAACAAGAACAGCTGCAGCAACAAGAACAGCAGCAGCAGCCGCCGCAACAAGAACAGCAGCAGCAGCCACCGCAACAAGAACAGCAGCAGCAGCCGCCGCAACAAGAACAGCAGCAGCAGCCGCCGCAACAAGAACAGCAGCAGCAGCCGCCGCAACAAGAACAGCAGCAGCAGCCGCCGCAACAAGAACAGCATCAGCAGCCGCCGCAACAAGAACAGCAGCAGCAGCCACCGCAACAAGAACAGCAGCAGCAGCCACCGCAACAAGAACAGCAGCAGCAGCCACCGCAACAAGAACAGCAGCAGCAGCCACCGCAACAAGAACAGCAGCAGCCGCCGCAACAGCCAACCATAGTAGTTGTTGCTCCTGACATAGGGGCATTTCAGGAAATCGAGCTTCCTGCAGACAAAGTGGAGCGAAGTCAAACCACTGTTTCAGAAGATCAATTGTCTTCCAGACCACCAGCAAGGACAAGGAGGCTTAGTCCATCATCTTCTTCTTCAAGCCCCGCTTCTGATGATCGTGATGACACTTGGGTCCCACCAGCTCGGTCTGAGAGTGAAGTACGCCACAAGACATTGCTTCTGAAAAGGAAGGTCCCATAAAAACTTAGAGTTATGGAGGTAGATGTAGAAGAGGGGGGTGATGATGTTGATGAAGACGAGCCAGTCATCACGCACATTACTCCCGCCCCAAAGGGATTGGAGACCGACATTCTCACCCTATCCAGAAAGGCTGCTACTGAGCGGGATGTAGCACGGATCTCACCAACACAGGTTACACCACCACTACCTCCAGCTGCCATATTTTCCAAGGCCCGGCAGGGACCTACATCCAGCTCAACCATCTCAGTAGGAAGTGGTAGTAAAAGTCACAGTGTAGGTGGACAGGGTCACATATTTTCAAGCACCCCCTCAAGTTCATCTGGTGTTGAAAGTGGCACATCCAGCAGTGCCAGAAAGTTCTCCTCCCCAGTTTGGGACTTCTTTTCTGTTAGCGCCAAGGAGGAGAACGTTGCTATATGCGCAATTTGTCGGCAAGGTGTTCGGCGTGGTAAGCTTGGTACAAACTATGGTACCGGAGGACAAGCAAGTCATCTCAGAATACACCACACTATTGTGTGGGAGGATCACCTACGTAATTTAAAAGAAAGTAGGAAAACTAAACCCTTTTAAGTTGGTCAGGAATCAGGGAGCGATATTATTGTGGTGGCAGGTGAAGAACAGGGAGGCATTTCTAGCCCTGTCTCCAGTAGTGCAGTCACTGCAGTGGTAACGCCCACATCCTCCTCAGTAACATCAGAGTGGCACCGCAGTAAGAGCCATACTCAGAGTGTGGGTGAGACACCAAGGCGACCGGCGAGTACCTCAATGAGACAATCTGTGTCGTTGAGCCTTAGTGGGTTAATGGCACCACTAAGGAAAGTAAGCCAGCCTACCATTGACAGCATGTTTAGGTTGGAGGGGCAGTTCCAACGCAACCACCCAACGGCACGATTGTACAATGCGAAGCTGGCTAAAATGTTAGCGCTGGACCTTCTTCCTTTTTCATTTGTGGAAGGGGTGGGTTTCCTTGAATTTGTGTCTGCCATCTGCCCGAAATGGAAAGTTCCCAGCCGGTCCTATTTTGCAAGAATTGCTGTTCCGGCACTACATCATGATGTGCTGGAATTGGTTGGTCACGGTTTGCAGCAGAGTGCTGTGCACAATATCCACCTGACAACAGACATGTGGACCAGTTGCAAAGCCACAGATTACATGTGCATCACTGCACACTGGATCTCTTTTGTGGGGGTTAAAGATCAACTATCTGCACGAGGTGTTTTTGACACAGCTGCGATTTTTGAAGGTACTCGGAAACATGCAACTGTAGCCATGTTCGCCATGGAGAAATCTCATACGGCTGAAAACATTTTAGAAGAGTTTCGCACCAAGGTTTTGGAATGGCTGCGGCCCAGAGGGCCCAGAGGGCTCGGTATTGGTTTTGTTGCCACAGACAATGGCAGTAATGTAATAAAGCCATGGAACTTGGTTCCTATTTCAGGGTTCCGTGTTTGGCACACTGCATAAACATTATAGTGCAAGACTTTCTGAAAAAAGAACCCATAGTAAGCAATTTACTGTCCATCTGCCGAAGAATATGCACTCATTTCAGCCATTCTTTTAAAGCTCGGAAGCAGCTGAGGATCCTCCAACGTGAGCGTAGGATGCCAGTCAAGGCACTCATCCAGGAGGTGGCAACACGTTGGAACTCAACGTATTACATGCTTGATCGTCTGTGCGAACAGCAGAGGTCACTCAATGATTATGTCTGGTACAGAAGCAGTGATGCTAGTGTTAAAGGCATGACCCTTCAGAGGGAGCAATGGACCCTAATTCAATGCCTGACTGAGATGCTGTCTCCTTTTGAGGTCTTCACACATGAAGTCAGCAAGGAGGACTGTACAATGGGCCAAGCTATCCCATTGTTGCAAATGCTAGAGCATGAGCTGAATAATGTGTCTGAATCCTACAAAGGTGTACAGAAGGCAAGCCCATGACTTGGTGGAGAGCTTATCCAGGCACTTATCAGAAAATGTAAGGATACAAAATAAAATTTTGTCACAAGAACATTACATTTGTGCCACAATTCTGGATCCACGTGCAAAATTAGGACTATTCCTTTCTTTTTCCGACACTGATGTTGCCCGCTACAAAAGTTGTATAGCTGAAGCAGCCATCAAGTTTGAAAACGAAGGGCTGCTAATTAAAAGCCCGCCACATCAACCCACAACAAGTACTGATACAGAAGCAGGCCATGCAGAATCAAGTGCAACTTCGTCGGCTGAGGGCAGTGCGGTTGGCTCACAATCGCAACACTCACCATCACCATCGACTACAAAAACAATAACTGGATCATTCAGCCGAGTACAATCATTATCAGATTGGTATGTAAAGATGGGCCGTAAGCACAGTGCTGATGCACAGAAAAAACAGCACAAAAGCTTACCAGCAGCAACCCTGAACATTGAGCGGATGGTCCAGGCCTATCTGGACGACCCAACAGAGGTGTACGTTGATCAAAACCCAGTGCAGTATTGGTATAGGAAAAGGTCTGAATGGCCACAGCTCAGCAGGCTGGCGATAAGCTATCTGGCTTGCCCTGTCGCAAGTGTCTCTTCCGAACGTGTTTTCAGTGCTGCTGGTTCCATTGTAACCTTGAGAAGGACCAGTCTATCTCCCAAAAACGTGGAGAGGTTAACAATGATCAAAATGAATCAGCACTTCATACCACCGAATTACACAATGCATGAATCAACAGAGGAAGATGAGGACAGCGGCTCAGGTGACGGAAGTATTGTGTCAGATGATTACCTACTACTGGAAGATCCCCCAGAGTTTGAGGACGAGCTATACTTCCCTGACAATTAGGCTCGCACTTACTGTCTTCCTCCCTTTTTTCCCCCTTTGTTTGTGTCTGTTGTTCCGGTTATAAACTTGTGAATCGCAACCAATGCATTATCACCGTCTTCTAATCTTCTAATTTAAGATACAAGTTTCAGGTGTCTGCCATTTGACACTACAGTCCTCAGAATCCAGCTCCTCCGCTCGATCATACTGCATCTCCTGGTCAATTCCATTTCCCTCATGAATGATGATTGGATGATGGTAACAACAAATTCAAACTTTCCTCGTCCTTCCAAAACAAGTGGACCATGAATCTGATGACTTCTATAGCTATCCTCCTTCAGAGCCGAGAGAGTCTGGCCATTAACTGAAAATAAGATGCAACAGGTAATGATTGATGCCATGCATTGGCCGCAGAATAGCAGACTGAATGATGTAGATTTTGTTGTGTGTGTTGCGCATGAATGAATTTATGTAATTGTGCACTGCCACTAATCAACTTTCTACAGAACACACTAATTTAATTTCCCCTTCTGGCAAACAAGAAATGTGTACTTCTCCTGCATCTTGGTGATACATTGCTTTTAATTCAATACAGGAAGGGGACTCACTCAATCTGCGCAATGCAAATGACTGTGACTTAACAGCACCGTCCATCATGATGATGGCGAAAGAGACTGCCTGCAGCGTTAACGAGATGAGATGCAACAGGTAATGATTGATGCCATGCATTGGCCGCAGAATAGCAGACTGAATGATGTAGATTTTGTGGTGTGTGTTGCGCATGAATTGATGTAATTGTGCACTGCCACTAATCAACTTTCTACAGAACACACTAGTAATTACTAATTTTCCCCTTCTGGCAAACAAGAAATGTGTACTTCTCCTGCATCTTGGTGATACATTGCTTTTAATTCAATACAGGAAGGGGACTCACTCAATCTGCGCAATGCAAATGACTGTGACTTAACAGCACCGTCCATCATGATGATGGCGAAAGAGACGGCCTGCAGCGTTAACGAGATGAGATGCAACAGGTAATGATTGATGCCATGCATTGGCCGCAGAATAGCAGACTGAATGATGTAGATTTTGTGGTGTGTGTTGCGCATGAATTGATGTAATTGTGCACTGCCACTAATCAACTTTCTACAGAACACACTAGTAATTACTAATTTTCCCCTTCTGGCAAACAAGAAATGAGTACTTCTCCTGCATCTTGGTGATACATTGCTTTTAATTCAATACAGGAAGGGGACTCACTCAATCTGCGCAATGCAAATGACTGTGACTTAACAGCACCGTCCGTCATGATGATGGCGAAAGAGACGGCCCGTTAACTTAAGATGAGAAGGAACAGGTAATAAATGATGATAATTAATGGCATGCATTGGACACCTGACTCTGAGCTATTGGTCTTTGTGTTTGCGTTGTTTGTTGTGCACAAAGTGATGTCAAAGTGTACTAGTGGTAATCTATCTTTCTGTACACAATAAAGAATGACTCAAGTCAGTAATATTTATATTTCTACTCTTGTTGTGTTATAAAAATTACACTTGTACTGCAGGCCGATCTTCAGTCAGTAGAAGTATCAGAGCTGATGATGAAGTCAGGAGGATGTTTCATGAGTGGCATAAAACGGAAAAGCCTAAAGGTAAACACGTGAACAACAACCACAGCACACCCAAATGTCTGTGTAGAAGTTGAATAGAGTGTAGCGGTGGGATGACTGCAGTGCATTGATTTTACTAACTTTAACTGTAAAATGCTATGTCTGGAATGGATAATGTGCTTTGCGTTTGTCCAACTCTTTGAGAGAAAAAAAAAGGACTCTAAAGTGTTAACGTAGGATGTGCTAATGGTAAGCACTGTGGGCCTGATCTCTCCTGTTACTGTTGAAGGTCTATGCTGGAAACAGACTACAGTAGAGATGATGCATATGCATACATGCCACCTCGGAAAGTGTTCTTGTTGCACTACACCATCACTTGTGCATTTGTTTTCACTTTCTTTCTGAATATCCCCTTTGGTTTTCAATCTAAAATTACAGGCCGGGCCCTGTCCAAAACTTTGTAAAACATTACAATGCATATTAATTACCTTACCAATCAATCACCTTTTTATTCCAGCCGGGCAGTGGCGAGTGGTGAGGCGACACACCCAAGATTGATGGACGAGAGGAGCAAGAGGAATGCCGAGATGCAAAAAACCAGTCCACATTTTTGACCAGGATAAGACAGTAACAGTATCCACTTTTCACTTCTTTTAAATAATTTGATTAATATCTTGTATACATTCTTTACAACAGTGTGTTCTTGGAGTTGTTATTATCAATCATCATTACGTTTGCTCTGTGTTTACGATTCTTCACTACCAATATTTAAAATTTCTATTTGCTTTCTGTTAAAGTATTAAGGCCGGAACAGAACAAGAAATAGAAGTGTATGTAATCCGGGTCTCATCATGCATGCATTTCCTTTTTATACCTTAACATATGGAATGGATATGGTATGGTAGTCTTCAATGATTGTCGTTTGTTTGTCTATGTATGCATACTGTTTTTCTATGTCAAACCTTTCCCAAAATCCCCCTTCCCATCCAATCAACAGACCCTAACCCTCTTCCCCCGGGCTGTGTGACTTATTGTCGAGGTGTAACTAAATTAAATGTACACCAATACTTAATCACACACTTGCTGGGGCGGATGTGGTGAAAGCAACACTACTTCAATTTCAATGCAGAGCGATGATCTTCTTCTGCTTGCCCACCCATGAGTAGGATATTTCAGAGGTTATTTTATTTAACAAAGGAACATATACCTCAGCATGAATTGCCGGCATTGATTGGATTTGTTTGTTGTCATTCCTCATATACAGCACTAACTGTTAGACTGTAGGCATAGTCAAGTCGACAAAACTATAGTTTGTAACTCTGTCTAGTAGGCTATCCTCATAATAACCAGCATTCAGTTTTTTTGTCAAATATTTGAGCATATAATTGTTGCTCGGTAAATTCTGTGATGTACTTCATTCAACTACTCCTCTAACAGTCTCTCAAAGGCGATTGACTATCTCCTTTTCTTTTTTTGGAAATGCTGCCACCCTGCCAGTGTATACTACTACTACTATACTACCACCACCACCCCAATCATGGCATGTATGAAAAAGGAAACCATCTTCACCATGCAGCCAGTGCTGTGCCACAGTTGGACATAAACATCAAGCACCGGTAAGAGAGAAGTTTGGGGGAGGCAGAATCAATAATGGACATGTTGTCAATGATTTCAGTTTCAAACACCACTCCAAAGAATGCATAGTAGGACCAGTCAATGAGTGAGGTGTGTCGCATCTATCTGTTTGTGTCTTATACAGTCAGCAAATTATAGAAATCAAACACACGCTATGGGCGGCCATGCACCAGCAAAGAAACAGTGTGATGTAAAACAGTTACCCCACCTACAAAACATTAACAACATTGCATGTAACATAGAAAAATATATTTAATTGACCCTAACAAATAAACTAAACCCACAAAAGCTGACCCACCCACCTCCCTAACCCCAACGACTGTCCATAGATGTAGAGAACGCCCAAACGAGTGAAGAACGAACAGGAATTAAAAAAGAGGCAGTGACAGGGACTAACTGGTGGGGCGGGACTGGAGGAGGACACGCATCTGGTCCTCTAAATGGGCGACGCGGCGTCTAAGGCCGCGGCAGTTGCAGCCACAGTGGGGGGGGGCACCGGAGATGACACGGTGGCGGCGGGCAGCCGTCCGGCGGTGGCGCCGTACCGCTGGAGGGCGGTGGCTGGGGCCCGGGGCACTGGAGGAGCCTTCAATAGCTGCAGCAGCCTCCTCCTCCTCGGCTAGGACCACCAGCCGCCGGTATTCCTGCTGGATTGCCTCCAGCTTCCGGTGCCGTGCCTTGGCGACCAACTCCTTACGGTTGAGTTTCAGAGTTGCTGTGTATCAAAAAGAAAAAAACAAGACAATTGTAAAATATAGTCTTAATAAAACAGTAGGACAAGGTAATTATTTATACACATAGTGGCATGGTAGAGTAGCACTATAAAATAAAGCACAGTAGTACATAACATTTTAAATGTCGCCCGTCCTTCTTCCTTCCACCTGTCTAACACTTTTTAGTTGAACAGTGCACCAGGTGCTCTTCTCCATAAAACTTTCAAAGCGGAGTTGAAATCAGATAGATGAGGACATTGGTTACTCAATACTCCGGCTCCTAGTCCTATACCAATTAAAGGGAATTCTAGTCTTCTAGTTCACTCTTCAAACGTCCCCAAGAACTCATACTTACTTACGACATCGGATAGCGGGCGGACTTTGTCCGCCCGCCATCCGACTGCTAAAAAGGGTGGGGGTCTCGTGGGGACAATTAATTAGGATGATGCGCCCGGCACAGTGGCGGGCGCACCCTGTTTTTTTAAATTTAAATTCTGGTTGGCTTTGCTGAAAGCAATGCTAAAATGTTGTGCTGCTTTTCCAAGCACAACATGACGGGCCTCGCACGGAGCCTGTCACGTTTTGCTTTGAAAGTCGGGGGGGTACCATAGCATCGGTAGGTACCCTCCATGGGGGCCCCCAAGCATACTCTGCAATGTGTGCATGCCTTTCCGTGGCGGACGGCAATGCCGCCACGCAAAGGCATTCCAAAATGCAGATTATATGGCTGCCGGTGTGGTGAGAGAGACACCACCGCCATATTGAACCCTTTTCCGCCTGGACATGTCTGAATATTTTCTACAGGGATGGCGGGAGGTTTGCCCCTGCTGTGACGGCCGTGAATTCCAGCCTGCCCGGCGGGGGCAATACGCCCACCATCCTAATGGGGCCCTAATTCACAACTGTACAGTATACATATACATACAGTACACCTTTGCAGTGAGTGTGCTGTCAAGTTCAACAATAGTTAAAGATTATGAATCTAACTTACCACCGCCTGCCACTGGTGCTGCCACTCCCCCTCCGCTGCTATCTGCAACTGCCGCATCCTCGCCCTCGGCGTCGCCTTCGCTGGCCCCAGCAATGGTGGTCGGTAGTGCGCCTAGAAAACATTACACATTTATTAGGCGACATATACACCTCCCCCCTATTGATCAGTAGCAAGGTTGAAAAATGAGTTAATACTAACATACATCACTAGTACAAATCAGGTAGTAGTAGAGTAGACACTAAGTTATATGATCATTGTAGCATTTGCTTGATTAGCCCTAGCCATGCACATGTGACGTTACCTTTACCTTGCAGCTTCTTAAGACACCTTTGAGCCCACTTGACCTGCCTCACACTGCTACTGTCTAGTCTACGCGCTGCGTACAAGCGGTCAACAAACATTAACAAGCCACTTTTTTAGGAAGAACTGGTGTACTACTGTTACTGTTAGTCCATATTGCTTATCCATAGATGCTACACTTTTTGGCACGGCTGAGAAATGCTTGCAAGTTGCAATATACTAACGCACACCATTTCTTTTTTCGCATTACAGACGCAAGATTCCCTTCTACGAACCAGAGCTTCTGAACGATGCACCAACTACCAGTACTAGGTTCTTCTGAGGTGAGGGGTCCCTTCACTCACATCTTCATTTATAAATGTATATAAACTAAATTGCTATGGGATGGTGGTGCTGCCTTCCACCACTTCAGTTATCATGATTTAATTCCCAACTGTATAAGTGTAACAATGTATATTGTTTTAATGTTATTGATTTGCCGGTTGGTGCTGCTAAGAAAACAGTGTACAGACCTTCTCAAATTGAAATAAAGATTTTAAACTTACATAGACTTTGTGGTATTTGGTGTGGAGTGGACTAACTTACACGAGTGAGCAAATTAAAGTAAGGGTGTGCATGTGAATTGCTTCCACGACAGAGGTTGGGTGTGTTATGTTCTGGGTTGTCTACTTGTTGGTTATCTTTGGGGGAGGGTTCCGAGACCTAATAGGTATGACAAGACAGTACTATAGTCAAGCAGTGGAATTGTGGTGGGTGCGGAATTTCTGATTGAGGTGTGCAAGGAAGGTCCAACCTACCATCACCAACATCCTATTTTCTGGTGCAAATGTATGTGCAAGATCCCTACAACAGTGGTATGTCCTATAGGGTATCATATCAAAATATTAAGAAATCTGGTAGGGCTGTTGTTGCTGTGAATTTTCAAAGCCTAAACATCAATAAGAGTAAAAAGTAGTACAAGACAACGACCCAACGGATTGTACGAGCTACTGGTGAATATGAGTTTTATATTACAACCTTTCACAAAGAGTGGCACTGGCCAACTGGGTAAGACTAGCTACTACAGTACAGACAGACAGACTGATAGTATGTAGCAGTACTCAGTCATCATAGCGGAGGCAGGGATAAGCTTTTTGAAACCGTACAGATCGAAGGATAATTGGTGGTAAAAAAATAGCATTTGGAAACACACTATAGTTCGGGAGAAATGGGGCAGTAAAAGTTATGGAATAAGAAATATTATTAAAAACAAGAAGACTTACTGGGGCCAGCAGAGGAGCCCTCAGCGGTGTCCTCCTGGTGGTGTTCCTGTCCCGCCGACTGCCCAGTCCCTGCCCGTCTGCCCCTGGGTGCTGATGAACAGGAAAGATATAAGAAAGAGACAAACATTGATGGATGGTGTCAAACAAATACAATATTTTTCAACAACGGTCAAAAAACACTTATGTAAACAATTGCAATAACTACATTGACCGATCTCATCTGGTCAACATGTAATATCGGGGGATTCGCAGTTCGACTACTTAAGTTACTATTTATCAACAGTGATCCATTCTTCCATTCTGATTCCAGAAAACTAAGTTACAAGCAAGCCTAAGTATTAGTACAACGTACCACCCAACCTAGCCCACCTATTCCAGGCATGCCAATTGTACATTAAGTATGCATTTCCACTGTATTCCTCAACAATGTGTATGATCCAATCATGGAGGACACATGAACATGACTACATTTTTTGTATACACCAAATTTTGGTTTGATTGATGCTGATCTGCTACTGCTAAGTAACTGCAAAGCCTACCTCCACTCATTGAACAAACTAGAAAGGTTCTAAAGACTGCCGTACTAGCAGCACGTCACGTAACTGAGTGAGGGGGGCATCACGCATACCACTAACCAATTAGAAGCTCATACAAAGTACCTAAACCTATGTATCAATCCGCCCCTATCTATTAGTGACAGGACAAAGTAAGGAGTGGACGTGAGTCACTGTAGCATTACGTAACTTAATTTCTCTAAAATAAACTCGTAAAGAATCACGCTAAGCAAGCGCAAACGCAAAGCTACAAACAAGTAAGATTAGTAGTAGCGCAGAAGAGCACCTGTGTCATAATCACAGAAGACTTTTAAACGTTATTAACCTGGAATGTATTGCAAGCAGCAACATTCTAGCTGGTTGGAAGGAAAAAAAGATATTCGCAATATATAACATAGAGCAGAAGAACAGACACAAAGTTGTAATAATTAAATAGGTACTCACCAATCCCCGGGACCTCCACTCCTAGCAGGTCCAGCAGGTCCTGCTCACGGTCCAGGATGTCAGACCACCGGTGCGTCAGCTGTGCCTGGGTGCGCCGGACCCCAGAGATGCGCGACACTGCCCGGCGCACCTTCCCCCACCGCTGCCGACGCTCCCGGAGGCCGTACCCAGACCCAGGCCTGCCACCTACTGCCAGGGTTGAGGGGAGGTGGCGCTGCACAAAGAAAATTAGTGCAGCCAACTCCGCCTCCACAAATAAGGCCCGTGCATGCACCCCTTGTGGGCGCCGCCTTCCGCAAGGAAGGCGGTCGCGACTCTGGCTGCGCCGGCGAACAGCCCTGCCCTTGGACATGGTTCTGGGGACGGGGCGGGAAAGAAAAGGTAAAATAAATAAAGGAGTAAAGGAAATAAATAGCGGGCAATACAAAGAGAAAAAGTAGCTAAAAAACAAAAAAAAAGTAGACAAAAACCAAAAATATAGAGGCAGGAAAATAGTTAGAGAAATAATAAGTAATAAAGATCCAAAAAAAGTGGCTATAAACAAAGGATTGAAAAGATTTAGGGAGGATTGAAAATCAGGCCCCAGAACCATGCAATAGAGTGGAAAACAAGATGGCCGCGCCCATTGCGACCACGTGCGCAAGTTTGCGCAATATTTTCTCCCTGAGCAAGCAAAAAGCAACGCGATCAAGTAAAAGCGATCGCGAACAGGAAATATCGACCGCGAACATGCATTGCGCGACCCGGAACAGGAAGTAAACAACGCCAGAGGGCGGGACAAGTGAAAACAAGATGGCCGCGCCCGTGAGCAACCGCATGGGTAAGTTGGCGACCCGCGAACACGCAAAAAATACCGCGAACAGGCGGCAAAAAAACTTCCGCGTCTTCGCGATATTTCCGGCGTGTTTGCGGAGATTTTCTACATTCTTGCGATAATTTGCGGAAGTTAATTCCGCAAATTCCGCCCACCCCTACATGTAACGCTGATTCAGTACATGTTGCCGTGTTCATGAGGAATAGCAGGAGCACAACAATGCCACCAGCAGACAGCATGTGCAAGTACCTGTGGATGAGAGACACACCAGAAGTCAGCCATTAGAAGCACATCCGCATGCATGTGCATGTACTCGACACGTATAAGGTTGTCAACATGCTAGGTGACAAGGATGACTCAGGAAAAACATTAATCTATTGCACCATCACTCGAGTGACACATCCAAACACACCTCTGACTCACCTGGCAGACATGCAGATGGACACACACATTGCAACACATACCACACACGGCCCAATGCGTGCACACTCAGACACTGGAACTCACCACTAAGCAAAGAAGTTGCGTATGAGCCGACTCCGGATGTCCTCTTCCGCCTCATCCTCCTCCACATCACTTGCCTCATGACCAAGCCCCTCATCCTCCACGGGTGGATGGTCCAGCTCATCCGGATCCAGGATGAGTGGCACAGCTTTCTCCACTGCCATGTTGTGCAGCATGCAGCACACGAGGAAGATCTTGCATACCTTCACCGGTGCATATGGGAGTGCACCACCGGTCTTGTGGAGGCAACGGAATTGGCTCTTCAGGAGGCCAAACGTCCTCTCTATCACTCGCCTGGTCCGCCCATGGGCGTTGTTGTAGCAGTGCTGGGCAGCCGTGCTGGGGTTGCGGAGAGGCGTGATCAGCCATGGCATGTTGGGATAGCCAGCGTCCCCTACATGGAAACATCATGGACAAAAGTTGGTCAGGAGAAGCAGTGATACAGGAAGATGACGCTAAATACAGGACTGACAGAGTATACCCACCAACAAGACATGCCCGTTCGTTGCGCAGCGGCAGCATCATTTCAGGCACCCTGCTACGCCTCATGTTGTAGGCATCGTGTGCTGATCCTGGAAAACGAGCACAGACATGTGAAATCACCATGTTGGCAAGACACACCACAAGGACATTAATGGAGTGGTAATGATAGAGATCAGGGTGCATATAATATCCCTACTTCCACGGATAGAGTAATCTCACAGTTACACGCACATACATTCTTCATACACTAGGGCCCATTTCACTAACATACGCTCAAATACTCTACCAGCAATGACCTGTGGAAAGAAAAACTCCTAAACACCCTGCATCTATATCGAGGTCGATAAGATCTGGTTATTGAGACTGCCCTTAAACATAATCTAAACAATCTATACAATAATAATCAAAATATAATACTCAATGATTGACAAGAA
Source organism: Triturus cristatus (assembly GCF_964204655.1). Classification (NCBI taxonomy): domain Eukaryota; kingdom Metazoa; phylum Chordata; class Amphibia; order Caudata; family Salamandridae; genus Triturus; species Triturus cristatus. Next base: position 1,106,721,488 of record NC_140590.1, on the reverse strand, counting down.
ATAATAACCAACACCATATTCAAAATTATATTGCTTTATCTAAAATTAGTCAAAGAAAATCAATTAGAATAAATCATTTTTCTCATAGTTACCTATTCTAGCTAAATGTCAGAACGGGTCAGGACAAGTCTCTCGGTAAAGTCTCTCAAGACGAAGTCCTCTCAGCAACGATCCTCACCAACGCAGATTCGGAACGCGGCAAAAGGCAAATGGCAAGTGGCAAAAACCCTCTCTAGGCTAACAATTCTTATAGTGAATCAAACAAAGGAAAATATAATTTGTATTGACTTCTTCCGTCAAACCTCTGAGCAAAGCGAGAAGGAAAGGATGTAGCATCGCTACATTTGAAAATCTCCGCTCAGGAAAAATCACAAAATAAACATAACGGAACAGGAACCAAAAAATACATTTGTATCTTGTAGTTTCCACGTCTCCTCGGCAATGAAATCATAGTTCAGAGTCTTTCTTTAAAGCTCCTTTGTTTCCCAAAGCTGCCAAGGACGTTTCATTTCATTTGGAGATCGCCCAAAACTGCTGCTGTCCTCACGGAAAGTTTTAACCAGGCAAAGCAAGGACTGTGGTCAGCTGACTTCAGGACCATATTCAGCAAGGCTCTCTCTCGTCACAATTTTCTACTCGAGGCCAGGCTCTACATGTCGGCCATCTTTATTTAGGCCACAATAGGCCACAATAGACCATCTTAATTAAAAGAGACAAAAATAACGTTACCACAGCATAGTGATTGAACAGTGTTAGCCCCACTAATACCCTTATGTATATGCAATTATCTAGCTCTTGCAACATAGAAAAGCATTAATTCGAAAAGCGTTTTGTGCTTAAAAATAAACAACACACAGCAATCTTTAAACATGTAAACACGCACATTATTATTAAACAGCACACTTATGCGTTCCCACGTGTAATTCTCTCTTGTTAAAACAAACGAGTTGATTAGTATAAACACTTACACAAGACAAATAATTAATAATTAATAATTAATAAATTAATATAACAAATAGACATGCCAGAGCTTCAAAACCCAGTTAATTTTCAAACTGAAAACTCTGCTCTAGCAGTAATGCTTGCGGTTCCTATACGCTACCTCCTGTGCCTGTGGTGGTACCAAAGCCACATGTGTTCCATCTATGGACCCAATGACATGGGGCATCCCTCCCAGGGCATAGAACTCACGCTTGACACCTATCAACTGCTCAGGAGTTGGGAATTTAATGAACTCATCTAGGTGAACCAACATGGCCTCTAAAAAATCATGCAGCAAACGGCTGAACATGGTTTGGGACATGCCACCAACGTGAGCAATGGTATGTTGAAAGGTACCCGTGGCAAAGAAATGTAGGGCTGCCATCACCTTCATCTTGGGTGTCAGTCCACCAGGATACCTGTGTAGCGGTTGGAGGTGTGGGGCCAGCCGTGTCATCAAGTCCTCAATCAAACATTGGGGGAAGCGGTAGCGGCGTATACAGTCATGTTCCCTCAGGTCAGCCAAGTCCGGAATTGGTTGAGGGAGAGGCGGAGCCCTGCAGTGAATTTGAAGGGACAACGAAGAGTGAGTACAGTACACCACCAATGTCAATGTACTGAGCACATGTTCAACAGGCAATACACATATGCTACATTCAGAGTCAGGTCTGTGCAATGAGCCCTGGACACATATGTCAGGCAGGGGACACTCCTACCAAGAGCCAGCTACAAACGTCGATTCTCAACCTCAATATGCCATGCCCTGAAACTAGCTGTGGGCCAGTGTAAGTGAACAGGGAGACGCATTACAGGAGTTACAGACATCCGCATATGTGCAGAAAAAGGATGTTTATTGTACATACAGGTTGCGGAACACTAGATGCACAGGTCACATGTCATAGAAAGAGGACAGACCACACACCTTGCCATGAGGGAGTACATGTCAAGACTGATCACACATACATTGAGAGTATGCAGATATGTCCTTGTTATGAAACTCCACGTCCATGCATACATACACACCTTACGTCGGATTACACAGATGCATTTGACCAAACACCTACAGCAAACCTATGGAAACACATGACACACACATGACATAGTTACAGCGTGCAATGCGGGCATTCACATCTCAGGGGTAATTTTCCGTGTACCTGGCATCAGGAGACAGTTGCGGGTGTCGGTGACTGTGCCATGCCAGTGACGCATGGCTCAACAAGTCTGTACTACATGCACACATGTCAATGGAGTGAAGGGGATGTGTGGCACATAGTGCACCATCACACATGACATGTGTACACAGCTCATCATACTTAAATTTGCTTCACACCTCAGGAGTAATGTGCCACATCACGGCCTGACACACCTGTGCCCGACAAACATAGTACTGCACAGACAATGCCTTGATGTCCAGCCTTGGCCAAGAATGACAGCTCTATTCCTGTCTGTGTGCCGTATGTCACCACTGTCAGGTGTGAAACGCACTGTACATATGCTCTGAGGGCGTGTGTAGGGTCCCTATCCCTATGGGTGTGCTGGCATATGCTTACGCCATAGTAATACGAACCGTACATACGCGTGTACGGTCCGTATTACTATGGCGTAGGCATACGCCAGCACACCCATAGTAATACGGGCCGTACAAAGTATAAGGGCCTAAATGCATGCTGGTTGTCATGGAGACCGAGTTTACAGTTTGAATTTTTGCATCAGGTGGGCAGCAGAAATCGGTTGGAAACAATATACTTTGTTGCAAAGTGGTTGTTGACTTGACATCATGCTCAATTTTGAAACCATGCAAAGCCCCTCACTGGGGTAGGTTTAAAGGGATTGGAGGAAACGTAGGATGCTAATGTGACTGACCAACCTCTCTGTGCTCCTGTTAATGTAACAGGCCAGCAAGGCAGATATAAGGCAGCCAGGTCCCATGAGAGAGCACTTGCCTGCACATCCTTTGATTCCACAACACTACTGCTGCTCGTGATTCCTCTGGCACCATGTCCAGGTCTGTGGAGAGGGCCCAGCCATTCACACAGGAGGAGAACCTTGCCCTGCTGGATGTGATCCTCCCACAGTACACCATGCTGTATGGTCGACCAGGGGAGCAGGTGAGGGCTGACTCGACTAGCTTAGACTGTGCCCCTTTACTGTGACTGTGACTTCTGGCATCGTGTCCCTGTGTGACAGACATGCAATGTTGTTGGGAGTGGGTCCCAGGGTAGGGAATGCCTCATGTCTCCCATGCAGCTCATGCTATCGTTCCTGTGTGCACTCCTCACTTGCATAGTGCTTACTGTGAAAAACAATGCATGGTGCATGCCACATTCTGCCTGGCTACTCCTCCTGGGAATGTTGTTGCTACAGTCCTGATGTGTTTCTGTGGTCCCCCCAGTGTGACAGGTGACAGTGCCCATAGATGTGTGTTTGTTTACTGTACCTGTGCTGTGAGTGTCCAAATGATGTGTACGTCACCTGGACATTGGTGTGTGTGTGTAAGTCCCCTGTCATGTGGGTGAGTGCATATGGGGAGTGTTGCACACCAGCTGCATACCCTGGCCATGTGATGTGTGCAGGGAGCAGTGCTGTGTGACTGCCGTGCTGAGCCAGCCCCACACCTGTGACAACCCCCAGTCTAGTGGCACATGGGCAGAGTGAGGTTTGTACCCGCAGTTGGCAATGGCAGGTGATTGTCCTGTATCCTGTGTGTGTCTGTGTACTCTGCTGAGGTTGCATCAGTGGGCTGGGGCATGTGACTGCTTTGAGGTGCTGTACATAATCCTGGTGTAGCTTGTGATGCACAGTGTGATCCAGGATCATTGATTGTGTGGCACCCCTAATGCCACCTGTGTATTTCACTGCCACGTAGTGCATTTTGCCTTCCCCAGAGGATAATGTCCCTACGACAAAGGTGCAATGAGTTTTCTGCATACCATGGCCTGTTCAAAGCAGACAAATTACTAATATGTGTGTCTCTGTGTCATTGCTCAGGTGTATTAAAGTATTCTCACTTTTGCATCCTCACAGGTAGGCGTCCATGCCAAGGGGGAGATCTGGAGGCGAGCCGTCAGTGCCGTGCGGAAGACGGAGGGTCGGAAGCGGGGCCTAGCCCAGGTGAGGAAACGCTGGCAGGATATCCGGTGCTGGACGAGGAGGATTGCACGGGTCCTGCTGGGGGACTCACCTGTGAGCAACAAGAACCGTGGGCGCCGGCGTCTGACCCACATCCATAAGCGTGTGCTGGCGGTGGTCTTCCCCGACTTGGATAGGTGCTTACAGGAGAGGCAGCAGCAGGAAGGGGGTAGGTACATGTGTGTTTGTCGTGTGTCCCCAGCTTTTGGAAGTGCGCAGTTGCATGGATACACTGCCGGGGTTTAAATGTGCTGTGCATAACCAGTTCCCCAGAGTAAACACCTGCTGTTCTTCCTCCCTTCCCCGCCTTGCCATGTGTTCCTGGGTCTGTGGGTAGTCACTCTTGCACAAGGTAATCTAGGCTGGCAGTTAATCCAAGTGCCCAATGCTTGCAGTATCATGTGTGGGGGTGGTGTGTAAGCGGGTTTGGGACCTTGCCTGTGCCCTGGGCAGGTCAGTCATTGTGGGGTCCATGTCAGTGGCACTGATGCTGAGTCCCGACATAGGAGTGTGTCTTAGAAGTGTACTGCCTTACAGCATGCATGTCCAATGTTGTGCCCTCTGACATGATGTTCATGAGTGGGAGTATTGCATAGTGCTGGGACGGTTGCTTCAGTTGCAGTCATATCCATCCAGGACCATGGGGGTGTGTGGCCACTAACGTGCCCTGGGGCACCTTTTCCTAGGTATCATGTGTGTCATCCAACAATGTGGACATTCTCAGTGTCTTCAGCATAGGTTGGGCTCTGTGGCATTGTACCCTGGCCTCATCTGCATTAGCGTAAACTGTGCTACATGTGTCCACGTTACAGTGTGACCCAATCTTGCTTGTGCATACTCACGGTGGGCAGTGCCTGTGTGTCTTGGTATGACAATCTGATGATGGTTGATTGTCAATGATGTATGTAGACAGGCGCAACAGTGGTGGTTTGAGTACTATCAGGATTTGGTGCAGCCTATGTGCAGCCCATGTGTGAGAGGTGTCAGTACTTCCTCTGTCTCAATCACATTGTCTGAGGTAGGGGGTGGTTTGTGCGTGCAAGGCCTACATGTCCAAATCTGTATTCTCCTTTCTAGGTCAGGCCTGTATGTGATATTTGTCTGGACATACACTCAAGGTGCAGTGACCCAGTCATGTTGGGCATGTTTCAATGCGTTAGCTTTGCAGCATGTGCAAAAAGTGAATAGACATGGTTCCTGGTCATCCCTTTTTTGGCAACGCTGGGTGGTACAGATGCAGTGCACGATTGTCCCCAGAGCCTGGCTCCTCCGTCCAATTCGATATCAAGTAATTTGCTGTTGTGTCAGGCACTCCATTGTTTCTCAGTGGCATGGTGGGTCAACCAGCTGTGTGTTGCAGGGCCTACATATGTGCCTTGTATTGTAGATGTTACTCATGTTGCTTTTCAGCCTATGCACTGTGACCTATGTAGATCTGACTCATGTGACATATGTATACAGGAGTCTGATTATTTCCTATCTCTTCACCTTGCCCACAGCATCGTCGGGGGACTCCGAGGGAGACACTGGCACGGAGCGTGAGGAGGGACCAGGCACCAGTGGCAGCAGTGCCATCTTGTCTGGCACATCGAGTGGCACGGAGGCCGAGGGGAGTGAGGCGGAGGACCTGTCCAGTTACACCACTGACTATGCCGCTGATGGGTCCGAGGCTGAGCTCTCAGAGGGGTCGGAGGCTGCTCCCACAGCTGAAAGCAGCACACAATCTCTACCCGGCCCCTCCGTTCCCATCACCGGCCTCCCACTTGCTCTGGTCCCTTCCCGCCGTGCTAGGTCACCATGTGTCTCCTTCTTGCCAGGCACCGCGCCCCCTGCCCCTGTCTCCACTGCTGCCTCAAATGCCAAGTCTGTGGACATCCTGCGCCAGTTGCAGGTTGGTCAGACTGGGATACTGAATGTCCTCCATGGCCACACCCGAGTGATCACCCAGATGGAGGCATACCTGGAAGGCATCTCAGCTGCGCAGTCTGACCAACGCCAGTTGCTGAGGTCCATAGACTCGACACTGACTGCAGCAGTGGGTCTCCTGCAGCACTACGTCCCCCCACTACTCCTGCACCATCCACACTTCCAACTCCCATGCCTGTCCCAAGCACACCCAGACGTCCCCGTGCACGCACCCCACCAGACACTGGCACCACACCACCAGGGACAGCCAAGAGCTTAGCTCCTGTCACGCACACACAGGGTGAAGTAGGCACACCCAGTGGGTCGGGGGGCAAACGCAAGACACGCAGCCACTGTGGGAGTCCACATTCATCAAAACCCCCTGCCTCCAAATCCACTCCCCTCAGCTCTCCTGGCCAAGAGTCAGACACAGGGTCAGTTCTGCCCAGTCTGTCCATCAGCCCCAGTGTGGCTCCACCCCGCAAGCGGTGGAGGCAGGACACCGGCAGGGTAGTTGAGTCCCCCCCTGTCCACACCCTCCCCCAGTAGCACTGCGACACATCCCTCTGACCCCCCCTCCTTGGGGCCTGTGGTTCTTTCGGGTGCAGGGGGGACGCTGGAGGACCTTGCAACCGTGTGCAGCGCCCTTCTCACATCCACCTTTGGCGCTGCCCCACCCCCTGTGGTGGAGTCCTCCATCCCTGCACCCACAACACCTACCCTTGCCCCTCCTGTCCCTGCGGTGCCTGGTGCTTCCCCCCCACATAATGCTCCCCCTTCTGTGGATGAAATGGACATGTGAACTGTGCAGGCAAGCTAGGGGACACACGTCCCGATATGTACCCCCCCAGGACTTTGCTGATGGCCTGGCCCATGGGCCTTGTAAATAATGGACATTCAAAGAAATGGCTATTCGAATGCTGAATAAAGCTTTTTGTTTTTCTTTTGCACACTTATGCTTTCCTGGAGTTGCTGTTGGTGGTGCTGCTCCATGGTTTGGGGTGGGGATAATGTGTTAGGTGTCTGGGAAATGTAGTAGTGTGCTGTTCATGGGGTGGATCCTGGTATCTGTGTGCCATCACAAGGTATTCGCTACATAACTTTGTTCATTTTCAGCTCTTACTGCATGGTGACATTGTCCCAAGGTGTGTTCCTTCCTCTGTGGACCCTGACATCTTCCCTGCAGGGTGTTTCCTAAATGTTGTGCTGAGCTGTGTCTACATATCCTTGGTGTGTGACGGCTCCGTTCAACCTTGCCCATGCATGCTGGGCGATGTCTCCACCTGCATCATTAGTGGCATCCTTGGTGGTCACTGTACTTGAGTATCGAGTATATTGACGTGACTTCATGTGGACATGTTCCCTTTCACACACTCTGCATGTGTGTACTCCCAGCCTCGCACACATGTGTTTCGTGTTCTGCAGGGTGTTGGAGCACCTGACTGACAATTGTGGGTATTGTATCTGTGGGTACAGCACCATTTTCTTTCATTGGGCACTGCTGTGAGGACTCTGCACCCACCCCTCCCATGTCTGGGCACTGCTGGGAGTGATAGGCACCCACCCCTCCTGTGTCTGGGCACTGCTGGGAGTGATAGGCACCCACCCCTCCTGTGTCTGGGCATTGCTGTGAGGACTCTGCACCCACCCCTCCCATGTCCGGGCACTGCTGGGAGTGATAGGCACCCACCCCTCCTGTGTCTGGGCACTGCTGTGAGGACTCTGCACCCACCCCTCCCATGTCTGGGCACTGCTGTGAGGACTCTGCATCCACCCCTCCCATGTCTGTCTGGGCACTGCTGGGAGTGATAGGCACCCACCCCTCCTGTGTCTGGGCACTGCAAGGAGTGATAGGCACCCACCCCTCCTGTGTCTGGGCACTGCTGGGAGTGATAGGCACCCACCCCTCCTGTGTCTGGGCACTGCTGTGAGGACTCTGCACCCACCCCTCGATTGTCTGGGCACTGCTGTGAGGACTCTGCACCCACCCCTCCCATGTCTGGGCACTGCTGGGAGTGATAGGCACCCACCCCTCCTATGTCTGGGCACTGCTGTGAGGACTCTGCACCCACCCCTCCCATGTCTGGGCACCGCTGGGAGTGATAGGCACCCACCCCTCCTATGTCTGGGCACTGCTGTGAGGACTCTGCACCCACCCCTCCCATTTCTGGGCACTGCTGTGAGGACTCTGCACCCACCCCTCCCATGTCTGGGCACTGCTGGGAGTGATAGGCACCCACCCCTCCTGTGTCTGGGCACTGCTGGGAGTGATAGGCACCCACCCCTCCTGTGTCTGGGCACTGCTGTGAGGACTCTGCACCCACCCCTCCCATGTCTGGGCACTGCTGGGAGTGATAGGCACCCACCCCTCCTGTGTCTGCGCACTGCTGTGAGGACTCTGCACCCACCCCTTCCATGTCTGGGCACTGCTGGGAGTGATAGGCACCCACCCCTCCTGTGTCTGGGCACTTCTGGGAGTGATAGGCACCCACCCTCCTGTGTCTGGCCATGTACGCTGGGGACATACACCGGTGGGGGTATGCTCCGTGCATACACTGGTGGGGGTATGTTCCGTACATATACTGGTGGGGTGTTGGTATGCTCCATTCATACACAGGTGGGGGTACGCGCCGTACATACGCGGGTGGGGGTACACGCCATACATACGCGGGTGGGGGTACGCGCCGTACATACACGGGTGGGGGTGTTGGTATGCTCCGTTCATACACGGGTGGGGTGTTGGTATGTGCCGTACATACGCGGGTGTGGGTACGCTCCATTCATACATGGGTGGGGGTACGCGCCGTCCATACACGGGTGGGGTGTTGGTACGCGCCGTACATACGTGGGTGTTGGTACGCGCTGTACATACGGGGGTGGGGGTACGCGCCGTACATACACTGGTGGGGTGTGGGTACGCTCCATTCATACACGGGTGGGGTGTTGGTACGCGCCGTACATACGCGGGTGGGGGTACGTGCCGTACATACGGGGGTGGGGGTACACGCCGTACATACACGGGTGTGGTGTTGGTACATGCCGTACATACACGGGTGGGGGTACGCACCGTACCCAGGCCTTCAGAGCGTGGGTACGGGTCGTACCACGCGTACCCCTACGTCACCCCAACAATGCTGGTACGGTCCGTACCCAGGCCTTTACGACGTGGGTACGGGCCGTCCCGCCATTGTTGGGGTGACGTAGGGGTGGGCGTGGTACGACCCGTACCCACGCTCTTACGGCGTGGGTACGGTATGTACCAGACTTGTTGTGTTGCTGGTTCGCGTCATCACCCACTTCCGTTGTGGCGGACGCATGCGTTGCTGGACACACCCCCACCCCCTCGAAGTGACCAGGCCCTGAAGGTCAGGTATGTCCAGGGCATGTATGATTTGTAACTTGGGTGGGGGTCGTGTGTCCTGCCCCTGCCCCCCCTTTCCCCCTGGGTGTTTTTCTGACCTTCTGCGGCGTCTGCGTCGGTTCCTGTGGTGGAGTCCTCCATCTCTGCACCCACAACACCTACCCTTGCCCCTCCTGTCCCTGCGGTGCCTGGTGCTTCCCCCCCACATAATGCTCCCCCTTCTGTGGATGAAATGGACATGTGAACTGTGCAGGCAAGCTAGGGGACACACGTCCCGATATGTACCCCCCCAGGACTTTGCTGATGGCCTGGCCCATGGGCCTTGTAAATAATGGACATTCAAAGAAATGGCTATTCGAATGCTGAATAAAGCTTTTTGTTTTTCTTTTGCACACTTATGCTTTCCTGGAGTTGCTGTTGGTGGTGCTGCTCCATGGTTTGGGGTGGGGATAATGTGTTAGGTGTCTGGGAAATGTAGTCGTGTGCTGTTCATGGGGTGGACCCTGGTATCTGTGTGCCATCACAAGGTATTCGCTACATAACTTTGTTCATTTTCAGCTCTTACTGCATGGTGACATTGTCCCAAGGTGTGTTCCTTCCTCTGTGGACCCTGACATCTTCCCTGCAGGGTGTTTCCTAAAGGTTGTGCTGAGCTGTGTCTACATATCCTTGGTGTGTGACGGCTCCGTTCAACCTTGCCCATGCATGCTGGGCGATGTCTCCACCTGCATCATTAGTGGCATCCTTGGTGGTCACTGTACTTGAGTATCGAGTATATTGACGTGACTTCATGTGGACATGTTCCCTTTCACACACTCTGCATGTGTGTACTCCCAGCCTCGCACACATGTGTTTCGTGTTCTGCAGGGTGTTGGAGCACCTGACTGACAATTGTGGGTATTGTATCTGTGGGTACAGCACCATTTTCTTTCATTGGGCACTGCTGTGAGGACTCTGCACCCACCCCTCCCATGTCTAGACACTGCTGGGAGTGATAGGCACCCACCCCTCCTGTGTCTGGGCACTGCTGGGAGTGATAGGCACCCACCCCTCCTGTGTCTGGGCACTGCTGTGAGGACTCTGCACCCACCCCTCCCATGTCCGGGCACTGCTGGGAGTGATAGGCACCCACTCCTCCTGTGTCTGGGCACTGCTGTGAGGACTCTGCACCCACCCCTCCCATGTCTGGGCACTGCTGTGATGACTCTGCATCCACCCCTCCCATGTCTGTCTGGGCACTGCTGGGAGTGATAGGCACCCACCCCTCCTGTGTCTGGGCACTGCAGGGAGTGATAGGCACCCACCCCTCCTGTGTCTGGGCACTGCTGGGAGTGATAGGCACCCACCCCTCCTGTGTCTGGGCACTGCTGTGAGGACTCTGCACCCACCCCTCCCATGTCTGGGCACTGCTGTGAGGACTCTGGACCCACCCCTCCCATGTCTGGGCACTGCTGGGAGTGATAGGCACCCACCCCTCCTATGTCTGGGCACTGCTGTGAGGACTCTGCACCCACCCCTCCCATGTCTGGGCACCGCTGGGAGTGATAGGCACCCACCCCTCCTATGTCTGGGCACTGCTGTGAGGACTCTGCACCCACCCCTCCCATGTCTGGGCACTGCTGTGAGGACTCTGCACCCACCCCTCCCATGTCTGGGCACTGCTGGGAGTGATAGGCACCCACCCCTCCTGTGTCTGGGCACTGCTGGGAGTGATAGGCACCCACCCCTCCTGTGTCTGGGCACTGCTGTGAGGACTCTGCACCCACCCCTCCCATGTCTGGGCACTGCTGGGAGTGATAGGCACCCACCCCTCCTGTGTCTGGGCACTGCTGTGAGGACTCTGCACCCACCCCTTCCATGTCTGGGCACTGCTGGGAGTGATAGGCACCCACCCCTCCTGTGTCTGGGCACTTCTGGGAGTGATAGGCACCCACCCTCCTGTGTCTGGCCATGTACGCTGGGGACATACACCGGTGGGGGTATGCTCCGTGCATACACTGGTGGGGGTATGTTCCGTACATATACTGGTGGGGTGTTGGTATGCTCCATTCATACACAGGTGGGGGTACGCGCCGTACATACGCGGGTGGGGGTACACGCCATACATACGCGGGTGGGGGTACGCGCCGTACATACACGGGTGGGGGTGTTGGTATGCTCCGTTCATACACGGGTGGGGTGTTGGTATGTGCCGTACATACGCGGGTGTGGGTACGCTCCATTCATACATGGGTGGGGGTACGCGCCGTCCATACACAGGTGGGGTGTTGGTACGCGCCGTACATACGTGGGTGTTGGTACGCGCTGTACATACGGGGGTGGAGGTATGCGCCGTACATACACTGGTGGGGTGTGGGTACGCTCCATTCATACACGGGTGGGGTGTTGGTATGCGCCGTACATACGCGGGTGGGGGTACGTGCCGTACATACGGGGGTGGGGGTACACGCCGTACATACACGGGTGTGGTGTTGGTACATGCCGTACATACACGGGTGGGGGTACGCACCATACCCAGGCCTTCAGAGCGTGGGTACGGGTCGTACCACGCGTACCCCTACGTCACCCCAACAATGCTGGTACGGCCCGTACCCAGGCCTTTACGACGTGGGTACGGGCCGTCCCGCCATTGTTGGGGTGACGTAGGGGTGGGCGTGGTACGACCCGTACCCACGCTCTTACGGCGTGGGTACGGTACGTACCAGATTTGTTGTGTTGCTGGTTCGCGTCATCACCCACTTCCGTTGTGGCGGACGCATGCGTTGCTGGACACGCCCCCACCCCCTCGAAGTGACCAGGCCCTGAAGGTCAGGTATGTCCAGGGCATGTATGATTTGTAACTTGGGTGGGGGTCGTGTGTCCTGCCCCTGCCCCCCCTTTTCCCCTGGGTGTTTTTCTGACCTTCTGCAGCGTCTGCGTCGGTTCCTGTAGAGCAGGTGGACTGCTATGAGGGCTGGGATGACACGTAGGTTCGGGTCCATGGCTGTCTGTTGCGTACAGGTGCTCCTTGTGCGCGTCGTCCTGATTTCCCGGCAGTTTTTGGCAGTCGGAAAATATAATCCGTGCGGGGTGACGTCGGTACGGATCGTACTTCCTGGTTCGTGAAACGCAGCCTGAATGTGTCCCGACGTCACGTCGGCGCTTTCCCGGATCACATTTGTATGGATATTTTCGTCGGTCGGTGTTTTGTACGATTCGTACGGAAATAGTTTTTCCATATGAATCGTACTTGCTATATTGTAATGTTTTTTGACCGGGTACGTGTCGGACGGAGAAAATGCTCCGTCCGACGGTTCGTACCCGGTTTCTCCAGGATCAGAATTGGCACCTTAATTGTTTATTAATTGTTTTAAAGGAAATATGTCTTTGAATTATTATGTATGTGTGTTTAACCTTTTAATTACGTGTTTTAATATATTTTTTTGAAATATATATTAAATCTACTTTATTTTTTATATTCATTTTATTATTTAACATATTCTATATTTTTACATCAACAATTTTTACTTCTACATTTTTTACTTCGATATTTTGTCAGTGAACCTTTGAGCGTTCTAGACTCACCAGCGAAGCAGGTGGAGTCCAGTGGTGGCAGCAATTGTGGCTTTAGTGTTAGGAAAACCACACATACACCTACTGACTTAGGGGTCGTTTAGGATTGTGGACGGAAAAGCATTCCGACCGCTGTGGTAGCCGAAATTAACCGCCCTCATGTACCGCAGCAAATGCGGCGCTCAGATTAAGATGCACCGCCAGAAAAATCCGACCGCCATGGATTGATTCCACGCAACTCCGCCGGGAACCTGTGGAACAGCTGACAATCAGTCCGCGGCGGTTGGATTTGCTGCAGAAAGCTCCAAAACTGCCGTTCGACCAGCCGAATGAGCGCAAGTGAAATTACGATGCGATGGCGGTGCCGGTGGATTGATCAGTTGTTTCCGACAGCCGTGATCGCAATAAATGATGAATGGGAGAGCCGGAGGAAAGGCTGTTGCATTCCAACCGCCACAGTCACGCTGGAAGAGTAATGGCGGTCGAAAGCAACCACACAACAAGGCTACCAAGTGTGGCTGTATATCTGGCTCAGCCTCAAAAAACACCTAACACACCCAAATGAAACATCTCTGTGGCAAGTAAAAAATACAAATACCAGGTCAACCCCCACAACACACCTTGCATGACTACTCCATTTTGGTCCACCCACATAGCTGGGAATAAAATCAGCCCTTTCCCTTGCCAGAATCATTTGCACAACTCCAGAACTGAAGGGCACAACCACCCAGCACAAAGGAGAGGCAAATCAGCACACATCACACCATCACAACCACACACATTACCACCACCACCTTCACACCTGCAGTTTTCACCCATTTGCACATCACACATCAAGTCACAGGAGAAGATGCCCAAATTCACTGACAATGAGTTGTCAGTGATTGTAGATGAGGATATAAGAGTAGTACCACATTTGTTTGAAAGCATGGTCTAACAGACACCAGTGGCCACAAGAAATCAAATGTGTAAAAGGATAGTCAACAAAGTCAATACAGTAGGGACCACCCCGCGCACCATAAAGGACATCAGGAGGAGGTGGCATGACCGCTAGACCAGGGTGAAAGAGCGTACCAACAAGAACCATGAGCTGGCTCAGAGGATTGGCAGTGGCCCTCCCATTCTACCACTAACATTCACTGAATGGGAGGAGAAGGTGCTTGCCACACTGCATCCAGAGAGTCTCACAGGAATACCCAGGGGAGTAGAGGCTGGTAAGTACCAACAAATGTCTACCATTACACTGCTATGTACTGTCTTCCACAACTCAAATGCTACACTTCTTAGACCCAAATGCACTTACGTACAACACTCTTCCCAACACATGTCTCACATATATAACATTTCCTTCCTCTGAATCACCTCAAAGGTAGCTAGCAATATTTCCATGGGGGCATGTGGGCAGGTAGCCAGCATCACAACTCCCACCTTCCTCCATGTCCCACTGCTCAGCAGGATGGAGCACTCGCCCCACCCACAACCATGTGGCAGCCATTTCATTGCTCACCTTAACCTAACAGGTAGGTAGCCATCTTAACAGGAAGGGGTGTTTGTGGGTGGGAAGCCAGCACTACAACTCCCACCAGACCCCGTTGTTTCACAGCTCAGCCGGATGGAGCATACCCCCACCCACAACCATGTGGCATCAATTGTATGGTTCACCTTAAACTTATAGGTAGGTAGCCATCTTAACAGGGAGGGGTGTTTGTGGGAGGGAAGCCAGCACTACAACTCCTACCAGACCACCTTGTCCCACATCTTAGCAGGATGGAGCACTCCCCCACACACCTACATGTGGCAGCCATTGCATTTCTCCCCTCAAACTTGCAGGTAGATAGCCATCCTAACAGGTAGGGTTGTTTGTGGGTAGGAAGCCAGTACTACAACTCCCACCAGCCCCCATTGTCCCACAGCTCAGCAGGATGGGCCACTTCCCACAGCCAGAACCATGTGGCAGCCATTGCATTGCTCCCCTCACACTTACAGGTAGGTAGCTGTCTTAACAGGGAAGGTTTTTTTGGGATGGGAAGCCAGCACTACAACTCCCACCATGACTCCTTGTTCCACAGCTCAGGAGGATGGAGCACCCCCTACCCACAACCATGTAGCAGCCATTGCATTGCTCTCCTCAAACTTACTGGTAGGTAGCCATCTTCACAGGGAGGGGTGTTTGTGGGTGGGAAAAGCCAGCACTCCAACTCTTACCAGGCCCCCTTATCCCACAGCTCAGCAGAATGGAGCACTCCCCCCACCCACAACCATGTGGCAGCCTTTGTATTGCTCTCCTAAAAAATACAGGTAGATAGCCATCTTAACAGGGAGGGGTGTTTGTGGGTGGGAAACTAGCACTACAACTCGCAACAGACACCATTGTACCACAGCTGAGCAAGACAGAACACTCCGCTCAGCCAGAACCATGTGGCAGCCATTGCATTGCTCAACTCATATTCACTCGTAGATATCAGTCTCATGCTCTCTTGTTTCACCCCTTAGCAGGATGGAACACTCCCCCTCACCTAAGAGCCATGTGTATCCTATACCCTTCCTTTGCTCCACTCCTCAGGTAGGTAGCCATCTCAATAGGGATGGGTATTTGTGGGCGGGAAACCATCACTACAACTCCCATCAGGCTCCCTTGTCCCACGGCTGAGCAAGATGGAACACTCCCCCCAGCCACAACCATGTGGTAGCCATTGCATTGCTCACCTCAAACTTACAGGTAGGTAGCCATCTTAACAGGAAGGGGTGTTTGTAGGTAGGAGCCAGCACTCCAACTCCCACTAGGCCCCCTTGTCCCAAAGCAGAGCAGGATGGTACACTCCTCCCACACATAACCATGTGACAGCTATTTCTCTCCACTGAGTCACCAAGCAGGTAGGTAGACAGTACATGCACCCTGCCATCCTTCTCAAAATGCTTGGAGCCATATGACCACACCAGCCCTCAGATGTCATCAAACTTGGCATAGGTCCAAAAGCCACATTCAGCTTATAGACTAAGCGTACGTAACAGTCACAGAAATTAAGCTTTGACTCACCAAGTCACATGTTGAAGAAATTCAGGGCCCAATCATGAACAGCACAGAACGCAATGTGTAAGTGCCATGGTGTCAGAGCATGAAGGCCCATGCGATCACAAAACATGCATGGTCAATCAGAAAAACAAAGTAAAGTACATGATATGAGAAAAGGTGTGACTAACATTACAATGGCTAGTTCTTGCTTAGCCAAAAGTGATTCCATGTAGAGCAAACCAAAAAGACGCATCACATAAAGTTGATGTGCCTCAATTCGTTAGTTGACAACATGACCTTGTAATTACACAATCTGTACGTGGCACATGGTTTCTTTTTACATGTCACACCATGGACAAGTAATGTATGTACCTCAACATCATGTCATGATGCTCAGTATGACAGCCATACCAAGTGTTTGCATGTAAAGTGTGTGGTATATCACATGTAACATCCAAACATTTAAAACCAAGCTTTGTGGAGTACACTTCAATGACCATTTGACCTCTGTACAACAGGAGATCCACAAACAACTGCAGTAGAAGACAACACCAACCTGCAGAGCCAGTTTTCCCCCCTCAGAACATGAACTCTTGGATGCAGACTCCCTACGTTTCTCGGATGAGGAGCAACAACCTGGCCCATCCGGACTGCCAGGGGCACCACATCTCAGGCCATTATTGTCCCCACCACCACCACCACCACAGCAACAACAACAGCACTGACCCTTGCTACAACGACCTGTGCGGCCCCAACCACAGCCATCACCACTGCTGCCTGCAACACTCTCCCTGCCTCAGTGGTTACCAACACCACAACACAAACAGAGGAGGCCAGGGCGAGTTTACAGGTGCATTGAATGCCAACGCCAAAGTTCTGGGTCAGCAGCGCAGGTGGGAGGGCAACTAGGGGACAAATATAGGAGGACACTGGGACCGAAGCCCTGGCCACAATCACCAGAGTCTTTGGAGCATATGAGCAGGCCCAGGGACAGATGGGTCAGGTTGTGGACTTCATGGGCCAGCTTGTGGGTGCTCTGAGGGACAGACATGCAGCTCATATGACAGCTCAACCTCCCCTCCAGTATCCCGCGTGCTGATACTCCCACCACCTCAGCTGTGGTCACAGAGAGGGTGAGCAGCAACAAAATGACTTCTCAAACACTGCTGAGCCCACAGCAGAGCCCCCCCTGCCAAACGCACAAGGGTCCAACCGAGAAACACCAGGGGAGGATTACGTGGCCTTGCATCATCCAAACGCTAGTCTCTATGCCAGCCATGATGGCACCTGTGTTCCCCTTGACATTGACTCTGTATACTATCCTTACCCACATTGCCATGTTAATGGCAGGCGTCTGTTGGACTGTGTGACTACATCAATGTGGTGACTACTCTATTAGTCTCATTTACCATCACTGACAACTCATAATTTCACGTTGCACAGTTTCTTAAATAATCACTTCTCTGTCACAAAGACTTATTGTAAATAAACACTCTTTACACACGTATGTCTTTGTGTCAGCTCCATGTTTATAGCAGTATGTCCAATGTCAACTCAGATTCCAATGTACCACAAGCTCTGATTGTGACGAGGCATTGAGAGGGTGAAGGGCCCTAGAAAGACACAAGAGAATGAGACTTACTTGTCAGGTGATGCCATTACAGGTAGAACACACCACTAGTCATCAACGTACACAAACCGGCACACATAACAATGAGCAACATCATCAACATAGACATGAGGTACCTGGATATAAATACCCTGTGCCACATATATCAGCCATTAGCACAGAGCCAACAACAGCGAGCAGTCTAAAAGGTTTTCTATGCCTTGCCACTACCATCAAAGACAACAGACAATTTCACTGTTGTACAATGTCACTCACACTCAAGGGAAGTAGTTGCTGATGAGCTGTTGATGCAGGTCAACACCTTCCTCTTCTCCACTATCATTGTCACTGGGCATGTGTGGGTTTGCAGTGGGGGCAACTGCTGCTCATATTTGTCGTGGAGCAGGGGGATCTCTTTGTGCAATGCCAGGTTGTGAAGCATGCAGCATACAACTATGATCTGACACACTGTTTGGGTAGGGTAAAGTAGTGCACTTGTGCTCTTGTTCAGACACCGGAATCTAGACTTCAGAAACCCAAAATAAGCTCCAACACACGACATGTCCTCCCATGTGCATCATTGTAGCTGACTTCACCCGGGGTCCTTGGATTGCTCAGTGGGCTCAGCAACCAAGGCCGGTTGGGATACACATAGTCACCTAGGTGTGAGATACACAGAGAAATGTACTAATATAAACAGTAGCTGAGAACAGTATGTCACACATACAGCACACTACTTGACTCTGCGTACTCACCATCAAGCCATGCACGCTCTGGATGCAGATTTGCCATCAATTGTGGGATGATGCTGTCATGTGCAGAACCAGGGAATTCGGAACAGACATGGGAGATAATCATATCCACTTGCACATTAATTGAATGGACATTTTTCCTGTTCCGGTAGATGTGCTCACATGCCTGTGGAGGAATTAGGCCAACATGTGTGCAGTCAATGGTGCCACCAACATTAGGTATGTGTCCATGATCATAGAAATTACCCTTCACACCTGCAAATTCGTATCTCCTTGGGAGGTGGATGTGGCGGTTCTTGTATGTTTTCATTGTGGATAGGACATCACGTAGCACCATGCTCAACATAGCTTGAGACATCCCACCGGTGATGGCCACCGTGTACTGAAACAAACCAGTTGCAAAGAAATGCAGGGCTACCATCACCTTAACCGTTGGCGTCAAAGCAGTTGGATAAGTTCTGTGAGGCCGCAGATAGGGCTCCAACTGACCACAGAGGTCTTGAAGGGTAAGGCGATCCAGACGGAATTTCATTATGATGTCCTCATCCTCCATGTTCGCCAGCACTGGAAACGGATGATGCACATTTGGTCGTCTCCTACATAATATGAAAGGGGACACATGTCAATTTAATTTCCTATATGAGATGTGTCAAGCATCTTACATCTTCACCGACGCAGCGCCAACAATGACTGGACTGTAACAACAGCCTAATGCACAAGTCACATGCAGAGACACCTTGATCTCATGTAGTTGTATATGGGGTCAGAATGTACATACTGACTACCTCTAAAACAGATTCTGACTATGTGAATGTTAAATGGTACACTCAAACATATTTTGTCACCAAACCTGGGTATAGGTGACACAGCACATGTTGGAAACAGCAACACTGCTGACTTCTACGTAGATGCTGAATCTACCACATCTTCTTGCATAAGTCGCACAGAACACAACTTTTTTACACAATGAGCACAGTGTGTGTAAGCTGATCAACTATCAAAATGAACACAGCAAGGTACACAGTGAAATAGGCACATTATGTGGTCAGGCCATCATTACTATGTGTTGATTAGCCATCTCACACATTGACATGTGCATAAATATGAGACTCCATTACACAGCAAATCTGTGTACATGCACACAAACATCATAGGGGAAATGTGAGTTAGTACTTTCCAAAGCATGTACTCATGTGCTCTGACATGGCATGTGTAGGCATCAGCGAGTTGAATATCACACTAGCATTCAATTTTGCAAACAGGTGCTGTGATGCATTGTGAAGGTCTAGTGCTCAATGATCAAAATCGGCTATTGCCATTTCTAGAGCATAATGTGTCCATAGGTGTAGCATGAGAGCTCCGCAACTGCGGGCCCAGTCATTGGTTACAATTGAAAGATGCCAAATCCAGGTAGCGACCGCCTGGACCCCGCGATGTGCCACCGCCAATGCCCATACCATTGCAGCCAATGGGAACCGTGATAGCAGCAGTGAAATACAATTCTAAAACCCGTGGTAGGCATAGTCCACTACCGTGGGCCCGGTCATTGGTTACAATTGAAAGATGCAGGATTGCAGTTGCGACCGCTTGGACCCCACGGTGTGCCACCACCATTGCCCATGCCATTGTAGCCAATGGGAACTGTGAACACGGTAATGAATTACAATTTTAAACCCACGGTAGGCATGCTCTGCTACTGCAGGCCTGGTCATTGGGTACAATTGCAAGATGCAGGATTGTGGGGTGACTGCCTGGCCCCCGTGGTGTGCCACCGCCAATGCCCATGCCATTGCATCTAATGGGAACTGCGATCGTGGTAGTGAATTACAAATTTGAAACCCATGGTAGGCGTGCTCCACTACCACAGGCCCGGTATTTGGGTACAATTTAAGATGCAGGATTGCAGTACCGACTGACTGGCTCCCGCGGTGTGCCACCACCAATGCCCATCTCATTGCAGCCAATGGGAACCGTAGTTGCGTTAGTGAATTACACATTTGAAAAACTCCTGGTAGGTGTGCACCACCACCGTTTTCCCGGTTATTGGTTACAATTGAAAAGTGCTAACCAGAAAGACCAATTGCAGCAGCTGAATACCACTGAAACAGCCCCAGGGGCCTATAAATGTCTGTGACAGAGTCACACATTTCACTTGGATTCAGACACTGTGGCCTGCCATTCTTCGCCACCAACTGCTGCTGTTCCTATCTCCTGGACTCATTGATGGCGAGAACTGAGAATATCAGGGCCTGTCACTTCACCACAGAGGAGCTGGAGATCCTGGTGGACGAGGTCCTTGCACAGTTTGGGAGTCTGTATGGTTTGCCAGATGTACTGGTAAGTGTTTCAGAGATACCATTTGAGAGTGCTCAGAGTGCTCACATGATGTTGCTCTGCAGTAGTATGTGCCTGTGCAAGTTAATGTGCATGCATCCTTATTTTTCATACACCATATTCCATACACGGCCAAAAAGAATTGCACTTGAGAATTTGGAGAGGATGGCAATATGGACATTTCTACAGCCCTTCTTCAGCAAAAAGAAACAAACGTTGTTCTGAGATTGGGTAATGTAAATGTGTGATACACAGACTAGCATGCTGACTTCATGTCAATGGGGTGTGTAACCTTATTTCCACAGATCCATTGCTGCATTGAAGGATGGGATTGACATGCAGTGTTTTTGCAGCCATAGACTTACACTGCTGGTTTGAGACAGTCGAAGTCTGAACAAACATTGCCTGTGCTTTATGATGTCATAGTCCATAAGGTCTTCACATGCTTATTTGTGACATTACAAATGTATTTTATCCAGAGGGTATGGAAGAATGTGTGTACAGTTTTCAAATTACCCTTATGGATATGTGTGCTTTATGCACAAGAGTAAAATGCCTGAGTGTCACACTCTTGGTGGTATTTCACCTATTACACATCAGATAAATGTAATTAGGAGATGTCATCCCTCTATAGATTTAATTATGTGTTCTGCCTTGCATGTGTAGGCACTGTCCCAATGGCCTGCACAGAAACTTCCCAATTTTACAAGGGCCCATCAGTAAATGGACTGAGTGAAACATATGTGTTGTCCACCACCCTATTTGTCAATGAGCTCTCTTAGGCCTGAGGATTGCACAAGACAGGAATACACCTTCTGAGAAGAGTGTTAAAATGTAAGATAATTGCCCTAAATGTGACCATTATGACAAATGCAGCCATTCACTGGCCAAGCACATTGAGGGGTGTGTAGTGTTGGACACAGTGAGTCTGCCCGGCACATCATTTCAAATGTATTGTATGCATTGCTCACTCAGCATACTGCATCACAGATGAGGTTCTTTTTCACATTGGTTTAAGTGCTGGCACTCTGCAATTGTATGAGATGGTCATGTACTGTGTCCGTCATCATACATGTATACATTTCTTATGAGATTATTTGATGCAAGTGTACTATGTGTCATGCTGTATGGCCTCTGATCAACAATTATGGATTGGTGTGCTATGTTTTTTCATGCTCCTGTACTGACATACAGTGGTACAGAACACAGTGCCAATGAAACTTCCTCTGCTTGTCTCCCATGCCAGCGGCTTAAGGTCCACTAGCGTAAGGTGATATGGCGGGCCATTGCATGCAAGGTGCAGGCTCTGGGTGTTGCCAACTGATGGCACTCACACTGTCACACGAGGTGGGATGACATCTTCCAGCTGAGCAAAAATGTGGCAGAGATGATGCTGGGGGCGCTCCCTCGGAGTGGCAGTTTAGCGTGCAGGAGCATGACACCACTAATGGACCATATCTTGGCTGTGACTCAGCCAGAGCTGGATGGATGCTTGCTTGAGGGCCCATCAGCAGCAAGTTGGGGGTGAGTATTCAGCTAAATGTGACTTTGGGTGTGAGTGAATGCATGAATCCCAACCTTGAGCCAGTGGGAAAGCTCTGTGATGTCTCTAGTGTGATGCAATGACTTCTAAGTGGCCTCAGTGTTGAGTGCAGCTGATATATATTTGTACAGCATGTGGTTTCTCATGTGTGTAAAACCATGACACTTGTCATTGACTTATTAGATGTGGCCTTGTGACATATGCTGCAGTATGAGTGTTATAGACATCACCTGTCAGTAAGCAGCAGTGAGCATCAGGTTAGTGTGCATTTATAGATGTGTGCTGTACAAAACTACACAAGTGAAACCAATGTGCAACTGTAGTTGTGCTTCAAAGCAACACGGTGGATATCAGGAGCTTGAGGTCATTGCAAAAGGACATTTGGGAGTTTGTAATTGTGGTCTTCCCTTAAAGTGACTCCATATCTGACAACATTTTTAGATGTATATCTATCTCATCTACAGGCATGTAGGTATGCTTACAGAGAATAGTATGTTAGATTACAAGAAGATACGGGCCAGCTATTTGGCTGTGTCAATGCCACATGTGGCATTACTATCAACTATGCATGTTTCCATGCATCTTCTGATGATTGCATAAATGTTGCACATGCTGACTGTACATGGAGGAGGCCAACATGGGAGTATCATTTTCAAGTTTTGTGCTTTACTTGCATATGATGTTTGTGAGTATGGCACTATACTGAACCTATGTATCTATCTCTTTCAGCATCTACCGAGGGCATGGAAGGATGGGGGACAGACACCAGTGGGGAAGCTTCCGGCACGACTGCTACACATGAGCTCACTGATGTGACCAGCGCCTCGGAGGGGGACAGGAGTGCCCTGTGAGGTTCTGTAGCGATCCGTATCGTAGTACTGACACGATTTCGGTACCAATGAACCGCAAATGATCTATTATATGCATGACAGTGTTTTCGCTGCGCAACTAGCATGAATTCACTGGAAAATAGGGCATTCTGTTGTAAAAGTCATGGCATCCATTTTAGTTACGGCATCCATCTTGTTTCTTGCCCTCACATAGTCAATGAACGGACGATGACCCCGGCAGAGTCACCTTGTTAAGGACACGTAAGCTCGATCCCTGAGAAAGGCTGACGCTGCATGACTAGGCAGAATCAGGCTGCCTCCCTTGCCTGAGGCCAGTCCTGCTATATTGGTTCTCGTGTCCGTTGTCTTGACTGAAAGGCCGAAGACGGTAGCCATGCCCGTTTATGATCCATAAACACCTCTTATCCTACATTTCAATCCTTTGCACCTGGCTCTGCTCCTTTCCTTCTGGGCTTTTACAATGGGGAGGTTACGATTTTTATGATGGGGAGGATCGGGCGAAGAATGGAAAACTGTCGAGAGGACCTGATCGAATACCGAAAACCTACAACTAATTATTGTTTGATGTCAAATTTACTGTTTGTTTGGGATGCCGGGTTGGGCATGAGAAATATTCATGTAATGTTGCCTAAAGACATTTTGCGTGTATTTAAAGAGTAACCCACTTAATGCAATTCGAACAGTCTCGTAGATTCTGCCTCTGTGTGGTTCCTATGATTTCTGTGTCCCTGCAGTAAATAAACCTTGGTCTTTGACGCCACCATCGAGAAGCCCGTGTCTCTGTTTATTTGTGCACCGGGACAGGAGGAACTCAGGGGTCTTCGGGTGTTATTTCCCTGACACCTCTGGACTCTTAAAAGTCCAGAACCTCAAATTGGCGCCCAACGTGGGGCGACGTCATCCGGTACCGGTCCAAAGCCTGAAAAGTTCGAGAAGTTTCGTGTGAAGATTCCGGAGGGAGGTACCCCGCTTCATCGATCCCTGCATGTCGTAAAAGTGGCCCGACGATCTCTTCCACGAGGGTTCCCGTTCCCAGACGGCTACAGAGGACCGCTGCCCTGACTGTCGCCCTGTCTTGGACCCGAGGTGCAGACCTTAGTACGGCGAGACGTAGACGGGTTCTCCTTGGTGACGTCTTCCACATTTCAGTTAAGTATTTAGTGGGTTACGCTCGATTTGGTTGTTCCTTGTTACTCTGGTTTAATTCGTAGATTATCATTGGTTGCTCTTGTTTAGATAATCTCTGTTTTGGTATTAGTTCATTTTGGTAGGCCTAAATTCTCTGCGCATTTTTGTTGGAATTTGTCTTTGTTGTCATGACTACCAGTAGTAATTGTTTCTTGTCCTGGTTACGTTGCAACGGGGATTCCCGGTTGGAGGATTCGTGTTCGGTTCCTCCGATTGGAACTCCTACATATGAGCTCTATTGTAAACATGGTGTGGGTCCTATTACGTATAATGAAGTATGGGTCCGTTATACCAAAAAAGATGGTGTCCTTAGTTGGCCACCGCATGGTAGTTTCGAAACGGAAATACTAGACAATCTAGAGATGAAGTTGTTCAAGAAAAAAGCCCGGCCGGCAATGTTTGATTCTTTTCGCGTATGGCGCAAAGAAGCCAAACAGAGAGAAATTAGGAAAACGAAGAAAGAACAGAAAGAGAAAGGGTTGACTTTAATGGAGTCTGCTAGGCAGCTGCATGTCAACGAGACTGAGAAAGCAATGGAGATGGCGAATAGAAAATATAATTTGGCAATTGATAAATGTTACCCTGTATTGCCATCATGTCCTGCTAAGCCGATGGAGGATCATGAAAAGGATCCTCTGTTGTCTTACCTGTTGAACTCACCTCCACCGTATGCACAGGGTATTACAGTACCACAGTTGCTACCTGTTGTACAGCCAGCTGCTGGTCAGCCTGGAATAGTTGCTCCACTTCCTTTGATTGCAGCTCCTATCCTTCCCGTGGTTAATGTTCCTTCGGCACCCCCTCTTCCTGGGTCGCCTGTTCTGCCTTTGCCTGTCGTTTCACAAACTGCATTACCTGCTACTATTTCATCTGCTTCAGCTGTCGTGTCCCCGAACCCTGTGAACATTCTGACTCCGCTTTCCGTTCGTCGGAAAATAACCGACTCTGTAACTAATATCTTAACTCCTCTCTACAGGTCTTTAATTGGGACCCCCGTTTCTGACTCTATACAGAGACGTAGCCAGCTTCCTGGTCTCCAGGAACGAGACATGTTAGATTCGACAGCTCTTAGGTGGATGTCGAAAGCTGTGAAGTATGATGCACGAAGAGTGTTAGATACCTTTATGCAATGGAATGAACCCACTCAACATTACGTTTTTGATATGATGTGTTCTCTTGTACGCGAAGAATGGGAAGACGATGATTTAGACTCCGTCCCCTCTGACCTGATAAATATTCAACAGAAATTTGCCGCAGGAATGGTGATAGGTCCAGAAGTAAGGGGAGCGATAGAACTGATTTTAGCTTATAGGGATGAGTCCCCTCTTCGAGCGACAAGAGACCCTGATGGTTCACCGATGACTACTAGGAAACCACGAGGACAATATCCGATGAGGGAAGTTCCACCGATATGGCGTGATGCAGTTCAAGCTGATGCGAACTTGGGT
Source organism: Triturus cristatus (assembly GCF_964204655.1). Classification (NCBI taxonomy): domain Eukaryota; kingdom Metazoa; phylum Chordata; class Amphibia; order Caudata; family Salamandridae; genus Triturus; species Triturus cristatus. The sequence continues at coordinate 1,106,695,822 of NC_140590.1, read as the reverse complement.
ATTTTAGCTGCCCCGGCACAATTCCAGAGAGTGTGGATACACATCCCTTGGAAACGGGCCGAAGTATTAGCAGTAAAACAAGCGTTACCAGACCCACGCAAAAATCCTGTTGGTTATTACAAAGAGTTAACGCAGACAGTTCAAGCGTGTATCATGAATTTGGCAGACATTGAAATGTTGTTTGGTAATGTGGTGCCACAGCCTATATGGGCCAAAATTCGGCAAGAAAACCACCCAGTCGCCTTAGGAGGTGATTGGACAGCTATTATAGCGGCAGATGCGCAACAAGTTGGCGGTGCTAAACCTGAACCTCTGATTGCTGCCTTACCTGGCAGAATAATTACTCTGATGAAAACGCTGATGCCAGCGTTACGAGTCAATTGGGATAAATTATCGGCATGCAAGCAAAAGAAGGACGAAAGCGTCTCTGACTTCTTCACTAGATTTGAAGAGACCTTCGTAGACCACAGTGGGCAAGATATGAGTACTGAGGGAGGCCAGAGATTGTTTGTCGACAAGTTCGTGTTTAATTTACTACCTGAGCTTAGTAACAAGTTAAAGGATTCTGAAAGTGCATGGGCAGTGTCGACGACAGCACAGATACTTGCAACTGCTCAGTATTACGAGAATAGAGAGAAAGAAGAGAAGGAAAAGTCAGAAAAGAAAATGAAAGATTTAAAGACCAAAGTTCTTCTGCAACAGGCGTATCCGCCTCGCTCGAATCAGTCAGATTCACAGCAGCGACCCCAGTTTCAGCAACAGCCACAATTCCAGCAAGGGACGGCCCAAAGATTTAATTATGGTTTTCCCCGACAACAGTTAGCATGGAATCAGTGTGCTTATTGTAAAAAGGAGGGTCATTATAAGAATGAGTGTCCAGTACTGCACCCACAAACTAGTGGTGTCCCAGCTCAGAGAGGTAATGTTGGGTTTATACAAGCTCCTAGAGGTAGAGGGCGTGGTACGATGACACCACAGACTGATCGCCAATCGAATTATTTCGATCAGCGAAATATACAACCTACGCAACCAGGTAGATCTCCACAGTATCATGTTGAAGATTACTATGATCATAATGAAGACATTCAAAGAAGCGAGCACTAGGACAGCCACAGGCAAAGAGAGGGAGTAGTATCAGTTCCAGTTGATCAGAGTGGACCTTATGTCGCAGTAGTTACCTCAGGCGTGGTCGAACCGTTTCTGTTGGATACTGGTGCGGCAAAAAGTTCAATTATGCATGCGAAACTCCCTGGCGCACCTTTGTCTGGCTTAACGAACACTTCGGTAGGATTCTCAGGCGCCCCTGTTCACAATCCTGTTTCTAGTCCTTTGTCAATATCTGTTGGGCCATGCGAACTAGAAGCACCCCTTATCCTAACAACCGGTTGTAATGAGAATCTGCTTGGTTTAGATCTGTTGAAACGCCTGCACGCGACACTGTACTGTTCTCCTTCGGGAGTACAGCTCACATTAGGCAAACGAGTCATCTCTCCAATGTATATGTCGATGGACAAGCTCCCACCGGAGCTGCGTTCTCTCCCTGATACTCTTTGGGCGACTGGTCCTAATGATGTAAGCCTCTTGGAAATTCCCCCTTATGTGGTAAGTCTGAAAGCTAATGTTAAATTCCCACGAATCCCACAGTATCGGATTTCGAATGAAGGTGAACGAGCACTCTTGCTGATTGTGAAAGACTTAATACAGAAAGATGTGATTGAGGAAACTAGAGGAAACGTCTGCAATAGTCCTGTTCTGCCGATTTTGAAACGTACTGACCCTTCCAAACCTCCAATTTACAGATTTGTGATTGACCTCAGAGAGGTTAACAAAATAGTGATTCCACAGTTTCCTGTAGTCCCAGATATCACTGCATTACTGACGTTGATTCCTGCCTCAGCTTCATGGTTTACAGTGATCGACTTGAAAAATGCCTTTTTCAGCATTCCCATAGCCGAGGAAAGTAGAGACATTTTCGGTTTCTCCTTAGGAGGTCGCAGTTTCAGATTCAAACGCGCTCCACAAGGTTATTGTGAAAGCCCTTCAATTTACAGCCAAGCATTGAAGAGTCAATTAGATGCCCTTGTACTTCCTCATGGTGTTGCTCTGATCCAATACGTAGACGATCTTTTACTAGCCGCTGATGACAAGGAAACTTGCAAAGCAGCTACAATTTCTTTATTGCGTCATTTGTCAGACTTACATCACAAGGTGTCACCTTCTAAACTGCAATATTGTTGCCAAGAAGTGACCTACTTAGGTCATCTTTTGTCAAAGGAGGGAAGAAGGTTGACCCCAGAGAGAATCAAAGCAATTTCACAGATGACTGTACCAAGCACACAGAGAGAAGTACGTGCGTTTTTGGGTATTACGTCATACTGTAGGCAATGGATCCCAAATTTTTCTCTCATGGCGAAACCATTGGTAGCCCTGACTGGAAAAGGTGTTCCGAGCCCTTTGCCATGGTCTGATGAATGCCAACAGAGCTTCTCCGACTTACGTGATGCGCTGTGTTCAGCTCCTGTGTTGGGTACTCCTGACTACAGTAAGCCATTTACTCTATATGTCCATGAAAGAGAAGGTTGTGCATTGAGTGTTTTAACGCAACAATTTGGTGACAAACAGCGGCCTTGTGCATATTTCTCATCCACATTAGATCCGGTAGCCAGAGCGTTGCCAAGTTGTTTGAGAGCTACAGCGGCAGCTGCAGTGTCTATTCGACAGTCTGCTGGACTAGTCATGAACAACATGTTAGTAGTCATGGTTCCACATGCTGTGGATACACTCATGAATCGAACGAAAACTCAGCACCTCACCAGTGCTAGACTATCAGGCTATGAGCTGACGCTTTTGGCAAGTCACATTCAGATCAAACGATGCAACATATTGAATCCAGCAACACTGTTGCCGACTACTCAGGAGTCGAGTGATTCAGAGCCCCATGATTGTTGTTTCAGAACTGAGGAAGAGACAAAAGGTAGGATTGATTTAAAAGACACTCCGTTACTAGACCCAGATGGCACTTTATATGTCGATGGGTCATGTTTTAAACTACAGCATGGTGATGTGACGGCCGCGTATGCAGTTACGACTTTGAGTACGATTGTTGAGACTGCAAGAGTAAGTCAGAATTCTGCCCAAGCTGCAGAATTAATTGCATTAACAAGAGCATGTGTTTTAGCTGAGGGAAAGAGAGTGAATGTGTTTACTGACAGCCAATACGCCTTCGGCGTTGCACACAACTTTGGGCGTCTCTGGAGAGAAAGAGGTTTTCTCACGTCCCATGGGACTAAGATCCAACATGGACAGTTAATCAGCGATCTATTGGAATCCCTGACTCTACCGAATGAAGTTGCAATTGTGAAGTGCAGTGCACATCGGAAGATTACGGATGATGTTGGCCGTGGGAATGCGTTTGCTGATGAGGTCGCTAAAGAAATGGCCAAGAACATGACGAGCCGAATGTACGTTGCAACGTCTGCAAGATGGATTGCGGAATCAGGAATGTGTGAGAATACGATTGAAAGTGTGAAAGCAATCCAGAATGAAGCAACTGAAAATGAGAAGAATGAATGGAAGGAGAAAACGGGTAAAATGGATTCAAGTGGATGTTGGGTCGATTTGTCTGAGCAGCAGCGTTGGATGTTACCTGATGCGTATGTACTTGCAGTAGTCACGATGGCGCATGGAGCGGCGCACATAAGTTCGAAAGGGATCTGTAAAATGTTAGCTCCAGTATGGAAGAACGATGGAATTACTAAGTGTGCAGAAAGAGTGGTGAAAAATTGCATGATATGCCTGATGCATAATCCTGGCAAGGGAACCCCAACCCCAACTGGCCATTTTGCTCTCCCTTCTTGTCCCTTTGAAGTGATTCAGTTGGATTTTATCCACATGGACAGGTGTAACAATCTCAAATACGTCCTAGTGGTAGTCTGTGCCTTCTCAAGATGGATTGAGGCATATCCGTTAAAGGATAACACTGCTATGTCCACTGCCAAAATCCTCCTCAAAGAATACTTCCCCAGGTATGGTAGGCCGCGGATTGTTTGGTCAGACAATGGAAGTGAGTTTGTAGGGAAAGTTATGAAGAGTGTGTGTGCGGGTTTGGGTATTTCTCAAAAATTCCACAGTGCGAATCACCCACAGTCAGCGGGTTTGGTTGAAGGGTACAATGGCACCCTGAAGCTGATACTTGCGAAAATTCAAGCTTCCACTGGTCTCTCTTGGCCAGACGCACTGCCTTTAGCTTTACTGTCCACCAGAGCGACTGTACACTCTCGAGTAGGGCTTAGCCCATATGAGATTGTGTTCGGCCGCCCTGCTAATGTTTGGGGAGTCCCTAGGCCAAAGGAATTCAAACAGATTGAATACCCAATGTTGATTGATTACCTTCATGATCTGACTGCTAAATTGAGCCTTATTCATCAACAGGTATTCGAATCCTTGCCTAAACTGCCGGAGAGTCCAGGCCACACGTTGAAACCCGGCGACCAAGTTGTAGTTCGGAACTTTGAACGTACTCGGAACCTCCAGCCAAGATTCGTGGGTCCGTTTCAGGTACTCCTCACAACAAGAACTGCAGTACGCCTAGCTGGAAGGAAAAATTGGGTGCACGCCAGCCATTACGAAGCGTGTCCCTCTTCCACTCCCCTATGACAACTGGGTTAGACAGGGAATTGGTGTATCCGAGACAGAACCTGTTCCTAGGCATATCCCTTTCAGTGATGCAGAGTACCTAACGGACCACCCACGAACGGAAACACAGAACTTTGACACCTCAGCAGGAACCGCTCCTTTGAATCCTGAACCGAGTATTGTACAAAGTGAACATTTGTCACCTGTGGAGTCGAACATTTCCGCACCTGTAGACCAGCTATTTCAAGACCAGACAAGACCCGGAAAGTACAGATATAATCTACGTTCTCATGTTATGAAGTAATGACATTGCATAATTACCTTTCTGTTTGAAAACTGTTTTGATTGTATTGCATTCCATTCAGTCGGGAAGTTTGCTCAAATTTTTATTTTTTGTTTCTCTCGCCTTACCATCTGGGTTACCGTAGGGTCGTAACGTGTGCCTTGTTTTAATTTGCAGGGAATCAGACACTAGGTCGGTTTCTTCTGTTTGTCTTGGGAAGTCCCAGGATAAACAGAGGCAAGTTTTTTTAACAGGTACAAACCATCCATTGCGAACGGTTGTAGAAGATGGAGCTTCCTGAATTACGACGGGTTAATGTCATAAATGTGCACAAGACAAAATTATATGACATATTGTACAGTAAATGTTTCCTAATGCAATGTACTCTGACACTTCTGATTGTCTTAATAACTTTGGTAGGCGGAATTATTTTTGGTATTCAGTTGATCTTTGCACCTGTTGCATCTACAGTATCTCCCCATGCTCCTGTTTCTCCGACTGTTGTTTCTCTTCATTCTTTCCATCCTTTTCCTGCCCACGAGCAAGCTCGACGCTCTGAGTTTATAAATAACACTTTCATTCAGCTCTTGCACCAACATCAACTAGTGGTTAACACAACAAACTGCTGGGTGTGTGGTTTGATACCACATACCATGGACAAGGGCATCCCTTATCTGGTTCTGCCTTTTAGTTATAATGGATAATTCTGGGCATTTCAGACCATGTTCGCTTATGCCCTAGAGACCTGTCCTCCACGACCTCCGCGTTCCACCCGGTATAACTCTGCTAATAGAGCCTTGGTAAAAGGAATCACTGACATGGTGAGAGATGTCAATAATACTCGAGTTTACATGGGTTGGAATTTTATGGAATATGGCATTACTCTGGGTGAGAACAAACGTAAGAGCTCAACTCCGATCTGGGTCGTACCCCACCAAGGTCAAGTCTGTTTGCAAGGAAATGGGAGGAATCCGAAAGCTCGACTAGGGAAAAGTGACTGTATCGAAACATATGTTTTCCCCTCACAGTCTTCCCCTGCATTCTTAGCTGCTAAGGGTACCTATTTTGTTTGCCAAGACAGAACATACACATGGCTGCCTGCTGACTTCTCAGGCTCATGTTACATCGCTCAACTGTTACCTCCCACATATACTGCTGCACCGGACTATCACAAAACTAGAGTTGTGAGAGGTGTTTTCAGTAAAGAAGATACTGCTGGCCAAGAGGCAGGAGACTTTTTCAAGGGTTTCCTCCCATTCTGGGGGCCTATGGCCAACAGTAGAAACTTACGTCAACTAACACGGGTAGTTGAATACACTATCACTGAAACTGCGGGTGCCCTTAGTAACCTGACAGCTGAGCTTCAAGCGGATCGCCTCATGACGTTACAGAACCGTATGGTTCTTGATGTGTTACTTGCAGATCGAGGTGGAGTATGTAAGATGATCCAATCAAGTTGCTGCGTTTTTATTCCAGATAATGCACCAACAGTATACAAGGCCATCTGTAAGTTACATAAGATTTCTGACTCTATTCATGTAGAGGAAGGTGTCTGGTCATTAATGGGATGGTTCTGGAGCCTGTTGTCTGCGTGGGGATGGAAGGTTCTGATAGTCACTGGTGTTGCATTAGTATTTTTATTTTCGTGCTGTCTCATTGTTCAGTGTGGTCCTGCCTTATGTAATCTCTGCATTTCTACATGCGTAAGAAGACCACCTGTTTTTAGAGATACGCCACGAGATAGAGTAATGCTGCAACAACACATCAGTGACCTGATGAACATAGAAATGGACTCTGACATAGAGTGAGTTATTGCCTATGTAAGGGCAAAAGGACGGTCTGAGGTTCTGTAGCGATCCGAACCCGTGAATTCGGTATCGTAGTACTGACACGATTTCGGTACCAATGAACCGCAAATGATCTATTATATGCATGACAGTGTTTTCGCTGCGCAACTAGCATGAATTCACTGGAAAATAGGGCATTCTGTTGTAAAAGTCATGGCATCCATTTTAGTTACGGCAGCCATCTTGTTTCTTGCCCTCACATAGTCAATGAACGGACGATGACCCCGGCAGAGTCACCTTGTTAAGGACACGTAAGCTCGATCCCTGAGAAAGGCTGATGCTGCATGACTAGGCAGAATCAGGCTGCCTCCCTTGCCTGAGGCCAGTCCTGCTATACTGGTTCTCGTGTCCGTTGTCTTGACTGAAAGGCCGAAGACGGTAGCCATGCCCGTTTATGATCCATAAACACCTCTTATCCTACATTTCAATCCTTTGCACCTGGCTCTGCTCCTTTCCTTCTGGGCTTTTACAATGGGGAGGTTACGATTTTTATGATGGGGAGGATCGGGCGAAGAATGGAAAACTGTCGAGAGGACCTGATCGAATACCGAAAACCTACAACTAATTATTGTTTGATGTCAAATTTACTGTTTGTTTGGGATGCCGGGTTGGGCATGAGAAATATTCATGTAATGTTGCCTAAAGACATTTTGCGTGTATTTAAAGAGTAACCCACTTAATGCAATTCGAACAGTCTCGTAGATTCTGCCTCTGTGTGGTTCCTATGATTTCTGTGTCCCTGCAGTAAATAAACCTTGGTCTTTGACGCCACCATCGAGAAGCCCGTGTCTCTGTTTATTTGTGCACCGGGACAGGAGGAACTCAGGGGTCTTCGGGTGTTGTTTCCCTGACACCTCTGGACTCTTAAAAGTCCAGAACCTCACCTGGATGATTCCCACCTGGAAACACCAATCTCCACATCTTCAGACTCCAGCGGTGACTCCTCGATGTTGGTGGGCACAGAAAATTTCACATCTGCCTCTTCTTTCACCACACATCATCCAGTGTCCAGCCTCGCGGTTGCTCCCACAAGTGCTGGCCATGCTGGAAGCCCTGGAAAGCATAGAGTCTCCTTCCCCCAGGCACCGTTGCCCCTGCCCCTGTCTCCCCTGCTGCCCTCAGTGTGGAGGCGCTAGAGGTTTTGCACCAGCTGTGTGTGGGTCAGACTGCTCTCCTGAACGCCTTCCAGGATCATGACAAGAAGTTGGCATAGATAGTTGCCTTCATGGAGGGCATTCATTCTGACGTGGGTGGCCTACACCGAACTGTCCAGTCTTTGTCCTTCACAGTGACGGCAGCCATTCAGCAGTCACAGACTCCCAGTCCAGCTCCTGTCCCTTCAGCAACCAACCTGCCAGTGGCGGCACCTGACGAGAGTGCCCACATGCCAGATCCCTCAGGAACAAAGTCCTCCACACAGAGCACACAACAGCAGCACTCTAAGCCGACCAGACCACAGACACCATCCCCATTACACAAAACAGTCACACAGGAGCACAAAACCAAAACCCCATCATGTGACACTCATGGGCATCAGGCCAAGAAGCAGGCATCAACAACATACCATTCATCAAAATCATCCCATCCAAGGGTTCTCCCTAACCCACACCTGCTCCCAAAGACAAACAAACACTTGCCGTGTTTGCTGGGAACCTGGTGCCTGCAACGACTAAGCCCAAACAAATTTCAAAGGCAGATTCACCTGTATGTCAGTTCCTACCAACACCCCTGTAAAGCTGGGGCAGGAGAGCAAAGTGGGGGGTTTACCCAGACAACAGGGTATGAAGGGGAAGAGGCAAGGCCACCCCTAGTATACAACAAGATCCAGCAAATCCCCACGGAGAGAGCCACCTATACCTCATACACCTTTGGTGGAGAGTGAGGCTGTTGTTCCCACCTCACTTCCCACCCTAGCCAAGACACTTGTGGGCTATCAAATCCACAAGAAATTGAGACCCAGCCCTCAACATTCACCCTCACACACTGTGTCAACCGGCAGCATGTCTCCACCTCCCGTGCCACCACTCCACCTGGTCTAAGCAACCTTCAGGCTCCCACAGCCACTGATGCCTCTACCTCAGCCGTGGACGTGTTACACATTTCCTTTGCAGTTTCGCAAGCACACATGTGCGGACTGGAACTATGGACTACACAATGGCCTTGCTGTTTCTTACTTTGTTGCCCATTTCCTGTGCAGTTTCTCATGCACACATGTGCGGACTGGAACTATGGACTGGTCAATGGCCTTGCTGTTTGTTACTTTTGATGCCCATTTCCTGTGCAGTTTCTCATGCACACATGTGCGGACTGGAACTATGGACTCGCCAATGGGCTTGCTGTTTGTTACTTTTGATGCCCATTTCCTGTGCAGTTTCTCATGCACACATGTGCATACTAAGAATTTGTACTGGCCAATGGCCTTGCTGTTTTGCACTTTTGATGCCTATCTGGGTATTATGTAATAAAGACTGCTACTGCTGTTGTCTGCTTTGTCAATGTCCTTGCTAAATAAAAGGTTTTATGTATGGGCTTCGGCTCATGAGACACATGCTCTGTATACCACTTTCAAATTGGCAATTACATGTTTTACATTTTCAGAGGTTTCCAGAGGTAACAGGCACTTTTGTTCTTCTTCAGTCTGAGGCTTGGGGGTGCAATTATGGTTTTTTGTGGTGATCTACTCTTCTTCTAATCATTCTATGCTCACGTTTGCTAAATTGTACACATGTCATGTTAGGATGCAATACCAGAACAGAGGTGAATGCTATCCACTGGATTACTTGTGGGGTGGCCAGGGTCCATCATATCTGTGGGCTCTTTCTTGATGTGTACACAGCAGTGTTGATGTGTGGTCATTTTGTGTAGGACTGCCTTCATAGTGACATGGGTACATTTGAATGTATGCACTTGAGTAGTTATTCAGTAGGATTGGCATGTCATTGTCAGTAGTGTTGATGTGTATGTGCCCCTGTACATGCCAACCTCACACATGTATTATCCAGGTAATGTGTGCCTGTTAGATTACATTGTCTGACATGTGCTTCAGATTGTGGGCACACGTAGGAGTTGAAGGTTGAACACTCTGCAGTGAGTCGGTGTGTCCTTGCACTCCTGGGGGACACCTACTTGTTGTCGCTGTCAGTTGTGAGTATGCACAGTGTGTCACTGCAAAGTCTGTGTTGTGTTTTGTTGATCAGCCCTGTGTCTTGTTTAAGTTTGTGCTCACTTTGCTGACTTGCTCAGCCACACTGACATTATTTGTGACTTTTCTCATACATACGAGTATAGTATGTGGTATGAGGAGTCATACCATCCCCTATAGGTGCTTCTGATGCCTACACATTGTGAGTTACTCCTCTATGTGTTTGTGGACTGTACACTCCTCCCCTATCCAATACTGATGTACACACTACTTCAATCATGTCTTCCACCCCATGCCTTGCCAGTGTGTGACCCTCCCAACCACTTCATATATCCTATACTGTGGGAGTATGATCTGTGTATAGGACCAATGTGCCACTTAGGACAGTTTCACCATTAGTTATGTGTTATTTTCTTCTACTTGCTTGCTGTCATGGTTGCTCATGGGCAGTGCATATGTTTGAGCAGCACAGTCCTCCAGTCATGTTGTTTGCATCTGGGTTTCCCTGAGTTGTACATCTGTTGGTGATGGCTAAGCTGTATGTCTGTTTGCTAAGGTACTGCTACACTTCCTTGGCTGGTGTTCACACACTACTTACTGCGCATGCAGTGCTGTCAGTGTATATCGCCTTATACTTGCCTGGTGTGAACCCCCCTGATGTCCAGCTGAGTTTGCTATGTGATGAATTGGTTTGAATTGGTCTGTGCGTCTGTTGTGTTTTTGTTGTAGATGGATGTAGTGTTTGACCCATGTAGGCTCTTTCTACTGACAGGTGCAATGTCTGTGCGATGTTCTATTTGCATGACATTGAGTAGTTTGTGCATTGTGATACATTCAGATGTGTGTTGCATGTGTAGTGTGCATTTCTTTTGTGTACGTCACATGCAGCAATGTGGATTCTTGTTCATAAGCTTGTTTTGAGTGCACAATAGTGGTATGCCCTCCTATATTTGACCTGTCACTTGTCCAGAGTGACAATGTTATGTATTCCTGTTCTGTCGAGGGTGACATGGCCTATCTACTGTTTGCCTGCACATGGCTGGGCTTGTTGGACTTCTGTTGATGTTGTTTATGAGAATTGTGTTTGGCTATTGTTTTTTGGTCAGCATTGGTTCAGACATCCCTGAGTGTGAGTCTGACATTTGTAGATACACGCCAGGGGGTGTGATCAGTTGTCTGGAAACTCACAGGACCTTATTTGCACATTTATGTGTGTTTCTCACAGGTGTTGAGTGTTGCAGTTGTGAGATGGGTAGATGAGGGTATGTGTGAAAGCCCGACTTGGGTTTGACAGTCAGGGAGTGTGACAATGAGGCAAGTGAGTTATGCTGGTGGCATATACATGTCAAGTAAGTTGACACAGATGTGTGGCTGGTCACTGTATGGCTTCTGACAATTCCTATCATTCCTGTGCCTATGCATAGCTTGCATTGCTGTATCTCAGAAATATTGCACAGATGTCACTTTGGTTTAATTTCAATCACTGTGCCACCCATGTCTGATTTGATGGCCTAAGGTTAGTGTGATATGTTCCTCCTCTTGCATGTGATGTGCAAATGCTATGTGGCATGCTCCATGGTTTTCAAGCACTGTGCACTCCACTTTGGGCTAGCCTATTTATTGTCCTACATTGCTGCTGACCTCGCCTTATACTTGCCTGGTGTGAACCCCCCTGATGTCCAGCTGAGTTTGCTATGTGATGAATTGGTTTGAATTGGTCTGTGCGTCTGTGCGTCTGTTGTGTTTTTGTTGTAGATGGATGTAGTGTTTGACCCATGTAGGCTCTTTCTACTGACAGGTGCAATGTCTGTGCGATGTTCTATTTGCATGACATTGAGTAGTTTGTGCATTGTGATACATTCAGATGTGTGTTGCATGTGTAGTGTGCATTTCTTTTGTGTACGTCACATGCAGCAATGTGGATTCTTGTTCATAAGCTTGTTTTGAGTGCACAATAGTGGTATGCCCTCCTATATTTGACCTGTCACTTGTCCAGAGTGACAATGTTATGTATTCCTGTTCTGTCGAGGGTGACATGGCCTATCTACTGTTTGCCTGCACATGGCTGGGCTTGTTGGACTTCTGTTGATGTTGTTTATGAGAATTGTGTTTGGCTATTGTTTTTTGGTCAGCATTGGTTCAGACATCCCTGAGTGTGAGTCTGACATTTGTAGATACACGCCAGGGGGTGTGATCAGTTGTCTGGAAACTCACAGGACCTTATTTGCACATTTATGTGTGTTTCTCACAGGTGTTGAGTGTTGCAGTTGTGAGATGGGTAGATGAGGGTATGTGTGAAAGCCCGACTTGGGTTTGACAGTCAGGGAGTGTGACAATGAGGCAAGTGAGTTATGCTGGTGGCATATACATGTCAAGTAAGTTGACACAGATGTGTGGCTGGTCACTGTATGGCTTCTGACAATTCCTATCATTCCTGTGCCTATGCATAGCTTGCATTGCTGTATCTCAGAAATATTGCACAGATGTCACTTTGGTTTAATTTCAATCACTGTGCCACCCATGTCTGATTTGATGGCCTAAGGTTAGTGTGATATGTTCCTCCTCTTGCATGTGATGTGCAAATGCTATGTGGCACTCCACTTTGGGCTAGCCTATTTATTGTCCTACATTGCTGCTGACCTACGGTATGTGTATGTGGCAGAGTGTCAGTGTGGGATCTTTCTGAGGGACTTGACATGCAGTGTGAACAGTTCAGTGGTTGTTGATATGCAGTGTGAGACTTCATTTCTTATTATACTCAGTTTGATTCACATGAGTGGAAGGCAGGTGTGAGGAGGAGGGTTGTTCAGCCCCTGACCTTTTGTGCGGGGTGTTCATCTTCACCCCCACCTTCCCAGTCAATCTATCTTGCCCTTTGATGTGTGAGGTGAGAGGTCGAGCCACACCTGGCTGATAAATTGTGCATTGAGGGGGGCACAGGAGGGGCACACATGGTGCAGAAACGGGTATGGGAAGCGTCGTGTGGGCTGTGGCCAACTGATACAGCCCATGTGGGTAGGTTGACGGTGGAGCCCTGGAAAGCTGCTCAGACTGCCATGCCTGGCCCTGCATACTACATTGTGCACAGGTTTTCCAGCGTCTTCACCGCTGCAGTGACTACCCAGCAACATTGCAGTAATTTCGCGGTTGATGGTTGACCCGGATGCTGAGGTGTGGATTTCTAGCAGGCAGGACATGTGCGATTACACTGGGGGATATGTTCCTGTCTCCAGCAGAGTGTCTGATGTGGACAGGAACCGTATTTCAGCACAGGAGTTGTGTGTTGTGGTTGTATGTGGAGATGTGTTTTGACGTACCTGCGATGTTGACCAGGATGATGTCTTATCTGCTGGTAGTGGATCAGGTACAGCAGCAGAAGTACTTGAAAAGCTGGATCCAAATCGGTCAGAAACACATGGAGGTGCCCGGGATTCGAGTTTTGATCTCTGCAGTGGTGCTTCCGCCGTCTCTGAGTGGCTGTTTTCTCTGCTGCATTCTGATGGGCTGTTTGAGGCATCTTGATTTGTCCGGCAGTCGGGACTTAATTCCACATGGCTGTCTTGCTCTATTGTCTACCTCTGCCACCATTGCGGAAGAAAGTTTCTGGTGTATCCTGAAACTTCTCAGTGGACGCAAAATGGGCTATCTTTTCCCATCATGTAATATGGCGCACATAAGGACAGCAGCTGGAGTGTGGAAAAGGACGTTTTCGGCCACCGCCAGCACCACGGATGTGCCTACGACCGCCATCCTAATGAGCCCCTTAGTGTCTAGTTTGAAGAAGTGGAATGACATATGTCAGTGATTGCAGGAGTATGAGGAAGCTCTGGTATTGTGCAGGATGCCGGAGGAAGAGTAGGGAAATGTCGCAGAGAACTATATTCCTGAGGATGGGAGGGATGCCCTACTAGCCCTAGAAGGGAGTAACAGCCAGTGGTACACCCTAGTGAAAGAAACACTGATATGGAGGTATGATTTCACCCATGAAGCGCGTGTGTTGAGGTTCAGGAACAGTAGGAAACTGTCTCATCGGTCTTGGAGGGAGCTTGTGGAGGAGTTGTTGCAAAGCACTAGAGGTATGAGTAAAGAGTAGCACAGCAAACAATTTTGAAAGGCTGTTCAATCTGATTGTCGGAGAGCACATGTTCCATTGTTGTTTTCCAAGACTGTGCCGATACCTGTTGGAGTGTAAGTTCTCTGACCTCAGGAAAATGCAAAGGAGGCAGACCTCTGGGTGAGGGCCAGAGGGTATGGAAAGGCATTTGGGAGTGAACCTAAAGGGAGTGGCTTAGTTTCCCCCAAACGGAGGGCAGAGGAGGGTTGCAATAACCCTGATAAGTCCCAGTTTAGTGGGTTGGGTAGAGGTTCCCATGTCCCTTCTCAGGGTTTGAGGAGAGGTGGGGATAGACTGAGGCCCAGTATGCCCAAATCCTGTATTAGAGACTGGGTGGTTCCCAGAGGAAGCACCAGGAGGAGGGCCTAGTCTGAACCGGGAGACCTTCAGCTGAGGGGGGCCACATAGTGTCAGGAGAACTTGGGGGCAGCTATCACAAGCCTTCCCTTCAGTTCTGATGTCTGGCAGTACCACTCTGGAATGGAGTGTACAGAAGTCCAGATGGAGGGGTGAGAGAGAGAGACAATCCTCAGTAGGAAAACCAGAGTAGCATGTGCCAGTTCTAAGGTCAGAGCCTCCCAGGAATGACCCTGGGAATGCCACTTCTTGTTTGGGTGGTCTTTCTGCTCTGTCAGATAGGCAGGGGTCGGGAGGCCAGTGCCAAGCAGAGTCTCACACAGCACATGAATAATGTGTTTCCCTTGAGGGGAGGAGTACTATCAATTAATTACTTGCTTGCCAGGCACAGACTCAGCCTAATGGTGCTAAATCTGGGTTAGGGGAACCAGTTGCAGGATAGGACCCCTAAACTGATGGGCGAATTTTTCAGGACTGACAGTTCTGGATTTTGGGGGTACCACTCCAAGGATGATGGTGTGGAACCCTAGATGGATGGGTAGGGAAGGACGACCTCTCTCCAAACCCCTGTCCAGCCTAAAGATGCTGACCCTGGTTTGAGGGACCTGTGGCAGGGTAGAGCCCCTGAACTGGCAGAAGGTGAAGTGGAACAAGGACGCAATGTACCTGTGACTACCACCTCCCACTCCGAACAATTCCAGAGATCAGAAACCCCTTGATGGCCTGGGGTCTGGCTCTGGCCACCGACAGCTAAGGAATCTCCCTAGGTTAGCTTAGAAGATCTCGGGAGGATAGACAGAGGGCTCCAAGTGGGTTCAGAGTGAAGAAGATGTAGAACATGCCCATGTAGTTGAGGGCCAGGGTCCATGATTTATCACCCCAAGGAGAGAAGACAATCAAAGTATTGATTAGTCTACCCTGGCTTTAGGTTAGAAGGGGTTATGTTGGACCTTGGCCCTTTTTTGCAGGGTTATCCCCAAACATTTTGATTTCCTCCTCCTGTTTTTTCTGACCTGTGTTTGTTGGCTTTAGAACTCTGGACACTTTACCATTGATAATCAGTGCTAAAGTGCATGTGCTCTCTCCTTTAAAGGTGGTATGATTGTTTTACACCTGTTTGGCATAATTAATTTAGCTGTAAGTCCCTTGTACAGTGGTATTCCATATATACCCAGGGCCTTCATATTAAATGCTACTAGTGGGCCTACAGTGCTGCTTGTGCCACCCACCAAAGTAATCTTCTAACCCGACTCAGGTCTGCCACTGCAGGACCTGCTTGCGCAGGTTACTGCTATATTGACGTGGCATTTAGAGTTACTTATCAAGCCTGAAACTCCCCTTTTACTACATATAGGTCACCCCTAAGTTAGACCCTAGGTAACCCTATTGGCAGGGTCCTGTGTAAGTTAAAGGTAGGACATTTGCCTTTATTGTTTGTCATGTCATTCTAGTGACAAACAGCCTATTTGGTTTCTCATGGTGTGAATCCTATTCCTCTCAAAGTCTGACATTGGGAATACCTTTCAAGGCACTTCAGGGGTATTTCCTGATCTGAAAGGAGGAGCACTACCATGTTTGGTATGTTTGGAATAGTGGTGATAAACCCTGCTTATTGGTATAGGTGGATTTGTCATTAATATCATAGAAATGCCACTTTTAGAAAATGGGCATTTCTCTGTGCTTAACTCTCTGTGCTTTGCAGCCTGACTCCATTTCACATCTCTGGTAGATTGACAGCTACACTTTGTGTATACTTTCCTGACAGACATCACACAGGGAGGGTTGGTGTGTAACAGGGCAATTGCTGCACCGCCACCAAGGATTTGGCAGTCCATCAGACCCCCAAACTCATAATCAGGCACTTAGTCTGCAGGGAGCATTGCCATTGCCTTGCACTGTGGTATACATCAGTTGGATAATTCCACTATTATAGCCCATCTATCTAATTATTAATACATGAGGAATAGACAACATATATTGCTGTTGTCTTAGGTTCAGAAATGCTCTCTGGGTAAAGTTGTAGGCTTGCTTCTGTAGGGGTATTTCGGAGTTTTGAGCAAACTACTGTTATTTATTTATCATATCATATTTATCATATTTGTATAACAAAGACAATTTAATTAGTAAAATTCAAATCTGTAGCGCTTTCAGATTTTTAAGAGTACTAACTTGATAAAGGTATCTGCACATATGGCAATGTTTTTGTGTACATTCAATCAGTAGCAATGAGATAGAAAATGCTATTACAACTCTTTCTTTCTCAATATGATCTCCAGGCAGCCGCTGGCAGAGGGTAGGTGCTGACTGAGCCGGCCCCCGACGCAACCCAAATAGGGCGCTGGCAGCCTCGGCAAAACCTAGGAAGCCCCGTTCAGATACACGAGGGTTACACTAGCTTGGTACGCTCTCTTTTTTTCCTTGCTGACTAGGTCACTTTACCCCGCAGCCCCGTACCACTTTTAACCTCCTTTAAGACGTGGGTTACCCCTCCAATCTCTGGCACCCCCGTCTTCACCGTGCACAACCTTTCACTTTTCTTTGGTCCTGAAGAAACGCCGCTGACCCGTTCGGGCATTTTAGGCGTGAAACATGTCGACCTTTTATTAAAGTCACATTAGCACCTTGCGCTTATTAGTGACCCTGCGACCTTTTGGTCTTTTTACTTTGCCAGAGGCTCCATTATATTAAAATTCACTTTTTGGACACCCCTAGGCATTTTTATTTCACACACCTCGCACGCACGCAATCACTTACCTCTCGGATCCTCCTTACTGTTTTTTGGCCCACATACCCACATTCACCTTACGGCTTTTCTCTTTAAAAGACCTCCGATAAAGAGACCCTTCGGGGGACCGTCAGGCATTGCAGCGCCGGCCCGACGAGGAGCAACAACAAGCCCAATGATGAAGCAAGACATCCCTCGGGGTGTGTGAGGGCTAACCAGAGGCTACATAGAGTCCTCCCCTTCGGGATTGGATCCTTGAGACTGGGGAAATTTCTCTCTGCCTCTTTTCATCTCCCCTCTACCCCCCTCTCCTCCCCCCCTCTACACCCTTTCTTCTATCTCTACTTATGTTGAGCAGGTGATCGTTATTTTTGTTTCACCGCCAACAGGGAACAATGTCCTCATTGATTTAACTGCCAATGTTTTCCCCAAACAGAAAACTTCTCATTGCCCATTTACATTATGAGGTGTGGTGTTCCCTTCATACAGCAAAACATTAATTAATCATGCCCTTGACAGGCGTGAACTTAGACTTAGACTTTCAAAAGTAGGTGTGTTGAATAGGTTTTACTGGTGACCAACTCCGAAATGTCCACATATCATCCCATCTAGGTTAATGTATACACATAGACATTCTACCACACTGGTAATATTATTATGTTAGTAGACTCCATTTAGAAAGGCATAAACCCAACATGATTAATTTTATTAGTTAGGGATTGGATTTGCCTTTCCAGTGATTTTTTTTATCCCCCTAACTTGTGTTTGAGTAATGATACTTTTATGAATGAACCAAATGTGATATAACAGCAAGATCCTGCATTCTGGTGTATTTAACAATTGTTTTACTGTCATTTGAAATTCTAGGGACTTTATTCTATTGTTAAGCCTTCTACCCTCCATATGTCTCCCATCTCCCACTCATTCTATCACATCTCCTTCTTCCTAATGCCTATTACATTTAGTCAATAAGGAAGTGGAGTTAGGGAACCACTTAACAGGTACACGAGCTCTCTTGCAAACTTATTGATTTGGTGAAAATAAATTAAATATAGTGTAGTTGTTGTCCATTTCTAATATTCTACTAAGATATTTTCAATGTTATACCTAAGTGTTTTTTTTATACATAGGTGTTAAGAATTATGCAGGATTGCATTGTTTCCAATAAGCAATATTTGGCACCCTAATGTGATCACCTGAGCTCTTGATCTTTTAAACGTAGGTTAAGGAACAGAATGTGCTACACCTCCGATAAAAATGTTCCACCATTTCCAAATTCTTTTGAAAGACAAACAATGCAATCCAAAAGCTCGAGAAAGTAAATATTTGCACAGGGTGTGATCCACCAGCAAGAGAAATTATTTGGACTGGAATGGTTCCCGGAGGAAGACCAGGATTTCAGTTTTGAGACACGGATGTTTTAGCTGACACTGGAGAAAACAATGTCCACAAAAAAGTTTCTTCAGATTTAATAACTTAATGGATCATTATTACTGCTAAAATCGACCACACAAATGTGTGATTTGGTGGAAATTAGTCCAAGAAATAACAACATAAAAGGAAAAACAGTTATGGAATCTGGGGGGTAGTTCCTACAGACTCTATCGTATAAATAATACAACGTGGAGAAAGTGTAATACATGTACAATGCATTTTTTGGTGATTATTAAGAATGACCCTGGGAGGTTGACATAGAACGGAAGCTAATCAAAAGCTTTATCAGAAATACCATATCTGGTAAACGTAAAAACAGAAAACAAGGCATTTCCCATCACACTTTCACATTTTGCAGCTCTTTACTGGAGACAATGAAGCTGCCACCTAAAATATTTTTTTCAGAAAAGACAAGAAATTGCATCTGTTTATACACATTTCTTCTAAAGCATTAATGGGAAATGTGAAAGGGGCTTTATCAAGAGATTTACACTCTACCCAAGTTAAGTGTGTTGAGTCGATGGTGAGAATGTATTGAGGAATAAAGGCAGGTTTATAGTTTCCTTTTTTTCTTTTTGAGTCATTTTCATTGATTATAAGATCAAATTGTATAAAATGCTCTTATTATTTTATGACAACGTGTACAGACAGAGATCATATTTTCACAATGTGTCAGAGTGGCATATACAGCAATGACAGTTGTAGCAGGAGATATTGATTCTTTTTCTTATTTGCAACAAGCAACATATGAAACACAAGTAACTAGCAGGACACTAACAGTTTTTCAATCAAGTGCATTGTGCTCCAAAGAGCAGATGCCTAGGACACAGGCTGGGAAGCTTTCACAGCCCAGCTCTCCATGCAGAAAGCATTCGAGGCCACAGCGCTCCAGCATCAGGCAGGCAAGGGCCCGCTACAGTATACGAGAGATCGTAGGATCAGGGCCGAAATAACAATGTGGGGAGGGAAGGACACAAGGAGAAGGCAGAGAGAGGAAGGGAAAGTTGATAGGGGGACAGTATGGGGTATGTGTGTGGGTTCATAGTGAACACTCAACCCCCCCTAGTTTCCTCTCCCTCTGGCCTCTTAGAGAGGAGCTGCAGGTCTTTTTTGAGGGCATCCAATTTCAATGCCATGGAAACCCTGTGCAACCCTCTGACCGCCTCCCTGCAGAGTGACACAGATGTGTCCCTGTTCCACTTCAATATTACTTCATATCAATAGGGCATGCCTGGCAGGCAAGTAGCCTTCCAATTCATGGCTATGGTGCTCCTGGTCATAATCAGGGCTAAGTCAATAAACTGATTAGTGGCACCTGCCTTTTTTCTTCTCCCATATAACCCCAATAGGCCTGCCTCTATAATTTGTAGGTCCCCCTTCCTGTGAATGCCAGCAAGGTATTGCAACTGCCCCCTACTGTAACTGCACCTCCAAGCAGTTTCAAAAACATATGCGCTATATAAGCGGCATCCGTGCCACATGTAGGGCATTTGTACTCACTACCATGTATCTTCAGTATTCACGCTGGTGTAAGTTATGCTCTGTGTAAAATGCTGTGTGAAATGGATAGGAATTTTGAGTTGCGGGGAAGTCTGCGTGGATATATGAGCATCCTTTCCACTCTTTCAGTGTGAGTTCCTGGCCAATATTCCATTCCCAGTGCAGCTTAGTGAAATTCATCAATGTCTGTGGTGCAGAGGCTATCACATGTGTAAAACACATACTAAGATGTCTACCACCACCCATCATGTGAAGTGCATGCTATAGTTGATAATTGTTCGGCTCCATGTCCGTGATAAACCAAAGCTGCTGTAGTTTGTCCCTCAACGTTCGGTGTGTTGGAAATGACCCACGGGCAAGCTATGATCTTCTCAGAGTTGTTCAAATGGCGTGAGGGCACCATCCCAAAACAGGGCACTCGGGCACTCAGAGTGTCCATGTTCTTCCTCTCCCAGAGCTTCACCCCTTTCTCACAAAGAGGTCCCTGAATGTTCAAAGGAATCCAACATGGATCTCCAGCATGTAAGGTAACAGGGCCAGCGTCAGTCAGAAGCTCCTAATGTAGCTGTTGTAGGCAATGGTCGGAAGCTTATTAGCAGGTGGTGAAGTTTACCGGATGGTAGTAGTATCCCATGAATCCCTTGCACAGTTTGATTCTGTGCAGGAGGGTCAAGTTCAACCAGTTGACAAGTAATGTCCGAAATGCCTGACTATAATCATGTGATTCTGTTAGCACAGTAATTTTCCAAGCTGCACTAAAATATCAAATTGATAAGGAAAATTGTATTACCACTTAAAATCAAAGTCAAAACTAGAAAAAAGAAAAACAAAATGGCATATTTGGCTAACACAAGAAACTTCAAGAGAACCACAGAAAAATCACACCAAATGGATATATAAGTACCCAAAACCAAACAAATCAAATGAAGAACAATAGGAGGAAATAAGTACGAACTGTAATAATAGTGGAAGCAAAATTTGCATTATTAGTGCTAGGTACGTTATGTGGAGTACTTCAGTCATCCAAGCTAAATAATAGCGATAACATGGGTAAAAACAACAAAAAAGGGATTCCTGCATCTTAAACCAAAGAAATCACAAGTTGTACTCAATACAACTGAATTTAATGATTTGCCATGCAATGTTCAATAGGAAACATCACACTGTTTTATCATGGACTCAAGAAACGAAAAAATATAAAGAGGTCCCACAAACCCACAAAAGCCATGGCCACGCACAAGGCTTAATAAAACAAATCTTATAAACATCAGCTCCAGACTCACATATGCATGTCAAAACGTGCCCCCACATCTCCACAGCAGTCGTCGAAGTTGCGAAATGCACAACAATACAAACAACAATAAAGTGCTTCTATGAATTCACAGAATTCATAATTACATATTGCAATATTCATAAGGCAGACATAGCCATAATTTGAAAAGAATCAATCAATCAATCAATCAATCATCAATCAATAAAGGCATTTATATCGCGCACTACTCACCCGGAGGGGTCTCAAGGCGCTTGGGGAAGGGGGTCTGCTACTGCTCGAACAGCCAGGTCTTGAGCTGTTTCCTGAAGGCGAGGTGGTCCTGGGTCAGCCGAAGGTGGATGGGCAGAGAGTTCCATGTCTTAGCCGCCAGGTAGGAGAAGGATCTTCCTCCAGAGGTGGCTCTCTGGATGCGAGGGACTGCGGCGAGGGCGAGGCGCGCGGATCGTAGCTGGCGAGTGGGCGCTTAGAAGGTGAGGCGGTTGTTGAGGTATCTTGGGCCCAGGTCGTGGAGAGATTTGTGTGCGTGGGTGAGGAGTCTGAACGTGATCCTCTTGTTGACAGGGAGCCAGTGTCGGTCTCTCAGGTGGCTCGATATGTGGCTGCGTCGGGGGACATCTAGGATGAGTCGGGCGGAGGCATTCTGGATGCGCTGAAGTCTTTTCTGAAGTTGTTCTGGCGTAGAGGGTGTTTCCGTAGTCTAGTCTGCTGGTGACGAGGGCCTGTGTGACCGTCTTCCTGGTCTCGGTCGGGATCCATCGGAAGATCTTGCGGAGCATGCGGAGGGTGTGGAAGCAGGATGAGGAGACGGCGTTGACTTGTCTGGTCATCGATAGGGAAGAGTCCAGGATGAAGCCCAGGTTGCGTGCGTGGTCCGTTGGCTTTGGTGCGGTGCCTAGGGCTGGGGGCCACCAGGAGTCGTCCCATGCGGAGGGTGATGGTCCAAGGATGAGGACTTCTGTCTTGTCCGTGTTCAGTTTCAGGCGGCTCATGTTCATCCACTCGGTGACGTCTTTCATCCCTTCGTGCAGGTTAGTCCTGGTGCTGTTGGGGTCTCTGGTGAGGGAGAGGATCAGTTGGGTGTCATCGGCGTAGGAGATGATGTTGAGGTTGTGTTGGCGTGCGATGGCCGCGAGGGGTTTCATGTAGACGTTGAAGAGGGTGGGGCTGAGCGATGATCCTTGCGGGACGCCGCAGATTACTCCGGTGGCCTCAGATCGGAACGGAGGGAGGCGTACTCTCTGTGTTCTGCCGGCGAGGTACGAGGTGATCCATTCCAGAGCCTTCCCTTGGATACCGGTGTTGTTGAGGCGTTGGACTAGGGTGCGGTGGCAGACAGTGTCAAATGCTGCGGAGAGGTCCAGGAGGATGAGGGCCGTAGTTTTCCCGTTGTCGAGTAGGGCCCGGATGTCGTCCGTGGCTGCGATGAGGGCGGTCTCAGTGCTGTGGTTGGCTCTGAAGCCGGATTGCGATGGGTCGAGGGATCCGTTCGTCTCGAGGAAGGCGGACAGTTGCTTGTTGACGATCTTCTCGGCGACTTTGGCAGGGAAAGGAAGGAGCGAGATTGGGCGGAAATTCTTGAGGTCGGTTGCGTCCGCTGTTGGTTTCTTCAGCAGTGCGCTGAGCTCGGCGTGCTTCCAGCTCTCCGGGAAGGTGGCGTTGTCGAAGGAGATGTTGATGATGTCTCTGAGGTGGGGTGCGATGGTGGAGGCTGCTTTGTTGAAGACCTGGTGGGGCACGGGTCCGTTGGAGATCCGGAGTGGATGGTGTTCATCATGCGGGCTGTGTCCTCGGGAGTCACCTTGGTCCAAGTCTGGAGAGTGACGGTGGTGTGGGAAGGTTCCACCGATGGGTGCAGGGGTGGAGTCCCGAAACTCTCGTGGATATCGGCAATCTTGCGGTGGAAGTACGAGGCGAGGGAGTCGCAGAGGTCCTGTGAAGGGGCGATGTTGTTCCTTCCGGTGCTTCGGTTGGAGAACTCCTTGACGATGTTGAAGAGCTCCTTGCTGTCATGGGCGTTGTTGTCCAGTCGTTCCTTCAGGGATTTCTTCTTGGTGGTGCGGATGAGCTGGTGATGTCTGCGAGTTGCGAGTTTGAGGGCGGTCATGTTGTCGGTGGTCTTGTCGAGGAGCCAGGCCTTCTCGAGTGTGCGGCAGGCCTTCTTGGAGTCCTTGAGTTCGTCGGTGAACCAGGGGGCCTTCTTGCTTCTGGGCTTGGTGGGTGGGTTCTTCAGTGGGGCGAGGTCATCGGCACAGGTGGTCAGCCACTGCGAGAAGTTGCGGGCTGCTGTGTTGGGGTCCGTTGTGCTGACAGGTGGGTTCTGGCTGAGGGACGAGGTAAGCTGGTCGGCCGTGATCTTGCTCCAGTTTCTGTGGGGGACCTGCTTCGGGTGGTGGTGGATCGTGTTCTTCCTGAAGCTGAAGTGGACACAGCTGTGGTCGGTCCAGTGAAGTCCGGTGGAGTGGCTGAAGGAGATGTGTGTGCTGGACGAGAAGATCGGGTCGAGCGTGTGGCCGGCGTAGTGCGTGGGGGTGTTGACCAGTTGCTTCAGTCCGAGGTTAGCGAGGTTGTCCAGCAGGGCGGTGGTGTTGCGGTTGTTGTTGTTCTCCAGGTGGAAGTTGAGGTCTCCGAGGAGGATGTAGTCGGTGGAGGGGAGGGCGTGTGGGCTGATGAAGTCCGTGATGTCATCACAGAACTGTGTGCGCGGTCCCGGGGGTCTGTAGATGAGGGTGCCTCTGAGGGTGGTCTTTGGGTCGGTGTGGATCTGGAAGAGCAGGTACTCGGCGGCGTTGAATGCGTCGATGGAGTCAGTCGAGATGCGAATGGTGTCTTTGTGTACGATAGCGATCCCTCCTCCGGTCTGGTTGACGCGGTCCTTCCTGATGATCTTGTAGCTGTCCGGGATGGCTATGGCGATGTCGGGGGCTGAGGAGGCGTTCATCCAGGTTTCCGTTAGGAAGGCGACGTCAGGAGCAGCGGTGTCGATGAGGTTCCAGAGTTCCACGGTGTGTCGGTGGACGGAGCGGGTGTTGATCAGGATGCACTTGAGGTGGTCGCTGTTGTCCGTCTTGAAGGGCGCGGTGCAGGTTCGGAGGCAGGAGAAGTTGCAGGCTCGGCAGACGAAGGGTCCATGGGTGCGTCGCGGTGATGCTCGGTAGCATCCGGGGGTTCGGCCGGTGTTGAGTGCGATGAGTGTTGCAGCAGCGTAGGTTCTGCGGGGGGGGTGGCGGACGCGGGGGCCATGGGGTCTGGCGCTGGGCGCGGTCCAGGCGAGGACGGGCGCAGACGGGCTTACCTTTGGCGCACCTTCGGCGCACATTAGGCGCGCCCGCTGCGCGGTCGCAGAGGGGGCGTCATAAGTAAGGAGCCGGGAGGGAGGGTCAGCCGGGAGGCGGGGGGACCAATGGGCTGCAAGGGGAGGCGGGCCTGGGGTCAGCGTCGGCGGGAAGGAGGAGCGGACCAGGGGCAGCGGCAGTGGAGAGGCGGAAGGTGAGGGCAGCGAGCGTCAGGCGTCAGGAGGCAGCAGGAGGCAGTGGAGGAAGCAGGAGGCCGCAGGCAGTGGCGGCAGCAGGAGGCGTCCAAGAGCGGCAGGCAGCAGGGGTGAGGAGCGACCGACTGTGGGGGCACAGGGGGGTCACACGGACCCCCTGTGCCCCCAGAAGAATAATGAAAGACACAACATATTTAACAACTCCTTTGCTTTAGTCTTGTATCTGTCATGTATGCATATTTTTTGTGTTTCTATTGTACTGTTGTACTATTTTCTTACTTATGCCTTGTTTATGATTTTTTGAAAATAGACTATTGTTGTTATACAATGCATACAGTCCTCGGAACATACAGTCACTAAACTAATCTATAGTTGAGGTTATATAAATACCAATACAATATGTTAGGAGACAAAACAATTGGCTAGCAAGCTTAATGGAAACTACCGTTCAATGTAACACTGACCTACAATTTTTGTGGTATGTGTGAATGAAGCAGATTTATCTGATGTCAAAAGTCGAAAGGCCATTTAATGCCCTCCAATCATTGCGTGCAGGACTTTGATTAGGCTGGTGTTGTGGGGATCAATTTGTTGTGAAAGATTGGAGGCTGTCAGTGTTTTCCATATTGTATATTTGCCTCTTGTTAGCTCACTTTCAGAATTAAAATTCAGATTTTGTCCCCTGTGATTATAATATAAAAATGTGGACTTGATGCAAGCAGATCAGTGAGTTAGGTTGGATGAAGTATATGTCATTGCGGCTGTCACTGCTTTTTTAAAAAGTGTATTTAATTATCATAAATCTACTATTATGTGATTTTATTTAAGTAAACAATATTAGTAGCTTTTATCAATTGTCATATGCATTGTACTTTTATGGTTATTTTACGGTAACCGAATAAAGATCTTTGATTGATTGATTGGGTTAGGTTGTAAACCTGTACATATTTAGCTGGCACTGACATGGTGAACAGAACAGCACCACACAAGGCCAAGCACTGGCTGTGCATAGTTAAAACAGAAATGTTTATGATTAAATGTTTTCAAAAATAAAAGTACTGCATATTATTTATTTATTTCTATTTTTTTTACATATTAATGTAAAAATACATGTAATTAAATAGACTTAAATTCCTTTTAAATGTATTAACTAAACCACTTGTAATACTTGTTGATGAACACTATATTCCACTTAGGTTGCCCATTTATTGTTTAATTTAAACATGAGGAAATAACTCAAATGTAATTTAATATAGTTACATTAATGCACTATTTATTTCAAAATGAAATTATTAGTTCTGTAGAATGCAATATTTTTAGTTCTAAATTTATATTGAATTTGTAACATTAATTTACACTAATATTAATGTAAATAGTTTTAGATTTGTTTTAGATATAAAGCTAAAGAAAAATGCTAGAGCACTAATAATTATATTTTTAAATAAACTGAAGTAAAGCAATATGTGTATTCACCATTTATAATTAATAAAATTGAAGCATTTAAATATTTGGAATTAGTTTTTATTATACATTAGTAATTATTAATTATTAAAAGTGAAGCATATATTTGAAAGTAATTTAAGTATGTAATTTCATTTATATTCACATTAATTTTACAATGTAAAAAGGCTGTTAAAATATTTTCATTATTAAAGAAAAATATGTACTTTTTAAACATTAAATCAAATGTATATATATCATTCACTATTTAAAATTGTTCTTTTAAATTAAGATCGTTTCCCTTGGGTTTCCATTTAAGTTCCTGCTTTTGTCTTTTTCTATTGAAAGGTTTTGCAGTAGAAGGAGGTGCCCATGTGTAGTGCTAGACTTATTACTGTCCTTTTTCTTAGTAGTAGTTTGCACTCATAAGTTAGGATCTCCCCCCTTTTCATGGGTGGTGATATGTAAGTTTACAGCTTTGAGTAACTTTACTCTTGGATTTGTTTAGTAGCCAAAAGTTGTAAATTTACTCAAAAGTGTAAGAATGGGTAATGTGACATGTGTAAATTACTCAAAAGTGTAACTTACCTTTGTGAAGTGTCCCAATTGTGTTTTATCTTGCCTGTCATGACAATGCTTGATAGGTTTGCAGCCTTGCCAGAATCAATTGGAGCTACTGCCAGAATGTTATTTGTTATAGCTTTTTCACCGTGTTTTGGAGTTTTTCATTTTTTTAGGGAGGGGTGAACTTGAGGGATTGCAGCCACCACCTACTATCTGCTATAAATATGTCTTTGACCTTGGTAGATTGAGTCAGTTCTTGTTTATCATGCAGTTGTTCCAAGTCTTTCAGAAGTTGGTTGAAGTTGTTCTCTAGATCATTTCCCTTCTCTCGTCTCATGTAGTCATGCACCTGGTGGTGCTTTGCTTATAATATGAGGAAATTGGAGGATTCTTTCAGTGTTGTTAAATTAATTGTGTGTGGCTCATTATTCGGATGGGTCTGTGTTTTAGTTAATTGAACTTAGTAAAGAAGAGAGATTATCATTTCAGCTTTGGATCATGTTTTAGCCCTTAAAGCTCTACGATTGAAACTCTGCTTTTCTATTTAATTGGTTTATATCTTTTTTGATGCTTTTTTAAAAATATATGGAAAAACATTTTCCTTTCCATCTTGGACTACTACATCTTCCAATGTTGTACCATCTCCCTTGACTGTCTCTCTTTCTAGACTTGGTTCAAAAGTACCACTCTCTGCTATGGGTTTCAGTGTAAGGGAACCAGAATTACTTTCTCCAGGATCTGTGTCCTTGACACGTGGGCCTTGTGGAGGACCTTCTGTCTTGTGGCTGTTGAGGCTTTTGTATGGTTCCGTGCCTATGGAGTGAAATCATTCATCAACACATTAATGATCATGCTAAATGGACTCTGCAGGGGTACGTTTGTCCTCTGAGTGTTTAGTGCCCCTAGAAGATGAGTATGGTCCAATAGGATTGTGCCCTGTGTAGGAAGCTTCTGATTCTCTGCTGAGACTACAAAGTGCTTTGTTTGTGTTGTCTTTGCTAGAGAGGTAGATGCTAATTTATATGAGTTAACTGATTTGCTAGTGGCTTGATTGATGTTAGAGGTCTTACTAATTTTTTCTACCACTAAGAGCTTAATAATTGGAATGTTTTCAAGCTTAGTAAATATTAGTAAACATAGGCATAGTGCAGTGACCATTTTAGCCTCTTCTTGTGTATGGAATATACATGGATAAAATTTCTGTAGTTCTACAATTAAGGCTGCCAATGAGGTTTCCACTTTTAGTGCAGTGCTTGGTTATTCTCCCCAAAATTAGGTTTGTATAGAAAGTACATATATCACCACATTTAATGCTGTAGAGAGCTCATACCAATTTTCTGATTCATTTTAAACGTCGTCACCTTCTACAATAATATTGTTTTCTTATAATAGTTGTAGAAAATCAAGAATAATAGATTCTGGAATATCCTCATTTGTTGTCCGCTATGCATCAGGGTCAACAGAGAATGGCAGGTCGAAGCTAAAACATGTTCTCCAAGTCCCCTGAACATACTAATTCGTTATGATTCAGACATAGGGGAGATAAAATCTAGGGTGCTTTGAACCTTGTAGCTTGAATTAGGATGGCAGCAGCACATAACCCTGCATTGCTCTTTAGAAGGTTGGATATGTCGACACGTTGACTGTTTTTGTGATCGACTACATGGAGCAATGGCATTGTACGATCTATATAAGCAGTGCAAGTTAAACAAGGTGTGAGCAAGGATTTTTTAGACGTCTCACTCGTGTGACTCTGCTTGTTGTTTTATTTTGTATGTCCTTGCCTGCTCACTCTTTATGCCTTGTCTTTTTAATATATGTAGGCTGTACCCCCATAAGCATTAGGCACACAAGAAAAACACATACCCTGCTATTGCTCATGTTGGCAATTTTGAAGATGTCTACACTTTATGTGGTGGCCCTTTATGGCAAGCAATTTTAAATGTATTTCAGGCAGTCTACTTTGATTATGAATAATATGCTGGGGCAGGTTGTAGTAGGCAGTCAACTAATGATATATCTTTTTTGTGTTAGCATGGCTGGTGATTCATTCCCAAATGCTTGGCTCGGTAAATACTCAAAGTCTGCTCCTGGTCTCCTCCTGTTGCTAGTTCATGTTTTTGTTGATTCACAAGGCCATATGCTCTTGATCCTGTGGAGACTTGTAACAACTGGCATCTAGCTAAAGCCTCAATTGAAAACCAATGGTGTGATTAGTGCGCCAATTGCAAATAACTGCAGCTCTGCTCAAACCATCATGCCAGAAGCTGATCCGCACTACCTCCTTGATGCTGCAGTGTAATATCACAATATAACACAATACACAGTACAACCCAGGCCCTTGCTTAACACTGTGAGTCGGGGCATACTCATCTTGTGGGCCCCGCTCAGGGCAGGAGCCCGCTGGATCTCTCAGCACCAGCAAGTGATGTATCCTTGGTCAACAGAAATGCTGGAACCCGTAGTTAGCCATGGTAAGCACGGTGGCCTCAGGGGCATGCATCTAAGTTGCTCAGCTACTCAAGAAGTTCTTGGGAGCTAAAGAGCAGTTTGGTCACTCAGCCAGTCAGCAATAGATTAAGCCAACTATATACATCTCAGAAGGTCCAACTGCTTTCACCACACAATACCTCTTAGCCTGACCATTGGGAATCATGCTCCAGAAAATAAATTATATTATTAACAATAATCTGAGGCTATGTAATGCCTACTTGTTTCATAATCAGCGTTTCAAAGAGAATCTAGCTGCCAAAGAAACTTCTTCCTAACTTCTACATGGATTTATATTATATAAGTAATCATAATTCTCAATTTAGCAAGTTACTTCCTACATTATACATGATTTCTATTCGTTTTGATGCTTTCTATCATGGGGTTTCCACTCACTCTTTCTTCCTTTAGTTTCATGTTGCAGAATTTGTTTGCTGGTTCAGCTGCTCCTCTCTTAATAAGATTGCATCAGATGCAGCTGGATGAATGACACTATCTCCCTTTCTGGAATTCACTGCGGGAAAAATGGCAGGGTAGACTGGGCAAGGAATCCTCAGACACAGAATAGCTCTTGCTCCTTGACAAACATTAGAAGGGCCTGCGCAAGGTCTAGCTAAAGTTTAGTTTTTTCCCATGCCACATGATTAGTCCCCACATTGTCTCAAGCAGCTAACCTGAATTCCACAGTGGCATGCTGGTGCTGTGATCACCAGTATCATGACATTTTACATGTGATATACTCCTGTCCCTCTCTACTGACATTTTGGCAATGGTCCTAGGTACAATGAATGCTTACAATGGCCTCAATCTGTGACCCTACCTCACACTGATCTTTCTTCACAACAGATTGAAAGTGGCAGATCTTGACAATTACAGGTAGAATTGAATAGATACAACACTATAATGGTTATCATTCGCCACTGGAAGCAGGTAATTCCCCCCTTCTCATATAGACTGAGTAGAAAACATGGCAATGGCTTCCTCCCATGAACAGGTTGTCTACTGTCTTTTGGATCAAACTCACTTTGTTGAAAGAATTATATCTCCTTTGGTCTCAAAGTTGTGCACTCCCTCTTAATCTCCCAGATAAATTGACCACTTGGCAATTTCTTCTTTTTACTTTCCTCTGTTTCCTGTTCTCTTTTTTTCATTCTCTCCTATCCTTTTCTTTTTCCATGTGTATATCTTCATTTGACAAATGCAGGCTTAGCTTCATGAGAATATACGATTTGATGTGTTTAATTATATGTCTTGCTAACACTGTGGTTATACTGTGATTCATTATGGATTAGTCTGATATTTTTACTTTTTGTTTTCCACTGCGCTGGTTTCTAATCCATGCTTGTGAATGTTGGGACTGTACATTTTGTGTGACAATTTAAAAAAAAAAAACAATAAAGAAATGTTATGAAAAAAGTAATTGTTTTCAGAAAGTTTCATTGAGAGATGACAGTAGTAATCCTGTAGTCTGCAGACAGCTCTCAACTTTTTTCAAGATTCAGAAAGGGACCCTTCCCCTTTTACAAATCAGTTACCACCTCAACATGATAGTCTGTTACTTTCAGAAAATATTGATACATCACAGTCAGAATTGACTTTTCGTAGGGATATCCACAATACACCCTGTCTAAATAGCAATTTGGAAATCATTTCTCGAACCCATTTAGCAATTCAGAAAACCTTTTCTAAATTACTAAATTCATCAGTAAATCTGAAAAAGGATGTAGCATTCGCAAAACTGCTCATTTAAGGAATAAGAAGGTTCGAAAATGATAAAAACTCTTTGTGCACAAGGCCTTTGGCATTTAAAAAACATCTTGGGTAGGGCATGAATAGTATTCATTTACAAGAGGACAGGAATGTGAATTTTTTGAATTCCATTAATCTGGTCATACAAACCTCCCTGAATCTCATGATTTTAAAAAAAATACTCAAAATTGATTGGAGGGTGAAGGAGCTTTTTGTTCTATTGTCCGATTTGATTCCACAAACTTGGATTCAGATTTGCTGAACCATAGCCCCCAGATTGGCTGACCATACATCTTGAAAAAATGCTGCAGCTAACGTTGTGAGATATAGAAACACTGTTAGTGCATCCTAAAAAAAATTATGTAAAATCCACCTAATGGGTAAGGGTGATCTCATTCTGACCATCAAGTCCATGTATCCCAAAATATCTCCCTCCATATTTAGATCATAAAAAATGCTGATTTTGCAGCTGGCTATGTGGAAGGCAATGACAGATTTGTGGTTGCCTGGACAGTTCCCCACGTTCTGCCGATCCTGGTTGAGGACCGCAAACCCAGTTCCAGCTTCAGTGGCACGAGACCAAAAACCCAGAGCAAATAAAAAAGACATAGCCTGACCCAACGCATTGCTCTCCAGGCAACCATGCTTCCATTTTTCATGCGTAGGGGCAAGAAAATAGAGCTAAATGCAAAATTATTCATTTACATAATTTTATGTAATCTCACAGAATTGTTTAGTTAATTTTACATAATTACAGTACACAGATGTACGAAAGTTACACCCACATTTAGTTATCACACATTGCATTTTGTGAATGAGTGATTTAAATGAAGTTCGGTACCCCGCCTATATGATGTCCACAACAAATGAACCATAGAGCTTATGAGGCCGTTCTTTGATTATTGTCTCTGCATGCCCTTAACTTGGGTTTCGTGTGAACTTATTTCTTATGATTGGGTGATTCTACTGAGCCATTATAATTTAAGCTCCAACAAGGGAAACATTACCTAAGATGACATGCAATTGCGGTGCTCTTCCGTTGAATCCTGACAGGGCAGTTTCTTAAGTCCATGCTCCATTTTAGTGTCCTCTGTGCTCTGGGATGCATGACAAGAGAAACAACTTAGTCTTTGGTACTTCCTTGGCTTGGGCTTGGTTTTCCTTCTTTCTTCCGGTCATTCATAAGTGGCTTTGGAAGTCTCAAATTACATTGCTTTTAATGATTTAAAAGTTTAGCAGAAAACAGCAACATGTACTGGAGATCATTGCTGAGAATTTATACTTGTCCTTGTGCAGCTGAAAAGCTGCTAAATCCTTTAGTTGACACATAAACTGATTATAAGACATTTAAAGTAATCTATGAATAAAAGTACACCAATTACATGTTAAAGAAAATGTGAGAAATAAATATGTAGGAACTTAAGGCCTGATTACGAGTGTGACAGTCTTCCAACTGCTGCACTTGTGGTGGCGCAGAAGTGGAGGGCCACCGTATTCCGACTTTGAAAGTCATGCAGGATGAGGATCACCTCCTGCACCAAGAATACCGTCAATCCCTGGTGGTGGTGCCGCAAAGGCCCAATGTGACACGCTGAGCAGAAATGGCGCAGTTCTGCAGAGCATATTACGAGTTCCTCTACTGCCAGCCCTTTCATGACCGGCAGCCTAGATGGAATTTTTTTGCCGTTCACATTGTGGTGCCTGTTTTTCTGGCACCACCATGGGAACGGTAGTAGGACCATCTGCCTGCCCAAAATAAACGCTTAATCATGCGTTCTTTGCATGGCTTTCGTGCATCCGCACTGGTAGAGCGCTGGCACAACTACGCCAAATTATTAATCAGGGTCTTAGTTTCTGCATCGTAAAGCATGCAGTTTGCAAGCAACGTAAAGCATGCAGATGATTGTAGGCTAGATTAAATCATATTCATTTGAATAATATAGGTTCATATTTTATTAACCAGTCTTAGCATAGTATTTCAACAAGCATTAGAATGTTAAATTGATGTTCTCACTTGTTATGAAATTACTAATCATCCTCATTGGAATAGTAATGTGCATAAAGAATTGATGACATCTAAAGGAATCCGGTGAATTTTACACGTGATATTGAAAGGTTTAATTCTGACTTCTATCATTTACAGATCTGAAATTGTGCACCAAATGAGAAAAGAAAAAATGGTGCTGCATAGTCCTATTGAATGTAAAAGAAGCAAAACCTTCAGATTATGATCTTCATATATGTACTAATGTACACCACTTAAAATGATATTCATATTTTAAGATTAGAAATAATTTTACATGTTGGTACTTTGAAAATGCAGTAATATCTCATAGTTACACGTGAGTTTTGCAACACAATTAATCATATATTCTGAGTGCTTATCAGATGAAAAGAATGTTAGAATTGTTTTTCCCCTATGAAACGTATATTTCCATTACTTTATGTTCTGCATATTTTTAAATCAATTTTAACCATGGCCTGCATTTTCCTTCTCTGTTTTGTCCTACACTTATGAGAAGGTTTCATAAACTTGAATGGAAGGTGTGTTTTACTAGAACAGTTCTCCATTGCTCAAAAGGACTGATTGCAACAAAGTTAATACTTTGCTATGAAAAAGTATCCTCTTGAGCTCACTCATTTGCCTGCTGCTAAAGAATCATTGTTTGTAAGTTTACATATAACAGATAATCTGACTACTTACTTGATCAGCACTACCTCTTTCTATAATATCTGACTTCTTTATGCTGCATGGCAATCATCCTATATGAACTGACTAATGGACTGAGTAGTCTGACACGCTGAGGTGACGAAGGAGGTGTCACCCCGAAACAACCAGATCATATTATGAATTGGTTTGCTGGATTAAAAATTCAGTGTTTCACTCTCGGACACTGGAGACTGCCTTTGGGAACTTTGTGGACTCTACTTGCTCCTGTCTTACGCTCTTTCTCAATGGGACACTGCCCATAGGCTGTTGTGGCTCATGTCCTTGCTGAACTTAACGGAGCTCCTTTTCACCTTATGACAAGACCCACACTAATCAGATTGTCCTGCACTCCCTTTTGAATAATTTTGACTTTCACTAAACTATAGATTCTGTCTCATCATGATTTATTTCCTCAAGTTTATTGTGTATTCCAATTGATTTATTAAGGACAGGAAGAGATCAGAATAGAGAAAACTCTAAACACTAGGTTATAATGTTAATGTTTTGCCTTGCCTTAACAGAATTATTGGTTTGTATGATTCTGGTCTGACTAAATTTCTTCAGAAGATTCAGACAAGGAGTGATAATTCTTTATTTATATAGTTTGGTTTTTAGAGTCATATATATACATGTAATTATGAGTTTGTAAGTTGGTTGTCCAATCTCTCGTCCTCATTGGATAGCTGGATATTAAATCTTGTATGTCCAATGTCTCATCTGCACAAAACAATGTCCATCTGAGGACCAAATGAGTGTCAGAAAGAGATAGTGATCAGAAAGCTAAATTGATCACAAAGGGCCCAGTATGTGCTGGAACAATAATCTGTCCATTGAAGTTAGGATATAGAGGGGGCTCTACTGAGATACCTATTGAGATTCTCTGTTTAAAATGTGTCCTTACCGGCCCAAGTCCAAAGCTCTATGTTCAGCTGAAGGACATTAAGTACTGGTACTGTCAGAGTAGAACAAAGATGATTTAAAGCAGTGGTATGACTACCAATAGGGTTGCGCATCATGAATGCTTAAGCTTAGATTTCTGTTTTGTGAAATGGTTGGATGTTGTTATTTGAAGGTTTTAAAGTCCATGTTTGAGTGATGTGCTTTATGCAAAGAATCCTTCTTTGTGCCTTGCCTGGAGGGGGAGTAGCCGCGCCACAGAGACTGGGCTCCACTGGGGACTACAGCTTCCATTTTACCCTGCTGCAGAATGCGCTCATACGAATGATGTCTGCCCTCGGCTGGTGTTGCTGCCAACGGTCCTTATTTGTGCCTTGCCTGGACTGGGAGAAGCAGTGCCACAGACACTGGCTTCCGTGTGGACTGCAGCTCCCATCTTCCCCTGCGGGACGTCCACGCCTGTCATCGTCCAGAGGAGGCTGGGCTGGGCCCCTCCCTCAATGCTGTGCATCTCTGAGGGAGTTTACAATCTGGACCTGCCCTGAAGGCAATCGCTCACACTGTGTAAGGCAAAGGTGATGAACCAGCAGCCGGGGGGCGGGATAGTCAATAGCCTTGATTCTTTTTTGTCAAGGGCAGCTAATGTTCTGCTAATGTCTAATGTCTAAATAGATGGAACTGACAGAGCGCAATCGTTCATTGGAGGTGCTCAAAAGAGCAACAGACTTGTTGGTACCCCTCCCTGAGGCCCGGCCTAGATTGGTTGGAAGGAAAGACTCCTGCGTACCCTCTAGTTGCCCCTCAGTAACTTTGTGTGAAGCTGGGTCCCCTTTACTATCAGATTCAATAATAGAGTCAGCAGTTAAGAGAAGAAGTTAAAGAGCTTGAAGGCCACGAGAAGAACCAGAACTATTGAAGGGGCAAAGATCTTGGACCTCACTGTGTCTGATAAAGATCCCTTGATGATGAAAAATTAGGGCTTATGTCTAAGATTGGAAAACATGGTCTCCGTATTGCGCCAACCATTACTGGAAAGATTAACAAGGATCATAAATGGTGGTATTATATGGAAAGGGAAAGAGAAGTGAATACATCATCATATCCAGAACTAGGGAGTCCTGCAAGCACAAGGGAACGTCATAGGGGGGAAATTGCCTCTAACCTACCTAATCTATCAGGCCGGCGGCATCTGGCCCCAGACTCTCCTATCCCAACCTTCCAACCCTCCTTGACTCTTGCATGGTTTGATAAAACCAATGCAGTAGATAAAATAACGGAGCCATTAAGACCATATATTAACCTATGTGGAAACGAAAATAGGAGGGAAAGTGAAAGGGGCGAGGCTTCCTTGGAGTGGCAGGGCAAAGTAAGAAATGGTATCAATCATTAGATCTCGCCCCAACTGTCTCACCATTTGTTCTGGTTTTGGTAAATGCCCTGGAGCTGAGAGAGGGACAAAGGGAAGTGATGTTAGATTATTTTTATAGAGCGCCAATCATCAACGGTCCCTAGGTGCTTGCAGCGTGGACCATGAGCCAGAAGTCCTCTGGTTGCAAGGATATTCAGTGCGTGATCGGTGGATTTAACCGAATACCTCAGTAAACAGGCTGGTTTTGAGTTCCTTCCTGAACAGAAGTATCATTGTTTTCTTACGCATTTTGTTCGGCAACTTGTTCCAGATTTGGGGGATCACAACTGCTGATGGGACAGCTCATGGATAAAGCACTCCACTGGCTGACTACCCACACTAGAAGCCATGCAAGAGGGGGTGGTGGCTTGGACAGACACATTATTGTGGCAAGGAGAATGGGGTGGTTGGGTCGCTCTAAAAAGAGGTAATGGGCGATTGTGTAGTCATTAATTTCAACCACCAATATGTGGTCAAGAATTTGCTAAGGGAATTCTCATATGCCTTCTTATCAGGTACCCAGATTTCTGTGTTCCCATTGGAATATTTTTATAGATCCACTTTATTATCTTTTTTTGAGCCTTACTGGTATGGCCTGCCCTTTTGCCAACTTAGGTTCTGACAGATTGGTTAGATCAGACCAAGACCACTTGAATTCGCTTGAAACGCTGCGAGTGGACCGTTATTATGGTCAGCATGGAGACTTTCCAGAAATGAAAGTTACGATTGGATAGGACCGATATTTGTTCTATCGTGAGGATTACGTTCATCCCGTGATACTGGGAGATCAACGCAATTTTTGCTTTGAATATCAGGAAATTATAAAGAAATGGACATATAGGATCTTTCTTAAACGGATGCAATAAAAACCCTGACGAAGTTCCGTAGGAACGAAACGCGTTGGCTGTGCCGTACTGTAAAAAGAAAATAAAGATTGTGTCACAAGACCGAAACTACGTAAATTGTGCTACATTGTGCACCGTCCTTATTTCTCAACATAGATCAGACCAAGAGTAGAGAATCGCTTAACCCCTTTCATTGATCTACAGTCTTGTGTTTGACTATGCCCTGATGACCCAAATTATAACTTGGCTGATGGTAATGAGACAACAAACCAAATAGAGATATTGTCTCCAGACGTGTTCACAGGGGAATGTATATAAGGGGTAAAATTAGCAACTTGGAATGTTGCGGTCATAGGACCAAAGGTACAGTTGATGTCCCTTTGGCAGAATCAGGACATATTACATTTACAGGAGACATGGGCTGTCGACCCGATATTTATAGATACATTGCCCATCAAGAGAGCCCATATCGCTACTTCAATTTTTTGTTATTGGACGGGGAAGGCAATTAGGACTGGCTTCTGTTACATTTCTGTAACAGTAACTTTGGTGGGAATATGTCATCGGTGCTGGCCTCACTATAAAAAAGAGATTAACAAAATCAGTGGAGTTCTGCCAAAAAATGCCTTAATATTTTGTGGATAGGTGACTCTAATGTCCAGACATGTAAACAGTCAATGGGCATTGTTTGTGGTTCAATGGAATGGTGGGCAATTCAATTTTTCTCTTTACACCTCACTAATATGGCAATAACCTAAATCAGATGATATCCTGTAGAAAGTTGGAAATAATTAATAAGGTAGATCCACACACAGGAGGCATCTTAAATACCTCTATATAAATAGTATGATTCTACAATTGATTTTGCAATAGCTTCTGAACCTCTCCGAGGAAAGATTACTCAAATGGACTCAAAATGTTCCAACTTCAGTGATCATGCAATTCGCTTTTTACTAATGATTGTGGAGGGTGTCAGGTCATTGGCAACAGTAAAGGTACCAAAGCCAATTTTGACAAGAAAGAAGGGCTACCAATTAAAATGGAATATTTATTTTATTTATACATTTGTAGAGCACACTGAGACATATGAAATGAGTCTGCTGCTGCCCCCATTATGGCCGGTAAAACTGTACTATATTCCACTTTTTGTGAACAGCCATGTCTTCAGCTGTCTGCGGAAGATACTTTTGCTTGGTTCCGTTGGCGATTGGCAGGGTATTCCAGATTTTAGCTGCTAAGTACCTGAAGGAGCGCGCCCCTATACGTGCTTTGAGTATTCTTGGAATCAACACCAGTGCCATTCCCATGGATCTTAGATTGCGTCCTGGGGTGTATTTAGTCAGTAGTGGATGAAGGTATCTAGGACTTTTATTGGAGAGGATTCGGTGACAGTGGCACATCGCCTTAAACACGACTCTCTGCTCCACTGGCAGCCAGTGTAAGGCTGTCAGGGATTTCTTCATATTTGCTCTTCTTGGAAGGCTGAAAACCAAACGTGCTGCCGCGTTTTGTACCCTCTGCAATTTGGATAGGGCTTTTTTGGAGGCGCCGAGGTATAGTACATTTCCATAGTCCAGTTGGGAAGTAATTACTGCATGTACTATGGTTTTACTAGCATTAGATGGAGACAGGTCTATAACTTTCCTCAGGATTTTCATGGCCCCATAGCACTTACCAGCTACCCTCTGAATCTGATTGTCAAATGACAGTTTAGAATCGAACCAGATGCAGAGATTTTTCACCTCTGTTTTTGAGGAAGGGACTTGGCCCAGTGATTCTGGCCACCAAGCGGATGACCATATGGTTGGTGTCTTGCCTACCACCATAACCTCCATCTTATTCCCATTTAGCTTGAGGCAACGGTTTGACATCCAGTCAGCCACCTCCTCTAGACATCTAGAGAAATGGATCGCTGCCTGATCTTTGTCTTGGGACAGCATTACAATTATATGCGTGTCATCCACATATGACACTATCGACACCTCATGTATCTCTACACATTCTGCTAGTGGTCCCACATACAGGTTGAAAAGGGTGGGACTCAAAATTGATCCCTGAGGGACCCTCTGGGGCAAAGGGAAGCTATCAGACAGATGCATCTGTTGTGCAACTTGGAAGCTCCATTCGGATAAAAACGATGTCAGCCACTTCAGAGTGTTCCTCCTAATGCAACAGGCCTCTAGTCTTTGGAGGAGTAGTTGGTGCGAGACGGTGTCAAATGCCGCGCTAAGGTCCAATAGGATCAGCACGGCCATTTGCCCTTCGTCCCCATATTTTCTTAGTGTCTCTGTGGAAATCAGTTGTGCTGATTCTGAGGAGTGTGCCATTCTAAAGGCAGATTGAGATGCGTGTAATAGGTTGTTAGTATTGATGTGGTCAACCAGCTGTTTGTTTGTGATTTTTTCTGCGATTTTAGCCACGAATGGTAGTAATGAGATTGGGCGAATATTTTCTAATACTGTATACTCCAGCAATGTTTTTTTCCTGAGTGGTCTGACGATGGCCTGTTTCCATTTGGTTGGGACTACTCCCCTCCGGAAGGAGCAGAGGATAAGTTCCGCGATGTACGGCATGATCATGTCTGCCCCCTCCATTACTCTCTCTGGTCGTGCAGGATCTAAAGGGGAACCAGATTTTATTCCTTTCACTGTGGCTTTGTGTTCCTAAATATCCTGTATTCTAAATTCATCCAGCGTTGTTCTTACAAAGTTCCCAAGGCTTATACCAGATAGATTGGTGCCCTGCTGTACTTCTATTGGGAAGGTCTCTTATATTTTTGTTACTTTATTTGCAAAAAATTCTGCCACCTTATTACAGCTCTCTATGGAGGCTCTTATATCCTTATTCTCTTCTTGATTTTTGAGAGATTTCAGAATTGTGAACATTTCTTTATTAGTGTTGATGGCTTTTTCTATTTTATCCGGATAGAATTCACATCTGATTTTCTTAATTAGTGAATGATATTCCTTTAGTTCCTTTTTATATTCATCTTTGGACCTATTGCAATAACTTTTCCTCCAGAATCGTTCAGATTTTTTACACCTTTTTTTGGCCTTCCTTAGTTCCTCATTGAACGAGGGTGCTGTTACTTTTTGTCTCTTAGGGATTCTAATGCTCCAAGGTGCTACCTTATCTAGTGCATCAGTAATCCATGTCTCAATCTGATTATTGGCTAGATTAATGTCTTTATCCAGCGTTAGATTATTCTCCCTAAGAGCTCGACTGAATGATGCAGAATTGAATTTGTTCCACTTTCTAGTAGTGATATCCTTTTTTGTGTGTTGTGCCATCCTTCTATGAGATGGTACTGTGAAGGGGACTAAGTAGGGGTACGATCACAGGACTGGCCATGGTGCTCCAACTTCAACCTCAGAAAAGTTTGACAAAATAGGGTCTAAGATGTGGCCCCCTTGATGGGTTGGTGATTCCACTTTTTGCATTAGATTCAGTGTCAACATATCCTTGCAAATTGCCCTTATTTCTTGGTATTGTGTATCCTCAAAATGTATGTTTAGGTCCCCCAGTGCCAGAAATGTATTGTGTCTTAGGGCTGGGTGTATATATTTGGGTGAATAACTGGGTGAATAACATTGACAAGGTGAACGTAGTCCCACAGGTTTTATTAAATAAGTTGGAGCAGGTATTAAAGTGTCTGGATCCTGAGCTATGCCCTGATTCATTGCCATTATTGTTTCTGGAATTACTTGGGGAAATTAAACTTGCCTTGACTCATTTTAAATTTCATAATGAGGCCCCAATAAATCATTGGTTGGATCAAGCTTGCTCAAATTCCCTAAAAGATTTGCATAGAGCTCTTAAAGCACAAACCAGAGATCAGGTCTAGATAAAGGCAGGTATCAAGGTGTATAAGACTGCTCGGAAATCTAGGAAAAGGAGTTTGAGGGAAGCCGTCTGGGAAAAATTGTCACCAGCAGCAATCACCAAGAATAGCAGGGAAATCTGGAATGTGATAAATGCCCCCTTTTTAAAACATTCCAACAAGATAACTTTGGACAACCATGTCAGCATGGATGCCTGTGTGACCCACTTTGAACAGGTTTGTGGGGCAGAGGATAAATCCTTGAATGTACTAGATAGAGCAGGATGCTTTTTTCTGGTTCAGGGAAGACCTAGATCGGCAGTTTGGCCTGGACTGTTCCCATAAGGAACAGAGCCAAGCCTGATTTGCATATGGCTGGGTCTGA
The DNA here is from genome assembly GCF_964204655.1 of Triturus cristatus. Lineage (NCBI taxonomy): Eukaryota > Metazoa > Chordata > Amphibia > Caudata > Salamandridae > Triturus > Triturus cristatus. The sequence goes on along the minus strand of NC_140590.1, from coordinate 1,106,654,717 downwards.
ACTGGGGTGGAGAAGTGAGCTAAAGAACAATGATGGATTAAACCCAGATCTGTGACTGGGGGTAAAAATGGTTAGTGCTCCGCCTAACATGTCCTTTTGTTTGCTTAGATAGAGCATTACCAGCTCCAACGGAGTACTTGCTATTCCATTTGGAAGAAATAAGAAATGGGCTGGGTAAGTGTAGCAGTGCAAAAGTTGAGGGCCCAAATGAGATTCTATTAAAAGATTTTTAGGGCATCAAGATGAATGGGCCCCAATTCTAACAAATGTATTTAATGCTATATTTAAGTCTAGTCCTTTAACCTCCTGTAAAACATGCATAATGATTCCAATCTATAAAAAGTGAGCTAAGGCGAATCCTCAGATCTATAGATTTATCTCCCTTTTGCATAGCACCTCAAAGTTGATGGGCTGCCTACAGTTAAATAGGCTGGAGGAGTGGGAAAGTGCAAATAACGTCTTGATCCCAGCCCAGTATGGCTTCCAAAGGGGCAGAGGGACAATAGACCAATGCCTGAATTTGAGTCTGACTATTGCAAAATACACAACAGCTAAGGATGGTCAGACTTTTACAGCCTTTATGGATTTAACAGCTGTGTTTTACTGTTTCAGCCTTTCTAAACTGTTGAGTATGATGGAAGTAAAGGGCATTGATCCGGGAATAGTCAATGTTATCCGCCAGTCGTTTTCAAAAGCCACGGCATGTGTGCGCTATGGTAAAAATGCGGAATGTACATGAACCTTCCAGATTACGAGGGGCGTTAGACAAGGTTGCGTCCTTGCCATTTTTTTATATTCAATCTACACAAATGGGATTGAGGCCGCACTTGTAGGATCTACACCGGATGTCCCTCTTTTAACTGATTTACACTCCCGATATTGGCCTACGCAGATTATGCGGTTTTAATAGCTTGAACTGGGGTGACTTTTGCACACCTTACAGTGGCCTATGAGAATTTAATGACAAAATTGGATTTGAGGGTAAATTAATCTAAATCTTTTGTATTGGTAACAGGGGTACCACCTTCCAAAAAAGTGCAATCTTTTTATATAGAGAGCTGAAGATTGAATGTGGTGGAAACGTTTCCCTATCTAGGGGTATTGTTCAATAAAAACAGTCCTGGACAAAAATGGTTGACAGCAGGGCTTTAGTAATGAAGAGAAGTATGGCAGCCACTTTTAGCTTTGCAAAAACATTGGGATCAAAACCACTTGACCCCATAAAAAAAGGTTTATATTGCCAAGATCATCTCACCTGCAACATATGGGGCAGAGATTTGGGGTACGGTGCCAAAAAACTTTCCCCAAAGAATATAGGCTGGATTCTTTAAGAATATTGTGTCCCTTCCTGGTTCTTGCTCCAACTACATCTCTCATCTAGAACTTGTTTTACCATATGTGACTGACACTATAAGGCTCGCACCCATCATGCTATGACATTCAATTTGGAGGAGGGATACAGTTATCTAACCCAAACTATAATAAAAAAGTTTACAATTAGATTATGTACTTAAAATTACATGGCTGCATTATGTAAGGACCAACCTGACTTCATTAGGACAAGACAAACTATTTATTAACCCCAGTTTTTGCTTGCAGTTTTTGAAAACGAGAGTAAATGCCATATTTTTATCCAAGACATATTATGAGAGAAAGGAAAAAAAATTGGCAAAATCATCAGTATAGTTATACCAATTGACTCCTCCTCTGTCAGAAGGAGAGTTCTCGTATTTAGAAAGGGTTGGGAATCCACAGCATAGATTCATCCTGATGAGGCTCCGAATGAATTTAATTCCTTTGATATTGTGTTTCTACACAAAGAGGTTTTGTTTCACTGAACTAACAACCTGTCCATGTAATAATAGATTGGAGCAGTTTGATCTTCACCTATTCTTCTTTTGTGATTTTTATAAGGAACAAAGATCAAGCTATATTCTACCTCTTCTGCAACAATATAATTTTAGCCAAAGCTGCCCTGATCTGTACTTTCTAAAGAAATTTGATGACCCATTTGTATGTTTTTCATTGTCCATATTTCTTTGGGCCTGTATGAGAAGGATGAAATTGTATGTAGCTGAGAAACCACAGATGCTCTAAGTGGATAACTGGCCCACACAAATTATTAGTGAGCAGTTGTGAGGGGGGTATTGTTATAAAATAAATGTTCTTTAGAGATTATAAGTACCTGTCCAGGGGTTTTAATCTGACGGCTGTGTTGCTCAAAATGAATTTTAATGTTGCCCCGTAATAAACTTTTGTCAGCCATGCTCCTTTGGGCTTGTATGAGAAGCTAATTATAGGCTAATTGATTTGCATAATTTATTACCCAGCACTCTATAGAAGTTTACATGAGGATATTCTGAGGGGGGAATTGTTATCATTTTACAATGTTTGCTTTTATAAGACAATCAGTGTCTGTTTTAGGGCTTTTTAATGTGATGGTATTATTTTCCATATTTATTTTTAGATATTTTATTTTATTAAATACTTTCTGGGACTATATTTGGCAGAAAGGATAATTTGACCCTAAGATTGCATGTACTGATATTTTTAACTTATATTGTACTCTTTTGATCTATGTTTTATTTGGATTAAATACATTTCATTGATGATGATGATGATGATGAGTAAGTTGTCTCTATGTGTTTCGAAGGTGTTGTTTATGAGTTGTCATTGGCAGTACCACCAAGACATAGGACCTTTTCTATGTGAGATTGAGGGTCATGGTTGTAATGATTGCTCTTAGTGCACAGGGTGTAATTGTGTCTACCTGGGTGAGATTGTGCTGGTCAAGATTTCACTTGAAGAGTATGTTAAATTAGATCAGAATGTTGAGTCTAGTTAAACTTCTTGTGCCGAAGCATTTGTAATTTCTTTACTATATCAGGCAGAGTTTATTGAAGTAAGCTTGCATTGTGTGAGGATTTTTGCGAAGAAGAACAATGCATATGATGGATTGTAAAGGAGGGATAGGCACTGTAAGGAGTGAGTTTGAATTCACAGAGTGCTGTGCTGGTATTAGTCGGTTGGTGTAATACTGTGCTGTGATAGGTGGACTACATCACAGATAACTGCGCTGGTATTGGTTTTGAAAGCTAAAAAAGGAAGTGGAGGAGAAATTGATTTTGGAGAATCCTTTTTGAATGATGAAATTTAGGGGCTGATTATGATGGTGGTCATAGGCACTTCCATGGTGCAGGCAGAGACTGAAAATGTTGATTTAGTTACTCCAGAAGCGGTCATGGCGACCACCATAAGACAGTGGGCAAAGATATCCCATTTTCCGTCCATCAAAGTGTTTCCGGATCCGGCAGAAATCTACTTCCGCAAAGGTGCCAGAGGGAGCCAATAGAGAAAGGCAGCCATGCGGAAGGATGCTCCAACTGCCCACCAGATCACGATGTGTCAATCAGGCCATCTGAACGCCGCAGTAAAACCAGCTCATCAGAGATGACGGAAAGTCAACAACGGAGTTGGAAACTCGAGTCGGAGATACCTCTCCACGTTCCTGTTCGTCATGGATTCTACTCTATAAGCCCTGCTGCGGCTCTACCAGCAAATACGATGCCATTACGGCCCACAATAGAGGTAAGTCCAAAACATCTCCCTGCATGCAACCCCTTGACACCAACAATACACAGCAACCGCTGATGTATAACTTGGCTGTCAACATCAGACACCCTGATGGAAACAGGAACATATACCACAGTTAAAGTACCAATTCCTCACACAAAGGTACATTGTCACCTCAGCATCGGGGGAACCCATCTCAATAGAAATGATGCCATCTAGCCTGGCCGTGGCGGTCACTTCACAGCAGCGGTAAAGCAGTGGCCAAACTTGCCCATATGGATGGATAAGTTCAGCACTTGATTTCAGGATAGCAAGAACCTCCAATTAGCACAACATATCTGCTGCAAGGAGTGCTGTGCAGGCCCAGTGTTCACAGTGTCATATCAGTAGGATCATGATAAAAGGAATAAACAGCAGGACTGATGGATGAGACAAGAGTCACCTGAAAGGGACAATGGCAATCATTCTAGTCAAATCAGGGTTAGACCAGTTCCAAGGATGAACAGATGAGGCAAGAGCAAACAGTATGTGTTTGGGGAGTTCACAGTTGTACAATAAGGTGTGGGATGAGTCAGAGAGCAAAAGCAGAGACGTATTAAGAGAGCTACTACTGCCATATAATCACAGGTCTGCCCACATCTTTAGCAGACATAGACAGGCTCATACCATACAATGCCAGACCATACTCCATAATGACCTACCATACCATTCAACACCGTAGAATAATTTTAACTTGAACTGCAAACTTAAAGTAAACACCAGTGGGCAATTGTCTCATTTGTGTAATGCTGCACTAAATGACCCCATGTGGATATGTCCTGTACATCAATAACACTGACTATCCTACCAATCCATTGAACTCCTCCTAACCATCACTCCCCCTCTCCGAATGTAGCACTAAATAAAAAAACTGGACTGGATGCCAATGTGTCATGAAGAGGCCATCTTGAATGCAGTGAACTCTGACCTAAGACCTATGACAAAACTCTTCTTCCTTACACCTGCCTTCCACTCATGTGAATAAATGTGAGTAATTGAATAAATAAAGAGTTGTAGTGCAGATTGCAAACCTTTTAACTGGTTAGTTTGCATATCAATGTCTTGATTCAGACTACAAACCTTCCGACTTTGCCTCCTCCACAAAATATAAGTCACCAACACTGTATAAGAACAAGTAAACTATCAAAAAGTGGAGGAACCTGTGCAAGACATTTCTGGAGAAATGAGTGGTAGCATATGTTCATGGAATGTAAGAGGTCTCCTACATGACACTAGACTTAGGACATCAACTAATCCATGTGTGGCAGAGAAATTCAAATAATATGAAAGATATCATCAGTTCTGTATCACAGTGATATAGCAATGCAAGTACGTCATCATTGTACCAGAGTAAGATGACCTCTCATTAGGCATCCAGTGACCAGCAGTTCATTTGTCATAACTAATCTGTCATGTCTATTCCACTGGAACAACTAATGCTTCACTGTGACCTTTCCTGACAGTCAAACTTAAAAATACCCTGCACACTAACTCCTAATCTACCCATCTACCTCCTTTCCTGCTCTACAGCTGGGACATTCTCTGATACAGGTGCCAATCTACTCTTATGATTTCCCTGTTCCACAATGCTACACCTTGGTTTGTACCTTCAAATCTCTGAGTCCAGGTCAAGGATGCCTGATGTAATCCAGTAAGTTTATCACAGAACATCCCAAAATAAGTCCTACAAGCAGGGCCATGTGCAGCAAAAGAGTGGATAGCCCAATCTGCTCCCAGTCCATCCTGGAACTGATATAATCTTACTGCACAGACTGCTTAATCCATCCAAAGCAAATTATACATAACTAAATGACACATATAACCACAAAGTTTGTTGTATCCAGACAAATCTGGCAAAACTGCCATAGACACTCCACCGGTCACAAAGGGACCATGGTGTCAGTGTGCCTCCCAAGCATTTTGAGGCAAAATCTTGACAAGTGACTGCTCAAAGTTAGGGGACCATAGCACAAAGTCAGCAAATAAACAAGACTCCACATTGCGTTATGTGACATGCACACAAGATATGCACAGTATCAAATACACACCCATCTAAATGCAGTTAAAGACACACACTCCTTACACACAATCTCATGCAATAGCAACATAACACACACATTCACTTGTTTGTAGAAAGAGCCAATACAAGCCAAAGACTGCATCCCTCCCCAACAACTTCATAACCTATTCACATCCTAATACATCCCACAGCAAACTAAGCTAGACACAAGGGGGCCTCACAATTGTCAAGGATAATGAATCAGCCGCTGACAGCAGTGCATGCACAGTAAGCAGTGTGTGAACACCACTAAAACCAGGGACACCCATATCTGAAATCACCATCACAAACATCACAAATCATCACATCCACAGATCACTCCCCACACAGGGTTGTTGGCAGTGCCTCAGCAAACACCTAGACACTTTCAATATCACCTACTGCTCCACAACTGGGACACCCACATATGCATGGTAGAAGACTAGAGGACCATGTGGTAAAATCAACTGTACAATACAGGAATACCCATGACTGCAATTAAGTATACTCAAATAACACATATCGAATTGGGAAATGGTGCTCAGGGGCACAATGGTTTTGGACACAAATGATTCTCCCACAGTATAGTGTCACAGTATGGAGTGGTGGGGAAGGTCACACACTGGCATGGCATAGAGTAGGATATTGTTAAGTAAATTGGTGTATACAGGAGTATTGCACAGGTGAGGTGTGTACAGAGCAAAATGGCACAGTGGAGTACCTCAAATGGTCTTCTGGTGACTGTAGTGTCATACAGCTGTGACAGGTGCACTGTAACAGCACACATTGGAGTTACAGAGACTGGACTTGTGTACAAGACTGATATGTTTTAGAATACAACATTGTGGAGTAGATAAAGTGTAATGTGACATCAATGTATGGCTAATGGCACATAGTAGGTATGTTTGCCACAGTCAGTCAGCACAGTGATCTCAAAGGTAAGCAAGACCTATGTCTGATCCCCAAACTCTCACCTCACACATTGAATGGACACACTATGCATACTCCCAAATGGCATGGCCAAAAGTAGGTGTACCCTAAGACTGTGAGGTCATACTCACACACTGCACATTGCTCCAGCAACAATTTCAACATGTGCACACATCCTCTTGAATGTGTCTGAGCTTTTAAACAAACAGGAACTCATAAACTGGATTGTGCATGTGTGAAAGGGTCATGCTCAAGGCCACATACACAATAATTCATCTGCTTTTGACATGACAATCACACTGCATGAGTAGTCAAGTGCACACATGTAAATGTACCCATGTGACTATGAAGCAATACCTATCCAAGTTAACTTTACACCTACGCTGGTGTACACATCAAGATAGATCTCCCACATATGATGCACTGTGTCAACCCCTCAAGTCATCCAGTAAATCACAATAGCTGTTGTTGATAGAGAGGACCCAAAATGATATTTTTACAAAGGCAGACCTCAGACAAATTAATGTAGGGGTCAAGAATAGACCATCACAGATAAGCTTCCTGGCCCCATTAACCCTCTGACACAATCAGCACATTACACATTACCTGCTGCAACCTCTGGGTACACCTGCAACTGCACATTAAGTACATGCCACTGTGAATGTTGCATTCAGATCATGGAACAGATGATCATATACACATACATTTTTCTGCATCATTAGGAAGGGCAACGACAAAGCTCTGAACAAAAATAAAGCTTTTATATATAAACTCTGTATTTGTAAGTAAAGTGCCAAACAACTAGGCCAATGGCCAGTCCAAAATAGAGTCTGCACTAGTGTGCCTGAAAACTTGCACTACAAACTTGCACTACAGTCCACTGCTATGGAAATCTCCCCAGGATAGGGGCATCAAATGGGCAATTCAGGTACCGCTCAGGGAGGATTGGGGTGGGAAGGGGGAGTCTGGTTCAAAATTGGGGAAAACTGGAATGGAAGGGGGAGACTGTCTGGGGTAGTGGGAGGACTGGACCTGGAAGGGGGAGAACTGGCTGACACAGTGGGATCACTGGATGTGGGAGGGTGAGAGCTGGCTGGAACAGGAGGAGGCATGGCACATGGAGGCAGAGAAATGCTGGGGGGAGGGTCAGTGGTTGATGTTGCATGTGGAGGGCTGGGTTTGACTAGTTTGGGTATCTGATATCCACTAAGCCTCTTGGGCCAAGGGAGAAATGAGGTAGCCGCAATAACCCTGGGTGGACAACTGCGCTATGCTCGTGAAGTTTGCGTAGTTTGAGCTACTTCGCGCTACGCAAATTGCACGTATCACAGTACAAAATCACGTAGCATAGCGTAGTTGGCATTTTTGCTAGCTCGCGGTCCTCATCGTTAAGTTGGCGACTGCGAGCGAGCAAAATTACATCCCGGCAAGACTTTTTCCTTGTTCGCGATTAGCAACATCAAGTTGCCGTTCGCGAGTGTGGAAAATAAACCTCCCGGTGAGATTCTCAACGCGGGTAGGTCAGGTTTCTCATTGAGAGTGGTCACATATGCTCACGATGAGAAACTACCAGTCCGCTTTGAGAAAGCTGCAGCTCGAGTAAAAATCTACTCGAGCAGCAGAAAACAACCACTTGCACTGTGCAAGATGCCGTTTGCAATGATTGCACAGTGCGGACAAGCATCCAGCACTGTGCAATCATCGAGAACAGCGTACTACGCAGTTCACGTAGCGCTACGTGCATCTCGCGTAGTGCGATGTGCACTTCATGTAGCTACGCGTAGCGCTACTACGCGAACTATGCCCAGGGTTAAGCCACAACAGCCTCCTTCTTCCCAGAAAGTTCTGCAGGTGGTGGTGCTTCTTTCTTGGATGATTTCCCAGATCTATGGTACGCTCTGTGGTGTGGGTGGCCTTTTCCTCTCCCTCCCTCCCCTGTTTAGGAGGGCCTTTCACCTCTTTTGTCTTGTGGCCATGCTTCTCAGGGGTGTGGAAGGGAGAGAAAGCTTTGGCCAGCCCAGCCCTCTTAACTCGGGGGGGGGCAGTAGTGGCAGGCCACAGGTCCAGGGCAGCCAGGGTAAGAGTCTTGGGGGCTTTGGAATGAGGTGCTGGAAAGGGAAGGCTCTAGGAGGGCAAGGAATCTGAGGTATGCGATGTGGATGCACGTTTTTTGGCTTTATTTTTCTGAGTGTCCTTTGATGGTTTTGTTGTTGTAGTGTCATGTGTGCCTTATTTGTATTTTGGGGATGGTGTGTTGTGTCTGTTTAGCCTTGAGTGGTGTTGATGTGTGGTGCGTTTGGATATCTGGGTGCCTGAGTACTCTGGTATGTGTGTGCTCTGGTCATGTGGGGGCACTGGGAGGGTGGAGGTAGAAGTGACAGGAGCTGGACTGAAATGTTGTACTACTGAATGGCTGCTGTCACTGTGGAGGTCAAAGACTGGACAGTCCTGTACAGGCCACCCAGGTCCAAATGAATGCCCTTCAGGAATGCAACAACTTGTTGCCATGATTCTGGAGGGCATCCAGCAGTGCAGTCTGACCCACAGACAGCTGCCACAGGACGTCTATGGTTTCCACACTGAGGGAAGTTGGGTGGCAGGGACAGGGGAAGCAGTGCCTAGGGGGAAAGAAACTCTACCCTTTTTAGGCTTTCAGGCCCGGATATCAGTTTTGGAGCAGCAGGGAGGATGGACACAAGACGGGGTGTGGCAGATGAAGAAGCATTGGTCCCCTTAGTGTCACTGTACTCCCAAGGACCAGTAATTCCAGCTGCTTCCCGAACTGTGTCGGGCCCCTCTCCTTTCCTGCTCTTGATAGATGCTGTAAGAGCCATAGAAATAGGTTCAGTAAAATGGCCTGCTCACAAATATGATATGAAATGCAAACAGAATGATTTTGAGTTAAGACCAAAAATGTACTTGCACATGTACAGGCAGCAAAAGCCAAATCTTTTTCTTGATTACATGATGTATTGACACATGAATTTTGGACATTGATGCTCCATGATGCATTGACACTTCAAAATTGCTGTGCAAGTGTCAACATTTCAACATCACATTCTGTTGTATGTAGCTGCACCTACATGCCTTTTGTCAAGAGAGCTACACATCCAATTGTGTTGTGTTTGTCTCACTTTGAAGAATATGTTCCCTAAACACCACAAATACAAACTGAAACATGCAAATTGGTAAGTAACCTTACATCCTTCCATACAACTATATTAGTAAGGCAGCACACCTACTGGTGATCATTGAAATCAGATTTGTAGACGCATCACTGACATGGAAGTGCACACCACAAATATCTCAATGCACCCTAACATGATGCTCACTGCTGTTCACTTCCAGTTAATGTCTCTGAGACTTACACCTCTGCCTACTTCTCATGGACACATTTTAAGTGATAAACTGCTACGAACCACCATGTACAAATGTTGACAAAAAGACAATGCACATTTGCATGACCAGGGCAATGTGACACAAGGGCATTTGCGTATGTTGACATGTCACATTCCAACAATATTTCAATGTCAGGGCAAGCCTTCAATGATCCTAGGAATCAGAGTGCCTTTTTAGATGAAGCTTTGAGTGGCTTTTATAAGGACAGGGAATGTGTGCCAAAAGCAATTGTCTGGCATCTGACATTCCTATGATGTGTTCACTGCTGACACCCAGGACACATCAATGTCACAAGAGATCGCTCACTGATGTTAACCAGTAGATATAACGTGCCCATGCACTGATGCATATGTACACCCTTCCTCAATGCACACTCAGTAATTAGTGCCACTCAGAGTGACAATGGGTTTTTTGTCATAAGTTACAGTACAACACTACAGATACATCACACATTGCCATATATACTGATCACATACAACTGTGTAAAGTCCTAGTGCAAACACAATCTCCCAACAGCCACATTTTGCTCCATAGCTTCAACCTTCCACTGTCAAACCATTGCAAAGTCATGTTGTCATGTGCACAATGAACAAATGCTGATCATTCAATGCATCACTGAACTCGTCACCATCTGCACCATCAGTACGTGTGTGCAGTTGCTGTCAGTGTGGCTTGGAATGAAATAATGTGATGCCATGCTGCTGATATTCGCCAAATGTTTTGCTATGATGCTGTCATCTTTATTATTTGGCTCCAAATAACACATGGGACAAGAGTAACCTCTGCTAAGTCACATCATCCTGAGTCCTCCTTTGTCAATGTCTCAATCCACTTGCACATCATCACATGAGTCACAATACTCTGGGAGTCACAGGGCACACACAAGGCTGACAAGTGTACTATGCTAATCATCAAATAAGGAGGAGCAACAGAGGGCTAGTAATCAGGTCACCCTCCACTCACTGATCCTTACACAAATGACTTGATTATATAGAAAACTACAAACCTTGAATATGATTTACATTTCAGAAAAAGGTGCAGTTTCCTAATCTATCTGGCCCTAGGTCAGTCTCCGCTTACTTAACAGTCGTGCCCAACATTGAGTGTCCTGCGTTTAGAAAAAATTATAGTTTGTCAACCCACCATACACAGACTCACATCTAAAATAGAGAGAAAAAAGGTGTGAGAGGTCAGAAAATACCTCAAATAAGCATCACCCAAGGAGCTGCTGGTTGGTACTCACCTGTTTGCTAATTTTGTCATCGTGGGTAACTTTCATGACCAAAAGAGATAAGGGAAAGTGAAAAATGTATGCCCAAATCTTAAAATTGTGTGAGAAAAGGTAAAGCAAGATAAAGATATGGTGTTGATGATTATATCATCCATCAACCATCTGGACCCCATAACATGAAAAAAGGAAAATGCTTTTCCAAGCTAAAATGACTTGTGGCTCACTTGCTGTTATACATACTTTATTTTTCGCAGTGACCTCACTCAGATTTTAAAAAAACTCCATATTTAGACCATTTTAATTGCGGTGAACAGGGGGGTACGCCAGGGCTGTGTTCTGGCTCCCACCCTGTTCTCTCTATACATCAACGGGGTGGTGGATTTCCTTAGAGAGGTCCCTGCTGATGCTCCAGTCCTGGCAGGTGAAAAGATCCCTACTCTCCTGTTCGCCGATGACACTCTCCTGATCTCCAAATCCCCGGCTGGCCTGCAAAGAATTTTAAATAGATTTGACTCTTTTTGCAAGTCCTATGGACTCATTATAAACACAGAAAAAAACAAATTAATGGTCATAAACCCTCCGAGACGTTTTAGATATACTTTTACTCTGGATGTAACACCGTTAGATATTGTGGATTCTTTCGATTACCTAGGCATACGTATTACAAAAGGGATGAAGTGGAGTTCGCACCTGACCAAGATGCTCCTATTCCACAAGAGGGTATCCGGTGCCATTATAAGAGAACAACACCTCTCTACTAGTCGACCTGTGGCACCGGCCCTTGTGGTATATGAGGCACAGGCACTGTCCAGTTCTATGTATGGGGCGGAAATTTGGGGCTACGAAAATACTCATGACCTGGTCGTCTCGGAGAATAAATTTATGAGGAATCTCATTTCTGTCCCAACATCATCTCCACTAAAACCCTTGCTGTATGACCTAGGTAGACATTCCATTCAGGACATTGCACGTTTACGACCTTTATTATTCTGGGCAAGATTGCGACGGACCCCAGAACTTGCCAAATATGCTGCAGGCTTAAATGATCTCATTTCAGCGGATACTGGGAAGAGGATAAAATGGATTACCTATATAAAACAAACATTGAGATCCATTGGCTATGAAGATTGTTGGGAATCCCAGATACCCCCTTTGAAACAGGATCTTAAGAAGGCCTACTGGAGCTGGGTAAACTCAAAAGAGTTGAACAATCCTAAGTCGGGGAAGCTGAGCGAGGCTTTTTTCGAACATAAGCCTTTCCGCAAATTGGAAGCATATCTCGACTTTATCCAGTCTCCATTGGATAGATCCTTGTATGTGCGCTTTAGATTGGGGTCCCTCCCCCTTAACTGTGTGACTGCTGGTTGGAAGGGATCTTTATCTTCATCTGTCAGTTGTCCGAGTTGTACAGCACCCAAAGAGTCTATTCCCCACTTTTTATTTGCCTGTTACCACTATCGAAGACCAAGAGCTAGGTGGCTGAGTCCGATTTGTAGAATGCTCGGATGCCGCGACTATCGTACTGTGTTACGCATTCTGCAAACCGATGCCTCGTCCCTTACTATTGTCTGCGGTATTGCTAAGTATCTGGGCTGTGCTTGGCTGCTGCGAAAGAAAAAAATTGCCCTCGATTTGCACTGATTTACCTTTGCGATTTGTTCTTATTTCACTTCAACGAACTCCAGGCCACTAAGCACTTTGTATTTTACATATGCTGTTCTTAACTATTTTTATAATCTTCTTTAGATGTACCTATGATCAATTGATTTTTTTACTGTATAACTTGATCCCTTTTTATTACTGTATGCTGTGCTTTTATGATATTTTTTTATCGAATAAAGCTTTACCTACCTACATACCATTTTAATTGGAACGGCCGACATGTTTCATTGCCTTGCAATTTTTTGTTGGCAATTTCATCAGGGCTCGGGGATGTATCTCCACCTTGCTGATACTTCAAGAACAATACGGTGGTTGCAAGGTGGACACCTACCAGCAACACACTCAAATAGGGGAACAAAAATGAATTTTAGCCACGTTTCCCTGTCAGGTTAAAAATGCAGCCACCAGTCGTCAGCCGCTTTGCCAGTCTTCTGGGCTTCTACCCCATCCTGTACACTGAGAAAGCTCGTACAGAGCTAGACAATTCACACAACTTCTTTTCCTGCATAGGAATAGCTCAGTTCAGACACCATTTTCCAAACGGAACATGTCAAGATGATTTTCACTGACACTGGTCATGTATTTCATACATGAAAATCCAACTGTTGTACACATCAAGCACCTCATCCCTTTACCCCTGAGGCAACTTTAAACCGATTGCATCACACCAGAGACATCTCTGAGGTTCCTGGGCTGCTCATGGCTGGGATTAAGGCAGTCAGTCATGCACTAAGTCACACTTAGCCCAATACTCACCCCAACTTGTTGCTGTTTGGCCCTCAAGCGTCCATCCAGCTTTGGCTGTGTCACTGCCAGGATGTGGGCCTTTAGTGGGGCATGCTAACCTGCCACTTCGAGGGACCAGACCCAGCGTCATTTCGGCAATGTTTTTGCTGAGTTGGCAGCTGTAATCCCATCTCTTGTGGCTGTGGTTTCGTCACTGGTTGGAGACCCCCAGGGTCCACCCCTTGCAGGCGATGGCCCTCCATATGACCTTACGTTAATGGACCTTGAGTTGTAGGTATGGGAGACAAAAATAAGGATTTGTAAACAATATGCCATGGAACATTGTGTGCCAGTCCAGAAGCATTTATACACATACCACACACATTGATCAATGGACAGCAGAGTCTATAGACCATGTCACATACTACACCCTGACCAAGCTTGATGAGTACATTGTCAATATCTATGAGGATGGACCAACTACCTGGGCATCTCATTCTCATGCAGAGGGTGTGTACTAACATCATGGTGAAACAGGGCCTCATCTGTGATGCATGATGTGAGTGAGCCTGACAGACAATACACTGTAATTGATACCTACTGGAAATACTTACTGTGTCTGACACTACACACCCCTTAAAGTCCAAGACCGTTGCATAGCAACACATGTTATTGAGGTCACAGGAAGGTCCCTGACCCTACATTCTCCCACTCATGTGACAAGGTGTAGGACTGTATTGTGTACTCTTCATACCTCTATTTGCCTCTTTTTAAATAGGAGGGTGCACTACTCATATGTATTGCCAAGTATTTGTGTGATGTGGCCATTATACATTGTGCATTTACAGGACAGGCATTTAGGGTATTTTAAGATGAAAAGTGTGGTCCATCACAAGATTCACATGCATGTGGAATGAGAATGATGACACAGTACATATGCATCTGAGAATCAACACATTATGGCACCAAAACAAGGATGAGATGTTCACTGTACATGTTGCAAATGTGTAAGAGGTGAGTTTCCACTAATCAAGACAGATACAGGCCTTGAACTCTCTGGCAGAGTAGACTAATCTCCATAGTGTCACTGTCAACTCATTTTGTCCACTAATCTGTAAAATCTGCCCAATAGACAGGTACCATCTCCGTAATGTTTAAAAGTAAACTTACTAATGTATTTTCATGACATCCCACAGGGAACAGGCGCACAAAGTGACAATGCTCCAGTCATCAGTGTTACAGTACAATTGCTAAACATTGTTATGTACAAATCTTCATTGCATGCCATCAGATATCATGGGGATTAAGGCTCAACACACCATTACCGGGAAGTCATTCTGCAAGGCAGAGTCTTACACATTAATATTGCCCATGCAGAAAACAATATCTGTGATGGAAGTGTCCAAAGGAGCTGCACCAGTGACAATGGTGCCATCCTCCCCACATACTTAAGTGTAACAACGTGTACATCATGGATTGGCCATGTATATGTCATTATCTAAAGGTATATACATTGGCTTGCTCTCAGAGGTACATGCTAGTGTCCAGTTACATAGGGTCAGCATTCTAATCATTCCAAAGAAGTTATACATTCACTTACCAGTACGTCTGGAGCACCATATATCTGCCCATACTGGCCAAGGACCTCGTCCACCAGGGGTTCCAGCTCCTCTGTAGTTAAGGGATGAGCCCTGATTGGTCCAAGAGATGAAGTACAGCAGCAGTTGATGGGTTGGAAGCAGTGCCTGTAGGTAAAAGACAAGTAAAAGACAAGTATGTCCATTTCAAACACATATATAGGCCCCTGGGGTGGTTTCAGGGTTATTCTGCTAAGGTAATTGGTCTGCCTGGGAAGCATTTTCCAATTGTTTCCAATGGCTGTAACCTTAGTGGCTGAGCATGCCTACCACAGTGTTAAAAAATGAAAAGCTTTACTGCGATGTCAGTTCCCTTTGGCTGCTATGTTATTCACATAGGTAGTGTCATATCGCGGGGGTCATAATGTCTCCACCTCTACCCTGTATTTTTCAATTGTGGCCAATGCCTGTGACTACAGTGGTTCAGCACTCCTACCGCAATGTTAAAAAAAGAAAAACTTTACCATGATGGCAGTTCCCATTGGCTGCTATGCTATTCACATAGGTAGTGTCACACGGCGGGGGTCAGATTGTCTCCACCACTACCATGCATTTTTCAATTGGGACCAATGCCTGTAACGGTAGAGGCTGAGCACGCCTACCATGATGTTCAAAAAAGAAAAGCTCTACCGCTATTGCAGTTCCCATTGGCTGTTATATTATTTGCATAGGCGTTATCACACTGCGGGCGTCTAAATGTCTCCATCGCTCCCTGCATGTTTTCAATTGCGACCAATGCATGTGAACGCAGTGGCTGTCACCTACCGTGTGGGTAAATACATTGTACATTTGCATTCTCGATTTGAAAATTACATCAGTAATACTAACACAATTTTTAATATGAAGTGCACCTTGTAAAGGAATTGGGGAGTGTGACATTTACCTTTTGTCTTCTCACACATGTAATGGAATTACACATGGGTTCCAAAACATTGGTTGTACGACCTCACAGACCACTGTCATTCATGTGGTCTTGTAGAAGAATTTCCATTGGATTTGTGTTTCATTGTTGGGCATATGGAAATGTGTGTAATGCAGACTCATCACACAGGCATGATGGTCTGACCATGTAATGTGCATATGTTTTTGTAGACAGTGCTGTGGATTAATGAAGTCTTGTCCAGTTTCCACTCACTGGCAGCATTTTGGTATGATGTTGTGCTTTTTTGGGACTCAAGGTGTATTTTGTGAAGTGACAGCAGCTAAATAGAATCTGCATCACTGCTGTTTGCCACCTGTGATATGTCATCTACCCACAGGGCTGGGTACACATTATTTAGAAATGTACCACATGCCTGACACATAGGCTAATTTTGAATTCACAGTAGTTAGTATGTACGCCCTAGCTACCTAAATGACTGCAGGGGATCAAGTTGTGTATGCATGTCACTTGTGCATTACACTGATTCAACAGTTCTGCCAATGTTGTGCTTGTGTGAGTTATTGTGTACGCTGTTACCAACATCTCATCTTTGCCTGTTTTCACACATGTGTCCCCTGCCAGAGTGTGAAGAAGAAGACCACCATTGTTTCGGCCTTTGCCGGACCTGTTGACAATGGAGGAGAGAGATGTCATAAAGAAATTCCATATCAATCGGCTTACCCTTCAAGAGCTATGTGCTCAGTTTGAGCCCCATTTAAGGCCTCAGTGCACCTTTCCAACAGCTTTGACAACAACAGTGAAGGTGATGGCCAGCCTGCATTACTTCAGTTTTGTTTCAGTACACGGTAGCCATCGCAGGTGAGATGTCTCAACCTATGTTCAGCATGGTGTTACGTGATGTCTTGTCTGCATTGTTAACATGCAAGAACAGCTACATCTAGTTTCCAATGATTTGCCAAATGTGAGGGGGGAATTTTATGACCTTGGTCACATCCCACATGTTGTTGGAGCCAATGACGGCACACACATTGGCCTTGTTCCGCCACAGGCATGGGAGCACATCTACCAAAACAGGAATAATAACCATTCTATAAACGTGCAAGTGGTATACCAAGCTAATCTGATATTATCGTACATGTTGCCAAATGTCCAGGGTCTGCACATGACTCCTACATAATGGGAATAGCATCATCCCACAGTTGATGGCAAATCTTCATCCAGAGATGGCCTGGCTTCTTGGTGGGTGAGATCTGTCAAAATTTGTGGTATATGTGTGACATGCTTTCCTCCTCCTCAATACTTCAATTACATTATGCCTCTGTGTTTCCCACAACTAGGTATCCCAACCGGTCTTGGTTGCTAAGCCCACTGAGGAACCGAAGGATGCCAGGCAAGTTCCGCTTCACTGATACCCATGGGAGGACATGTTGGGTAGTGGAGTGGGCTTTTGATCTCATGACGGCAAGCTTTAGCTGTCTGGACAAGAACATTGGTGCACTCCTCTACTTCCCCCAGAAGGAGTGTCAGATCATAGTCAAATGCTGCATGCTCCACAACCTGGCCTTGCACAAGGAGATCTCCCTGAATCAGGATTATGGTGAGCAGCAGGAGCCCCCAACTACAAATCCTAACATGCCCAGTGACGATGATAGTAGTGAGGAGGAAGGTCTTGACCTGAAGCAAGAAGGGTGAGGCATACCACATTTAGTGATGAAACAAGACCATGAACTGCAGGTAGACCCCTAGAGGCTTTTGAATCTGGATTAAGATTAGCTTGGCATGATCATTTTTAAATAGGCTTGAAATAGGCTAACAAGACAATGGGAATAGATTTGGTACTCCTAGAAGGGAATTTTAATATAATATTGATTACTATATATAACCATTTTAGTAGCCAACACAAGGTCTCAGACACAATAGCATTGCTATCTAGCTTTCCGGAGAGCTCAAGAAGTACCATCTTATAGTGGCCGGGGATTTTAACACAACATATGAACCCATAGACTTTGTCCAGGAAATAGTGCAGGAGGAAGAGCTAGCTAGAGGAATTAAAAGATGACAGATATCTCCTATTAAAACATGCACAAAGGTTGGTCATCAAGTCTTGTCCTTTACACTTAATCATGGGGTGCACCTTGTAATGGGTGGACACTCTCAGATCTAGAATTTAATATTGCCTTTAAAAGGGGAAATGCCAAGAGTAGGATTGATTTTATTATGGTGGATTTGGATCAGTGGCCTAACGTTTTTGATATGGTTGTTTTAAATCGTCAGGATAGTGACCACAATGCATTGATCCTGAGGTTGGCCCGTATCCCAACCTTGCCATCCCAGACCAACCCAGTGTTGGCTCCTGTTGTTACTACCAAAAATAATAGGAGGATTACGATTCCCTATCCCTCAGTACTGCCAATTGCCGGGATGCCCAGAGGTAAAGACTTTATAAGTGACACGGCATTGATGCCTTGGGCTGAGGCAGGAGTGGAGACGCTAGGAGACCTATATGCTGATGGTAACTTATTGCCTTTTGGAACATTAATGGCAGAGAATAATTTACCGGCGGGACAGTTCCTCTTGCATGCCTCCATCACACAGACGTTGACACTAGCATGGGGAGACTTAGGTACTGAGCCGCCGACGTACCAACTGTTGCAATACCTACATGTAATGGGGGAGGGGTCACATGTGATACACTGGTTGGTACAGGCTATGCACACCCATGTTCTACGACCCTTGCAGAGACTTCACATGCACTGGACTATAGATAGGGGCTGTCCCTGGACTGATAAGGAGTGGGAATGCGTTCAATCTGGAGCCACGCACATACCACGCAATACACGCTTTAAACTTATCCAGACATATATACTGCATAGGGTGTATCTCTCCCCAGATAAGAGTAATAGATATTTTAGAATTAATACATCTGAATGCCCACAATGCCCACAATGCCGTCTCTTAGGTGCTGACTTATTACATTGGCGCACAGTATTAGACACGCTTACGAAATGCACTAAGGTTGCAGTGCCTGCCACATGGGAGGTTTGTATCCTTGTGCGTTCGGATGCTGCACTGCAGGCGGCACCCACGCAACACACGGGAGACAATACCTGACATGCCGCCCAGGAATAGAAGATATGTTACACCCCAATTATACCCCAATACTTGAGATCGGTTAAGCCCCAGACCTTGCATTCCTCACGGTCTATTATATAGGCACGGTTAACACCGTGTGCTACTCTAGTATCCCAACAGCAGATTGCACAACAGTAACAGCAGCCAACACTTGCCACACATGAGCAGCCCCAATTGAAATCATATGTTATGGCCCTCCGCAGACTAGCTGTAGATATTTGCAAACGCTCGATGGTAAGCCTTGTTGATTTGTTTTTTGTTTTTCTTTTCTTTAAATTTTATTAGATGTGATTAAAATGTTCTGTTTATAAAAGAATAGGAAAACGAATATCTGATATATAGCAGTGTCAAAAGTAGCTTTAAAACCCAATGGCACGTTAGTACTATGCTTCAAATTACAATGCTATGCATATATATGAGTGGGGGTAGACATGTATAGGTGCATTGGATGGTCGCAACCTACCCACCGATTGGAGATGACAGCATGTGCCAGTTATAGTTACTAATGATAAGATATGTGTGTACAAATACCTCTACACCATGGACACATAAAGTGTTAGAAACAGTGCGCGAGTAACATGTTGATTTGAGTCCACAGTGGTAAAAACGGAAAATGTTGATATTGACGCAGTAGGTATTGTCACTCAAACTGTATGTAATAATAAAAGGAAAAAAGCTAATAAAGCTATTTAAAAAAAAATATATCTATGAATTATATGACTGTGGAGGGGATCCCTCTAAAACTAGCCGGCAAACTCATTCCCTACCTCTTATTTGCAGATGACATGCAGCTTATTTCAAAAAGTACACTGGGCATTCAGAATGACTTTAATATGGTTGCATAAGCATGTGAGGATCAAGGCCTTGAAATTATTTGTTCTAAAATGAAGGTCATGGCTTTCAATTCTCATAAATCTTTCAAGGGGGAACTGAGGCTGGGTTCAAATTTTTTAGATCAGATCAAGTATTTTGATTACCTGGGTGTTAGACTTGCTGGCAACCTGGCATGATCATCACAGATACAAAAGTGCACCCTCAAACTTCAGCAGGTGGATATTGCAATCGTGAAGAGAATCAAACCATCAACTTTCTGTCCAATTTCCCCTGCAGTAGAAGTACATCGGTCTAGAGAGCTGGGTACATCCCTCTATGGTGCTGAATTATGCGGACAGGAAAAACGTAATCAATTAGATGTTGCCGAAAACAAATTTCTAAGGTCAATTCTAAACTTACCAATTAATACCTCATTACTACCTGTACGTCTTGATCTTGGGCTAAAGTCTATCATTCATACTACTGTCTTGAAGGTTTTAGTGTTTTGGGTGAGAATTTGGCCCAGCAATATCCAGAAACTGGTTAAGGGCACAGTGGGAGAACTATTAACCCTTGAAAGGCAGGCCGGGTGACTGGGTTGGTTTTAGAAAGGTCAAGCAGTGGTTATTCAAACTGGAGTTGTGGACAATCTGGGACGACCCAAAGTTCATGACAAACAAAAAGCTCCTCCAGCTCAAAAAAAAAATATTGAGTCAACTTGTACTAATGTCATGGCACCAGGCACTTTAACTCACAGATTCTTAAATTTAAAAAACTGTTTTCAGTTTGATAACTACATGGACGAAGTTGTACCTCCCCAGGCATGAGCACTTTATATACAATTTAGGACCGGGGCTCTTCCCCTGAATGCTATGAAAAGTAGCTGTGGTCCCTAGAGAAACAAAAGCAAAAAGGGGGGAAATGAATATAGACCCAGCCAGTACTATATTTGTATAAGTTGTCCAGCCGGACACAGGTCAGATATTTAATATTTTAAATTCAAATAGGAACAATATATAAAAAACAATTCGTAAGTGGGACACAAGCCTTCATCCAACTAAACCAAAGAGGGACAAACAATGAAGAACACAAAAGGCTCAGGCAAAGCTGTAGGTTTGTTAAACACACAATTTTCAATGTAACATTCAAATTGCAAGAGAACACCTTTACACATTAAATGACAATTTAGAGCAGTGTAAAAGGTGTATCGGGTTTCGACGGTGTTTCGATCCATATATAAAATAAATGGATCATCATCAGGACATTTAGAATAAGCATGCCTCTGTGCAATTGCCTGTAATAAATGTTGGAAACACCCGCATGGATAGTAATGGATATGGAACTGAGGGCACAAATGGTGAACAGCCAGACCAAGAAAAATACAATAAGAGGTGTAGGGGAACCGGACCGCTTACAGCGTCAAAAGTAATGGCGTGGTATTAGTGAGACCCATCCAGTGATGGAAAGGGGAAGGCGTGATGACTTGAGTATTACAATTGGGGAGGGAGCCGCATGTTTTGTCTGTATTGTTCCTATTTGAATTTAAAATATTAAATATCTGACCTCTGTCTGACTGGAAAAGTTATACAAATTTAGTACTGACTGTGTCTATATTCATTTCCCCCCCCCCCCCTTTTTACTGTTGTTTCTCTAGGGACCACTGTTCTTAAAAATAGCTTAATTCCCAAGGTCCCTGGCAGACCTTACTTGGGTTCCCTTGTTTATTTACAATATGAAAAGGAGCTGGGCGAATGCTGATTTAACCCCACTGTGCCCGGTTTGTGGCTTAAGCCCTGAAACCATAGAACATTTTTAAAAAGGTAGATCATACCCGCTTGTCGTTTGTTGTCATTTACGCGATCCATAGATGTACTACATGTGTTTAGATCAGACACAACTAAGTGGCTTGTGTTTACAATATGTAGATACTTGCTGTATACTTGGTGGCTCAGGTCTAAGTCCTGAGTTATTTATTTGGTCATGTGGATGAATACTGCAGAGAGGAAATTTCCAGCGTTTAAAACTGAGGAATATTGTAAATATTTATGTAATCAAACTCGCGTGGTGCCCCTTTTGGAGGTCTCCAAATAACCATTTTAAATTGCTTTATGAGGTTTACATTAATTTTAGTCAGATACACACTGTATATATTACTTTCTAATGATGGGCAGAAAGTTTTTATTAATGAAAATAATACTTTTTTTATTTTGATGTCCTAATACATGATGGTAGCTGTTTTTAAATGTAAATGATCTTCATTGTTTGAATAAACTATCCATCTATTTACCTCTCTATCTACAAAAATCATAGAGTACATATCATCAGTGAAACAAAAGAGCGAAATATATTACTATTAGTATGGAAGCTCCAAAAGGAAAAATAATATATTCAAGGAGGTTTAGATACATCATCAATTAAGTGTTGATGTATGAAAGTCCTTGAAACAGGAATCTAGAAAATGGTTACTGAAGACTAGAGATAATTTAGTTTAACCACTTTGCTGCTAGGGCTTTCCCCCCCCGTGCTACGCCTTTTCTATTTGGGGTAGTTTGCGCTTAGGCCCCTGTAACTTTTTGACCACATAAGGTATCCACACCAAATGTGCGTCCTTTTCTTCCAACATCATGAGGATTTTAAAGGTACCAAATGTTTGTTAATTCCCCTGGAGAGGACCCAGAAATTAGCCAAAATAGAGTTACATTACTTTTTTTCGGGAAAATAAAAAAAAGGGCTACAGATGAAAGCGTCTGTTTTTTTCCCTGCAAATGGTATCAGCAAAGGGGCTGTGTTGCTTAAATCACCATTTTCCCAGCTTTCAGAGACTAGCACACTTGTGTCAGAAAACCAACATTTTTTACACAGTTTTGGCATTTTTCTGGGTCATAGCCTATTTATGTTAAGTTAATGGTAACATGGGTATGAAAGCAATAATGGATCCTGGAAAGCCATACATTTCTGAAAAGTAGACAACATTTTGACTTCAGCAAGGGGTAATTTGTGTATATCCTTCAAGGTTTTTGTATAGAAACTAACAGTTGAAAATAGAAAAAATTGAAAATGAGTTTAAAAATACAGCCATTTGGGCCAACGATTTCACCTGTAACTTCTACTATGTATGACAGATGTTTGAAAGCAAAATACCGTTAGATCCGCAGCATCCTTCTGGTTGTGGACATATATAGGGTTTGTAGGTTCACCAGGAACCCAAGGAACCCAGAGCCAATAACTGAGCTGCATCTTGCAATGTTTTTTTTTGTGTACAGCATACATAGCAATTTATTTGAGAAAATATAAACAGGGAAAAATTGGTATGAAAGTCACCTTTGTATTTCAGTAATGGGAAAAAATATATATAGAGTTTAGAAAAAGTAGCGATTTGCACATCTCCAAAATTGTAGCTACCCGTACCAGCATGTGAATTATAGGTCATTTTTCGAAGTGACATTTTTTTTCTTACACATTGTCTTATATTTGTAAGGAATAAATGCATTAAAAGTCAATAAATAATAACAGGTGCTCTGCAATTTTGTGTTTACCTAAGTCTTCCAAGAAAAATGGTACCACACTTGTGTGGGTAGGTGTAGTGCCCGCGATAGGAAACGCCCAAAACGCAACATGGAAAAAAACACATTTTCACAATTAGAACAGACATTTCTTTTGCAAAGTGCCTAGCTGTAGATTTTAAACCCTAGTTCTGCCTACACCTAGGGAAACCTAGCAAACCTATACATTTTGGCAAACTAGATACCCAGGGGAATCCAGGATGAGGTGACTTGTCTGGCTCTCACCAGGTTCTGATACCCAGAATCCCTTGCAAACCTCAAAGTCTTCTGAGAAAAATGGTACCTCACTTGTGTGGGTAGGCCTAGTGCCCGCGACAGCAAACAACCCAAAACGGAATGTGGAAACACAACATTTGCACAGTGAAAACAGACCCTTTTTTTGCAAAGTGTCAAGCTTTATATTTTGAACCCTAGCTCTGCCGGACTCAGGGAAACCTAGACACCTATACATTTTTGAAAGCTAGACACCCAGGGAAATCACGGATGTGGTGAATTGTCTGGCTCTCAATAGGTTCTGTTACCCAGAATGCCTTGCATACCTGAAAATCTGTCATAAAAAAACACATTTTCCTCAAATTTCTGTGGTGGAAAGCTATGGAATCTACGTGGATCCACAAAATTCCACCCACTCCGCATTCCCCAAAGTGTTCTGAGAAAAATGGTATCTCACTTGTGTGGGTAGGCCTAGTGCCAGCGACAGCAAATGACCCAAAACGCAAAGTGGAAACACAACATTTTCACAGGGAAAACTGACCCATTTTTGCAAAGTGACTAGCTGTAGATTTTGAACCCTAGATCTGCCACCACCTAGGGATACCTAGAAAACCTATACATTTGTGAAAACTAGACATCCAGGGGAATCCAGGATGGGGTGAATTGTCTAGCTCTCACCAGGTTCTGTTACACAGAATCCCTTGCAAACCTCAAAATCTGTAAAAAAAACAAAAATCTGCACATTTCTGTGGTGAAAAGTTCTGGAATATGCATAAATGCACAAAATTCCACCCATCCCCCTCTCCCTGAAGCCTTCTGAGAAAAATGGAACATAGAAACTCCTCATTTTCACAGTGAAAACAGGCACTTTTTTTGCAAAGTGCCTAGCTTTATATTTTGAACCCTAGCTCTGCTGGACACAGGGAAATCTAGAAACCTATACATCTTTGAAAACTAGACACCAAAAGGAATCAAGGATGGGGTGATTTGTCTGGCTCTCAATAGTTCTGTTACCCAGAATGCCTTGCATACCTCAAAATCTGTCAACAAAAAACACATTTTCCTCACATTTCTGTGGTGGAAAGTTATGGAATCTGCATGGATCCACAAAATTCCACACACCCGGCATCCCCCAAAGTCTTCAGAGAGAAATGTTACCTCACTTGTGTGGGTGGAGATAGTGCCCGCAATAGGAAACGGCCCAAAACGCAAAGTGGACACACCACATTTTCTAAATTGAAAACAAACCCTTTGTTTGCAATAAGCCTAGCTGCATATTTTGAACCATGGATCTGCCGGCACCTAGGGAAACAGAGGAAACCTATACATTTTTAAAAACTAGACACCAAGGGGAATACAGGATAGGGTGACTTGTCTGGTTCTCATCACATTCTGATACCCAGAATCTCTTGCAAACCTCAAAATTTGTCCAAAACAACACATTCTCCACTCATTTTTGTGCTGGAAATTTCTGGAATCTACGTGAATCCACAAAATTCCACCCACTCCGCATTCCCCAAAGTCTTCTATGAAAAATTGTACCTCACTTGTGTGGGTAGTCCTAGTGCCCGCAACAGCAAACGGCCTAAAACACAACATGGACATACCACATTTTCACAGTGAAAACAGACCCTATTTTTGCAAAGTGCATAGCTGTAGATTTTGAACCCTAGCTCTGCCAACACCTGTGGATACCTAGAAAACTATACATTTTTTAAAGCTAGACACCCAAGGAAATCAAGAATGGGGTGAATTGTCTGGCTCTCAATAGGTTCTGTTACCCAGAATGCCTTGCATACCTGAAAATCTGTCATAAAAAAACACATTTTCCTCACATTTCTGTGGTGGAAAGTTATGGAATCTACATGGATCCACAAAATTGCACCCACTCCGCATTCCCCAAAGTGTTCTGAGAAAAATGGTATCTCACTTGTGTGGGTAGGCCTAGTGCCAGCGACAGCAAATGACCCAAAACGCAAAGTGGAAACACAACATTTTCACAGGGAAAACTGACCCATTTTTGCAAAGTGACTAGCTGTAGATTTTGAACCCTAGCTCTGCCACCACCTAGGGATACCTAGAAAACCTATACATTTGTGAAAACTAGACATCCAGGGCAATCCAGGATGGGGTGAATTGTCTAGCTCTCACCAGGTTCTGTTACACAGAATCCCTTGCAAACCTCAAAATCTGTAAAAAAAACAAAAATCTGCACAAAATTCCACCCATCCCCCTCTCCCTGAAGCCTTCTGAGAAAAATGGTACCTCATTTGTGTGGGTAGGCCTAGTGCCGGTGACAGGAATGACCCAAAACGAAACAAAGAGACTCCTGATTTTCACAGTGAAAACAGACACTTTTTTTGCAAAGTCCCTAGCATTATATTTTGAACCCTAGCTCTGCCGGACTCAGGGAAACCTAGAAACCTATACATCTTTAAAAACTTGACACCAAGGGGAATCAATGATGGGGTGATTTGTCTGGCTCTCAATAGGTTCTGTTACCCAGAATTCCTTGCATACCTCAAAATCTGTCAACAAAAACACATTTTCCTCACATTTCTGTGGTGGAAAGTTATGGAATCTGCATGCATCCACAAAATTCTACACACCCAGCAACCCCCATAGTCTTCAGAGAGAAATTTTACCTCACCTGTGTGGGTAGGGATAGTGCCCGCAACAGGAAACGGCCCAAAACGCAACGTGGACACACCACATTTTCAAAATTGAAATCAGACACTATTTTTGCAAAGTTCCTAGCTGTATATTTTGAACCCTAGCTCTGCCGGCTCCTAGGGAAATGGAGAAAACCTATATATTTTTTAAAACTAGACACCAAGGGGAATACAGGATAGGGTGACATGTTTGGTTCTCATCACGTTCTGTTACCCAGAATCTCTTGCAAACCTCAAAATTTGTTCAAAAAGACACATTTTCCTCTTATTTTTGTGCTGAAAGTTTCTGGAATCTTCGTGGATTCACAAAATTCCACCCACTCCGCATTCCCCAAAGTTTTCTGAGAAAAATTGTACCTCACTTGTGTGGGTAGTCCTAGTGCCCGCGACAGCAAAGGGCCTAAAACACAACATGGACACACCACATTTTCACTGTGAAAACAGACCCTATTTTTGCAAAGTGCCTAGCTGTATATTTTGAACCCTAGCTCTGCCGGCACCTGTGGATACCTAGAATACTATACATTTTTTAAAGATAGATGCCCAGGGGAATCCAGGGTGGGGTGACTTGTCTGGTAATCACTAGGTTCTGTTACCTAGACTCCCTTGCAAACCTCATAATGTGTCCAAAAAACCTACTTTCCTCACATTTTTGTGGTGGGAAGTTCTGGACTCTGCATGAATGCACAAAATTCCACTCACCCCCCTCTCCCTAAAGCCTTTCGAGAAAAATGGCACCTCACTTGTGTGGGTAGGCCTAGTGCCGGTGACAGGAAATGACCCAAACAAAACATAGAAACTCCTCATATTCACAGTGAAAACAGGCACTTTTTTTGCAGAGTGCCTAGCTTTATATTTTGAACCCTAGCTCTGCTAGACACAGGGAAATCTAGAAACCTATACATCTTTGAAAACTAGACACCAAAAGGAATCAAGGATGGGGTGATTTGTCTGGCTCTCAATAGTTCTGTTACCCAGAATGCCTTGCATACCTCAAAATCAGTGAACAAAAAACACATTTTCCTCACATTTCTGTGGTGGAAAGTTATGGAATCTGCATGGATCCACAAAATTCCACACACCCGGCATTCCCCAAAGTCTTCAGAGAGAAATGTTACCTCACTTGTGTGGGTAGAGATAGTGCCCGCAATAGGAAACGGCCCAAAACGCAAAGTGGACACACCACATTTTATAAATTGAAAACAAACCCTTTTTTTGCAAAAAGCCTAGCTGTATATTTTGAACCCTCGATCTGCCGGCAGCTAGGGAAACAGAGAAAACCTATACATTTTTAAAAAGTAGACACCAAGGGGAATACAGGATAGGGTGACTTGTCTGGTTCTCATCACATTCTGTCACCCAGAATCTCTTGCAAACCTCAAAATGTGTCCAAAATAATACATTCTCCTCGCATTTTTGTGCTGGAAATTTCTGGAATCTACGTGAGTCCACAAAATTCCACCCACTCCGCATTCTCCAAAGTCTTCTGTGAAAAATTGTACCTCACTTGTGTGGGTAGGGATAGTGCCCAAAACAGGAAATGGCCCAAAACGCAACGTGGACACACCACATTTTCACAATTGAAAACAGACCCTTTTTTTCGCAAAGTGCCTAGCTGTAGATTTTAAACCCTAGCTCTGCCGGCACCTAGGGAAACAGAAAACCTATACATTTTTTAAAACTAGACACCAAGGGGAATCCAGGATGGGGTGACGTTTCTGGTTCCCATCAGGTTCTGTTACCCATAATCTCTTGCAAACCTTTAAATTGTGTCTAAAAAAACACATTTTCCTCACATTTCTGTGCTGGAAATTTCTGGAATCTACGTGAATACACAAAATTCAATCCACTCCGCATTCCACAAAGTCTTCTGAGAAAAATGGTACCTCATTTGTGTGGGTAGGCCTAGTGCCGGTGACAGGAATGACCCAAAACGAAACAAAGAGACTCCTGATTTTCACAGAGAAAACAGACACTTTTTTTGCAAAGTCCCTAGCATTATATTTTGAACCCTAGCTCTGCCGGACTCAGGGAAACCTAGAAACCTATACATCTTTAAAAACTTGACACCAAGGGGAATCAATGATGGGGTGATTTGTCTGGCTCTCAATAGGTTCTGTTACCCAGAATTCCTTGCATACCTCAAAATCTGTCAACAAAAACACATTTTCCTCACATTTCTGTGGTGGAAAGTTATGGAATCTGCGTGCATCCACAAAATTCTACACACCCAGCAACCCCCATAGTCTTCAGAGAGAACTTTTACCTCACCTGTGTGGGTAGGGATAGTGCCCGCAACAGGAAACGGCCCAAAACGCAACGTGGACACACCACATTTTCAAAATTGAAATCAGACACTATTTTTGCAAAGTTCCTAGCTGTATATTTTGAACCCTAGCTCTGCCGGCTCCTAGGGAAATGGAGAAAACCTATATATTTTTTAAAACTAGACACCAAGGGGAATACAGGATAGGGTGACATGTTTGGTTCTCATCACGTTCTGTTACCCAGAATCTCTTGCAAACCTCAAAATTTGTTCAAAAAGACACATTTTCCTCTTATTTTTGTGCTGAAAGTTTCTGGAATCTTCGTGGATCCACAAAATTCCACCCACTCCGCATTCCCCAAAGTTTTCTGAGAAAAATTGTACCTCACTTGTATGGGTAGTCCTAGTGCCCGCGACAGCAAAGGGCCTAAAACACAACATGGACACACCACATTTTCACTGTGAAAACAGACCCTATTTTTGCAAAGTGCCTAGCTGTATATTTTGAACCCTAGCTCTGCCGGCACCTGTGGATACCTAGAAAACTATACATTTTTTAAAGATAGATGCCCAGGGGAATCCAGGGTGGGGTGACTTGTCTGGTAATCACTAGGTTCTGTTACCTAGACTCCCTTGCAAACCTCATAATGTGTCCAAAAAACCTACTTTCCTCACATTTTTGTGGTGGGAAGTTCTGGACTCTGCATGAATGCACAAAATTCCACTCACCCCCCTCTCCCTAAAGCCTTTCGAGAAAAATGGCACCTCAATTGTGTGGGTAGGCCTAGTGCCGGTGACAGGAAATGACCCAAACAAAACATAGAAACTCCTCATATTCACAGTGAAAACATGCACTTTTTTTGCAAAGTGCTTACCTTTATATTTTGAACCCTAGCTCTGCTGGACACAGGGAAATCTAGAAACCTATACATCTTTGAAAACTAGACACCAAAAGGAATCAAGGATGGGGTGATTTGTCTGGCTCTCAATAGTTCTGTTACCCAGAATGCCTTGCATACCTCAAAATCGGTGAACAAAAAACACATTTTCCTCACATTTCTGTGGTGGAAAGTTATGGAATCTGCATGGATCCACAAAATTCCACACACCCGGCATTCCCCAAAGTCTTCAGAGAGAAATGTTACCTCACTTGTGTGGGTAGAGATAGTGCCCGCAATAGGAAACGGCCCAAAACGCAAAGTGGACACACCACATTTTATAAATTGAAAACAAACCCTTTTTTTGCAAAAAGCCTAGCTGTATATTTTGAACCCTCGATCTGCCGGCAGCTAGGGAAACAGAGAAAACCTATACATTTTTAAAAAGTAGACACCAAGGGGAATACAGGATAGGGTGACTTGTCTGGTTCTCATCACATTCTGTCACCCAGAATCTCTTGCAAACCTCAAAATGTGTCCAAAATAATACATTCTCCTCTCATTTTTGTGCTGGAAATTTCTGGAATCTACGTGAGTCCACAAAATTCCACCCACTCCGCATTCTCCAAAGTCTTCTGTGAAAAATTGTACCTCAGTTGTGTGGGTAGGGATAGTGCCCAAAACAGGAAATGGCCCAAAACGCAACGTGGACACACCACATTTTCACAATTGAAAACAGACCCTTTTTTTCGCAAAGTGCCTAGCTGTAGATTTTAAACCCTAGCTCTGCCGGCACCTAGGGAAACAGAAAACCTATACATTTTTTAAAACTAGACACCAAGGGGAATCCAGGATGGGGTGACTTTTCTGGTTCCCATCAGGTTCTGTTACCCATAATCTCTTGCAAACCTTTAAATTGTGTCTAAAAAAACACATTTTCCTCACATTTCTGTGCTGGAAATTTCTGGAATCTACGTGAATACACAAAATTCAATCCACTCCGCATTCCACAAAGTCTTCTGAGAAAAATGGTACCTCACTTGTGTGGGTAGGCCTAGTGCCAGCGACAGCAAACGGCCTAAAACGCAACATGGACACACCACATTTTCACAGTGAAAACAGGCCCTTTTTTTGCAAACTTGCCTATCTGTAGATTTCGATCCCTAGCTCTGCCAGCACCTGTGCATACCTATAAACCTATACATTTGTTAAAACTAGACACTTTGGGGAATCCAGGGCAGGGTGACTTGTCTGGTGTTGCAGCGTGGAACATCAAATTCCCCCTTCGTCACAGGCCAAATATCTCAACAGCAAATTCACTCAAAGACATTCATTGGTGGGGCCCATGACGCCAATACTCACACTCAGTTGATCTGTTTTCCTAGAGGAATAAGCTTCCAAATGCTGACATGAAAGGAATATCTATACCTTACTCTAAATACATTGACTTCCCCTAAGATATTCCTCTCATAAGGAGATGAATCATTTAGTTGTTCTCTATGGTTTAGTGATAATCATTTATCTACTTTATACATACTAAACTAAACACTCTTCTTTAAATAATCGACACAACACATTTGTCAATTAATCAAATATTCTTTATCTAAGAAATATTGCAAAAATCGTTAGAAATCATCATCAGCATTTCAGAGCATCATATTTACGTAAGTCGTCCTCTAAGTCAGTCAGGTCAAAAGAATTTTATTCAGCAAAGTTAGGCCGCAATTCAGTCTCTCAAAGATTCAGGATAACAGCTGTCCAGCAGTGTCACCGTCCTCTCCGTCAGCATAACGTCAGGAAATCGAGTTCGTCAAAGAAGAGCGTTTTTTAGTTCAATTCCCTACCTACTTTTATAATGAAAATAATGTCAAAAAGCATCAAGATCGGGGTTTAGAATGTCCTGATTGGTGTACTTGGGGTCGTGAGGTAAAGTTCTCAGGGCATCTGTGAGATGAACTCATCGCACTTGCTGGTTCCGGTTTTTAAATCGGTCATTGTCTTTGGTACTGGCGACGTTCCCGGAGAGACCTTGAAGGGTACATGTTCTCCCGGGGTCAGGTCCAGGCCACTGCTGCTGGCGGTGACGCATGTGCACTTCACCAAGAACCTTGTGTTTGTTAGGGCAGTCAAATTCAACGTCTCATTCAGCCATCTTGTCTAGGCCGAAATGGTCAACTTAAGCAAAAGAAACACAAAAACGTATTTAAAACATAGAAATGGCTAATAATATGTTATCCCTTCGCTAATACCCATATGTGTGTGTATTTATCTAGCAAAAGCAACACTCAAAGCGGTTTATACTCACTTAATAAAGCACAAATCACAAATACATCACCAAGGCAACATATATCATGCAATTTTCTAATTTTCTACTATTAGAATGCGTACATAAGTTAGTTTACAAATAATATAGCCATGCAAATTGCAATTCCCTCGTGTAATTCTTTGTTAATATGATTGATAAATCTTCCACTGTAAACCAATTAATAAGATTACTATTAGTTAAATATTCAGATTAATATAAACATGCAGAATGAGGGGGTATACAAAATGTTGAACTACCCGCTCCATCACTGGTTCTCACTAGGTTCTGTTACCTAGAATCTCTTGCAAACCTCAACATTTGTCCAAAAAATTAATTTTCATCACATTTCTGTGGTGGAAAGTTCTGAAATCTATGTGGATCCACAAAATTCCACTCACCCCGCATTCCTCAAAGTCTTCTGAGAAAAATGGTGCTCACTTGTGTGGGTAGGCCTAGTGCCCGCAACAGGAAATTGCCCAACACGCAACATACAACCACCACATTTTCACAGTGAAACAGACACTTTTTTTGCAAAGTACCTACCATTATATTTTGAACACTAGCTCTGGTGGCCTCCAGGAAACCTAGCGAACCTGTACATTTTTAAAACTAGACTTCCAGGGGAATCAAGGATGGGGTGACTTGTCTGGCTCTCATCAGGTTCTGTTACGCAGAATCTCTTACAAACCTCAAAATTTGTCCAAAAAACCACATTTTTCTCTCATTTCTGTGGTGGAAAATTCTGAAATCTACTTGTGTCCACAAAAATTCCATCCACTCTGCATTCCCCAAAGACTTCTTAGGAAAATGGTACCTCACTTGTATGGGTAGGCCTAGTGCCCGCAACAGCAAATGGCCCAAGACGCAACGTGGACACTCCTCATTTTCACAGTGAAAACTGACCCTTTTTTTGCAAAGTGCCTAGCTGTATATTTTGAAACCTAGCTCTGCCGGCACCTGGGGATACTGAGCAAACCTATTCATTTTTTAAAACTAGACACTCAGGAGAATCCAGGACGGAGTGACTTGTCTGGTTCTCACCAAGTTCTGTTACCCGGAATCCCATGCAAACCTAAGAATTTGTCCCAAAAAATACATTTTCCTCTCATTACTGTGGTGGAAATTTCTGGAATCTGCGTGGAACCACAACATTCCACCTACCCCACATTCCCCAAAGTCTTCTGAGAAAAATTGTTCCTCACTTGTGTGAGTGGGTCATGTGCCCACAACAGGCATGGGCCCAAAATGTATTGAGGAGACATCAAAATTAACTATAACAAAACAACCTGGTTTTGCTAAGGGAGTCCCATGAGTATTTGGCCCTGGGCTCTGCGGCCATCTTGGGAAACCTACCAAACCCACACATTTCTGAAAACTAGACACCCTGGGGAGTTTAATAAGCTATGGCTTGCATGGATCCCCTAACGTTTCCCTACCCAGAATCCCCTGCCAACCTCCAATTTGACTGAAAAAAATCACTTTTTCTATACATTTTTGCTTGGGATTAGTGTGCCAGCACAAATGTCAGACCACCCAGCGTTCCTCTTGTTCTCCCAAGTAAAATTATATCTCACTTGTGTGGGTGGGCCAAATGCCTGTGACTGGGAAGAGCCCAAAACATAGGGACTAAGGTTATAGCACCGAGAATTCTAAGTGCCACATTTTTTGAAAAATACGTTTTTAGCCAATTCTGCATTGGACAGCCACACAAGTGAGCTATCATTGTACAAAATATGTAATTTTGATGTCTCCATAATATGTTTTGGGGCCTTCCCTACCGCGGGTACTTCGCCCACCCACACAAGTGAGGTACCATTTCTATTCAGGATACTTGGGGAAATGCTGGGCAGTAGGAAATGTGTTGTTTCTTTCTGAAGCATGAAAAGTTTGGCACAGTAATGCAAGGAAAATGTGACAATCACATTTTGAGGTTTGCAGGGCATTGTGGATAGGATAACTTGTTGGGATCCACAAGAGACACATCACCATGTTCTCACATGGGTGTTTTTAGTTTATTACAATATCTACAGTTGGTAGGTTTTTCTTAGATGGAATGTACACCTTGGTAGAGATACAAAAAAGACAAATACTACTGCACAAACATCTATTCCTCAAGCACACACTCATACTGGTTGTATTTGGTACAAGGGCGAGTGATAGATCAGTATATAACATTTTATGAACAAGCAATTTCACAAAAATATAATGCACCGTCAACAATTGAAAGGACAAAAAACGGAACCAGTGACTCACAGCTCGTGAGCTGTAAAGCCACGTCTAGGCCGCTACCCTTTTACAGGACATTCACACACCTTTTGTATGTGATACACACAAGACCATTCACACCACCAGGCATAGAACTAACACATTACAACAATCGCAAAAAATGACAAGGTACACCCTGCTTGAGAAAGACAGAAAAGACAAATATTACTGCAGAACCATTTATTCCTCAAGTACACATACATACCGGTTGGATTTGGCACAAGGGTGAGTGATGGTTCAGTATATACAATTGTATAAACAAGAAATTTCACAAAAATGAATGCACTGTTAATAATTGAAAGGACAAGAAACTGAACCATTGTCTCTCAGATCTTGAGCTGTAAAGCCATGACAAGGCACCGACCTCTTTACAGGCCATTCATACACCACCAGACGCGGGCCCATCACATTACAACACTCACACCAGCAGACAGCGCCATTCATGGGGCCCATCACTTTCACACGCCCACATTCCTGACACAGCAACCACACCAGCTGATGGATTACGCGGACTGGCGTTTGTCTAGCAGTGTGTTTGGTGAACAGCAGCAAGTCACTACTCACACACCACCAGCCAAGTGCCAGTCCACGCACATCACCAACCACGCACCAGTCCATGCACACTGCCAGCTGAGCGCCAGTCCATGCACACCGCCAGCCAAGTGCCAGTCCACACACACAGCCAGCCAAGCGTCATCCTACACACACTGGCAGCCAAGCACCAGTCCATTCACACCACCAACCAAGCAGCAGTCCACGCACAGCACCAGCCATGCGCCAGTCCACGCTCACCACCAGCCAAGTGCCAGTCCACCTACATCACCAGCCAAGCACCAGTCCACGCACACCACCAGCCAAGCATCAGCCTACACACACTGCCATCACATTTATGTTTTTTTATACAAAAAAGAAAACACAAACAAATTGTAAATAGATACAAATCTACTAACACAAAATCTGAAACGAACTACATTGCACAAATGCCAACCTGAAATTGAACAAAAAATATAAAACAATACAGACTAGGCAGTTCACTTTACCACTCATTGATGCTCCCAAAAATTATTTTGCGTGTGGTACATTCTAAAACAAGCAGGCACACACAGCGCTCAGTTAGAAGGACACTTGGGATAGTACATACAAGTCTCCATCTGTGTTCCTCTTTGCCAACAGACTCTACATCTCCTACTGGGAAAGTCTTTTGAGGGTGTGGGAGGAATGTGATCAGGAAAGTGGCAATCTTTCAATCTAGCCACATCTTCCACCACTCCAACTCTAGGTACACTTGCCTGTTCAAAACAACAAGGCTGCCTATTATAGACTCCTGAAACTTAGCTAAAGTAATCTTTGATTCAGGACAACAATCCTTGAATACAACAAAAGCATTGCAAGTTGCTAAGTGGAAAAGATGGATAGCCAACTTCTTATACCAAATGTAAGCCATACGAAGAGCAGTGTAAGGTTTCAACCTCTGATCTACTCTATCAACACCACCCATGTGCGTATTATAATCTAAAATGCACACAGGTTTGCGCGCTTCAGCAACCTGACCCCAGACAGTCACAAGTGAAGTGCTTTTATCATGGATGGTAGTCAGCATGTAGACATCTCTCCTGTCTGAAAACTTCACAGCTAGAAGTTCCTTGCTACGCACTGCACTGCACTGTCCCCGCACAAGATTTTGACAAACAAGTTTGTTGTGATGTGCTTATTATCTATACACTCTCCCTACTCTGGCTCTCTGCCTGCCTGCTCAGCCTTTGATGAGGTTTGATAGAATGTTGAGGGTGGTTGGGATTCTAGTGTGATCAGTTGGTGAGAAGGGGCTGAGCAGGGAGGACGCTGCTCCTGGTGGGGCATTAAGAAGGAACAGAACATCTTCCTGTAACATGTAACTAATGATTTGGACTGAAGAATAAATCATCTTTCATTATTACAAGACCATGCCTGCGCCCATTCATTCCTTTTAACACTGGCGACGAGTTAAAGAACCTGCGTGTACCTTCAAGGAGTTTGGACTTATGAAACTGAAGGGCCTACTTTGGATGAACTTGGAACTGAAGAAGCGCTTAAAAAAAAAAAAGAAGTAACCTTGCACTCCACAAGCCCCACCAGTGACCATAAGACCGGTCAGCCCTGTCGTGGATGTGCCAGATGATGGACTTGGCTGAGTGTTTCCCCGATTGACGGTGGTTTTGGACATTTCTGACTATCTGGGAACGGTCAGCTCTAGCCTGGGCCTGCCGATTTCTGCATGTTTTTACGGTGAAGCCAGCTCTTGCTACATGATCCTTGCATTGGACTGATTAACTTAGTACAATCTGCATTGGGAGATCATCATCTGTTTAGCGAACAGACTACTGATTTGGAATGAGAGTGAGATTGCTACTTTAATTGGTAACTGCTGTCATCAGACTTTTTGGCTTAATCTATGTTCGGATTTGTAATTCGTTTTTTTTTTGACAGTGCAACCGAAGGGAGCTTGTTTGAGCCTCCTGAGACTGAGTTTTACGTAAGTTGCTGTGGAGGACTAGCACTGCCCATTTGATTTTGTCCGGCAGCTGGTGTGTCTCTGGCGGAAACAGAGAGCGTTATTGGCGTTTATTTGGCAAGAGAACAGAAGCTCACGTCAGGAGGGACATTTTTTTGACTTTTTACGGAGGAATTACGCTGGAGCCTGGTGGTTGCTGCGTTACATTATGGACGCTGTCATTTTCAAATTCAAAAAAGTCACGTTACAAGTAATGCGCACGCTTACCTGTGAGTAGGTCTATCGCGTGCAGCCTTCTCATCACTCACGGAATTGTCAGAGTGACGCACTGCTCCTCTCATTCACAGTGATGCTGCCCAGTGACGCCTGTATGCAGATACGCGCCGGTAGCCACCCGGCGTGGCGTCATGAAGCGTGCTGCCATTTTGAGTTTGGCTGACTGGAGTTCCTGTTTGCCAACCACGTTTTTCGTGTGTTTTGTCTGCCGGAATAAAGTATTTTTTTCAAAACCAGATGGAGTTGGGGGACAACGTTGTACAAACAGTGAAGTCATTAAAGTTTATGTGTTGTACAGCGGTAATATTGGAGGTTCTGGTTTCAAGGCTCTGTCAGAGTGGTGGTGACTTTATCCACAGTTACGGGTGAGCAAACAGAGACATTTTGAAGATTCTTTTCGTCTTTGCTTGCCAAGAAGTGGACTTTTAACTGTAGCAAGCATCTGTTTTTCTAAGACACTGTGGGACAGAGGTGGCCCTCGGGTGAGAAGTCGCTCACTGGTCACTTTTGTGTTAATTTATTATTGCACTTCGTTTTTTTCTATTACTGTGATTGTTTCTCATGCCTATGAAACTGTGTTTTGTTTTCTTGTGGCCAGTTTTTCTTGGGTTCATCCAGGACATACTGGTTTTGCTATGTTGCCCTGAATTGTATGGGGTTGAAGGTTAACCTGTGTTTGTATAGGGTTAAAGGATACCCTAGATGGTCTAGAGTCACCCTTTTGGGTGTGTCTTGGGTTAAGGGATACCCTAAAATTTGTCATGGGTTATGTATATCCATAGTGTTTTGCGAGTGTGTTTTTGGGGTTAAGGGATACCCTAAATTTGTCATGAGTTATTGTTACTCATAGTTATCGCAAGAGTGTTTTAGGGTTAAGGGATACCCTGATTTGTCAGTTAGAGTTACCCATAAAGTATTTTGGGTTTAAAGGTACCCTATGTTGGTTAGGGTTAAGGGATTTAGTCTTAGATCTGTCTTATTGGTAGATCCGTTTTTGTCTTAGTTGTGCAGTTTAGGGTTGTAGATCCCTGTTCTGCCTGTCTTGTGTCTTTTTATGAGGCACAATGGGTACGTTGTGGGGTGTAGTGTAGTGTCTTGTACCCATAGTTGTAGTCTGAGTTTTCATGCTAGTTTTGCAATTTTGTTTTTGATCATTATCAGGGGAAGGATGGTGTTTAATGTTTTGGTTATTCATCTTCCTTTTCTACTAAATGTGTGTTAAATTTATTTTCATGCATTTTACTGTTTATGATCATTATCGCTGGGGGGGTGATGTTTAATTAGTTGTTATTAATGCATCCTCCTATGCTCAGTGAGTGTTGTATCATCTTAACACATGTTGATTGTTTTCAAATATTATAAGGGGGGAGATGTGTTGTGATGTGCTTATTATCTATACACTCTCCCTACTCTGGCTCTCTGCCTGCCTGCTCAGCCTTTGATGAGGTTTGATAGAATGTTGAGGGTGGTTGGGATTCTAGTGTGATCAGTTGGTGAGAAGGGGCTGAGCAGGGAGGACGCTGCTCCTGGTGGGGCATTAAGAAGGAACAGAACATCTTCCTGTAACATGTAACTAATGATTTGGACTGAAGAATAAATCATCTTTCATTATTACAAGACCATGCCTGCGCCCATTCATTCCTTTTAACAAAGTTCTTTTGAGAAACCTTTACAATTAGAGCAGATTGTGCCACAAGCAACAGTGTCCACTTTGGCCAATTCTCTGAACAACTGCACACCAGTGTAGAAGTTATCGACATATAAATGGTGACCTTTCTTAAAAAGTCATCTACCAAGTTCCCACACAATATTCTCAGTCACTCCAAAAGTGGAAGGACAACCAGGTGGGTCAATTTCGGAAACCCTACTGGTGTATATCCTGAAATTAGAGACATATCCAGTCATACTGTCACACAGCATATACATCTTAATTCCATAGCGTGCCCTCTTACTAGGAATGTATTGCCTAAAAACCATGCGGCCCTTGAACAAGACCAAAGACTCATCCACTGCTATTTCTTTCCCTGGAGCACAGATCTCAGAAAATCGATCTGCATAGTTTGATCAATGACAGACCAAACTTAAAAAGACGGTACAATCAGGGTGATCTTGTGGCCCTGCTAAACCATTATTGACAAAATTCAGCATCCAAAGCAGAAGCAAATATCTTTCACGACTCATGACTGCCGGAAATGTAGCTGTAGCCTTCAAGGGACTAGTAGACCAATAGGAAGACATTGAAGGCTTCCTTAGCAAGCCCATCAAAAAAGTTAACCCCAAGAACTTCTTCAACTCATCCAGATTTGTAGGAGTCTAGCAGGCAGGTCTAGAGTGGGGCCTGAGGCTGGCACTGTTATCTCTCAAATACTGTTTCGCATACAAATTAGTCTGCCTAACAATCTCTGCCAAAAATACATCGTCCATAAACAACTGAAAAAGATTTATCGGCATAATGTTTTCAGTATTCACTCTATACCCTGGAACACCAGTAAAGTCTGGCAATGCCGGCTGCACCATGCCTGGGACAACCCAGAGGTCAGCACTTCCAACGCGGAGATTTGCAACCCTAGGCTGCAGGCCGGATGCCTCTTGCTGCACTATCGGCACATCAATGTCCTCTAAAACAGACATTTCATCCACACTAGGAATAGCTTCATCCGCACTGAGAGTAGCGTCATCATCCGATGATTCGTCGTGGACAGAAAGCTCACTGCCTGAATCTTTTACTCCCTCCTCTGCCTCAGATGCAGAGTCAGTCTCTGAACCATTGTCAGAGGAAGACTCAAAAAACATACAAATAGCATGCTGAGCAGTAATCCTGCCGCTAGCCATAATCCTTACTAAGAAAGGAGGCTGCAAAAACAAGTCAACAACAACCAATACTGTGCAAAATAGGTAGGTAAAAAAAGTGTGCCTTTATCACAAAAATCTATATACTCAAAAACTATATGATTCACCAGCAAGAGACAGCTACACTCACCAGCATCTACTCTGCAGGGACACAACAAAATCCAACGATATCCCACTAGAAAGAAAAGAACAAAACCAATTTCTCACAAGACAGCAAAATACACATCAAGCACAAATGCAAAAAGTTTTCCACACTCAATAAAACAGAAGCTAAACATTCAGCTATTAATACACCATTTACAAAAAGACATTCATGCAGGGAAATGAAACTCATTTAGAGTAAATAGTACAAAAAACATTTTCTTACCAAACACATTCAACTACACAAACTGCAGAGCCACCAGTGATGAAACCGCAACCTGGAACAACAGTCAAAAGCCTCAAACTAGAACAAAAAGGAGAAGTAAAACATTACAATCTCATTTCACAAGAAATAAAACAATTAACAATATAACATGCTATGTCACTACTCAAATGGCCAATCTACCACCAAGGGGGGACAGAAAAAAAGCCAAAATAAATGATAACTCATGCTCTATCCCATTGGGGCAACTCTTACCCAAGGGGCCTTGCCACATATCCCTGGTGCAAGTGGGTGTTCTACTCCCCCAAGGGCAGATGGGTCTTCAAATAGGGCTGACCCCCCCGGTGGGGGTGGAGGGGGACAGAAACTAGCCACAAATATAAAAAAAATAGGGACAATCCTTTCCTAAGGGATTACCTCCATGCACTACAAAAACAAATCACTGGCTTTAGTGAGGTTTTCTGCCCCCTTGGGGACAGAAAGGCACAAAGACAGGGCTGATCTGTCCCCGGGGGGGTAGAAAATTAATAGACAAATGGTACCCCCTTGGAAGTAACCCTTGTCCATAAAAAAACAATAAAAAATCAATGGATTTAGGGATTGAGACTCTTTTCTGCCCCCCCACCCCCGGGGCAAATTGGCCTAAAACACGGGCCAAACTGCACCCAGGGGGAGCAGAAAACAGCCAAAAGTGCCTCAAAAAACATTATGGGCGCTCCTTGACTAAGGGATCCCCTCATGCCCAATATAAACAATCCCTGGCTCTAATGGGGCTTTCTACCCCCCCCCCCCGGGGACAGAAAGGTCAGAAAACCGGGCTGATCTGTCCCCAGGGGGGGCACGAAAATACATTGACAGTTGTTACCGCCCCCTTGGAATCAGCCCTTGACCAAGGGGTCGCTTCCATCAAAAAAAACAATCACCAGATTCAGTGATTGTTGCTGTTTTCTGCCCCCCTGGGGTAGATTGGCCTATAAAATGGTCCAAACTTCTCCCAGGGGAAGCAGAAAACAGCCACCATTGCCCAAAAAAATGGGGTCCGATCCTTGCCCAAGGAATTGTGCCCAATCCTAATATAAATTAATCCCTGGCACTAGAGGGTTGTTCTGCCCCGCTGGGGTCAGAAAGGCAAAAAAAAGGGCTGATCTGTCCCCGGAGGGGGAAGAAAATACATTGACAGATGTTACCCCCCCTTGGAAGCTACCCTTGTCCAAGGGGTCGCTTCCATTATAAAACAAAAAAACAATCACTGCTTTAAGTCATTGTTGCTGTTTTATACCCCCCCCCCCGGGGGTAGATTGGCTAAAAAAGCAGGCCAAACTTCCCCCAGGGAAAGCAAAAAACAGCAGCTACTGCTCCAAAAAATGGGGTGCAATCCTTGCCCAAGGGATCGCCGCCAATCCTACTTTAAAATCATCCCTGGCTCTAGTGTTTTTTTCTGCCCTCAAGGGGGGCAGAAAGGCCAAAAAACCCAGCCGATCTGTCCCTGGGGGGCAGAAAACTCTTTTTTATTATGCTCCTTTAGGAAGCGACCCTTACCCAAGGGGTCGGTTCCTTTAAATAAAAAATAAAACCCTGGTGCCTAGCGGGGGCATTCCTGCTGCATGATTGGAACACCATGCACGATCGTGCAGTGGGAATGCCCTGAAAAAAGACATAAGGGGAGAGGAAAAACTCTTTCCTCTCCCCTAATGCCTCAATGCTTCCCGATTTGCCCCCCCACCCCACCGGAGCAAGGAAACTTACAGTTTTCCTGCTGGACACCTGGAAGCAAATGGCTTTCAGCGCGTCCGGCTGCTCCTGATGACGTTGGCGCGTGCTGTGCACGCTGACGTCTTGGGATTACCCAGGGTCGGGCTGCCATCCCCCTTTGTGGGGGCTAGATGGACTGCCCATGGGGGGAGCACCAGTGATCCCCCCATGGGTGGGTGTCCTGAAGGAATGGTTCCGTCATGAGCACACACCCACCGTGGCTCATGACGGAATCACTCCCTCATGAGCATAGAAGAGGTTAATAGTAAGAGACATTGTGACAGTGTATGCTCTATCTTGTCTATGATTATAACAAATACCATACCACCATGCTTGAAAGGAGATATGCAGAGCATTCTTCCAATTTTTAGTAATCTGTTGAAATGCAACAGCAATTAATAGGTTTACAATTTGTATATTAAAAGTACAACAATGCCAATCATCAGAAAGACTACCTAAAAATAAATTAGTAAAGGAGAATGGTATATGTGTATAAAAAGAGAGTTAATTTGTTTCCACACTTGGAACTGAAATTGAGAGGTGGTGGGCCATTCAAATAAAATACGTTTAACATCAGAAATTGGTGCAGAACAGGACCAACCAGAAAATGAAGTGGTGCTATCAAATTGTATTAAAGAAACATGAGTGATTAGAAGGTGGTTGTAAACATAAAAGAGCATTTCAGTTGTTTTGACAGCATAGGATGTCTTGCAAATTTTAAGACATAATTTGTTCCACAAAGGAATTGGAACAGAGGTGTGAAGATCTGCTTCCCATTGTAATTCTCAGGGTTGATTTTTGTTGATCGACAGGGGGAGAGGTAAGGTTGATATATATGAGAAACAGCAGGGGCAGTTAGCAGTAATGTTGGTATAGGTGAAATAGGAAGAGAGTAAATGGGTAATGAGTTAAGTGAAAGGTATGTGGTAAATGGATTGAGCTTGCGAAAAAAAGGTAGGTGAATGGTTATGTATCAATTTATGAGTCCATAATATACCTTTATCTCTCCAGGCTTTCCAAAAGATAGTTATATTATTAATTTTAATTAATGTATTATACCAGATACAGGATTGAAAGAATTGATCTAGAAGTGAGAGAGAGGTAACATAAAATGGACGTAATATTCTGCACGCATTTCTGAGAATAGGAATAGACATTGAAGAAGAGCATTGACCAAAGGACAACAATTCTTGATAAGAAAAAGGTTGACTAAAAGATAACTCCAATTCTAACCACAAGGGAGTTGGAATTGTGGGTGGGCCATC
The DNA here is from genome assembly GCF_964204655.1 of Triturus cristatus. NCBI lineage: Eukaryota > Metazoa > Chordata > Amphibia > Caudata > Salamandridae > Triturus > Triturus cristatus. The sequence goes on along the minus strand of NC_140590.1, from coordinate 1,106,611,494 downwards.
TTGAAAATATATTGACTGTTTTAAAAAGAAAGTATTTTGATAAGACTGAAAATTAGGAAAATGAACTCCCCTTGCTGCTTTTGCCTTTGTAATTTGGACAAAGATATACAATGCTTTTTATTATTCCATAAAAATGAAGTGAGAATAAAATATGTTTTAAAGTAGAAGTGGGAAAGCTAATTGGATTTGCAGAGAGATAGAAAAGAATGATGGATACTTACATTATCTTAATAGAATCTAACCTACCCCACCAGGGGAGAGATAGTGGATTCCATTGTGAAGTAAGGTTAGATAAAGTAGACAGTAACATGGTAGTGTTGAGTGATATAGTGTATTTTATAGAGGTAGTGAACAAAAGGCCCAAATATTTAATGTTGTTGGCTTGCAAAAAAAGATGGAAAGAAGAAATCATGTTTGATACACCATTTGTTAAATGGCAGGATTTCACCTTTGTTAGAATTGTGAGGCAAACGTTTAAACTGTGTTTAAACAGGGCTGTAAGGAAGATCCAGGAGATGCCATATATAAAAGAATATCATCAGCTTAGACTGAAAATTAAAGTTGTTTATCTCCATGTTTGAATCCTTGCATGGCACTATGTTATCGAATTTTAGATAGAAAAGGTTCAAGAGCCAGAATAAAAAGAAGAGGTGATAGGGGACAGCCTTGTCGTACACCTCTGTGTTAAAGAAAAGGAGAGGAGATTAGACCATTGACAAATATAAATGTGAAAGAATATAAAAGGGAGACTAAGTTAATTAACTTTTTCCCAAAACCAAACCATGAAGGTGTAGAAAATAAACATTTCCAGTGGATCCAATCGAAAGCTTTCTCAGCATTCAAGTATATGGCTGCTAAAATATGTTTATAAGCTTCAGATTTACTCAGAACATCTAAGAAAAGCCTGGTATTGTCTGAGAGTTTCCTACCTTTAACAAAAACCAGCATGTTCACAATCAATTAAATTAGGTAGGAGAGGATCAAGGGGTAACTCCAGAATCTTGGCAAAAATCGTATAATCAGAATTAACTAAGGAAATAGGTCTTTAATTTTGCATAACGTATGATCTTATTATCTTTTGGTATTAGGCATATTAAGGCTTCTTTAAATGTCCCAGTAGCAGAATTAGAGGAAGTAAAGAAAGTCAAATGTCATAATATCAGAATCAAGGGAAGAAAAATCAGTGTTTAAATCAAATTCTGATGGATAGAAGAAAGATATGAGTTGGTATCAGATTGGAGAGGATCTAACTTTGGCATATCTAGATTTTGATGGAATTTAGTAAATTCATTGTCTCTAAAAAGAGGCATGGAATCATCTTTTAATATGGTTTCTCTTTTAGTTCTCTCTTTTTTAATTTTAAGACAATTTGCTAAGAGTTTACCTACTTTATTTTGACCAGCATGGTATCTCGAAGTAGATTTGAGGAGATATATAATGGCTTCCTCCTTCTACTAATCTGCCCCCCCACGCAGAAGGAGTATTACCACACAGAACAAGGGCTTCCCACTTCATGGCTGGACCACACATGATTCCTGAAGGAAACAGCGCATACTCTATTCATTGCCTCCCCAATTTATCTAGAAGTTCCTCTAAAACCTGAATTTCTTCTAACCTCCCCCCCCTAATAATTCCCAGGAGACAAAGGAATGGCCCAAGCTGATCTCTACCCTCCGCTACCTCCCCTATCCTCTCTACCCTCACTCTCCTCCACAACCCTCTACCATCTGCTGATGATACCCACTATGACAAAGCCACTCTAGGGACTCAGACTAAAGCTGCCAGCCAGAACATACCCATCCCATTATCTACCTCCCAGCTCCTAGCCACCCATACACACCACACCACCGCCCCCACATATATCAGACCCCACAGCAGCAATACTACTCTCAGTCCTCCCTGCTCTCTGATCCTATATCCCCCTCCCCATCACCCCTCTGAACAAAACTCTCTCAAAACCCAGTTGTACCTCACTACCAAACTACAATACATTATCGTAGCAATCAAAAGTATCCTACAACTAGCTGAGAACTTTCTCTCCAAACTTACCCATCTTCATCACTCTCTAATGACAGTAAACAACATGATTAAAACCATCCCCCTGACTCTGAACAATCGACTATTACACACACGCAAACTCCCCAACTACCTAACGGACTTGGAAATACAAACCCTTTTACAACTATACAATACTCCTAGTTTCCCCTCAACAAACTAAGAAGATTGCAACTACCTAACGGACCAAGAAATACAAACCCTTCTACTGTCATACAAAACTCCTACTTGCCACAACGCAGATGAATAAGAGTTCTATATTCTCCCAGTCCCTATCAACCCAAATAGAACATCCGATCCAACCCACAGAGGAATAAACCTGAACAACCTCCAATCCTTAACTCCTTATCCCAAAACTCAGGAGCCAACTTTAAAGCACTCCTCAAAACCGATCTACTGCCTTCTTCTAAACTGCCACTTAGTCCTAAAACACGCCTCTGACATTGCCGACCTCACCCTGAACTTGAAAATGGACATAACCACCCTCACGGAAACTTGGCTCAATGAATCGTCCTCACCGCGCATAGACCTGCTACTCCCCACAGACTACAACAATATCAGACTAGACAGACTTGCCAAAAAGGGCAGAGGAATAGACAGACGTCACAAAAATGGTGGAGGAATAGCCTGCATACATCGATCCGACATCACCATCTCGAAGTTTCACTCCAAATCCCTGGACTCCTGTGAATACCTAGGGATCTCAGTCATGTCTTCAGCTAACCAATCCACCAAACTACATATCTTCTACCATCCACCAGGTATGAATGCAATATTCACAGACCAACTTATGGAAATCATTAGTAATCATTCCAACAACATATTACTTGGCGACTTCAATCTCCACTGGGAAAACCCCCTAGACAAGCAGGTCAACACCCTCAAGACCTTCCTAGCCGACCATTCCCTGATACAAGCTATCTCTAAGCCTACTCACTCTAAGGGTTCTACTCTTGACTAGCTCATCTTCAAACACAATATGATTGATGCTATCTCGATCACCCCATGTGACTGGTCAGACCATCACATTATCACCTTCCAAATTCCCGCCACTAACAAGAAAACTGTCCCGCAGCAAAGCAAGGCTAAAAAATGGATAAGAGACACAAAAAACCTTAACTGGAAAAACTTAGCCTCCCAATGTGAGAAAGCTCTCATTCCCCCAACAACATGTCAGATGTCAATGACCTCACCGCTCATTACAACTCCACAGTGACTAAAATCTTGGATCAAGTTGCCCCACTAAAACTCAAAAGAATTCCGGACAAAGACAAAAACCCATGGTTCAACAGAGTCCTGAATGAAGAAAGACATAAACTTAGATCATCGGAATGGAAATGGAGACAACATCCTTCTCCACTCCATCTTAAACTACTGTGGAAAGACAGAAACTTCTATAAGAAAAGTATTTTAAAATCCCCAAAGACTGCAGATCTGAGCTAGACAATGCAAAAAATAGACCAATGAAACTCTTTGAAATTCTCAAAGAACAATCCGACAAATTGGCCAAATCCACATTCTTGACCGCAAAATCACAGCTTACTAGTGCAGAATTTTCCTCATTCTTCACAGCAAAAATGAACTCCCTCAAACTCGAGCTCAGCATGGCTGCAATTAACTCAGCCACCCCAAAGACCACTCAAGTTGTAAACCTTGAACTACCTCTTCCCAAAAATTACTCTCACTGGTCCTCTTGTAGGATTCTGTTTGTTCATACAATGTAATGTTAGCACAATGTATCTATGATGTTTAATCAATATGAAGTCGCAGTTTGTTATTCATGTGCTGCAACCCACTGAGCTATATTTGTAATGTGCAAGCTTCAGGTATATAGAATTGTTTCTGTAATGTGGAAGCTTTTATATTATTCTTGCCTTCTCAGTAAGAGACCTGTTATGCTACATTGCTTTCCTCCAGTTAAGTCTATAATATGGATGTTTCTGTATGTTTCTGTTATAAGAAATAGAGGCTTGTTAATGGCAGAAAGACCTCTGATGCAGACACTTGTTCTGCAGCTCCGAGCATGGCACAGTTCCCCCCCTCTTGGAGCGAGATTTACTGAGAGCAGCTGAAAGTGAACTGTCTCTGAGGCCCAAGGCCGTGTCTGGCCTTGAGCCTATGATAAGCACATTCTTGTAAGTCCCTGTTCCTGTACTCCCATGCCTGAGATAGAACAGGGAGGCACCTTCCTGACCTTCCCAGCTCTGAGCTAATTATGTGTGCCATATATGGACCTTCCTTTCTCTCTGAGCCAACTTGTAGATTTCCATGTGCTGACTTCATGTGTTCACTGAAAGTATATCTGTCTGGTTTTGACTGTAAGTTGTCAGTCTTCCTCGGCGCACCTGATGGGTGAGGGTCGATGAGGCTCCTCTATATAGAGTTCTATTGTGGTCAAATAAACGCTTGAACCTTCTACGTTGCCAACTGCTTATTATTTAACTTAACATTGCGGGCCACTGGTAAGTGTGGCCCTTGGGATAATTTCTAGATTACTTCACTCTTTCAAACTGTATGATCTCAATGACATCACCAAAACCTTAACAACTATCAAACTCAACAACCACTTCAACGATTCAGTCCCCTCAAATTGCCTTCCCCACATCTACCAAGTCATCTCACCTTTCTGGACCAAAATCATCAACGCCTTACTAGCACAAGGTCACATCCCGGATTGCCTAAAAACTGGCCTCCCCTATACTGAGGAAACCAACAGCAAACAACGCTGACCCCAATAACTTCCGACCCATAATCAACCTTCCCATGCTAGCTAAGGTCTTGGAAAAATGTGTTCAGCAACAACTGAACCAACACATCACGGACTTCAATCTTCTGAACATCCATCAATCGGGTTTCAGACCTGGCCATAGCACAGAAAAGGCTGTTCTGCTTATAGTTGACAACGCACCCCTCCTAGCTCTTAACTGCAACAAAACATGCCTACAAGTCCTGCTCGATCTCTCCTCTGCATTGGACATGGCCAATCACGACAAAATGCTAAGAAGACTGGAAAACAGGATGGGTTTATCGGGCACAGTCCTTAAATGGTTCAAATCTTTTCTAGAAAACAGAAGGCAATCATTCATGGTGAACAAAAATCTTTCTCCCTCCTCACTAAATCCTTTAGGAGTACCACAAGGTTCTACCTTATCCCCCACCCTATTCCTTCTGTATGTCAAACCACTAACCAAACTACTACAGCAGGCAAACATCGCCTACCACATGCATGCGGAGAACACTCAACTTTACATCAAGATTTCCTCTATAGAAGACATGAAGACGATGAATCTAGCACTCAAAAAGACTGTCCACTGGCTATCGAGCAACTTCCTCAAGCTAAATTTGCAAAAAATTGAATTTCTTCTAACCTCCCCCCCCTAATAATTCCCAGGAGACAAAGGAATGGACTAAGCTGATCACTGCTCTAAACTGCAAGCCAACCTTGGTGGACTCTACCAAATCACTTGGAATTACCCTAGATAAGAACCTTAACATGCAAACACACATTAACCTCTTCTGTGCCCATGACGAGATAGTCTCGTCATGGAGCACGGTTGCGCTGTGCCCAAGACGAGACTATCTCGTCATGAACCCCGCCCGCGTATGCAACGCCCGGCACAGGAGGGGAAAAGGCGTGGCAGTGAAGGAGTTAACCTGTTAGCTAAAAACGCACACTTTCACGCCAGCTATCTTAGAAAAATGAAGCCTTTCATCGAGAACCAAGACCTCAAACATGCAGTTCAGTCCTTAGTCATCTCAAGGCTGGAGTATGGATGCACCACCCTCTTGGGGCTACCCAAAATTTCAACCGCCCCATTAGAAGCCTGTCTCAACGCCACAGCAAGACTCCTAACTGGATCCAGGAAATATGACCACATATCGCCACACCTGAAATCGCTCAACTGACTACGTTATGAAGCTCAAATCCACCTAAAAATGGCATGCATCATTTACAAAGCGCTACACCACAATTCCCCCAGTGCCTTTCCCAAAAACGCACCCTATCTGGGGGTCTTAGACACTCAAGAAGCACCGATAATCTACTGCTGAAACCCTCCTGTTTCAGCAAGAAAAAAACCTATGATAAAGCATTCTCCGGAGCAGCACCAAGAATATGGAACTCGCTTCCCGCACAAATCAGAAAAATCTGTTCTACTCCCCTATTTAAAATCATTCCTGATGTGTAAATTCCTCCCATAAACACTCACATGGACCATTCCAGTTCTACACTCCAGTTCCACATCTTCAAACTTGCCTCCTCTATCCCAGTAAGGATACCCTCGCCTCCCGACCTGAGCCTAGGTCTCAGAACTATGCTACGACCCTCCGAACTTTATCAAAACATGTTATGTTGATTCTTTGTATGCTATGCTTTGCTAACTGTCTCATTCGCACTGTGCTCTCATTGTAAAGGTCTCTGATACCCTACCCTGGGTCTGGTCCACGCTATAGAAAACTCTAATAATAAAAAATAAAAATAAAGCCTCTTTCATGGAGAGTTTATTTAATTCAAATATAGCCTTAATTAAATTATCTAAACAAGTCTTTGATTTGGATATAAAGTAGGATTGTTCTAAGGATTTAATATGTCTCATTAAATCATTTAGTGCTGTTTTTTTTATTTATTTTCTTTTTAGTGGAAACATAATTATTGATAACATTTCTAGAAGAAGAATGAAATGTATCCCAAATAATTGGAAAATGATAAGTCAGGACATTATTTCAGAGCAAAGAAATCAAAGCAAAGAAGGAGATCAATCCTAGACTGAGAGAAATGTACAGGGGAGAAAAAAGTATATTCTTGTCAACAGGGCTTGCAAATTATCCAGGAATCAATATGGGATCTTTGTTTGATGGCTGTCATGAATTGTTTGCCAATCTAGGAAGGGACAAAAGAAGACTTGGATGAGCGATCGAAAAAAGAATACATTACCAGATTGCAATCCCCACATAAAAGCAGAAATAGACATCAGTTTAGGTGTAATTGAGGGCCAACATGCTTTATCAGGTTGTGTGGGTGCATAAATATTAAAAACAGATATTGGTATTTTGTTTACATGTAATCTTGCAAGAAGCCATCAGCCTTCTTTGTCTGATTCTTGTGATAACAAGGTAACATCCAAAGATTGTTTACACAGAATTACAACTCTATTACGTTTCCCGTTATCTGGTGAGGAAACTGCATATCCCACCCAATGTCTAACATGTTTTTGGTCTCCAATTCAGTAAGCATTGAATTTGGCTAAATTAGTAAGAACTCTTTGTCATTAAATAGGTGAGCCTAACCCTTTTACATTCCAAGTAATAATGCGTAAACTCATGAATAAGGATTGCTGTGAAATTAGTGTACTCTATATCTAAAGAATAACAATTACGTAATCGAGTAAGAAATAAAAACATGCATTTCTTAGCAGAGAGAAATTTTACAGAAAGTAGCACATTGAAAGAGAAGAAGCAAGATGAAGAATCTAAAACAAAGAAGAGAGAAAACATAGGAGAGAGTGTAAAAATAGAAGGAATGAAAAGGAAATGCAGAGAGAGAAAAGAAAGCATGAAAAATAAAAAAGGATGTTGACAGAAACAAAATAGGACAAAAGACATGCCAAGTACCAGGACAAAATCATCGGGAGTGGTGCAACCACAAAAGGGAAGATGACAACAATCGGGTTCCAGAGGCAGATGGAGGGTAGACATCCAGACCATAGACATGGGTATAAAAATAGGAGGATTTGCTCGACACAACACTAAAAGAGGGTACCTAAGAAGTGAAGAAAAAGATATACATTATTATCTTATACAAAGATATACCTTTGAATTACTAATAAAATGCCTGAAATTAAATGGTAGGGTAACCTAGACATTAAATACAAAAACAGCAACAACAAAGGGAAACATAAAAAAGAAAGTTCTATGTAGACGTCAAGTGAAAGGGTATTTGGAAGTGTCCATTATTTCCAATTTACAGTTGTCAATACATTTCTGCAGCATGGAGGGATCTTTGTACGTTCTTGTTTTGTTATTGTAAGTTACTTTAAAGAAGCACAGATGGAAAAGACCAAATCTGGCTCCTAGGGAACATAATGTAGGTTGCATGTCTAGAAATGTCTTTTGTCTGTCTGCTGTAGCATTAGACAGATCTTGAAAAAAGTATAATGGGTTTCCTGGCCAAGTAGCATGTCCCTTGGTTTTTGCTGCTTTGATAACTGTGAGAAGATCCTGATATTCCAGATAAAATATTATGACACCCCGAGGTTTCTGTGATGAGGAGGCATGTTGAGATTTATGACAAAGTCTATGAGCACATTGAATGTTAAACTTAGTGGATTCAGGCATATCCAAACGTTTTGGAAGAACATTTAGTAAAAAGGAACTAGGTTGAGAGCTCTCCATTTCCTCTGCAAGGCTGTAGACACGAAGATTGTTCCGCCTATTCCAATTTTCTAAATCGTCAGTAACTTTCTTAAGATATGAGACTTCTGCTTTGAGGTGCTTCCACATCTTGAGCATTATCCGTAATAGAAATATCTGATGTTCTATGTTCGCAACTCTATTTTCCATCAGAGACCATTTGCTGTTCAGTCACTGAAGTGTTATATTATTTTCCTCCATATAGGGTTTCAAGGCACAAATCTCATCTGAATGGAGCTCCATGGAAATAGAGAAAATAGGTTTTTACAGATGATGGAGGATCTTTTTTTGGCCTTTTGTTTTCCATTAGAGGAGCAGTGGTTGGTAGTTTAGAGGGTTTGCTTAGAATAAATTGTAGAGGCACAGTAGGAGGATGAATGAGAATCTTGGGATACCATATCAGGATGTTCCATATTGGATTCCAGTGAAGAAAACTAGTTTTTAGTATCCACCGTGTACTGATAATGAGCCATGCCAGGGGTGTGTAATTTTAAATTCCTAGTTTTCTCCATACACAACTATAAATGATAAAATAAAGGGAAGTGGTTATATGGAATTATCTCCAAATGAAAATGCAGATAAAATGGAGTTAAAACAATCTCAGGTGTTAGTCTATTGCAGTGCTTCAGAAAATAGAAATGCTGAAATGAATAGATAAATTGTTTAAAATGAAATTTCTCAAGGTAGTCTTGCAGTGCTTCAGAAAAAAGAAATGCTAACTTGAAGAGATACATTGTTGAAAGTGAAACTTCCTTTGGCAGTCTATGGCAGTGCTTCATAAAATAGAAATGTTAACTTGAAGAGATAAATTGTTGAAAATGAAACTTCCTAGCACACAGAACAGCAGAGAGATTTATGAGGGCTGCAGGATCAAAAGGTTATGTCATTAGTACAGAAGTTCTGGACAGTTTAATAAACACCTCATAAGAGGACATATGATGGTGGGGGCTGCTGGAGCTACTGACTGGAAAGCATTCCTCTCAGTAAAGATGATAAAGAGCCCATCAAACTGTCACCTGTGAATGCAGTTGTGATCTGAAAGTAGGAAAAGACAGGTAAGAGCAGTTCCTCTAAATGGCCAATTCGGAAAAGATCGTGATGATTAATCTGATCTGAGAAGGGAAAATTCAATTTCAGATCTTGTTGCCCTCACACACCTGTTAGGGTGTCATGCTTCATCATTGGGCGTGCTCCTCGTCGGACCGGCGCTGCAATGTCCGACGGGCCTGGTGGCATCTTTAGCGGAGATCTTTTGATCTGAGAACGCCGTTTTGTGTGAAGACCATGTGAATGATTGTGGAGGGTAATAACTCCTAAGAATGTGGGGATTCAAAAAAGATTAAAATAGGCCCTGGCCCCTCAGTAATTTTAATTGGGTTAGGTAGGGCTGGGACTAGATAAAACCAGGGAGGCTACTCAGGTGATTCTAGGTATCAGGGTAGCCTATAGCCTCCCTGGTTTTATCTAGTCCCAGCCCTACCTAACCCAATTAAAATTACTGAGGGGCCAGGGCCTATTTTAATCTTTTTTGAATCCCCACATTCTTAGGAGTTATTACCCTCCACAATCATTCACATGGTCTTCACACAAAACGGCGTTCTCAGATGAAAAGATCTCCGCTAAAGATGCCACCAGGCCCGTCGGACATTGCAGCGCCGGTCCGACGAGGAGCACGCCCAATGATGAAGCATGACACCCTAACAGGTGTGTGAGGGCAACAAGATCTGAAATTGAATTTTCCCTTCTCAGATCAGATTAATCATCACGATCTTTTCCGAATTGGCCATTTAGAGGAACTGCTCTTACCTGTCTTTTCCTACGTAGACCCCCGGGAGCATTAGAACAGGACCTCTTTAAACAACCAGCTCTCCTGTCCCCCCTTCCTGATTACGTGTTCTGAAAGTATTCTGATTCATTTGGAAATTAAAAGTAGCAGTCTGGTGACAAAATTGTAGGATGTGATAAAAAATACCTCATAGCTGCCAAGGAACTCCATTAGCCTGCCACCATCTTCAGTGGGTGCTAAGCCACGCCCCAATGAAAAGCATGCAGGAACTGTACATTTTGTAAAAAGGTCACATATAACAGCATCAGTAAGGATATAGTTCAGTTCCTCACATGCAGTCCCACGTTTGCTAACTATGCAATTGAATGCCCCTGTGGTCTTTGGTATATTGGCAGTACGACATGCATGGCCAAAAAAAGTATCTTAGAACACAGCAGGGCCATAGCTAACAACGATGAAAAATATACTGTGGCACGACATTTCTATAATGAACATTTCTCCAATCCTGCCCTTCTGAGCATTTTGATTTTAGAACAGGTGGACAGGAACCCCGGGGGGGGAACAGAACTCTTAAACTTAGACAGAGAGAATCTAAACTGATTATAGAATTTCAAACCAAACAACCGGGAGGTCTAAACTGCAATGAGGAACTAGCAATCCATCTAAGGGATGATTAACATTCTGGCACCACTTGTTTGACTGCCCTTAATATAATCATGTTCCCTGTTGTTGTTGATCAGTCTAGTCCGCTCTTGTCCTTTCTCTTTTACTGCTCCTTTTTCCTTTCAAGGAAGATAACTAAGCATCACTGCATTTTAATATTGTCTAATGGTTTTTATGATATGTTATTAATATTATGCTTTTGTTGTTTTTTTTTCAGGAGGAAAGGAAGGGGCCCACTCACTGATATCCATCTTGACAGGCATCCTTTCCCTTTCCCCTCAGTTTTGCACTACTGTGAGGACATGTCGGCAACTTTGCATTGGGCAGAGTTTGTCAATTTATATACAATACTGTGGGCAGACTTGTAAATGTTGTAATTTTTGTATTTGTACTTTCTGTTGCTTCAATTGGGCAATGGCCCTGGAACGACTTCTAATATATGTATACAATGCTCGTTTAGCTCCGCAATCATGACATTAGGCATAGGTATGAGCTCAATAACATACTTTGAATTTTCATGTGAGTTACCCTTGTCATCTTTTCTTCTTAGTTGCTGCATCAATGCCATAAATGAATTTATTAGACATTGGCTAGCACTGCGCACTGAGTATGTGAGCTCTATTTTAGATTTCACCCTTTTCATTTAATTTTATCTACTCTCTTTTCCCTTTGTTATTTTAACTGGGAATTCGATTTTCAGGCACTTTCCCTTTATAGTTGGATTTACCTGTGATAAAGCATCAAGAAGGCTAATCATGCAGACCATTTAGCATGACATGTGATTTCATGTATTAAAAATTATGTATTTTAATAGCAATGTTGATATGCTATTAGTAGATATGATAAACTGGTTGGACTGCATTTGAACAGCGGATCGATAACGTTATCATAATTGTATTATCTGGAATGTGATAGAATGCAGTACTCCCGGTGCAGTCGGCGTTTTATATTTTAAATCAGGGTATAATACGTACGCCGTAATTTGTAAACAACTTCGGGAAATGTCAAGTATCCATGAGGATGCTCATCATTTGATTATTACACAAAAAGGAAAGTGCTTATTGTTTATCGTCCTAGTTGCCTATTTCAAGATGTCTGCCACAACACTTGAACTTACTACTGTCCGTCTCTTATGTTACCAGTAGAATGTATGCCTTATATGCAGTTTATGTTTTTGTGCACATTTCACGTGATCAAGGCTTCGCAGTAAGCCGAAATGCGTTGTGGTGAAATAAACACCTTGTGGATACTTTGATAGCGGTGGAGTCTGTTTGTCGCTGAGAGCGCGCTGACTTGGTGCTTTGCTGATTTATATATATATATATATATATATATATATTCACTTAAAAACCCATAGGTTTCACACATGTTATAGTTAGCTGGACATTTCACTCGTAAAAAACCAATGAAATTCCCCCGTTATAGTTAGTGCAGGCAACTATAACTCACGCGACCGCAATCCTCTGCTGATGACGTCAGATATTACATCACTGATGACATATGTATCTTTATAAAAAATAAATATTTGTAATATATGTATAGCTAAAGATTAATGGAAAAAGACATGGGTAAATAAGTGTCTAAATACAGTGATGAAATATCTGACGTCATCAGCAGAGGATTGCCATCGCGTGAGTTATAGTTGCCTGCACTAACTATAACGGGGGAATTTCATTGGTTTTTCATGAGTGAAATGTCCAGCTAACTATAACATGTGTGAAACCTATGGTTTTTTAAGTGAATTTGCAAGGTTTTTTAAATGCTAAATCGTAACTATAACGTGTGTGAAACCTATGGTTTTTTCAGTGAATATATATATATATATATATATATTCACTGAAAAAACCATAGGTTTCACACATGTTATAGTTAGCGGAAATTTAACTGATAAAAAACCAGTGAAATTCCCCCGTTATAGTTAGTGCTGGCAACTATAACTCACGCGACCGCAATCCTCTGCTGATGCTAATACTGTATTTAGACACTTATTTGCCCATGTCTTCTTCCATACATTTTTAGCTATACATATATTACAAATATTTTTTTTTCATAAAGACACATATGTCATCAGCAGAAGATTGCGGTCGCGTGAGTTATAGTTGCCAGCACTAACTATAACGGGGGAATTTCACTGGTTTTTTATCAGTAAAATTTCCGCTAACTATAACATGTGTGAAACCTATGGTTTTTTCAGTGAATTTGCAAGGTTTTTTAAATGCTAATTCCTAACTATAACGTGTGTGAAACCTATGGTTTTTTCAGTGAATTTGTACGTTTTTTTAAATGCTAAGTTACTTTACGCCATTCGTGGCGTGCGCGCCCACTTAACGCAGTTCGTTCCGTGCACGGTAATATTTTAATTTTTCGTAATTTTTATAAGCCATGCACAAATGGTGCCCTTCGGGCACCATTTGCACACGGGGTGGAGAGAGTGTGGATAATTTTTTCTTTTATTATTTTTGTTTAAAATATTTAGTTTTTGTCACCTCTAATAAGCCCTGTACATTTGGTGGCCTACGGCCGCCTAAAGCACAGGGGGTGGGGTGAGTGTGGATAGTGTTTTTTTTATTTACATTTTTTTACCGTACGCGTACGGTAAGCGTAATCGGCGAAATTAGCGAAAAAATAAAAATTGCATTTTTGCCCTTGGGGGGTCTTTGGGGACTCCCTCAACATAGCTATGTGTGTGAGAGTTGTCTAAACAGCCCCTTTATATGATTTTTCACTTTATTTTACAATCTAACTCTCAGTGCGAGAGAGAAAATGGCGGCCGCCGCTTCCGGGTTTCGGCCGATTCGAATGTTTACTAAGATCGAAGAGCCAATCAGAATCGCGCTCGCGCACGCCACCGTACGCGTACGGTAAGCTTACGGTAAGCGTACCGTAAGCTGGCTCAGATATATATATTGATTTAAAGGCTATTTTCTCAGAATCTACCAAACAGATTTACACCAAACCTACAAAAGGCACTTCCTTGACCTGAGGACTACCTCTCTGCCAAATTTCAAGTAATTCTGTTCAGCCGTTCGGGCTGTAGCCCTGTCTAAAGGTCCTATGGAAAAATGCATGGGAAAAACGCGTTTTGGGACCCCCCTTTTATCTCAGCCCCCGCTTGACGAATCCCCCCGAGACTTTCAGGGTAGGAGCGGAGCGTAGCGCCCCACCTATTTTGAAAAATTTGCGAGGATTCGTCGACCGGCGCCAAAGTTATTCAAAATAGAATGTTGCGGATTTCCTATGGAAAAGGGGTCCTAACTATAACTACCTACTGGCGACCGCCAGTAGGTAATATATATATATATATATATATATATATTCACTTAAAAAACCATAGGTTTCACACATGTTATAGTTAGCTGGACATTTCACTCGTAAAAAACCAATGAAATTCCCCCGTTATAGTTAGTGCAGGCAACTATAACTCACGCGACCGCAATCCTCTGCTGATGACGTCAGATATTACATCACTGTATTTAGACACTTATTTACCCATGTATTCTTCCATTAATCTTTAGCTATACATATATTACAAATATTTATTTTTCAGAAAGACACATATGTCATCAGTGATGTAATATCTGACGTCATCAGCAGAGGATTGTGGTCGCGTGAGTTATAGTTGCCTGCACTAACTATAACGGGGGAATTTCATTGGGTTTTTACGAGTGAAATGTCCAGCTAACTATAACATGTGTGAAACCTATGGTTTTTTAAGTGAATTTGCAAGGTTTTTTAAATGCTAAATCGTAACTATAACATGTGTGAAACCTATGTTTTTTTCTTTGAATTTGTACGGTTTTTTAAATGCTAAGGTATATATTTATCAAGTTTTTTTTTTTCAGGTTTTTCACCGTGGACGCACCGTGAATTTGTTTTTTTTGTTTAAATATCGCTAGTTGCGCGCACCCTGCGCGCACGGTGCGCTTTGCGCACTGTGCGCGCGCTGTGTGCAGTGCACGTAGGGTAAGCACACCTCGCAATTTTTTTTGAAAAAAAAAATTGGTTTTTTTCTCCCTTGGGGGTCCTTCTGTGGCCCCCTGACCAAGGCTAGGGGGTCAGGAACTGTCCACTCTGCCCCCTTTTCACGTTCTCCACCTTTGTTTTTCACCCCCTCAGACTGCGAGAGACAAAATGGCAGCCGACACTTCCTGGTTTCGACCGATTTTAATGTTTACCGACATCTAACAACCAATCAGAATTGCGCTCGCGCACGGCAGGGTGCGCGCACGCTGCGCGCGTATAGATATTGATATGCTTTTAAATGCTATTTTCTCAGGAAATACTGAACAGATTTACACCAGACCTGCAAAAGGCACTTCCTTGACCTTATGGCTACCTTTCTGCCAAATTTCACGTAATTCTGTTCAGCCGTTCGGGCTGTAGCTGTGTCTAAAGGTCCTATGGAAAATAACATGGGGAAAACGTGTTTTGGGACCCCCCTTTTTTCTCGGCCCCCGCTTGACAAATCACCCCGAGACTTTCAGGGTAGGAGCTGAGCGGAGCGCCCCATTAGTTTTGAAAATTTCGAGTGGATTCGTCAACCGGCGCCAAAGTTATTCAAAATAGAATTTTGAGATTTCCTATGGAAACTAGGTTGTAACTATAACTATCTACTGGCGACCGCCAGTAGATAATATATATATATATACATATATATATATATTATCTACTGGCGGTCGCCAGTAGATAGTTATAGTTAGGACCACGTTTCCATAGGAAATCCGCAACATTCTATTTTGAATAACTTTGGCGCCGGTCGACGAATCCTCGCAAATTTTTCAAAATAGGTGGGGCGCCACGCTCCGCTCCTACCCTGAAAGTCTCGGGGGAATTCGTCAAGTGGGGGCTGAGATAAAAGGGGGGTCCCAAAACGCGTTTTTCCCATGCATTTTTCCATAGGACCTTTAGACACAGCTACAGCCCGAACGGCTGAACAGAATTACTTGAAATTTGGCAGAGAGGTAGTCCTCAGGTCAAGGAAGTGCCTTTTGTAGGTTTGGTGTAAATCTGTTCAGTAGATTCTGAGAAAATAGCCTTTAAATCAATATATATATCTGAGCCATCTTACGGTGCGCTTACGGTGCGCGTACCATGCACAAATGGTGCCGAAGGGCACCATTTGTGCATGGCTTATAAATACCAAACAAAACATATATATAATATCTGTCACAACGATGCTCATCATATGTCCTCCATGTGCGCACGGTGCGCGAAGCGCATCGTGCGTTCATGGCCCATCTAGCGTAACGTGGGCACGCGGTGCGCGAAGCGCACCGCGTGCTCACTGTGCGCGCACGGTGCGCGAAGCGCACCGTGCGCGCATGGAACGAACTGCGTTAAGTGGGCGCGCACGCCACAAATGGCGTAAAGTAACTTAGCATTTAAAAAACCGTACAAATTCACTGAAAAAACCATAGGTTTCACACACGTTATAGTTAGGAATTAGCATTTAAAAAACCTTGCAAATTCACTTAAAAAACGATAGGTTTCACACATGTAATAGTTAGCTGGACATTTTACTGATAAAAAACCAATGAAATTCCCCCGTTATAGTTACTGTAGGCAACTATAACTCACGCGACCGTAATCCTCTGCTGATGACATATGTGTCTTTATGAAAAAAAAATATTTGTAATATATGTATAGCTAAAATTTAATGGAAGAAGACATGGGCAAATAAGTGTCTAAATACAGTATTAGCATCAGCAGAGGATTACGGTCGCGTGAGTTATAGTTGCCTACAGTAACTATAACGGGGGACTTTCATTGGTTTTTTATCAGTAAAATGTCCAGCTAACTATAACATGTGTGAAACCTATGGTTTTTTAAGTGAATATATATATATATATATATGTATGTATGTATGTATATATATATATATATATATATATATATATATATATATATATCCCATTAAGTCTCCAAAAAGCAGCCGTAGTATCTACTGCCTTGAAAAAGAGTGCGGACCACAATATCTTTACGCCATTAGTAGATTTTATTCAGCCTCAGCTCACACGATCGACATGACGCGTTTCGGTCCCGGAAGGACCTTGATCACAGGACCTATATCAAGGACCTATATCATGCTCCAGGTCTGCCCCTTCGGTAAGAAGCACTCTGACACCCACACTGAGCTGAATGCCCTTTATTCGGTACAGATGCAGTCAGCCTGTTGATCCCTTGAACAGCCGTCACACCACTAATGCCTGACTCGTTTCGAAGATAAAAACTCCTTTCTCAAAGGCTGGTGGTAGTGAACAGATAAGCACAGTCCGGTTCATAACCACTCCTAAATACGCATCAGGCGTTAGTGGTGTGACGGCTGTTCAAGGGATCAACAGGCTGACTGCATCTGTATCGAATAAAGGGCTTTCAGCTCAGTGTGGGTGTCAGAGTGCTTCTTACCGAAGGGGCAGACCTGGAGCATGATATATTGGCGGCGGCCCTGCCGCCGAGAAAGCACCACCCCTCTATCATAGGGGACCACTGGAGTTGGAATTCAACAGCTTTGTTTCGTGGGGCACCGACACAGGATTAAGATGCGCTCGCCTACTGAGGCCGATTCACGGACTTTTAATACCAGCAGGACATTTACATTTAAAGATGGAACGGATTTCCAGCCGGGACTTCTACTCCCATAACACTCTGCGTTGTCTCATGCAGAGCAACCCATCAGGTGGTGCGCAATCACGTGTATTTAGGAGTGGTTATGAACCGGACTGTGCTTATCTGTTCACTACCACCAGCCTTTGAGAAAGGAGTTTTTATCTTTGAAACGCGTCAGGCGTTAGTGGTATGACGGCTGTTCAAGGGATCAACAGGCTGACTGCATCTGTCCTGAATAAAGGGCTTTCAGCTCAGTGTGGGTGTCAGAGTGCTTCTTACCGAAGGGTCAGACCTGGAGCATGATATATATATATATATATATATATATATATATATATATATTCACTGAAAAAACCATAGGTTTCACACATGTTATAGTTAGCTGGACATTTCACTCGTAAAAAACCAATGAAATTCCCCCGTTATAGTTAGTGCAGGCAACTATAACTCACGCGACCGCAATCCTCTGCTGATGATGTCAGATATTACATCACTGTATTTAGACACTTATTTACCCATGTCTTCTTCCATTATTTTTTAGCTATATATATATTACAAATATTTATTTTTCAGAAAGACACATATGTCATCAGTGATGTAATATCTGACGTCATCAGAGAGGATTGCGGTCGCGTGAGTTATAGTTGCCTGCACTAACTATAACAGGGGAATTTCATTGGTTTTTTACGAGTGAAATGTCCAGCTAACTATAACATGTGTGAAACCTATGGTTTTTTCAGTGAATATATATATATATATATATATATATATATATATATATATATATATATATATATATATATATATATTATCTACTGGCGGACGCCAGTAGATAGTTATAGTTAGGACCGTGTTTCCATAGGAAATCCGCAACATTCTATTTGGAATAACTTTGGCGCCGATTGACGAATCCTCGCGAAATTCTCGAAATAGGTGGGGCGCTCCGCTCCGCTCCTACTCTGAAAGTCTCGGGGGGATTCGTCAAGCGGGGGCTGAGAAAAAGGGGGGTCCCAAAACGCGTTTTCCCCATGCATTTTTCCATAGGACCTTTAGTCCGAGCTACAGCCCGAACGGCTGAACAGAATTAGTTGAAATTTGGCAGAGAGGTAGCCCTCAGGTCAGGGATGTGCCTTTTGAAGGTCTCGTGTAAATCTGTTCAGTATTTCCTGAGAAAATAGCATTTAAATCAATATATATATCTATGGGCGCGCTCCGAGCGCGTACCGTAAGCTTACCGTACGCGCACGCTGCCGTGCGCGAGCGCGATTCTGATTGGTTGTTAGATCTCAGTAAACATTCGAATCGGTCGAAACCAGGAAGTGTCGGCCGCCATTTTGTCTCTCGCAGTCTGAGGGGGTGAAAAACAAAGGTGGATAACGTGAAAAGGGGGCAGGCTGGACAGTTCCTGACCCCCTAGCCTTTGTCAGGGGGTCCCAGAAGGACCCCCAAGGGCAAAAATGAATTTTATTTTTTTTTTTAAAAATCGCCGAATGCGCGTAGCGTACGCGCACGGCGTAAACGGAGAAATTCTGCGAACTTCGCGTAATTACGCGTACCACGGCAAAAAAAAATTTTCAAAAAGGAAAGCTTAAAAAAATAAAAATAAAATTGTGAGGTAAGGTTGGCTCTTAAAAGAGCCGTTGGGTTCATACAGGGATGGAGGAAAGAAAGAATGGGAATATTATGAGCGTCTACAAACGTGCTGGTCTATCTTATTGTTAATGAGGGAAACACTGGTCTCCCCAAAAACAATAAGACCAGAACACGTTGTACACCTCATTGCAACCCTCCCAAATCGAGGGTTAACGTCCAGAGGAGCAGAAGAAGGTGATGCTCCCACCTCAGAGGAAGGGCTCAGCTGAGCTGCCGATGATGTACTCGGCTGAGCTTCTGAGGTTGGGCTCTGGTGACTTAATGAAGAGTTTTCTCTAGTATGTCGAGCAAAGGTCCTGGGATGTTTATCCCTAAGGTGTCTCATCATAGAGTAGGCCTGGGCAGCAAATTCCGTTCCGTTCGCGTAATTTGCGTAATTTGCGTAATTTCGCGCTCCGCGGAGAACGCGAAATTGCTCAAAAGTCTGCTTTCCGCGAATTTTTGCTTGTTCGCGTTCTCAAAATGCATGTTCGCGAGATATTTCTCCTCGAGCACGCAAACAGCAATTGCGAACAGGAAAAAAGCATCGCGAACAAGCAATTCCGCGTGTCCGCGGAATTTCTGCGTGTTCGCGGAGATTTTTACCGTTTCGCGGAGATT